>NC_138966.1:25412500-26127500 GCF_055761805.1 Camellia sinensis | reverse complement strand
GACACACTGGGCTCGGATCAATTTGGGCGAGGATTCGCTAGGGAATTGAGAGTACACTTGTGTAATTCTTTTTTGTCTTCTTAGTGGATCGTTTTGTGGTTTTGGCCTGTTGTTTTTTTAATCACAATTGGAGGCACTCAAATTGTGATTTTTTCACCTTAAAATTGTTGTGTCGATTTGTCTTTGATTGTTTGATTGAGATTGCTATTTACTGATTAAAATTGATAAATAATCACAAATCAATATCTCGAGAATATTTAGGTTTTTCAATGACATTTTCAAATTTTGTCATATTAAATTTTTAGTATGAAATTGGACATTTAAGTGATGAATAACTATACTTTTTGGTTCAACAATTGTGTCAAAAAATAAATATTATTTTATAAAATTGTTTTTGTTTCTAAAAGTGCATTTATTAGCAACATTTCAAAACATTCAAAACAACCATCTAGTGATGACTCTTGTTATTGTAAGAATTGGTCTCCTAATATTATTTGTAACAAAATTTTTAAATTTTAAAATAAACAAAAAAGTAATTTCTAATATTCTTATATATTATAGTAGATGTTCAACTCCACTTCATGACACCCTCGACTAGGGTTGTGCTCAAAATCGCCAAAACTGCTTCTAACCACTTTGAATTGCATATTTTTTCAACTTTGGTGGATGGGTTGGGCGGGTGGGACTTCCAAGAGTGGCGGGTCGACGCGAGTGATGGTTTGAAAATTGCCAACCCACGTAAGCAACCGACTCGACCGATTTGTCAATATTTCAAAGTCTGCTGCTATATATACAATGCAAACACATGGTAGCAAATGTAAATATACTCTCTCATACGCAATAGCTTCTTAATTAAACCTAATTGACACCCAAAACATCTCATCTCAATCATACCCAAGCATCATCACCGATTCGCCGCTACTCTCATTCACAGCCAAACACCCAAACATCATGGCCAATCGTTGCTACTCTTCACTCGCTGTTGCTGTTCTCCACTTACCACCACTGGTCTTCACTCACCACTGCTGCTCTCTTACTGTCGGTACGTACCTCTCTCTCTCTCTCTCTCTCTACTAAGGCTAAGTAAGGAATCCGTGTAATCCATAATCCAATTCGGTACAGTCCAATCCGATAAGTTTGAATTATTTTTTGAATTCGTGGTTTGGTTCCAGATTGGAAATTTATAAATTTGTAGGCCACGGATCGGTTCTGGATTGAACCCCATGATTACAGATTGAAATTGATCCGAACCATATATAAATAATCTATATTTATACTGTATACCCTCCCACATAATATCATTTCTTGTTTCATATAAAAGCTACACCTTAACCCTAATTAAACCTCTCTCGTCGCTCATTCTCACTGTCTCTGACACCCATCTCTTTCTCGGTATACTCTCTATCTATTTTCTCTCTCTCAGACTGAACTGTTCTTGTGATTCCATCTTTTCAAATCATCCATCTCAAATCGGTAGCTGTAGCTCGCTCTCTCTCTCTCTCTCTCTCGGTGAGCTCTCTCTTTCGGTCTGCTCCATCTTTTTTCTTTCTCTTTCGGTACTTTGTCTCTCTCAAATTGAACTATTCTTCTTGTGATTCCATCTTCTCAAATCATCCTCCTCAGATCATCCATCTCTCTTGGTGATCTCTCTCCCTCTCTGTTGAACTGTAAAAAATCTTTGTCGATTGTTGATCATTGTGCTTGTATCTCAGATTATTGTTCATCTCTGTTGATCATTGTTCATCTCAGATTATTTTTCTGTTTTTATATGGGTGTGTGTATAGTTTTGTCTTTAAAAATCTTTGTTGATATGGGTGTGTGTATAGATCTGTAAAAAAATCTCTACTGATTGTTGATCATTGTGTGTGTATCTCAGATTATTGTTCATCTCTGTTGATCATTGTTCATCTTAGATTATTTTTCTATTTTTATATGGGTGTGTGTATAGATTTGTTTTTATCTTTCAGTTTTTATCTATTTTGAAGTGAGAGATACATGTATCATTGTTAATCAATCTATTTGTAAGTAAATTTTTTTTTATCAATTTATCTGTAAGTAATCAATCTATGTGTAAGTAATCAATCTGCCATACTTGTATCATTGTTAAACAATCTATTTATAAGTAAAATGTATATGGGACATATCTGTTTTGTTATTTAATTATGGGAATCTGTGGTCTTAATCTGATCCAATTCGTGTTTAAATGGATTGGTTCGGATTGGTTTCACGATTTAAACGAATTAGATTGGTTCCAATTTATCAGGAACTGTAGATAACGGATTGGTCCTGGTTTTACCCCAATCCGGACCATGCTCACCCCTACTCTCTGCTCTTTCTCTCTCGGTCTGCTCTCTTTCACTCTTCTCTTTTCTCTATCTCTCTCTCTCTCTCTGTTCTCTCTTTCGCTCTGCTCTTCTTTCTCTCTCTCTAAAGTTTGGTATGCATGACTTTGTTTCAAATTTTATTGATGGTAATCGGATGCACACCATTTTTAAAGAATTTGATATTTATGCCAGATGCTTCTCTTTACTTCTTCACCGACAACTGCACAATTATTGGGTGTGCTCAATTCTATCTCTCCTTATCTTTATTTGGTGTTTCCTTTTCTTTGAAGTTCTGCATATATATGTATACATATTTGTATATATTGTTATACCTTTTTATCAAGTGTTTCTGCACACGAAGCAAGATTTTAATATATAATATGCTTCACAATAGAACTTCAGAAAGAATAATGAACAAAATCAGTAGGTGTAGACGCGCCCTTGGGCCTCATGCTATAGTTCGGACTCAAATGTCATGGTTCTTAATCTGATCTCACAATGTGCGATGTGAGATTGATAAATCACCAAAGAGTCCAAATCTGGCAAATCATTTTGGAAAACTGATTTTTGATAAAGAAGTGCCAAACATGGACTGATTTTCCAGATACAGAGTCGCCACCTAAATATTTTATTTTGGAGGAAATTTAGAAAACCCTGACTCGTGCCTAAGGCCACGTGCCCGTCATCACCAAAGTTGCCTCGGCTCGGGAACTTGGGTACGATTGGGGAAGGTCATTTAATGAGCACCCCCGCTCGTCCGATCAAAGATCGGCCTTTATTAAACATGATATTTTATTTTTGAAAACACATGTGCTCTTATTCTGATTAATTAGCTAATCTTACTATGTGATGCGTGCAGCAAACAAGTATAGACTAGATCGCCAAATTTGGAACAAAAACATTGCATATTCGTTTGAAAATGGTTTGAAGTTTGCTACTCGCAAGTAGGCTAAAACGCGAATTTCAATGAATTGTTTCAATTCAAGTAATCAAACCTTCACCCACAGGCATTCAGGCAGTTAATCACATAAGCAATTAGCCTCATGGCAAGCATGCATTTCATGGCAACATTAACACACATGCAGTATGCTAAAGCGTAAACACTCACAGTGTACTCCGAGCCAAAACAAGGAACTAGTTAGAAATCATGCATGACCCTAGTTCATGTTAAGATGACTAATGCAACACATACGAAAATATGACTAAAATAGGCTCGGCTATTCTAGAATGACATGTGAAATGCAATTTGATACATGTATTCAAATTGGAATTGAAACACAATGCAGTTAATATGATATGCCGAGTCCGGTGCATGCAATACAGATGAATGAATGCACGCATGCAAGCATAAGGTATGCTGAATGAAATATGCCCTAAAACTAACCATCGTAAGCGGTTAAGTAAAAGGGAGAAAGAAATGGGAGTTGAAAGATATGCATCATACAAATGCACGCTTATTACAACAATACGCCCTCTCGACGGAGGGATCGAATAAAGAGCTAACTAGCTAATCTAAGCTAATTACACTAATTATTACAACAAATTAATTAACTAATCCTAGTTAACTAATTATTACAGAACGAATTGAAATAGCTAACGCATTAACTATTAAGGTACAAACCAAAGTGATAAGCTAGCTATCTAAGCATGCTAGCTAAGGAAAACAATAAATCAGGAGCCTTAGAGGGAGAGGAATGCATGTATGCCTGGTTGCCTCGTTCGGAAATCCAATGCGATGCCCCGATTCGCGTCTGTTTGCAATCTGCTCTCAGAAACTTGCACGAGGCTCCAGAAAGATGAAACTCCACCTTGGGAATCCTGTGGGATGGTGGCCGACCACTTTTGGTCTCCCCAAACACCTGTCGAACACTTTTGGTTGTTGAAAAACCAGAAAAGTGGTCGGCCAGCTACTTTTTCTGGCTGGCCGCCTAGTTGTTACTGCTGAACTGCACTTTTCTGCAACAGAGAGCAAGAAAGGGCATGGCAATGTATTTGCAGCATATGTTTGCACAACCACCCTCCCTATCATGTGATAAACTCAAAGGAGTGTGGTTCTCGACCCTCGGGCCACCAATCGCGCATTTCAATGCATGATGGCTAAGAGGCGAAGTTGCACAATTCAATATGGAAATAAATGCACAAGTAAACACATAAAGCCTAAAACTCTATCATGATTAATCAAGAGCGTCGGCGACCGGGAATCAAGGCACGTTTCATCACTTGAAGTATGAAACGTCCCACTTTTCCCGTGTTTGGACTAACACCTATGCCAAACACAAATGCAAGCAACATGGCAAACATGCAATGCGACTACATGGCATACACAATGCTATGGACAATATGACATACTCAATGGAATATGATCATGGCATGCTCGATGCAAATAACAACATAACATGCACAATACATTATAACATGGCATACACAATGCAACAATGGACTTAAACCAAGATGGATAGGCCTCAGCCATGCCTAAATCAGTGGCCATTGGGATGAAATAAAGGCACAAAATACAAAACATGCATGCACAATGCATTTGGCCAATACAAGAGGCCCAAGAGCACAACTCTCAAGAGTGCTCAAAGAGTGATGAATGCATAAGTGTAGCAACACTATGTGCACTAAAATGAAGTAAGAAAATGATGCCAAATCATTCAAAAAAGACAAGCAAAGCATGCAAGAGCCCTAAGGCATAAAAGCTAGCAAAAAGCAATACATAGGGGGCATGCAATACATGGCACAAATGCATGAACTAAGCATGGACAGAGCTCAAGTAGGTCAAAACAAGGACCTAAACATGCTGAGATGATGGCTCAAATACCTAGGCATGCAAGCATACAAGCTAGGCTATAAGCTAGGCAATAATGCACAACACTTAAAGACATTCAAAGCATGAATGAAATGGGAAATAAGCATGCTATGAGCTCTGAAATGTGATGTTAAGTGATGCCAAATCATGTACACAACACAAATGAAGCATGCAATGGTGCTCAAAGCTTGAGGCAAGCAAGAGCATTTACACTACAACTATACAAAACATGAAGCATGTGGCTAAGGCAACCCAAAACAATCCTAGAACATGTTAAAATGAGACTAAAACATGCATGGAAGGGAGCCAAAACATGCTAGCATAAGGGGCATGAGGCATGATGCATATAAAGCAAATAAGGTGAATTACACTACACCTATTAAGACCAAGCATGAAATGACTTAACCAATAAAAATTAGAGTTATGTCATGGCAAAATAACCCCAAATAAACACGGAAATGATGGCTTGCAAGCTATGGCATGAAGGCATACACAATGGCTCATGTTAAGGCATAAAGGGGCAAACCCTCCAACGCATTGAATGAGTGATAAATGTGGCTACATGGATATGAAACATGAACTGAAATCACATTATAAATGATGCCAAATCATTGAAATAGGCCAAGTAGAGCATGCTAGTGGACTCAATACACAAAGCTTATAAGCAAGATTGAACCAAAGCTATGCAAAGCAAGTCATGGATGACCAAGACAACCAAAATCAGAGCTAAAGCATGTTAAAACATGGACAAAAGCTTCAGGAAGTTAAGCCAAAAGCATGCTAAAATGGCATGTCACAACATGATACATGTTAGGCTATTTCATGGAAATGCACTACAAGTGCATGGAGCATGCAAAGGCTAACCAAACCAAATGTAAACAGAGGTATGACATAGTAAAATAAGCCCAAGAACATGCTAAAATGGACACAACATGGGCTAGAATGACATGCTACTTCATGGAGCATACAAAGCTAGTGTGTGTGATTTACACTACAAGTGTATAAGGCATGCAAGAGCCAACCAAACCAACCTAAAACAGATCTAAGGCATGTTAAAATAACACCAAAAACCTACTGAGATGGCCCCAAAACAAGCTAGAAACACATGCTCAAACATGAGGCATACAAGACTAGTTTGTGTGATTTACACTACAAGTGTATTAACCATGCAAGGAGTGACCAAACCAAGCCAAAACAGTGGCATGCCTCAGTAAAACAACCACAAATACAAGCTAAGATATAGCCAACAAACACTTAACAAAGGTGCTCAAACATAAGGCATATGAAGGCATGTATTGAAGAAGCAAGGAGAGGGGATGGCCCTCCCCTTTTAGGACCTTAAAACACCATCCCCACCATTGAAATCCCTCTGGATTTCAGTGGTGAGAAGGCCAATACAAGGTGGTCCCGAAGCTCACAAAAAAAGGCACAAAAAAAGAGGCCAAACAAGGCCTAAGAGGGGGTAAACAACCACAAACACCAAAGTGACCTTAAACAAAGATAAAAAACATGCAAAAATAGAACTTTTATCAGTTATAAGTTAAGCTTAAAACAACATGCAAGATAGGCTAAAAGCTTAAGCAAGAAAGGGGGATTTAAAGGTCAAAAGCTCACCCTTGAAGACCCTCTTTACAACTACAACTCCAGCAATCTTCTTGAGCTTAAACCAGTCCAAGAACACCAAAAACAACCTCTTGAAGCCTCAGCAACCCAAGCAAGGCGTTTAAGTGTGTGTTTGTGCACAAAACTAAGACAAATCTACACTTTTGAGCACAAGAATGAAGCAAACAAGGCAATATAGATACAACACTATATCTATCCTTTTCCCTCAGATTTTCTAAACCTAGAGGAGGGAGGAGGAGCCTCCCTCTTCTAGAAGAGGAAAGGTAAAGCTTCTAGGAGAAGCTAAGTAACAGGCCAATCCCTCTATATGGAGGATGGCTCTAATGTCCTCTAGCTGTGCCAGCTGGAGGAAAATATCTCCAAAAAGGTGCCAAAAAGCAGCCAACCACTTGAAGTGGTCAGCCTGCTACTTAAAGTGGTCTCCAAGGACAAAAACTGGTCAGCCACAGGTGGGAGAAGTCCAGGCACCAAAAACAAGGAAGTGGAGTGGTGGTTAACCAGAAAAGATGCCCTAAAGACCAAGAAAGCCAGTTGTCCAACCAGAAAACTGGCTGGCAGAGGAAGAAGTGGTCGGCCAGAAGAAATACTGGTCTCCCACTCTTGTGCCACCCTCCAAATAAGGAAACTAAGGTTTGTACCAAAAACAAACCAAAGCAGATGCAAGACGAGAGATCGGGAGGCAAAGCACGCGGTCGAAAGTCTTGAAAACTGGCTGACAAGCGCCAAAAGTGGTATGCAACCACAAAAATGGTCTCCCGGACCACAGTGTCCCTCTAGGCAGAGGCAACAAGGTGTGGTTCAAAAACCACGCCAAACGGAGAATGTTAAGCGGTCCCGAGACAAGGCACGCGGCCAAAGGCTCCAAAAATCAAAAACTAGTCTCCAAACGGGAAAAGTGGCCTATGACCACAAAAAGTGGTCTATGACCACAAAGAGATGGTCTACAAGAACTCTCCCTCCCTCCGGGAAGAGAAAACAAGATTCGGTCCACAAACCGAGCTAAAGCACGAAGAGTTCGGAGGCCAGAGACAAGGCTCTCAGCCAAAACTCCGAAACCTCTAAACGAGCACAATATGCAGCATCACCGAGCGCTCAATCGATAACGTCTAAGTCTTAAGGTCGATTAAAAATGGGGTGTCTACAGTAGGGTAGACATAGAAATGCAACCCTCTATCCATTTCTTGGATTTAGGAATTACATATTTTGGGGTAGACTTCATTCTTATTCTTGAATATTATTTATTTAATGTTATACTAAATGAATATTTTAATTTTGACTATTTTAGTTAATTTATAAATTAGATCTTTTTACTCTTTCATTCAAGTTGTGTAATTTGAATTACATTTTTTTATAAACCGCTACCCTGCCCTAATCGTCAAGGCAAATCCACCATTATTTTCCAACCGAACAACCTGTTTTTGATAAGAAAAATGGCAAATTCTAATGCCACTTTTATCAATCCATCATCCGTCGTACGGTTTCTATTTTTCTCCTAAACCGCACTGACCCGCACCGCATGCACCCCTACCCTCGACCAAGTATGATTATAGAGAAATTATTTTGTACATTTTCATTATTGGATATCTGGTATTTCAATTAATAATTAAGGCATATGATTATCTCTTTTTTAGATAAAATAATCATGTACTTAGATAAAATAATTAAGGCATATGATTATCTTTTTTTAGATAAAATCATGTATTTTTTACAAGTAATTGAACTAGCATTAGTTGTGCTATACCTAGAATAAAGGGCAAATTATATTGATAGTTCTTACATTTTGCCTCTTGTGTTATTTTTGTTCATATATTTCTATTTATCTCATTTTTGACCTTTAATTTTAAAGTTTGTGTCCATTTGGTCTAATTGACAACGCCGTTAATGTTTTTGATCGAAAATTATCACTAAATTGATTGAAGTTAAATTACTGTGTTGAACAAATTTATAATTTTTCCTTGAAAAGCATATGTCACTTATGTGCATATTTTTTATTAAAAAATGCTAACAATTATAAGTAATTGAACTAAATTAAGATAAAGTCGTAAATTCATGATCAAAATCGAGCCAAATGAAATTATGATAACCAAAATGACATAAAAACCAAAATACAAGGAATATTAGCGTAATTTTTCCTAGAATAAATTAATATATTTTTCGTAAAAAAATTGTTAACACTTAATTTTTTGGATCATTTTTTCATAAAAATTTTATTTCTAATACTTATGTTCCAATTAGTCCTAACTATTTTCTTATAATCTAATTGGTTCTATTGATCTTAAGTTACAAAAACTTCCCTATATTCTAGTCACACAGTGTAATCTACACATTAGCATGATATAATGTGAAACTTTACATTATCAAAAAATATGAAACATTTACAATGTGGTCTAGATGACAAAATCACGTCAAAAAAATGTAAAAAATCACGCTACAATTAACAATTCCATAAAGGATTTTTTGACATATGATTTGCAAACTACATGATTTGCAATGTAGTCTCTACAATAGAAAATAATGGGACCGTTTCCATAATTAGACTACTGCAAACAGGGGAAGAAATATGTAATCAAACTAGAACAAAGAAAATATTATAGACAATTTATCTAAGTGAAGGCATTAACATTAGGATTCAATTCAGGCTAGAGTTCTAAAGAAATCTAGAAGATTTTGGAACATTCTAGAAGAATCTAGAACATTGGATAAGCTTGGAGAAATCTAGATATGTCAAGAAAGTTTGGGAAGGTTCTAGAGTATTTTAGATAAATATAGAAAATTCCACTATGTACTAAAATAATTTAAAGAATTCTAGAATAGAATATAGTAGAAATGTAAAAACTTAAAAAAGATTAGAATATTTCTAGAAGGTTAATGATGGTTATTTGATCAATTTGATCCTAGCCATCAATTAAGCAGGTAAAAAACTATATAAAAGGAAGACCTCTTATTATAAATAGATAGAAATGAGATAGGAGTCTTGTGGTAGAGAGTATGGTGGTGTCGTGAGAAGCCCACCAACCCAAGTAGCGTTTGTCCCTATAATCCCGTCAATGGAAACTCTCAAGCTATAAAACTACATAAATTACAAACATCATAAATATAATATATTGTTAAGTCATTCAACATTAAAAAATGGTGGATGTTTTTTTTTTTTTTTTGCAACGAGAACTCACAAGCATCCATATGTGTATTCGTTCAAAAATCAATACATAAAATAGACAAAATGGTCTCTTCAGAGAGATTAAAACCATATCTTTATCCATTTTTTGCATTTTCCTTTTACTCCGCTCATGATTACAAATGTAATCATATGCCTTATACTTAGATCCTCCAATTTTCTTACACCATGGTGTATAGTCAACTATCTCTTATATAGTCATTTCCATCAACTCTTCTCCTCCATATATGTGATGGGCACTTGCCAACACATTAGTGACGGCAATAGAAAAGCATGACACTAAAAAGAAAAAGGATAAAAGTGAAATGATTATGAACTTAGTACCACTAAGAAAAAGAAAAAAGAAGAAGAAAGTAACGTTTACTTCTAACTTGTCTTTTAACAAGAATTAGTGCTTCCCTTTTCTTCCAGTTAATTGAGCAGGAAAAAGCATCTGGTAAATTATGAAGTCTTTTAACAGGAAGTTGTGCTCCCATTTCCTTCAAGTTAATTGAGCAAGAAAAAGCATCCTGTAAATTATGAAAACTGAATTAGCACAACAGTGGTAAATTTAAACTTGATGATTTAGTCCAATGGCCAAGGGTGTTACTCCCCTACCAGGGTTGAAAACTCGGTATAGGCAAAATTTCTCCTCTCCCATGCTATGGCTTCTATTGTATTAAATATATATATATATATATATATATTGACAAACTAATTAAGACATAAAATACAAATGAAAAATATACATCATTAATCTGGCCGAGACCCTTGTGGCCGAGTGGTATGTAGCTGCGCCTTAGGGTGTAGTAAGTGGAAGGTTTGAAATTCAAACTGATGGATCAGCGACTCCCCCCTAAGTTGTAACCTAACTTTATTAACATACTAAAATTCTATCTTTGTGAACAACAAAAAAATAAAAAAATAAAAAAAAAAGAAAAAAAATTCACTAATCTATTTTGGCGAAGTACGACAAAAAGATAGAACCTATCAACAAAGAATCACGAGTCATGTAAAAATTAGGTTATAAAAATAATAATTAAAATGAAACTTCGACTTAATCAATTATGCCATTAAAATATTTTTGGCAAATTATACTAATTGTCCCTATAGTTTGGGGCTTGTGTCACTTTAGTCACTGACTTTTCAATTGTGGCACATTTGACCCTGAATTTTGAATCTTGTTTCAAATAAGGACAATTGAACATACCATTGCTTAATTTCAAGGGCAAAATCGTCAAATTGATAAAATATAAACTAATTTGACAAAAATAAATATCAAAAAAATATTTTAAAAATTATTTCTACCCACCAAAAATAAAATTATGTAAAATCGATAAAAATTAATAAAAATTACATGATTAATTTTTAAAAATTAATTTTACATGATCATCATCCAAATACATAATAAAAATTAATTTGGTAAAAAAAAATAAATGTATAAAAGATTTATCAATTTTATATAATTTTATCTTTAGTAGCTAGAAATAATTTTTAAAAATTCAAATATAATTTTTTGACATTTATTTTTGTCAAATTAATTTATATTTTATCAAATTGACGATTTTGCCCTTGAAAAATCCAATAGTATCTACAATTGTCTTTATTTGGAACAAGATGCAAAATTCAGGGTCAAATGTGTCACAGTTGAAAAGTTATGGACCAAAATGACATAAGCCCCAAACTATAGAGACCATTAGTGTAATTCACCCAAATATTTTTCATGCTACGTCTTTTGTTTGCACAAATTTAAATTTGTGCAAACAAAAGATGTAGCATGAAAAATATTTTATTAATATTTTTAGTATTGATTAAGTAGAAAGTTTCATTATTATTATTATTTTTATAACCTAATTTTTACATGACTCATGATTCTTTGTTGACAAGTTCTATCTTTTTGTCGCACTTGGCCAAAACAAATTAGTGAATTCTCTCTCTCTCTCTCTCTCTTGGCTGTTGTTGTTGTTGTTGTTGTTGGCAAAGATAGAATGTAAGTATGTTAATAAAGTTAGGTTACAACTTAAAGGGGAGTCGCTGATCCATCAGTTTGAATTTCAAACCTTCCACTCATTACACCCTAAGGTGCAGTTACATGCCACTCGGCCATAAGGGTCTCGACCAGATTAATGAATTCAACAAGATCAATTCATGATGTATATTTTTCATTTGTATTATACGACTTAATTAGTTTGTCAATATATATATTTTTAATACAGTAGAGGCCATAGCATGGGAGAGGAGAAATTTTGCCTATACCAAGTTTTCAACCTTGGTAGGGGAGTAACACCCATGGCCATTGAACTGAATCATCAAGTTTAAATTTACCACTGTTATGCTAATTCATTTTTCATAATTTACAGGATGCTTTTTCTTGCTCAATTAATTGGAAGGAAAGGGGAGCACTACTTCCTGTTAAAAGACTTCATAATTTATCATATGCTTTTTCTTGCTCAATTAACTGGAAGAATAGGAGAGCACTACTTCTTGTTAAAAGACAAGTTGGAAGTAAATGTTATTTGCTTCTTCTTTTTTCTTTTTCTTAGTGGTACTAAGTTCATAATCATTTCACTTTTATCCTTTTTCTTTTTAGTGTCATGCTTTTCTATTGCCGTCACTAATGTGTTGGCATGTGCCCATCACATATATGGAGGAGGAGAGTTGGTGGAATTGGCTATGTAAGAGATACTTGACTATACACCATGGTGTACGAAAACTGGAGGATCTGAGTATAAGGCATATGAGTACATTTATAATCATGAGCGAAGTCAAAGGAAAATGCGAAAAATGGATAAAGATATGGTTTTAATCTCTCCGAAGAGACCATTTTGTCTATTTTATGGGTTGATTTTTGAACAAATAAACATATGGATGCTTGTGAGTTTTTGTTGAAAAAAATAAAAATAAACATCCACCATTTTTTAATGTTAAATGACTTAACAATATATTATATTTATGATGTTTGTAATTTTTGTAGTTTCATAGCCTGAGAATTTCCATTGACGGGATCATACGGACAAACACTACTTGGGTTGGTGGGCTTCTCACCACACCACCATACTCTCTACCACAAGACTCTTATCTCATTTCTATCTATTTATAATAAGAGGTCTTCCCTCTATATAGTTTTCTACCTGCTTAATTGATGGCTAGGATCAAATTGATCAAATAGCCATCATTAACCTACTAGAAATATTCTAATCTTTTTAAGTATTTACATTTCTACTATATTCTATTCTAGAATTCTTTAAATTATTTTAGTACATAGTGGAATTTTCTATATTTATCTAAAATACTCTAGAACCTTCCCAAACTTTCTAGACATATCTAGATTTCTCCAAGCTTGTCCTATGTTCTAGATTCTTCTAGAATGTTCCAAAATCTTATAAATTCGTGTGGAAGACTCTAGAGAGCCCGAGTTGAATCCTAACAATGTAATCATATGCCTGTCGCTAAAGCCTCTTTTCAGTTGCCGAAAGTCAATAGTCGCCCTGTTAGTCGCTGAAGGCTTGTCGGTGATAATATTGGCAACTAAATTTATGTTGGTCACTAATTCTCTTCTTTTTGGCTACTAAAACTAATTTAGTCCCTAATTGACATGTTTTGGTGTCTAAAATTGTAGTCACTAAAAGTTCTCAAATAAAAATAAATTTTGCTTTCAACGACTAAAATGTTTAGTCGCTAATACATTTTTGTCACAAATACTCCTACATTTAGCAACTAAATATTTTAGTCATAGTTTTTATGTCACATTTAGCCACCAAATATTTTCGTCGCCGTTGTTGTTTATGACTACACATTTTAGCTTTCAAAAAATAAATATTTTAGTCCATTGCATTTTACGACTAAACATTTTAGTCGCCGAAGCATGCCATGTTTTTACATGACTAAAATATTTAGTTGGAAAAAGTTTTCTTTTCTCATATTAATTTGTTTTGGCTACTAACTATTTAGTCGGCAAAAGTTTCTTTTCTTTTCTTTTTTTCCTACTAAATATTTAGTCACAAAAAACATGTGCTTACTTCTTTGGCTGCCAAATATTTAGTTGTGAAAAACTTCAATTTTCTTTTTTTGGCAAAAACTTTATTTAGTATTTTTTTAATTAATTTCTCAACAACCTATATTTATTTTATTATTAGTGCAACCTGTACCCTGTATATAAACAAAATAATATATATACCGATTATATTATTAACCATTCCACACCGTGCATATATTTTACTTTCAACCATCCAAAAAAAATTATATTTAACATCAAATTTCAAATGTAATAGAAATTCCATACAAACCAAGTATAATCCAACCTCAAAAATGTAATTCCATACAAAATAGAGGATTATATAAAAACCATATCCTCTGTACACAAAAAAATATTAACCACAATAATATCATATTTTAATATCATAAGCATCTAATCATTTCTATAATAAGCATCTAACCATTTCTAGTAGCTAACTTATACATTAATATCATATTTTAATAGTTTTGGACAGAGTAATTGACTATTATAGATGTGTGTCCAATCCTCGTATCAAAACTAAATTTACGGAGAGCAATAATTGCAATTTTATAGAATATACTAATAGAAGAATCTACTATAACAAACATGAGAAAATCTATATCTAAGAGGTTGTCCTATCTACTACTACTATTACTTCTTTTTCCTCCCATTCGTTTGGATTGAGTAACTAATTGTTAGCAAGCAAAACATCATCAAATATAACACAGACTACAAACTTTACCTTTTTTTGAAGCATTAACATTGGTTAAAAATGATAACTTGAAGTGTCACCATTGATGTGACATCAGAACCTATATATTTTTGCATCATTGTAACGCCCCCAAAATAATTACAATAATCTAACTCCAAACACCAGTACAAAGTGATATAGATACAATAAGAAACTTTCATTAATCAAAGTTAATATACAAAGGTGACACATGCCTTATATATTCATAAATCATTCATCCTGAATTTATATCATGTGTTACAAGACATAACAAAGAATGAAAGCTATACAAATATTCATATGCCCTAAAGGCTTACACCTTTCCAAGACCGCGCTTGGTTACAACAAAAGGAGTCATAAGCTCAACACAAATAAAGCCCTAGGCTAAAAAAGTAAATACAAAATAAACAGAAATTGATCCTTCAGCTCCACAGTCCTCCCAAGCAAAGTCCTTGGCGAAGGCATATCACCAGCACCAGAAAATGGTTTTTCTCAAGTAGGGTGAGCCAAAGCCCAGTAGAAACAATCTAGCACAATATATGAATCTTAACAAAAATATAAGTATGATATGCATATACAATGCCCCTAATAAAATCATTCGTACTTTTACAAGATCATAGTATGCCAAGTTTCATATCTCAATCCCTTTTATCTTAATTCATTTCATAACAGTTCATTTCACCTTAGTTTCATGAGTCAAGTTCATTGTTATCCAGACAACCCAACTGAGGCTACAACCCAGTGGTTCTTTAACCAATACAATCATTACACTAACACTCCAAATTTGCCATTTTACGGAAATTTGGTCCGTAGAAATCGGAACCTATGTGTATACATGTAGTTTCGGGACTTTCACCCTGGACAGACAGGCCAATATAATTCAATGGAGTCCATCCCTTTTCTTCTCCCAAATATAGAGTGCATCTCCTTTCTCCTCCCAAACATCATATATATATATAATGTAGTAGAAACACAGTCATATTTAATGACAACCGATAAGAGATTAGTTTCAATTCACCTAATCCTCATGCAATTTCTACAACAATCATAGCTATCCTCCACCGATAGCTCAAAAAAATATTTCTAAATAGATATACAATCTCCAAAACCAATAAACTATCCAAATTTTCGTAGGTGAGAGATAACAAGCATCCATCTCCACCATTTATATAAACATCTAACCAATTTCACATTCCCATTACCAATTCCATTATTTATACAAAATAATTATTTAAAACATTTTAGGACAAAACTCCATTCCCTTCCAAATCCAATCCATGTGTCAAAATCAACAAATTTAACACAACACATCCTCATATTTACACCCACAACCATTTTCAATACCTTCATTTGAAAATCCCTATTTTGATTTTAAACCAAAACCCTAAGTTTGTTTAAAAATCCTCCACATTCCAATATTATTTACACAATCAACAAATAACTAAGTTAAAAATCATAGGAGAGTGTAGAAAGTCCCTACCTCGAACATCATACATATACAATGTATAACAAACACAGTCATATTTAATGACAACAAATAAGAAATTAGCTTCAATTTACCTAATCCTCATGCAATTTCTACAACAATCATAGCCATCCTCCACCGATAGCCCAAAACAAATATTTCTAAACAGATATACAATCTCTAAAATAGATAAACTATCCAAATTTCCATAGGTGAGAGATAACAAGCATCCATCTCCACCATTTACATGAACATCTAACCAATTTCACATTCCCATTACCAATTCCATTATTTATACAAAACAATTATTTGAAACATTTTAGGTCAAAACTCCATTCCCTTCCAAATCCAATCCATATGTCAAAATTAACAAATTTAACACAACGCATCCTTATATCAACACCCACAACCATTTTCAATACTTTCATTTCAAAATTCCTCTTTCGATTTTAAACCAAAACCCTAGGTTTGTTTAAAAATCCTCCATAGTCCAACATTATTTACACAATCAACAAATAACTAAGTTAAAAAACATAGGAGAGTGTAGAAAGTCCCTACCTTGAAACTAGAGATCAAGAAGAGAGTAAAGAAACCTCAAACGTATCGAAACCCACTTTCGTTCGGATGAAAAGAGAGACCACGACATGCTCTACCTTTTTAACAAAGGCCCATGGGTGGCGAAACCACTAGATCTAGATGAAAATGTAAAGAGAAGGTAGGTTTTAGAGAGAGAAGGTCTCAACTTTAGGATTTTAAAAGAAAAGATATGAAAAAGTGATGTAAAAAGTCACTTTCACGAACTGATATATGCACAGTTTGCTTGAGCGCAAGAAATGACGCTCAAGTGTCAGACACAATAAGTTCTTCGGGACGCTCGAGCTAAGCCCACTCGAGCATAGAAGGAACCAGTCGAGTATAGAATACACTCTCCCAGTAGTTTTGTAGACCTGCAAAAGTACTGAGAGTTCACAAATCTTGCTTGAGCACAAGAAGTGCCACTTGAGCAGAGGAGCAAAATTCTGGGCAATAAGGGTTCGAAAACTAAGCAACCAACCTGTTCCAAACACAACCACTATAATCCAATAACCAAATTTAAGGATGTACAAAGGAGGCAAGACATGAACAACAATATGAAACCATGAAACCCGAGTCCGGAATACAAAATGGGTAAGGTCTAAACTGGAATTGTTATAATCTGTAGACACGCCATTTTTGACCGACCTTGAGACTCAGACGTCATCAATTGAGTGCTTGGTGATTGTGCATGTTGCGCTCGTTCTGAGGTTTCGGAGGTCTTGGCTGAGAGCTTTGCCTCCGGGCCTCTAAACTCTTTGTGCTTTGGCTCGGTTTGTGGACTGAATCTTGTTTTCTCTTCCCTGAGGGAGGGAGAGGCCTTGTAGACCATCTCTTTGTGGTCATAAACCACTTTTTGTGGTCGTAGGCCACTTTTTCCGTTTGGAGACTAGTTTCCGATTTTTGGAGCTTTCGACCGCGCGCCTTGTCTCAGGATCGCTTAACGTTCTTCGTTTGGCGTGGTTTTTGAACCACACCTTGTTGCCTCTGCTTAGAGGGACACTGTGGTCGCATACGACTTTTGGTGCTCGTCAGTTAGTTTTCGGGGCTTTCGGCCGCGTGCTTTGCCTCCCGATCTCTCGTCTTGCATCCGCTTTGGTTTGTTTTTGGTACAAACCTTGTTCTCCTTGTTTGGAAGGTGGTACAAGGGTGGGAGACCATTTTTTCTCCTTGGAGACCACTTTTCCTTCTGCCAGCCAGTTTTCTTGTCGGATAACTGGCTTTCTTGGTCTTTGGGCCATCTTTTCTGGTTGGCCACCATACCACCACTTTGCATTCAGTGTGTTGACCACTCCCACCCATGGCCGACTAGTTTTTTTTCTGGAAGACCACTTGAAGTGGTCAGCCGACCACTTTAAGTAGCCGGCCGATCACTTCAAGTGGTCGGCTGCTTTTTGTCACCTTTTTGGAGATATTTTTTTCTAGCTGGCACAACTAGAGGGCACCAGAGCCATCCTCCATACACGTGTATGGAGGGATTGCCTTGGCCCTTAGTTTCTTGGAGAAGCTTTTCCTTTTGTTCTCTATAAGAGGGAGGCTCCTCCTCCCTCCTCTAGGTTCAGATTTTGGAGGTTTGAGAGATAGATATAGCTTTGTATCTATATCTCCTTGTTTGTTCTTGTTTTGTGCCCTAAAGTGTAGTTTTGTCTCACTTTTGTACACAAACACACACTCAAACACCTTGCTTGTGTTGCTGAGGCTTCTTAAAGTTGTTTTTGGTGTTCTTGGGCGGGTTTGAGCTTGAAAAAGTTACTGGAGTTGTAGCTTTGAAGAATGTCTTCAAGGGTGAGTCTTTAACCCTTAAATTCCCTATTTTTGCTTAAGATTTTGGACCCTTTTTCATGCTGTTTTAAGACTACCTTCCTACTGCAAAAAGTTCTGAATTTTAGTGCTTAAGATCTTTGTTTAAGGTCACTTTTGTATTTGGGGTTGTTTACCCCCTCTTAGGCCTTGTTTGGCCTTGCTTTTGTGCCTTCGTTTTAAGCTTTGGGACCACCTTGTTTTGACCTTCTCACCACTGAAATCCAGAGGGATTTCAGTGGTGGAAGTGGTGTTTTGAGGTCCCAAAAAGAAGAGGGTCATCCCCTCTCCTTGTGTCTTCAATACTTGTCTTGAATGCCTCATGTTTGAGCATGTGTTTTAAGCTTGTGTTGGCTTGTTCTTAGCATGTATTTGGGGTTATTTTAGCATGCCTTAGATCTATTTTTGGTTATCTTAATCATCCCTTACATGCCTAATACACTTGTAGTGTAAATCACACAAACTAGTCTTGTATGCTTCATGAAGTAGCATGTCATTCTAGCTTGTTTTGTTTCCATTTCAGAATGTTTTTAGTGATGTTTTGCCATGTCATACCTCTGTTTTGGTTTGGTTTGGTCACCCCTTGCATGCTCCATGCACTTGTAGTGCATTTCCATGAAATAGCCTAATGTGTCTCATTCTTTAACATGTCATTTTAGCATGCTTTTGGCTTATCTCTGAGAAGACTTTGTTCATGTTTTACCATGTTTTAGGTCTAATTTATGTTGTCTTGGTCATGCATGACTTGCTTTGTATAGCCATGGTTCAATCTAGCTTGTTAGCTTTGTGTATTGAGTCCTCTAGCATGCATTACTTGGACTATTTTAATGATTTGGCATCATTTGTAATGTGATTTCAGTTCATGTTTCATGTCCATGTATTCACATTTGTCACTCATTCACTGCGTTGGAGGGTTTGCCCCTTTATGTCTTAACATGAACCATTGCGTATGCCTTCATGCCTAAGCTTGCGAGCTATCATTTCAGTGTTTATTTGGGGTTATTATGCCATGATATAACTCTGAGTTTTGTTGCTTAAGTCATTCCATGCTTGGTCTTAATAGGTGTAGTGTAATGCACCTTATTTGCCTTGTATGCATTGTGCCTTATGCCCTTCATGCTAACTTGTTTAGGCTTCTTTCCATGCATGTTTTAGTATCATTTTGACATGTTCTAAGACTGTTTTGGGTTGCCTTTGCCATATCCTTCATGTTTTGTATAGCTGTAGTGCAATTGGCCTTGCTAGCTTTGTGTTTTGATGATTCGTGCATGCTATCTTTGAGTTATTTAGATGATTTGGCATCATTTAATACTTCATTTCAGAGCATGTAGCATTGCCATATTCCCACTTCATTCACCCTTTGAGTGCCTCTAAGGGTTATGCATTGTTGCCTAGTTTGTGGCTTAGTTTGTATGCTTGCATGCCTAAGTCTTTGAGTCCCTATCTCAGCCTATTTAGGTCCTTGTTCAGACCTATTTGACCTCTGTCCATGCTTAGCTCATGCATAAATGCCACGTATTGCATGCCTCCTTTATAATCTTATTTGCTAGCTTTCATGCCTTAGGACCATTGCATGCCGTACTTGCGTTGTTTGAATGATTTGGCATCATTTCTTACTCAATTTCAGTGCATTTAGTGTTGTTACACTCTTGCATTTGTCACTCCTTGAGCCTTCTTGAGGGTTGTGCTCTTAGGCCTATTTGGTTGGCCAATGCATTGTGCATGCATGTCTCGTCTTTTGTGCCTTTATTTTAGCATTAATGGCCACTAATTTGGGCATGGCTGAGGTCTACCCCTTTTGGTTTAAGTCCATTTAACATGTTTATTTGCATGTTGCTTGCATGCTTATTGTACATTACATTATGTATGCCATGTAGTCCTTGCATTGTGCATGTCCCTAACATTGCTAAGTTGCCCTTGTCACATTGCATTGCGCATGCACGCATCACATTGTGTTTAGAACCTTATGATTGCCTTGCATCGAGTATGCCATCTAGTTCTTAGCATTTAGCATTGCACATGCCATGTTATTCCTTGCATTGTGTATGCTATGTTGTTAGTTGCATTGTGTATAGTTGCATGATTGCATGCTAAGGTTGCATTACATTGCATTGAGCATGCCATGTTATGTGTTACATTTGTTTGGATTAAGTGTTAATCTGAGCACGAGGAACGAGGGACGTTTCATACTTCAAGTGATGAAACGTGTCTCAATTCTCGATCGCCAACGCTCTTGATCATACATGATAGAGTTTTAGGCTTTATGTGTTTACTTGTGCATTCATTTTCATATTGAATTGTGCAACTTCGCCTCTCGGTCATCATGCATTGAAATGTGCGATTGGTGGCCCGAGGGTCGAGAACTACACTCCCTTGAGTTCATGACACAATAGGGAGGGTGGTTGTGCACACATATCTTGCAAATACATTGCCATGCCCTTTCTTGCTCTCTGTTGTAGCAAACTGGAATTCAGCAGCAACAACTGGTCGGCCAGCCAGAAAAACTAGCTGGCCGACCACTTTTTCTAGCTTTCTTGAAGAAAAGTGATCGGCAGGTGGTTGGAGAGACCAAAAGTGGTCGGCCACCCTCCCACAGGTCTCCCAAGGTGGAGTTTAAGCTTTCTGGAGCTTGGTGTAGTGCTCTGAGAGCAATTGAAAATAGAGGCAAATCGGGGCATCGCATTGGATTTCCAAACGGCGCGACCGGGCTTGCATGCATTCCTCTCCCTCTGAGGCTCCTGATTTACTGCTTTATTTAGCTAATGTGTTTAGCTAGTTTACGCTTTGGTTTGTACCTTTAATAGTTAATGCGTTTAGCTATTTAAATTTGTTTTGTAATAATTAGTTTAATTAGCTTAGATTAGCTAGTTAACTTCTTATTTGGTCTCTCCCTCGAGAGGGCCAATTGTTGTAATAAGCGTACGTGTGTGTGATGCATGTTTTCCAACCCTCATTTTTTTCTCCCTTTTACTTAATCGCTTATGATGGTTAGTTTTAGGGCATATTTTGTTTAGCATACTTTATGCTTGCATTCGTGCATCCATTCATCTGTTTTGCATGCACCGGGCTCGGCGCATCATACTAACTGCATTGTATTTCAATTCTAAGTTGAATACATGTATTGAATTGTTGCATTTCACATGACATTCTAGAATAGTCGAGCTTATTTTAGTTTCATTTTCGCATGTGTTGCATTAGCCATCTTAACATGAACTAGGATCATGTATGATTTCTAACTAGTTCTCTGTTTTGGCTCGTAGTACACTGTGAGTGTTTACGCTTTAGCATACTGCATGTGTGTTAATGCTGCCATGAAAGCATGTTTACCATGAGGCTAACTGCTTATTTGATATAACTACTTGAATGCCTGTGGGTGAAGGTTGGGTTACTTGAATTGGAACAATTCATTGAAGTCCACATTTTAGCTTACTTGCGAGTAGCAAACTTCAAACCGTTTTCAAATAAACATGCAATGTTTTGTTCCAAATTAGGCGATCTAGTCTATACTTATTTGCTGCGCGCATCACATAGTAATTCTAGGTTAAATAACCGGAATAAGAGCACATGTGTTTTCAAAAACAAGATATCATGCTTAGTACAGACCGATCTTTAATCGGGCGAGCGGGGGTACTCATGGCATGACCTTCCCCTCTCGTACCCAAGTTCCCGAGCCGAGGTAACTTTGGTGATGATGGACACGTGGCCTTAGGCACGAGTTAGGGTTTTCTAAATTTCCCCAAAATAAAATATTTAGGTAGCGACTCTGTATTTGGCAAAGCAGTCCATGTTTGGCACTTCTTTATTAAATTCAGTTTTCCAAAACGATTTGTCAGATTTGGACTCTTTGGTGATTTATCGGTCTCACATCGCACATTGTGAGATTAGATTCAGAACTGTGACATTGAGTCCGAACTGTAGTAGCTCAAAGAACAAAACGAGAATTCGCGCCCCTCGCAGGTGCGCGGATATTCGGAGGGTTCCTGGGAGCATGTCCACAGTTTCTGGCGACTCCGCTGGGGACTTAGAGAATTGACTCGAACTCGTGATATCTTGTTTTGACTACACTTATGTGTTTCTTTGCATTGCATTTGCATTGGTGCGCCTAGGACACCGTGTTTTCCGTATGCTATTCCTGAACGGTTTGTCGGAGGCTCGCTTTGAGAAGCGTAACATAAGGCTGACCAGTTGTGGGCTCTGCCACGACGGGAACACAAACCTCGATTTTTACCGGGGCACCCCTTTTGACCATTCGACCTAGTGCATATCGGAATCCAAAGTGACTATTCCAAGCTAGGACAGGTTACTTACCCGATTGTAGGTTGTTTGAAACCGCTGTGTGCGTAGTGAAACCCTAGCTCTTGACAAAATAGGACAGGGAAACCCTACCCCAACATAGGGGTGTTTTGGCTCTTATTTGCTTGCTATTTGCTATCAGAGTGTGTCTTTACAGGGTTGTGCATATCAGCTTGCAAGTCTGGGTATCAGGCCTGCGGGCATTAGTATTTTAGGGGAATCAATTTTACCTGAGGGTATCAGTTTACAGGCAGAATTTTGGGCAGAATTCAGTAATGAGTGCAGTCATTCAGCTGTGTTCATGTCTTATTGGTGAAATCGGGCTAAGATGCTGCCTGTTTTCTCTTTTGCTAGGTAGTCTTGGAACCGTGGCTTCAGAAGGCTCCCAACATCCCCCGAGTACACTGGACTTGTGCTGATAGACTTTGTTAGGTCAAAGATTCAATTCAGAGCAGCTAGTGTTTTCCTTCGCTGAGGCAAGGCAGAGAAAGACCAGTCAAGGCTCACCGATTCATTTGATCCGTTAGTCACCAGTCACATCACCTCTGTTCAGTTCAGTAGGCTCATGATGATGCAGAGTTTAGAAGAAATTGTGATCATGGCAGCGGCTTTAAACCAGGGAATCACCATGCAGGGTGAGACCGATGCTGAAATGCAACGCCCATTTGGGGCACCTGCCACACATCCAGTCTTGGAACCCCAATCATTTCAAACCCGTGAGCCCACTACTTTTGAGCTGATGGGAATGATCGGCGATCTTCAGAGAACTGTGGCTGATTTAGCCTTTGGACAATCGTCTCCGCCATCGACCACGTCACGTGTCGGGAATTTCATACCAGAAGAACCCCCACTCTTGGGGCGAATTGTAATTGAACTTAGCCAACCTGAAGCCATCCCAAATTTGGGCAATGACATATCAACAACGATAAGGCTTTGCTCTGATGTAGCGACCCAAACTTTCGACCAAGCTGAGGCAAGTGGTAAGAACAAGGTGGGGGCAGACATTGATCCCTATGAACACCTTCTGTGGGTTATTGAGGCTTTTAAAGATGAAGGACTGAACAAACAGCAAGTGCACGTAGTTGTTGCAAAAACTGTGGATGACACTTTCCCCACTCAGAATGAGGGCAGTTCGAGTCAAGGGGAGAACCGGAAGAAGGGCTGTCGTACCAGAAACGATCCTGTTAGCTCTAATCCTGCACCCGGAAAAGATCAGAAAATCAAGTCAGCACCTACCGACCCCTTTGCTTGTGCGTCCGGCAAAAATCCACAAACCTCGAAGTATCAACCCCGAGGTTGCAGGGTCTTCCATGCCCTCTATATGCCTTTGTACAAGGCTCTTCAAATCCTTGTTGAAAAAGGCCATCTCAAACCCCTTGAGCCTCGGCCTCTCCCGAATCCCCTTCCAGCTAAGCATGATGGTACCTAGTACTGTGCATACCATCAACAAATCGGTTATGGCACCGACAATTGCTTTCGTCTTCGCCACGAAGTACAAGATTTGATTGACGATGAAGTCATCATTCCACCAAGCTCAACAAAGTCTATCGTCACTGGATCAGTGAACTTGGGGGATAATGTGATGTGATCAGGGGATGAACCACCTGTGGGCGGCGCTTAGTTTACTCCAGATGTGGCGCATGGCATGCACTATTTTGAGCATTTGCGAATGTTGTTTATTTTACGTTTTGGCTTGGGTATTGAGTCAGTTCTGTGGTGTTGTTTAGAGTCTGTCTTATTGTATATAGTCAGTCTTTTTGCATTAAGTCAGTTGGGTCTGTCTTGTTGTATCGAGTCAGTCTTGTTGTATAGGAGTCGAGTGATTCTGGGAGTGTTACCTTGGATATCACTATTTTGTTGTGTGTTTGTCTTTTCGCTTTCTTTTCAGTCTGTTTCTACCTTGGAGCCAGTTACGCCAGAAGATCTGAATGAAGCAGCAATGATTTTCACGCTTTTGTGTTTGTTTCGGCCTGGAGCTAGTTGTGCCAGAAAATCTGAATGAAACGACAGTCCATTTCACCTACTTTTCTGTGCTTCGAAATCATTACATTGGCCTAAGTTTTTCAAAACTTTTTGAACATTGTGTCGAAAACAAAGAGGAAGGAATTCCTCGGGATTTGCAAAAATTTGATCAACTGAGAGAAAGAGAGGCGTGCTAAGCCCTAATGAATGAGATCATGCTTGTTAATGTGAGTATTGAGAAGGATCCTAGCTTGATCCAGATTGGTTCTACATTGTCTTCAGCGCGAGCGATTAGTCGCTTTCTTAAAAGATTTCAAAAAATGTTTTGCGCCGTCCTGCGAAGACCTGTGTGGAATCGCTCTTGAGATTGTGCAGCTTAGGATCGCTCTCAGCCTCGAGACTCGACCCTTTTTTGCTTTCGTACCCTGAACTTGGATTCAGAATGTTCAACGGTCAACCACAATGTGAGGCCTGTGTGGCCAGATTTGGAGCAATCCCCGAATTAGGGGCAAGAAAGTCAGATCAAGAAGATCAGATGTCATCAACAGAAGCTTGCAAAGCTAGATCAGAAGCACCCCTCGAACTAGGGCAAAAAAAAATGTCAGATGTGCTCGCAGAGTCAAAATGGGACATTTCTCAAGCTAACGAAGACTGGCAAGAATGCCAAATCCCAGAAGGGAGGAAAAAAGAAAGTATTGCTAAAAGACAATTGAGTCCCTATCCACAACACTAGGGGCAAATTCAGCTCCCATTGGATGGACTTCTACATCATCAACGAATAGCAGCCATTCTCCTAGATTCAGATGGATTTGAGATCCTACGACCATTCAACATGGACTAGCTACACTTTTACCCTTGAGAGGCTCGTTGGGCCGAAAACCCGAAAGGGCGACCCAGGCAAAAGTTAGAGCAAAGAAAAGAACAAAAAAAAAGAGCAAGAAAAAGAAAATAAATAAAAAAGAAATAAAAAAAAAAGAAGATACAAATAAAAGAAAAGATGAAAATAAAATGAAAAGAATTGAAAAGAAAAGAAAAACTGAGCTCGCAAGGTTGAAAACCTGAAAGGGTGGCCTTGGCAAAAGTTAGAGCGCAACAGGAGAGGTTAAATACCCGAGTGTACGTTAACCGGAACTACATAAGGCTTGATTTCCATGTTTGGGATGCGTAGGCAACTTCATTCTGAAGTCCAGCCATAAACACTTCCAAATTGATCGTGTCCATGTAATGGTTCTAATCATATTTGTCATTTATGTATCCAAGAGTTCGGTTGTGACCTTCATTATGAGAACTGGTTACAGTGTGCTGTGGTACTATTCAAACAAGTGGCAACTTTTCGTTGCCGTTTAATGCGCTGCGGTGCCATCCAAACAAGGGGCAACTTTCCGTTGCCATACAGTGTGCTGTGGTGCTATTCAAACAAGGGGCAATTTTCCATTGTTATGGATCTGAGGTTGTGCATCTCAAGAGTAGGTTCCGTGCTCGTTGAGTAGTGGTCGTTTGCAAAAATAGTTTTTGAGAATTTTTACTGAGGTTGACTAACTCTCTCGAAAATTATTCCATTTTTCTAAAACTGGACCATTTCTTGGACCCGAAAAAGGAAAATTTTCAGTGCTTATAACCTAACTTGCATGATTTTGAATCAAAGATCGAACAAGTATGCTAATCTAACTCTCATGTTGATCAAGATTGTTTTAGTAGAAAACCAAAACAAAAAATGGTCAAAATGATGAACTAGGGGCATAGTTGAGTCAGGTGTTCTGCCTTTTTCCCATTGTCAACATGCTTGCTAGAAAAAGGCACTCTGCCTGCCAGAAAAAGGGCACAACTGAAGCTAACAACAAAGGGTTGAAAGCTCTCTCATCCTCCAAGCAGCGAGGTATCAAGCCAAGTGCGAAGCACGAAATAGAATGGATTAGGATATTCCACTCCCTCATCTAGACAGGTCTGATCACATCCATACTGGCCAAGGGCGTCGTCAACCGCTGTCAGTTATGGATCTGCTGCACATCCTGTCGCAACCCCTCTGTGGGAAAGTTCACTGTTGTGAGCAGAAGAAGAAGAATCTAGCGAAATGCTAGGGGCAAGAGCCTGCAACTTTCTGTTTATCCATCAACCACCCAGGGAAGGGATAAAAAGAAAAAATGAGAGATTGAAGAATAGAGAGATATGCGTTGAGAGAAAAAGTGAGAAAAGGGCTTTTTCAGAAAAATAGAGATTGAGTGCCAGAGTGATGTGAGAATTACAAATGAAAAAGGGTGGGAAACAATTCCCAGAGAAATTGGCTCCTCGTGAACTGAGAGTCCTCTCGTCGTTGTAACGCATCCGAGTATTGTGTGTGTGTTTTGCTTGTCTCGATTCCTGTTGTGAGTCGTTTCGAGTGTTTCTCGATGTGTTTAGGTTGTTTATCTTTTGTTTACCTTTGTTGAGTCGTGGTGCGCTATGTTCAGTCGTAGGCTCAATACTCGGTTAAGAACTCATTTCTTAATTTCAAAATGATTTGTTTTGTGCTCAGAGTGTTGTGCCATTCTCCACATTTGTGCAAAACAGGATTCGTTCTTTCATAAAATCCCAGGGTTCGACCCAGGTCATGTGAGGGCAGTAAAACCAGGACCTATCTGAAGTTGTATAGGTTCCGAACTGCGAAGCAAAAGAAAAGAGGGAAAATGTCAGGTATCTGAGTGTGTCTCAACTTCTGCAAGTTCCGTCATTACATCTAGTATGTTCAGAGTGAGCAGTGTGTTCAGAGTGAGCAGTATGCTGTATGAGCTGTGCGCCGAATAAACCGAGTACTGTGTTATAAGCTGTGTGTTCAGAGTGAGCAGTGTGTTGTATGAGCTGTGTGCCGAATAAACCGAGTACTGTGTTATGAGCTGTGTGTTCAGAGTGAGCAGTGTGTTGTATGAGCTGTGTGCCAAATAAATCGAGTACTGTGTTATGAGCTGTGTGTTCAGAGTGAGCAATGTGCTGTATGAGCTGTGCACCGAATAAACCGAGTGCTGTGTTATGAGCTGTGTTTTCAGAATGAGCAGTGTGTTATGTGCTGTGTGCCCATATGAGCTGTGTGCCAAATAAACCAAGTATTGTGTCATGAGCTGTGTGTTCAGAATGAGCAGTGTGCTGTACGAGCTGTGTGTTCGAAGTGATCATAATATTATGTTAACTATTTCAATGCCAGAATGGCGATTAGAAGCGCTCTCTCTGAGTATTGTTCCATCCCAGGGGCATCTTGGCTGTGTTTGCAATGAGTTCCTAGGAGACCAACTGTGATGTTGGAAACTAGAGTTCGAATGGTTGTTGCCTAGAACACAAAGGTTTGGAATTTCCGAGACTAAAGTCTGGTTTAAATACCAGGGGTGTATCCCCGGCTTGAAATCTGTATGGAAGCCCCATAGGTTGAGGTAGCAGGTATGCGCCTTGGTTCTGGATACTGAACCAACCTAGTCTGTCACCCCGTTGGAGAGTAGGGAAAGTTGTGAGTATGATCAGGAAGAAAAGCGGCATCCGTGGTTTCCCCAGCAGACGTTGCTCCTTGTCAGCATTTCAGGACCTTTTTACAGTGAGTTGAAGGTAGGAGTTCGAGGAATACAAGAGGACATCCCCGTCGGAGTAGAGCGGTTCACCGCCACTCACCTCATGAGGTGCTTTCTAAAGCACCGGTTTGTCGATTTTTTGCATTCCTTTAATATCATGCATTGTATTGCATTGTACCTATCTGGTTTTTTTCTCATTTATGGACGGTATTGTATGTATTGTTCATTCAGAGAAGTTCTGTTTTAGTTTAACTGATACCTTTCTCCTCTCGCGTTTGGCGCGCGTTTGGATACCTTTCCTCTCTCGTGTGTGCTACGCTGAGATGTTTTCCTTTCCTCTCTCGCGTGTGCTACACTGAGAGAGTTCCCTTTCCTCTCTCGCGTGTGCTACGTTGAGAGGTTTTTCCTTTCCTCTTTCGCGTGTGATACGCTGAGAGGTTTTCTTTCTTTCCGAAACACGGGGATATGTCCCTATGTTTCTCTTTTTTTTTCTAAAACACGGGGATACGTCTCTATGTTTCTCCTTTTTTTTTCGAAACACGGGGATACATCCCTATGTTTCTCCTTTTCTTTCTGAAACACGGGGATACATCCCTATGTTTCTCATTTTTTTTTTTCGAAATACGGGGATATGTCCCTATGTTCTCCTTTTCTTTTTGAAACACGTGGATATATCCCTATGTTTCTCCTTTTTTTCCGAAACACGGGGATACGTCCCTATGTTTCTCCTTTTCTTTCTGAAACACGGGTATACGTCCTTATGTTTCTTCTTCATTCCGAAACACGGGGATACGTCCTGATGTTTCTCCTTCTTTCCGAAACACCAGGATATGTCCCTATGTTTCTCCCTCTCCCCTTTCCTCACACGTTTTCAGCGTGTTTGGAATTTATCTTAGGCTGCGTTGTGCACGCACCTGGGCGGTTGTTGTTTCCTCTTCTCACGATTTCAGCGTGTTTGGAATTTGTTGACCTCCTCTCACGATTTCAGCGTGGTTTGAGTGTCCCCTCTTCTCACGATTTCAGTGTGGTTAGAGTTTGTTCCTTCCAAACACGATCCTCACATGATTTCATCGTGTTTGGAATTTGTTGACCTTCTCTCATGATTTCAGCATGGTTTGAGTGTCTCCTTTTCTCACGGTTTTAGCGTGCTTAGAGTTTGTTCCTTCCTCACACGATTTCAGTGTGTTTGGAATTTATTGACCTCCTCTTACGATTTCAGTGTGGTTTGAGTGTCCTCTCTTCTCATGGTTTCAGCGTGGTTAGAGTTTGTTCCTTCCTCACACGATTTCAGCGTGTTTGGAATTTGTTGACCTTCTCTCACGATTTTAGCGTGGTTTGAGTGTCCCCTCTTCTCACGGTTTCAGCGTGGTTAGAGTTTGTTCCTTCCTCACACGATTTTAGCGTGTTTGAAATTTGTTAACCTCCTCTCACGGTTTCAGCGTGGTTTGAGTGTCCCGTCTTCTTACGATTTCAGCGTGGTTACAGTTTGTTCCTTCCTCACACGATTTCAGCGTGTTTGGAATTTGTCTCAGGTTGCGTTGAGCACGTTCCTGATTAGTTGTTTTGGGATTCATTTTTCCTCCTATCATGATGCTAGCGTGGTTGGAGTATGTCGCCCCTTTGCATTTTATCGCACTATTTTGTACACCTTACTTGCATTATGCGTGCATTTTATCACTCTATTTTGCGCATCGCACTATTTTGTGCACCTTACTTGCATTGTGCATGCATTTTATTGCGTTATTTTGCGCATTGCACTATTTTGTGCACCTTACTTGCATTGTGTATACATTTTATCGCGCTATTTTGCGTATCGCACTATTTTGTGCACTTTACTTGCATTATGTGTGCATTTTATCGCTCTATTTTGCGCATCGCACTATTTTGTGCACCTTACTTGCATTGTGCATGCATTTTATTGCGTTATTTTGCGCATTGCACTATTTTGTGCACCTTACTTGCATTGTGTATGCATTTTATCGCGCTATTTTGCGCATCACACTATTTTGTGCACCTTACTTGCATTGTGCATGCATTTTATCACACTGTTTAGTGTATCGCACTATCTTGTGTACTCGGACTGTTTAGCGCATCGCACTGTCTTGTGCACTCGCGCTGTTTAGCGCATCGCGTTTTCTTGCACATTGCACTGTCTTGTGCACTCGCGCTGTTTAGGGCATCGCACTGTCTTGTGCATTCGCGTTGTTTAGCGCATCGCACTGTTTAGTGCATTGCATTGTTTGCGCTATCTTGCGCATCTCACCTGCACTTGCTAGTGCATTGCATTATTCGTGCTATCTTACGCACCTTACCTGCACTTGTTAGTGCATTGCATTGTTATACACTCCATTGCATTTCACCTGCATTGTTATGCGTCACACTTAGATTGCATTGTCATGCATCCCTTCCGCATTGTTATGCGTTACATTTAGGTTGCATTGTCATGCATTCCTTCCGCATTATTATGCGTCACACTTAGGTTGGATTGTCATGCATCCCTTCCGCATCATTATGCGTCACACTTAGGTTGCATTGTCTTGCATCCCTTCCGCATTGTTATGCGTCACACTTAGGTTGCATTGTCTTGCACCCATTTCCGCATTGTTATGCATCACACTTAGGTTACATTGTCATGCATCCCTTCCGCATTGTTATGCGTCACACTTAGGTTGCATTGTCATGCACCCCTCCACTTGCATTGTCACACACTTTTCACTTGCATTGCTATGCATGTTTCTAACGATATTGTACCTGTTGAGTTTTTTTTTTCTTATGCAGGCACGATATTGTATGTATGGTACATTTGAAGCTGGCGCGACCAGACGGACCAGATGGTATTGTATGTACTCCGTGTGAGACGTAGCGAGAATTGTATAATTCTCTTACATCCTTTCTGCATGTAATGTAGTTTGATTTATATTCGCTTGCTTAAAACTGTTGCCTTTATTGTGTATAATTACTTCGTTACAGCTTTCTTTGCATGATCATAAGTTATGTTCGGCTTCTTGCATTGTCTTTTGCATCTTGCCCCTGCCTGCAGGCGTATTTCTTTGTTATCTTGTCTGTTTGTCCAAGTCTTTGGCCTTGTCAGAAATGGATCGTCTCTAGGCTTTGACATTCACTCCCGTCACTTATGACTTCTGAGTTCTGTCAAGGAGGGGCAACTGTAGACACCCCATTTTTGACCGACCTTGAGACTCAGGCGTCATCAATTGAGCGCTTCGTGATTGTGCATGTTGTGCTCGTTCTGAGGTTTTGGAGTTTTTGGCTGAGAGTCTTGCCTCCGGGCCTCTGAACTCTTTGTGCTTTGGCTGGGTTTGTGGACCGAATCTTGTTTTCTCTTCTCGGAGGGAGGGAGAGGCCTTATAGACCATCTCTTTGTGGTCGTAGACCACTTTTTGTGGTTGTAGGCCACTTTTCCCGTTTGGAGACTAGTTTCTGGTTTTTGGAGCCTTCGGCTGCGCGCCTTGTCTCGGGACCGCTTAACGTTCTCCGTTTGGCGTGGTTTTTGAACCACACCTTGTTGCCTCTAACTAGAGGGACACTGTGGTCCGGGAGACCACTTTTGTGGTCGCATACCACTTTTGGTGCTCGTCAACTAGTTTTCGAGGCTTTCGGTCGCATGCTTTGCCTCCCGATCTCTCGTCTTGCATCCGCTTTGGTTTGTTTTTGGTACAAACCTTGTTCTCCTTGTTTGGAAGGTGGTACAAGGGTGGGAGACCACTTTTTCTTCTTGGAGACCACTTTTCCTTCTGTCAGCCAGTTTTCTGGTCAGATAACTGGCTTTCTTGGTCTTTGGGCCATCTTTTCTGGTCGGCCACCATACCACCACTTTGCATTCAGTGTGTTGACCACTCCCACCCATGGCCAACCAGTTTTTGTTCTAGGAGACCACTTGAAGTGGTTGGCCGACCACTTTAAGTAGTTGCCCGACCACTAAGTGGTCGGCTGCTTTTTGTCACATTTTTGGAGATATTTTCCTCCAGCTAGCACAGCTGGAGGGCACCAGAGCCATCCTCCATACACGTGTATGTAGGGATTGCCTTGGCCCTTAGCTTCTTGGAGAAGCTTTGCCTTTTGTTCTTTATAAGAGGGAGGCTCCTCCTCCCTCCTCTAGGTTCAGATTTTGGAGGTTTGAGAGATAGATATAGCTTTGTATCTATATCTCCTTGTTTGTTCTTGTTTTGTGCCCTAAAGTGTAGTTTTGTCTCACTTTTGTACACAAACACACACTCAAACACCTTGCTTGTGTTGCTGAGGCTTCTTGAAACTGTTTTTGGTGTTCTTGGGCTGGTTTGAGCTTGAAAAAGTTGCTGGAGTTGCAGCTTTGAAGAAGGTCTTCAAGGGTGAGTCTTTATCCCTTAAATTTCCCATTTTTGCTTAAGCTTTTGGACCCTTTTGCATGCTATTTTAAGACTAACTCCCTACTGCAAAAAGTTTTGAATTTTGGTGCTTAAGATCTTTGTTTAAGGTCACTTTTGTATTTGGGGTTGTTCACCCGCTGTTAGGCCTTGTTTGGCATTGCTTTTGTGCCTTCTTTTTAAGCTTTGGGACCACCTTGTTTTGACCTTCTCACCACTGATTTCAGTGGTGGAAGTGGTGTTTTGAGGTCCCAAAAAGGAGAGGGTCATCCCCTCTCCTTGTGTCTTCAATACTTCTCTTGAATGCCTCATGTTTGAGCATGTGTTTTAAGCTTGTGTTGGCTTGTTCTTAGCATGTATTTGGGGTTATTTCAACATGCCTTAGATTTTTTTTTGGTTGTCTTGATCAGCCCTTGTATGCCTAATACACTTGTAGTGTAAATCACACAAACTAGTCTTGTATGCTTCATGAAGTAGCATGTCATTCTAGCTTGTTTTGTTTCCATTTCAGCATGTTTTTGGTGATGTTTTTCCATGTCATACCTCTGTTTTGGTTTGGTTTGGTCACCCCTTGCATGCTCCATGCACTTGTAGTGCATTTCCATGAAATAGCCTAATGTGTCTCATTCTTTAACATGCCATTTTATCATGCTTTTTGGCTTAGCTCTGAGAAGACTTTGTTCATGTTTTACCATGTTTAAGGTCTGATTTATGTTGTCTTGATCATGCATGACTTGCTTTGTATAGCCATGGTTCAATCTAGCTTGTTAGCTTTGTTTATTGAGTCCTCTAGCATGCATTGCTTGGACTATTTTAATGATTTGGCATCATTTGTAATGTGATTTTAGTTCATGTTTCATGTCCATATATTCACATTTGTCACTCATTCAATGCGTTGGAGGGTTTGCCCCTTTATGTCTTAACATGAACCATTGCGTATGCCTTCATGCCTAAGCTTGCGAGCTATCATTTCAGTGTTTATTTAGGGTTATTATGCCATGATATAACTCTGATTTTTGTTGCTTAAGTCATTCCATGCTTGGTCTTAATAGGTGTAGTGTAATGCACCTTATTTGCCTTGTATGCATTGTGCCTTATGCCCTTCATGCTAACTTGTTTAGGCTTCCTTCCATGCATGTTTTAGTATCATTTTGACATGTTCTAAGACTGTTTTGGGTTGCCTTTGCCATATCCTTCATGTTTTGTATAGCTGTAGTGCAATTGGCCTTGCTAGCTTTGTGTTTTGATGATTCGTGCATGCTATCTTTGAGCTATTTAGATGATTTGGCATCATTTAATACTTCATTTCAGAGCATATAGCATTGCCATGTTCCCACTTCATTCACCCTTTGAGTGCCTCTAAGGGTTATGCATTGTTGCCTAGTTTGTGGCTTAGCTTGTATGCTTGCATGCCTAGGTCTTTGAGTCCCTATCTCAGCATGTTTAGGTCCTTGTTTAGACTTATTTGACCTCTGTCCATGCTTAGTTCATGCATATATGCCATGTATTGCATGCCTCCTTTACAATCCTCTTTTGCTAGCTTTCATGCCTTAGGACCATTGCATGCCGTACTTGTGTTGTTTGAATGATTTGGCATCATTTATTACTCAATTTTAGTGCATTTAGTGTTGTTACACTCCAACATTTGTCACTCCTTGAGCCTTCTTGAGAGTTGTGCTCTTAGGACTATTTGGTTGGCCAATGCATTGTGCATGCATGTCTCATTTTTTGTGCCTTTATTTTAGCATTAATGGCCACTGATTTGGGCATGACTAAGGTCTACCCCTTTTGGTTTAAGTCTATTTAACATGTTTATTTGCATGTTGCTTGCATGCTTATTGTACATTACATTGTGTATGCCATGTAGTCCTTGCATTGTGCATGTCCCTAACATTGCTAAGTTGCCCTTGTCGCATTGCATTGCGCATGCATGCATCATATTGTGCTTAGAACCTTATGATTGCCTTGCATCGAGTATGCTATCTAGTTCTTAGCATTTAGCATTGCGTATGCCATGTTATTCCTTGCATTGTGTATGCTATGTTGTTAGTTGCATTGCGTATGCCATGTAGTTGCATGATTGCATGCTAAGGTTGCATTACATTGCATTGAGCATGCCATGTTATGTGTTGCATTTGTTTGGATTAAGTGTTAATCTGAGCATGAGGAACGAGGAACGTTTCATACTTCAAGTGATGAAACGTGTCTCAATTCTCTGTTACCGACACTCTTGATCATACATGATAGAGTTTTAGGCTTTATGTGTTTACTTGTGCATTCATTTTTATATTGAATTGTGCAATTTCGCCTCTCGGCCATCATGCATTGAAATGCGCGATTGGTGGCCCGAGGGTCAAGAACTACAGTCCCTTGAGTTCATGACATGATAAGGAGGGTGGTTGTGCACACATATCTTGCAAATACATTGCCATGCCCTTTCTTGCTCTCTGTTGCAGCAAACTGGAATTCAGCAGCAACAACTGGTTGGCCAGCCAGAAAAACTAGCTGGCCGACCACTTTTTCTAGCTTTCTTCAAGAAAAGTGGTCGGCAGGTGGTTGGAGAGACCAAAAGTGGTCGGCCACCCTCCCACAGGTCTCCCAAGGTGGAGTTTAAACTTTCTGGAGCTTGGTGTAGTGCTCTGTGAGCAATTGAAAACAGAGGCAAATCGGGGCATCGCATTGGATTTCCGAACGACACGACCAGGCTTGCATGCATTCCTCTCCCTCTGAGACTCCTGATTTACTGCTTTATTTAGCTAATGTGTTTAGCTAGTTTATGCTTTGGTTTGTACCTTTAATAGTTAATGCGTTTAGCTATTTAAATTTGTTTTGTAATAATTAGTTAACAAGGATTAGTTAATTAATTCGTTGTGTAATAATTAGTTTAATTAGCTTAGATTAGCTAGTTAGCTTCTTATTCAGTCTCTCTCTCGAGAGGGCCAATTGTTGTAATAAGTGTGCGTGTGTGTGGTGCATGTTTTCCAACCCCCATTTCTTTCTCCCTTTTACTTAACCGCTTATGATGGTTAGTTTTAGGGCATATTTTGTTTAGCATACCTTATGCTTGCATGCGTGCATCCATTCATCTGTCTTGCTTGCACCGAGCGTGGTGCATCATACTAACTGTATTGTATTTCAATTCTAAGTTGAATACATGTATTGAATTGTTGCATTTCACATGACATTCTAGAATAGCTAAGCCTATTTTAGTTGCATTTTCGCATGTGTTGCATTAGCCATCTTAACATGAACGAGGATCATGCATGATTTCTAACTAGTTCTCTATTTTGGCTCGGAGTACACTGTGAGTGTTTACGCTTTAGCATACTGCATGCGTGTTAATGTTGTCATGAAAGCATGCTTACCATGAGACTAACTGCTTATTTGATATAACTGCTTGAATGCCTGTGGGTAAAGATTGGGTTACTTGAATTTGAACAATTCATTGAAATCCGCATTTTAGCCTACTTGCGAGTAGCAAACTTCAAACTGTTTTCAAATAAACATGCAATGCTTTGTTCCAAATTAGGCGATCTAGTCTATACTTGTTTGCTGCGCGCATCACATAGTAATTCTACGTTAAATAACCAGAATAAGAGCACATGTGTTTTCAAAAACAAGATATCATGCTTAGTACAGGCCGATCTTTGATTGGGTGAGCGGTGGTGCTCATTGCACGACCTTCCCCTCTCGTACCCAAGTTCCCGAACCGAGGCAAATTTGGTAATGACGGACACGTGGCCTTAGGCACGAGTCAAGGTTTCCTAAATTTCCCCAAAATAAAATATTTAGGTGGCGACTCTATATCTGGCAAAGCAGTCCATGTTTGGCACTTCTTTATTAAAATCAGTTTTCCAAAACGATTTGCCAGATTTGGACTCTTTGGTGATTTATCGGTCTCACATTGCACATTGTGAGATTAGATTCAGAATCGTGGCATTGAGTCCGAACTGTAGTAGCTCAGAGAACAAAACGAGAATTCGCGCCCCTCGCAGACGCGGATATTCGGAGAGTTCCCGGGAGAACGTCCACATAATCTCCCCCCTTAAGGAATTTCGTCCCCGAAATTTCAAATCAAGTTTTAAAGTTATGTTTAAACTAAACACAATAATGATAATTAATCAATTCTAATACCATAACCCATTCTCCGATCATCCATTCTCATCAACTCAATGCACAAGTTCTACCATTGAAAGTATAATTCACATTTTCCCAAAACATTTACAATGTTTACATTAAATCCATATTTTCAAAACATACACAACATATACAATGCTTCCATATCTCATTAACATAATCAAAATTTCAATACATGCTTAAACATCAACAAATAAGTCCAGATATTTCTCACGGACTTCTAACTCGCGCTCCCAAGTTGATTCCTCAACCTTGTGATGTCTCCACAATACATTAACAAAGGAAATTGTCTTGCCTCACAAGACTTGGTCTCGGGTATCCAAGACTCTCACCGGTCTCTCCTCATATGAGGCATCCTCATCTATCTCTAAGTCGATCCAATCCAACACGTGTGATGGATCCAACTTATACTTCCGAAGCATGCTAATATGAAACACATCATGAACCCTAGAAAGCTGTGGCGGTAAGGCCAAACGATAAGCTACCTCTCCAATCCGCTCAAGGATCTCAAAATGCCCAATGAATAGAGGGGATAATGTCTCACTCTTTCCAAACCTCTTCTAGGTGATATCTTCAAGAATACATGCTCTCCCATCTCAAAAGGCAAAGGTCTCTTTCTACGGTCGGCATAACTTTTCTAGAGACTCTGAGCTGTAACTAACCTCCTACGGATAAGTGCAACTTTCTCCGTCATCTCCTAGACTGACTCTGGGCCCAGCATAGATGCATCATCCACCTCTGCCCAACACACAGGAGATCTACACAGTCGGCCATACAAGGCCTCAAACGGTGCCATACCAATACTCGACGGGAAACTATTGTTATAGGCAAATTTCACTAAGGGCAAATGCCTCTCACACGACTCTTTAAAGTCAATGATACAACCTCGAAGCATATCCTCAAGGATCTGAATAGCATGCTCGGACTGCCTGTTAGTCTAAGGATGATACACAGTGCTAAAAGTCAATCTCGTGCCCAAGGCATTTTGTAGGCTCTGCCACAATCGAGTCGTGAAACGTGGATCTCTATCCGAAACAATCGTCATAGGGACTCCGTGCAACCTCACTATGTTCCTAATGTGCAGGTCAACAAGATAATCTACTGAGTCACTCACACGCATAGGTATAAAGTGCACTAACTTGGTCAACTACCACCCAAATTGCATCACTACCTCGTTGAGTCCTCGGAAGGCCCACAACGAAATCCATCGTGACATGCTCCCACTTCCACTCGGCTATAGGCAAGGGTTGCAACAAACCCGCTGGCCTCTGATATTTAGCCTTCACTTGTTAACAAGTAAGGCACTTTGACACAAACATGGCCACATCCTTCTTCATTCCCCTCCATCAAAATTGGCGACAAAGGTCGTGATACATCTTTGTGCCTCCCGAATGCACCGCAAGGCGTGAATGGTGAAACTCTCGAAGTACTTCCTCTCAGCAAGACTTCGGCATGAAGAGACAGTTAAGGTATCTAACATTAGAGTCAGAGTACATGTTCAAGCCTCTTTTTACCTTTTCACTGGAAATCTTCTCTCGGAGGGATTCTACCTCAAGGTCATCCTTCTATGCTTCTATCACTCAGTTCACAAGTGTAGGTTGTGCAACTGCCGAAAACAAGGCTGCAGACTCAACAGACTCGCCAAGATGCAAATCAAACTCCCCATAGCACCCAACGTCTCTCATTCCCGGATGGCAATACAAGCTACATTGCTAATGGATTTCCTACTCAAGGTATCAGCCACAACATTGGCCTTTCCCGAATGATAACATAACTCAAAGTCATAATCTTCTATGAACTCTATCCACCTTCTCTGCCTCAAATTCAAGTCTTTCTGTGTAAATAGATATTTCAGATTCTTGTGATCGAAAAATACTTCAAATTTCTCACCATATAAATAATGCCTCCAAATCTTTAAGGCAAAAATCACCGCTACTAACTCTAGGTCATGAGTAGGGTAGTTCCTCTCATGTGTGTTTCAACTGCCGTAAGCCATAGGCCACTACCTTCTCCTATTGCATCAGAACACAACCCAAACCTTCTCGTGAGGCGTCACAATACACCGAATAGCACAAACCCCTCTCCGGAATAATCAAAATCGAAGCAATGGTAAGTCTAGCCTTACGCTCTTGAAAAGACTTCGCACAAGTCTCACTCCACACAAATTTGACCCATTTCCTTGTCAGTCTAGTCAATGGCAAGGCTAGCTTAAAGAAATCCTTCACAAATCTACGGTAATACCTGGCTAACCCCAAGAAACTACAGATCTCAAAGCATTCTTCGGTGGTTCCCAATCTTGTAATGCCTCTATCTTGGATAAATCTACAATCAGCCCTTCCCTAGATACTACATGGCCTAAGAATTTAACTTTTCTTAGCCATAATTCACATTTCCCAAACTTAGCATACAGTTTGTGGGCTCTAAGCAACTCAAGTACCACTCGCAAGTGTTCCTCGTGCTCCTCCTCAGAGGGTGAGTAAATCAAGATGTCGTCCACAAAGATGACCACAAAACGGTCTAAGAACTCACGAAAGATCTAGTTTATCAAATCCATAAACACTGCTGGTGCATTGGCTAGCCTAAAAGGCATCACTAGAAACTCGTAATGGCTGTACCACGTATGAAATGTTGCCTTCAGGATATCCTCTTCCCTTACTCTTAACTGGTGATAACCCGATCTCAGGTCTATCTTAAAGAAGCAACAAGACCCCTTCAACTGATCAAACAAATCATCTATATAAGGCATTGGGTACTTGTTCTTAACAGTTACCCGATTCAACTTTTGGTAATCTATATAAAGTCGTAACGCACCATCTTTCTTTTTAGCAAAAAGAGCTAGTGCTCCCCAAGGCGAAGTACTAGGGCAGATAAAACCCTTGTCTAACAATTCTTGGAATTGAATCTTCAACTCACTCAACTCAACCAGTGTGAATCTATACGATGCCATAGAAATCAGTTCCGTGCTAGGCATTAAATCAATAGAGAACTCGATCTCTCGATAAGGTGGAAAACTAGTAAGATCCTCTGGAAAAACATCCGAGTATTCACAAACTACCCTTGGCAACTCAACTCGGACTTCATCACACTCAGTAATCAAGAAGTTGGCAAGAAGGCAACTAAGCTCACTCTGTCCATGCAGATCATACACCGGTGATAAGACTCTATCAACCGGTCTCCCAAGAAATAAAAGCAATCACCGCTCAGGGTACATATAGTAACCCTCTGACGGTAGCAATCTATAATAGTCCAATATGATGACAGCTAGTCCATTTCTAAAATAACATCAAAACTAGACATGTCAATCAACACAAAAGCAAAAGAAAGTCGATGACCGGCAACCTCTATATCACAACTCGACACCCTTGCTTCAAAACAATCTCACTACCAATAGGTGACTCAACACAGATAGGAGATGCTAACCAAGCCAACTCTAACCCCAAAACTGATGCAAATGCAGATGAGATAAATAAATAGGATGCACCCGTATCAATCAACACATTAGTAACTGAATTGCAAAACAAGAAGGTACCTCTTACTACTGAAGGTGCTGGTACAAAATCTGGCGCGGTATCAACATACACACACCTAGTAGGTCTTTGCTCAACCTGCTCACCCCTCGGAGCATAAGCCTGATGCATTGACTAAGCCGAAGAGCCTCCTTGATTGGCCCTCAAGGCTTGTTTTAACTATGTAGGCTGGTGGCTCTGTGTCTGCCTCAAACCAGATACACCGAGTGTGCCACCCAACTGAGGGCAAAATCTCTTCAGGTGCCTCGCTTGCCCATACTGATAACAAGTGAGTGGTTGCCTTCTCCCCTGACTCTGGCTCTAAGAACGAGCCGTAGATGATACAGATTATTGCCCTCCTCCTCTCTGCGGGCAAGCTAGAGATTTGTGGCCCAACTGACCACATTTGAAACAAGTAATATCTCCCTGACCACCCCTCCCAGAACCCGAACTTGGCACTAGAAAAGTAGACCTCGTCTGCACTCCCTAGGACTGCTAGGGGTTAGAACCTCTTTGCCTCTTACTGTCCCCCTGAGCATCCTGACTTCTCTTGGAGCCCCTCATCCTCTCCTCCTCCATCTGTATTACGGTCTCCAGATGGGCCGCCGCCTCCACAAGGCATCCATAATCTCTAATCATCGACTCGGCCACTTTGGATATTAGCCCGATCCTCAATCTCTTCTCAAACTCTAAACAACGGTGCTCTTCAATCGCCACAAGTTCTGGTGCAAACCTCGATAAGCTAGTAAATGTGGCCTCAAACTAGACCACCAAAGTGTTCAATTGCACAAGCTTGGAGAACAGGTCTCTCAACTTCTCTTTAACAGTGAGAGGCAAAAACTTGTCCTGGAAGGCCTGACAAAAGCCTCCCAAGTCACCCCAATACGCCCACACACATACTTCCACCACTTACCTGTATCTCCCTTCAGCTGGAAGGATTCTAGGGTCACCCGCAACTAGTCGTCCTCGATGCCAAGCATCTCGAACGTTTTCACTATTTGCTTTAGCCACTCATCCACCTTTGGTGGCTCCTTGGGATCACTCACAAACTCATCCGAATTTGACCGAAAAAACTCTCGCTTCAAGAAAGATGGCCCTGCCTTAGCTACTTAGGCCTAGACTTGATTCTCAACTCTGAAAATGTCCATGGATTACTGCAATGCTCCGACCATTTCGCGGGCTAAGGGGTCCATGGCCTGTTGACTAATTGGTTCGGCCACATTGGCGTGGCTAACCCCTTCTTCTTGCGTCGAAATTTCATCCAGTAAAGGCATCTCATGCCTTCTAGGCCTACCACCACGTCCATGTCCTGACATCCTAATGAAGGTAACAGAAGAGGTTAGCACATTTACAAATGTGCCAAAGCTAACTCACTCACGTCCTAATGCGGCGGACAACAGTAATTCACTCCACATAAGCACATTGTTACATAAACACATACGAATTTCATTTTCTAATTAGAAATTACAGTGATCAAATGTTTTTCTAATAGGACTTCTAGAAACCCAATCCCATACCCATATAATCACATACGCATGTTATCATATAAGCACACTGTACACACAAATATCTCTACCAAGCGAGACAAACTCATTGTGGTAATAACCGCTACTCACATACTCAAAGTATTCAAACCCGGTACACTTTGATACCAAGTTGTAATGCCTCCAAAATAATTACAATAATCTAACTTCAAACACTAGTACAAAGTGATATAGATACGATAAGAAGCTTTCATTAATCAAAGTTAATATACAAAAGGTGACACATGCGATATACATTCATAAATCGTTTATCCTAAATCTACATCATGTGTTACAAGACGTATAAAGAATGAAAGCTATATAGATATTCATATGCCCTAAAGGCTTACACCTTTCCAAAACAGTGTTTGGTTACAACAAAATGAGTCATAAGCTCAATACAAATAAAGCCCTAGGCTCAAAAAGTAAATACAAAATAAACAGAAATTAAGCCTTCAGCTCCACAGTCCTCCCAAGCTAAGTCCTTGGCAGAGGCATATCATTAGCACTTGAAAATGATTTTTCCCAAGTAAGGCAAGCCAAAGCCCAGTAGAAACAATCTAGCACAGTATATGAATGTTGACAAAGATATAAGTATGATATGCATATACAATGCCCCTAATAAAATCATTCGTACTTTTACAATATCATAGTATGCCAAGTTTCATATCTCAATCCCTTTTATCTTAATTCATTTCGTGACAATTCATTTCACCTCAATTTCATGAGTCAAGTTCATTGTTATCTAGACAACCCAATTGAGGTTACAACCCAGTGGTTCTCTAACCAACACAATCATTACACTAAATAGGAAAAGGGAAAAGGGAAAAGGGAAAAGGGAAAAAGCGTGTAAAATATAATTATATTTCATTCACATTCCACATATCTTTTACTTTTCCAAATCAATGAACCAAATACAACCTTAGGATAAAATAAGGAATTGATCTTATATTACAAATCTATGGTGCAAGACACCAAAGAGAAATTCTATTTTCACACACCTACAGACCTCACTACACACACTTAATGAAACATTATTTTTATGACAATTATACTTTAAAGTAAAATGACCATAATAGACATCAAAATACACTATTAATATTATATTCAAATTTTCTCCATACACATCTTTTTTTTATAATAAAAAAAATCTCAATACACATTTTTTGAGTAAAAAAAAATAAATGAACCCTAGTTTTTTTTTATATTGTTTCTCTGTTCTTCTATTATTTCTGCCTTAATTTATTATCCATTGCTTGCAAAAACAATACTCTCATAGTCTATCAAGGTTGATTTAATCACCACCATGATCAAATTAAGCCGTAGAGTTAGTTCAGCAACACGGTTATTAACAATCTTAGCACGATTATTAACAAGATCAGAAATTGTTGTGAAAGTTGTTATTGATTCTGCTTCTGCTTCTGCTTTTGCTTCCACATCTACTTGTACTTCCACTACTTTTCTTTTCCTCAACCATCTCAAATAATCTTGCTTTTCTCTTTGTGTCTACTCTCTTAGATAGTGAACTATCTGCTTCTGTTGCTTTTGTCTCTTTCGCTAACATTGATAAACCCTTTTATACAAGGTCAAATCAATAAAAGCTATTCAAACAAATTGTGGTTTAGCTTGGAAAATAACTTTTTTAAATCAAGAACTTTTTTGAATAATACTAAAACACAACTTTCTTTTATCATCTATCTAATTCCAAGAAGTTGGAAAATAGAGTAAAAAGCCGTACATTTTTATACAGAAAATATGTGAATACTTCAGAAATAAACAGTCAAATTATTGCTTTTTATTCGGTAAACCAGTGCCAAATGCACAAAATAAAAAATATTCAAACCAAAAAACAAGGGTAATGAATTGCACACAAAATGGATTGCAAATAGATAACACATAAAATTTTTTGAAATGGATTGGAATACTTACCTTCAACAATGCAATGACGGGTCTTCAATAGAGTTGTCAAAATGTAGGGTCTTCAATGGAGATAGATGTCAATGGGTCTTCATTGTTTCTTTACTGTTTCTTCATGGGTCATTTTGATACATCAGGTGTGTGGAATGAGGAAACTGAAAAGGGTAAAGGTGGGTAAAAGGAGGGTTTAGGTGGTGTGTGTACAAGGATATAAGTTAGGATATAATTGGAACATCAAGTGTGTGGAATGAAAAGAATAATTAATAACCAAATTAATAAGTATGTGCATTAAGGTAAGTAGGTGTGCAGAAATAGAATTTCCCGACACTAAACTCTAATGTAAAATAAGGGGGGAGGGGAACTTTTTTTTACCCCTATTATGCTATAAAATTTAACTTAAATAAATAAGTATGCTAAAAAAATATATGATTAAATTAAGACATCTATCTACTATATGTGTCTATTTATACTATTACATAAGTAAAATGTTGTGCAGTCTTTGTTGACAAAATTTCATTCTATCTTTTTCAAAGTTTTAAAATTTTTAAATGTAGACATATATGCGTCTTCTTATTATTGGTTTTCGTAAATTTTATGCACTTTTTTTTAAATAATTTTTATGATCACTATGACACTACTTTCAAATTTTGTCTATTGATTAGAGTTTTTTTAAAATTTCATCAATATGAATCAGGTCTTTTGGTCTAATCGTTGGGTAGTTGCAGATTCAAACATTATGTACAAAAGTCTAATACCTTTTGTATTGCCCTTTTGCTCTCATATCGAGTGAGTGAAAAAAAAAAATCATTCATTAATATTATTTTTTTTTTCACATATACACACACATATATTTCATTCATTAACATGGTAAGTATATATTGTTATCAATTTTTATTTCAAATTAAACAATGCTTATTAGTAGTTAATTTTTTAAAAATGTATTATATATAATTGTGGAATGTTTTGAGATCTTTTAAGACTAAGTTTCAATCAAGTTTTCTTCAGTTTTTCAATTTCTGTTCACTATCTTTGTGTCTAAATTTAAAAATAAATAAATAAATAAATAATAATAATAATAATAATAATAATTGGTAATGAGAAGAAATTAAGCAGAAATAACAAAACAATAAGCAAATAACATCAACAAGCTTGGCTCTAATACCAAAGAGAGGTGGAAGCAGCACATAAATAAAACAAGTTAAATAAACTAAAATAAAATAGATATAATATTTTAATTAAGAACAGATAAGCAAAAATAAAATAAACTTACAATCGTTTAAATTAACTTACAATCATTTACTGGAAGTAATCGGAAAATACCTAATTGTTTACTAAAAGTAAAATCATTTACTGGAAGTAATCGAAAAATACAGAATTGTTTATTGGAAGTAACTGGAAAATACAGCTTCTGCATACATCCTTTAAAACTGAATTTTAAAACAACAAATTAGAAATTTTACAAAAGCTGAGAGAAACTGCGAAAGAAAATTTGAACTCTTTCGAACTCTGGATTGGCCTTGACTGACGAGCTTCTTTTATAAGCAAAGTGGATAACTGTTAAGCTTGTGAACTGGGAACTGTGAGGCCCATGACTGGAGCTGTGAGGCTTGTGACTTCAAAAGTTGGAAAATACTGTGAAACTTGTGACTTGAAAAGATTGAAAATAAGAGGCACATGGATGCTAAGAGCATCTTTCTGTGACCGAGAACTTTTTTACTCTTTTTTTATTATTTTTTATTTTTATTTGTAGTGAGGAAACGTAACTACATAGTTGATAGATGGGGAATCAATATATATATATATATATATATATCAATAGCTTTTCTCAAAGTAAGAGTAGTGATTGAAGCTGATGTATATATATAGAATCCAATGACTTTTTTAGGCATATGGGTCCTGAGCATCTTGGAATTGTGGACCATATAGATCATGACTGGTTGAGGCTTCAGAGGAGGCTGAATCATCTGAGGCTTCATCTTCAATTTGTGACTTTGCTTGGGCCATCAATAATTTGGCCATTTGGATCAATTCATCACTAGAGATTGACTTAGGCTTTGCTTTGGGCTTGGGCTTGGCCTTGGAGGACTTGGATTTGGAAGGTTCAATGCTGGTTGATGGGCTTCCAAGTCAGACTGTAGTGAGAGGAAGTGGGCTTCCTTGTGTTACTGAAGCATTTGGGTTTTGTTAAGACTTGACCATTGCAGGAGTTGGGGCATGAATGTTAACTGGAAATTCTTGCTAGACTTGTTCAATAAAACAATGGGCTTTGAATACATCCCACCATTTAACAAAATGTTGACGACTGACTATGTTATTGGATAGGCTATATTGCCATTTAAAAATCCAAGGGACTTTATATTTGGACATAAAATGGAGTTACCAAGGACACTGACTTTTATGCTGGCTAAACTTGTAAATTAAAGAGAAGTAATTGACTTGTTCTATTAACTCAGAAGGGATGATTTCTGGGATGGCACCATGCTGTGCCCACCATCTCAGGAACCAAGAAGGGAATTCTGATTTAAATTTGTGGTCAGATGAGAAAACCAAGAATAACTATATGACTCATTTTGATGTAAGAGAATTTTGAACTATGTATCAATATAATCATAGCAACTATATTGTATATCATGGTTGGGAAGGTCTCATAGTAGAAATGGGAGACCCCATTCTTCCATAGAAATAATATTATGATTGCACAAGGAATGATAAATGATTTTACTGGTCTGGACTCAATCATAGATAGGTTTAATGACTATTGACTTATGGTGGAAAAGAATATCCTTATAAAAAGTTATTGACTTATCAGGGTGGGAAGGAATGAAATTCCATCCATTAGGGAAATAGGTTTGACCAATTCAAGAACATTGTGGATATTTTTGTGGACTGGTTCTTTGTAAAAAAGATTGAATGACTGTTTAAGAACATAATCTGTTCATGGGGTAGACTTGTTAGGAGGCATTGGCGTAATTGACTGGAAAGCGAAAGGGTCTGAAGCCAGAGCTGAAGTGTAACTAGGTTTAGGAATATTACCAAGAATTTGGTATCAGTTGACTAGATCAATTGGAGGTGTAACAATAGTTGACTGGATGGCACAATGGCAAGAGGTTTTGTAGTAGGTTTGTGGCTTGACATTTGTAAGAAAAATGACAGAAGTAGATTAGCATCCACTGAGGACATCTAATCTATCCATATGAAAGTTAACTAGATTAGTGTAATGAGCAATGAAATTGCGATAACTTCTAATCTGATTGAATTAAAGGTAAGGGTCTCGATGAAGGTAAGGGTCATTTTGTAGTGACTGTAAATAGGATATTTTAAACTTATAATAGTGAATAGGTTTGTGGTATCTTGTGACTTGTAATCTGTTTGTAGAATAATAAGGAGTAAGCATGGTGCACTATCCTCCTTGTAAAAATTCTCGGGTAAGGAAATCAAGGATAGAACTTTGACTACCAAGAATATATTCAATATCAAAATAAAAAATACTTAAAATGGATTGCTATCGAGCAAAAATACGTTTACTAGCACTATTTTGAACATCTTTTTCCAAAACATATTTAGCACTTTTGCAATCAACACGTAATAGGAATTTTTGATTTAAAATGTCATCTTGAAATTTACTAATATATAAAACGATAGATAAAATTCCTTTTTTAATAGTACTATAATTTTTCTGTACTTTGTTCCAAACACCAGAATGAAAATGAACAATTTGTTTAGATAACTGGGGAGTGTTTTTCTAAAGGAGAATGCCACCATAACCAACATTAGAAGCATCAGTCTAAATAATTTTGAATGAATTTTCAATAGGAATGCCAAGACAAGGCAAGGTCTTGACATATTTTTTGACTTGTTGAACAATTACAGCATGAGTAGAAGACCGAGGAGGATTATCTTTCAACCTATCAAAAAGGGGTTGACAAGTTTTCCTACGGTCTTTGTAAAATTCAGCAATATAATTTAAGGAACCTAAAAACCGTTTTAACTTGGTTTTGTCTAAGATTTTATTAGGGAACTTAGAAGCAAACTCAATAGATCGACTGATAGGAAGAATAGTACTTTGGTGGATATCATAACCTAAGAATCTAACTTTAGTTTGGAATAGCTTAATCTTAGGAGCAGAAATGACTAGACCATTATATTTGATAATATGGAGAAAGGAATTAAGATGTTTCCAATGTTCATCGAGTGACTTAGAGAAAATGAGGATATCATCTATGTAGATAATAGAAAAATGACTAAAGGAATTAAAAATTTCATTCATAATGTTTTGAAATTCACAATGAGCATTTTTTAATCCAAAGGGTATGACATTCCATTCGTAATGGCCAAAAGGTGTAGTGAAGGCAGTTTTATAGCGATCATCAAGATGAATTTGTATTTATCAAAATCCACTTTTAAGATCAAATTTACAAAAGATGACAGCTTGACTAAGTCTTTTAATGAGATCTTTTTTATTAGGGATTGGATAACATATCCAATCTAAAACTTTGTTTAACGGTTTATAATTAATGACTAATCGTGGAACACCACGTTCAAGTTTAGTATTTTTATTAACATAAAAAGCAGGGTAAGACCAAGGCGACTTACTATTACTAATGATGTTATTTTTTAATTATTCATTAATCTCTTTTTTGCATATTTCCACTAACTCATGATTCATTTGAATAGGTCGAGACTTAGTAGGAATTTGTCTTTCATTAAAATTTTTAATATAAGGGAGTGTAACTACATGTTTTTTTCTATGCTATAAAGCACTAGGTAAAGTGGAACAAACAGTATTTTCTAATTGGTTTTTAAATTTATCAATTTTGGATATAAGAATTGGATTAGTCAATTGAGTTTCCATTCTTTTATATTTTACTTCTTCTTTGAAAAATTTGAGTTGTTTAGTTAATCGATTAATAGATTGGGATATAGAATATTCTTTTAATTGATTTAACCCTTTAATTTCAGGAGGAGACAAGAATTTAAAAGTCACTATTTGACCAAAAGCTTGTGTGGTTATGCCATGGTTAGTAGTGGTAAATGGATATAGTAAAAAGATAAACGGAGTTCCTAGGATGACTTTGTTAGTCATATTTCTGACTAAAACAAAGGATGTTTTAAAACAAATATTATTTTGACAAATATGTACTTTGGGTAATTTATATTTAATATGCATTTGACTTTCATTAGCAGAATTTAATTGTTCACTAGTTTTATGATAATATTTTATGGGGATTAAACTTTCTTGAATACAATTTAAATCAACTCCGGTATCAATGAGGGCTATGACTTCTATTTTAAAGTCATTAATAACTAGTTTGACTTTCGAATGCCATTTTTGAATATGAATTCTATTAATAATATTTAAACGATGACTATCATTCTGATTACCACTATTAGATTTAGTTGATCGATTATCAAAGATGACGTGGTTAGGATTAGGATTAGGACTAGAACTAGAACTAGAACTAGATTCATCAGAGGAAGCATCATTATTATGTTGGAAATCATTAAGATTTTTATTGATTTTTAATGTTGCAATTTCTTCTTCTAATGATTTGTCTTTAGCCTTTAACTCTTGAATGGTTAGTTTAATTTGGTTAATCTCATTTTGTAAATCTTGTAAAGTGATTTCTTTATATTTATTTTTTCGGAATCTTTCTAAAGTAGTTATGAGGCTAATAATTGGTTTATCTTGATGAGGTTTTTTGTCTTTATTTATTAGTATAGATTTCAAATTATTAGTGTATTTTCTTTTTAATTCAGGATTTTCTGATTTACTAATTAATTCTATTAAAGAATCTTCTTGTTGTTGTGATTTACTAAGAACATTAATTCTTTACAGCAAGTATCATTACATCTTAATTCAATCTCTACATTAGTATTCTCACCGGGAGAGTAATAAGTAGAAGTATCACTCAAGGAAATGGTGTTACTGGATGATGGACTAGAATGAGCATGAGATTAATTTAGGCTATTAGTTATTTTAAATATGTAGAATATTTGACTTTGATGTTCTTCAGTAATTTGTAGTTGATTAAGCTTATTCTTAAGTTTTTCTTTAAGTTTACATTTATTAGAATAATGACCATTTTTTTCACAATTGTAACAAGTAACATCTTGGGTAGATTATGACTTCTTCTTAAAGTGATTAGTTTGTTTGTGATATTTGTTTTTTGGTTTAGCATAATACTTATTAGGTGATTTGGTAGGTGAATATTTCTTCCTATATTTAGCAGAGTATTTGTGTGAAGATCTCTTGTTATTATGTTTGCGTTGTGATAGTGTAACAGGAGGTAGACCATATTGTTCACAAAAATTTCTTAATTTATATTTAGCTTTATGTTTATCTTTAGCAGCTTTTTAACTAAGTTTCAAATCTATACACATTTATAGTCATTCTTTTTGAACTGTACTAATGATGTCACCATAAGTTAGATTATCATATTCTATAATACTAGTAGTATAGCGACCCCGGTCTTTTCCCATTTGATTATTGTATCCGGACTTAGGTTCCGTATATTCTGTCATGGTATAATTGTTGTTGTCGTCCTTTATTTTCTCATTTGGAGTTATAGGATGTGTTGGGCAGGTTTGTTTCAGGTTGGTTGGGTTCATAAACCAAGTGTTGCTGTCCAGTTTTTGGGTTGGTCGCTCGAGCGAGAGCTTGGTCGCTCGAGTGAGGGTTGTTTTTTTTTTGTCTGGTGGCTCGATCCAGCTTTTATTCGCTCGAGCGAGCGATTGCGTCTAGTATAGACCTGAGGGCAGTGTTTCTTCACTCGAGCGAGATTTTCTTCGCTCGAGCGAGCGAGGTGTTTGTTTTTCGAGTTCCTCACTCGAGCGAGAATTCTGTCGCTCGAGCGTGCTCCTGGGTTGCAGACCTGAAGCATTGCATTCTTGGATCGAGCGAGATTTTCTTCGCTCGAGCGAGGTTTTCGTGTGTCTGGTCGCTCGAGCGACCAAGTGTTCGCTCGAACGAGCCTGTCGGGTTTATATACGCAGCAGCGGTTTTTAAAACGTTTTTTCACATCATTTTGATCCTAAAACCCTAATTCCGAGTTCTCTCTCCCTCTACTCACCTTCTCTCTTAGGTTTCATCACCTTTTAGGGTGTTTCTACCCTAGTTGCTTTATTAAAAAGATAGAGTGAGTCGAGGGCTTCCATTTAATCTGAACGTTTGGTGGTTTGGAGCACTTTGGAATTTGGGTCTTCATCTCCGTCTTCTCCATTCGGGTTATTTTCTTCGAGGTAGGGATTTCCTACTCCATCTTATAAGTTTTGTTCTAAGTTTTGGTATTTTGATATATTTATTTCCAGTCTAGAAATAACTGTTTTGGGCTATCGGTAGAGGATAGTCGTGTTTGTTGTAGACATTGCATGTGGATTAGGGAAAATTGAAACTAATCAATTTGTTTATGTCATAAATTTAGACTATTGAATTAATACAGAAAATATATGTATTGATTGAGTATTGCATATGCATATTGTTTGGGAGGAGATAGGGGATGTACTCCACGGTTTAGGGGAAGATAGGGGATGGACCTCTAAACCGAATTTTATTTGGGAGGAGATAGGGGATGGACTCCATTAGCATCACTATTATGTGTGCTTATTATATTGAAGTGTTTTTACATGTTATTGATACAGCACTAAAATGTGTATCAAACGGGAAGTATGAAGTGTTTTGATATGAGCCTGAGTCTCATCTGTGTTGTTGATATTGGAAGTAATGTGAATATGATATATAGTTCACTGTTGTAAGTTTGGCCAGGTTCTGAGCCATATTAATAATAATGGGAATTGAAACATGTCATAGACATTAGTGTCACGAGACTGTAATAAGTTATAATTGATTATCTTGGTTAACCATCTATTGAATGTTATAGCTTTATCCAATGCTTATATTTGATTTAGTATTTTTCTACTGGGCTGTGGCTCACCCTTTTATGGGAACATCATTTTCAGATTCAGGTGATAAGCTACCTCCAAGGACTTAGCTTGGGAGGATTTGGCTTTTGGATTTTGAAGACTATCTTTAGTTAATTGTTTTTATTTGTTAGTACATGTAAACATTCAAGCCTAGGGCTTTACTTGTATTTGAGTTAGAACTCATATTTTTGTGTCCAAGTGTTGGCTTGGAAAGATGTTAGCCCGTAGGGCATTTAATTTGATGTTACATGTAATGCTTTTATTTAGTAATACTCTGATGAATGAATTAATGAATTGTTTTCTTTAAATATTGCATGTCAATGATATCTATATAATGGGTTTATTTTGAGGGCGTGACAACTTGGTATCAGAGCGTACCGGGTTTGAATACTTTGGGTACGTGGGAAGTGATTAGTATCACAATGGGTTCGTCTCGTTTGATAGAGACTTAGTGTAATGTTATATGCTTACATGATAACTTGTTTATGTGACTATGTGGGTATGCAATGTAGTTCCTAGGATGTTGATTGGACCCTTGAGTTTCTAGTAGTCTTGTTGGAAAGACACTTGATCAATGCCGCTTCCAACCGGAACTATAGTAACGTTTCGGGACTATCATCATCCAAGAATGAAATTCGTAGGTGCTTATGTGATTATGTGCTTACGTGGAATGAATTATTGTTGTCCAATGCATTAGGACGCGAGTGTTTAGCTTCGGCACATTTATTAATGTGCTAACGTCTTTGTTTCCTTTATTAGGATGTCAGGACGAGGACGAGGACGCGGTAGGCGTGGTAGGCCGAGTAGGCAGGAGGTGCCTGTGCCAGAGGAGATTCCGGCAGTTCAGGAGGGAATTGGCCAGGCCAATGTGGCCGAGCCAGTAGGCCAGCAGGCTATGGGCGCTCTAGCCCGAGAGATAGCAGGGGCATTCAGGGAGTCAGTAGGCATTCTCAGAGCTAAAAATCAAGCTCGGGTTGTTGTTGTGGATGCAGGACCTTCCTTTCTGAAGAGGGAGTTCTTCCAGTCTAATCCGGATGAATTTGTGGGTGATCCTAAAGAGCCGCTTAAGGCAGATGAATGGCTTGAACAGACAACGAAGACGTTTGAGATGCTTGGCATCGAAGACGAGGGGTTGAAAGTAACCTTGGCATCATTCCAGCTGAAGGGGGATGCGGGTCAGTGGTGGAAGTTCACTAAGGGTCGTATAGGAGGTACATCGGAGGCTTTTGTGAATGCTTTCCAGGAGAGGTTCTTATCTCCAGCAGTTAGGGAGAAGCTGAGAGACCAGTTCTGCCAGCTTAAGCAGTCGAGTTCTTCAGTGGCCGAGTTTGAGGCTGCATTTACTAGCTTGTCCAGGTTTGCACCTGAGTTGGTGGCATCTGAGGAACGCCGTTGTATCGAGTTTGAGAAGAAGTTGAGGCGTGGCCTCAAGCTGCGAGTTGGGGGAACTATGATTCGGGATTATGGGCGTATGGTTGATGCTGCGGTCCACATGGAAATCATGATGCAGGAGGAGGAGGAGGAAGGACAGAAGGGCTCCAAGAGGAGTCAGGATGGTCAGAGTGATGGTAGGAGACAGAAGGGTTTTAATCCTCAGCAGTCTCAGGGTAGTTTTTCTAGATCGACTTTTCCTGTGCCAAGTGCTAGCTCGGGGAAAGGCAGTCAGGGAGACATTACTTGTTTCAAGTATGGCCAGCTGGGCCACAAGTCTCCAGTTTGTCCTCAGAGGGGAGGAGTGCAGAGAGCAGCATCATCTTCGGCTCGATCTCAGAGCCAGAGTCAGGGTAGAGGCCAGCCACTCTCGTGTTATCAGTGTGGTCAGCCAGGGCATATAAAGAGGTATTGCCCGCAGTTGGGTGGCACACTTGGTGCATCTGGTTTGAGGCAGATTCAGGGTCAGCAGCCAGCTCAGTCGGGTCAGGCCTCGAGGGCCAATCAGGGGGCTTCATCGTCCCAGTCGGTGCAGCAATCTTATGCTCCTAGGGGTGAGCAGGTTGATCCGAGGTCGTCTGGGCGCGTGTACGCTGTTACCGCGCAGGATCTTGTGCCGGCACCATCAGTTGTGAGAGGTACTTTCTTGTTTTGCAACTCAGTTGCTAGTGTTTTGATTGATACGGGTGCATCTCATTCCTTTGTGTCTGCTGCATTTGCATCTATTTCGGAATTGGAGTTAGCACAGTTAGCATCTCCTATTTGTGTAGTGTCACCTATTGGGGGTGAATTGATCTTGAAACAAGGTGTCAGGGGTTGTGATATAGAGGTCGCCGATCATAGACTTCTGTTTCCTTTTGTAGTTATGCCCATGAAGGGCTTTGATGTTATTTTGGGTATGGACTGGTTATCGTCATACCGGGCAGTTATTGATTGCTACCGCCAGAGGGTCACTTGTTATACCGTGAGCAGGGAGTGTTTTCATTTTCTGGGGGACTGGGTTGGTAGTGTTTTGCCACCGGGGTATAATCTACGACGACGACGTGAGCTTAGTGGTCTACTTGCTAGCTTTGAGAGTGGTGAGTGTAATGAGACCCAGACTGTGTTGCCAAGAGTGGTTTGTGAGTACTCGGACGTCTTTCCCGAGGACCTTGTTGGTTTGCCACCTCACAGAGAGATTGAGTTCTCTATTGACTTAGTGCCCGGCACGGCGCCGATTTCTATGGCACCTTATCGTTTTGCCCCAGCCGAGTTAGTTGAGTTGAAGATTCAGCTCCAGGAGTTACTAGACAAGGGCTATATCCGTCCTAGTGTTTCGCCGTGGGGAGCACCGCCCTCTTTGTTAAAAAGAAAGGTGGTGCTTTGAGACTTTGTATAGATTACCGGAAATTGAATCGGGCGACGGTTAAGAATAAGTACCCTATGCCTCGTATAGATGATCTGTTCGATCAGTTGAAGGGTTCCCGTTATTTCTCGAAGATAGACTTGAGATCGGGTTATCATCAGTTGAGAGTCAGGGAGGAGGATATTCCGAAGACGACATTCCGTACGCGGTATGGCCACTATGAGTTTTTGGTGATGCCATTTGGGCTCACCAATGTACCGGTAGTATTTATGGATTTGATGAACCGGATATTCCGGGAATTCTTAGATCGTTTTGTAGTCGTCTTCGTGGACGACATCCTTATCTATTTACCTTATGAGGAGAAACACAAGGAACACTTGAGAGTGGTGCTTGAGTTACTTAGAGCCCATAAGCTTTATGCTTAGTTTGGGAAGTGTGAGTTCTGGCTAGAAGAGGTCAAGTTCTTAGGCCATGTAGTTTCTGGGGAAGGAGTGTCTGTTGATACATCCAAGACTGAGGCAGTGCAAGATTGGGCACAGCCTAAGAGTGTGTTTGAGATCCGCAGTTTCCTGGGGTTAGCTGGGTATTATCGCCGGTTTGTGAAGGATTTCTCCAGGTTAGCTTCACCTTTGACTAGATTGACTCAGAAGGGAGTCAAGTTTGTATGGAGTGAGACTTGTGAAAAGTTGTTCCGGGAGTTGAAAGTTAGACTGACCACCGCTCCAGTCTTGATTATTCCGGAGAGAGGGTTGGGTTATGCAGTCTATTGTGACGCCTCACGAGAGGGTCTGGGTTGTGTGTTGATGCAAGAAGGGAAAGTAGTTGCCTATGGCTCACGCCAGTTGAAAATCCACGAGAAGAATTACCCTACGCATGATTTAGAGTTAGCAGCTGTGATATTTGCCTTGAAGATTTGGAGGCATTATCTTTATGGTGAGAGGTTCGAGGTATTCTCGGATCATAAGAGTTTGAAATATTTGTTTACACAGAAAGACTTGAACTTGAGGCAGAGAATGTGGATGGAGTTTATTGAGGATTATGACTTCGAGTTGCATTATCATCCGGGGAAGGCCAATGTGGTGGCCGATGCCCTTAGCAGGAAATCTATTGGTGACATAGCTAGTATAGCCATCCGGGAATGGGAGATGTTGGGTGCACTTGGGGAGTTTGATTTACTTCTGGGCGAATCTGTTGAGGCTACGGCCTTGTTTTCTGTTGTTGTACAGCCTACACTTGTGACTCGAGTGTTAGAGGCTCAGAGGGGTGACCTTGAGGTAGAATCCCTCCGTGAGAAGATTTCCGGTGGAAAGGTTGAGAAGGGTTTGACGGTGTATCCCGACTTGATTGTGAGATACCGAGACCGTCTGTTTGTGCCGGAGTCTTGTCGAGAGGAGGTACTCCGAGAGTTTCATCATTCACGCCTTGCGGTGCATCCGGGAGGCACTAAGATGTATCGGGATTTGGGTCGCCAGTTTTGATGGCGGGGTATGAAGAGAGATGTGGCAGCCTTCGTGTCTAAGTGCCTTACTTGTCAGCAAGTGAAGACCGAGCATCAGAGGCTAGCGGGTTTGTTACAACCCTTGCCTATTGCTGAGTGGAAGTGGGAGCATGTCACTATGGACTTCGTTGTAGGTCTTCCGAGGACTCAGCGGGGTAGTGATGCTGTTTGGGTGGTTGTAGATCGGTTGACTAAGTCGGCGCACTTTATTCCTGTGCGCGTTAGAGATTCAGTCGATCATCTGGCCAACTTATATATTCGGGACATAGTAAGGTTGCACGGGGTCCCAGTGACGATCGTCTCAGATAGAGATCCTCGTTTTACTGCCAGGTTGTGGCAGAGTTTGCAGAGTGCCTTAGGCACTAAGTTGACCTTTAGCACGGCTTATTATCCTCAGACTGACGGGCAGTCCGAGCGTACTATTCAGATCCTTGAGGATATGCTTCGGGGTTGTGTTCTAGACTTTAGTGGGTCGTGGGAGAGGCACTTGCCGTTGGTGGAGTTTTCCTACAACAACAGTTTCCAGTCTAGTATCGGTATGGCACCGTTTGAGGCCTTGTATGGCCGACCGTGTAGATCTCCTGTTTGTTGGGCCGAGGTGGGTGATGCACCTCTATTGGGTCCGGATTTGGTGAGGGAAACAACGGAGAAAGTTGAGCTTATCCGTAAGAGGCTTGTTACAGCACAAAGTCGTCAGAAATCTTATGCCGACCGTAGGAGGAGACCTTTGGTGTTTGACATGGGTGATTATGTCTTTCTGAAAATATCACCTAGACGGGGATTGATGAGGTTTGGGAAGAGTAGGAAGTTGTCTCCTCGGTTCATTGGTCCTTTTAAGATCCTTGAGAGGATTGGCGAGGCTGCCTATCGTTTAGCTTTGCCACCGTAGTTATCCGGAGTACATGACTTGTTTCATGTGAGTATGCTTCGGAAGTATGAGCCGGATCCATCACATGTGTTGGATTGGATTGATTTAGTGGTTGACGAGGATGTCTCGTATGAGGAGAGACCGGTTCGGGTCTTGGATAGGCGGGATCAAGTTTTGCGAGGCAAGACCATCCCTTTGGTAAAAGTTCTGTGGAAACATCACGGAGTGGAGGAAGCCACTTGGGAACGTGAGTTGGAAGTCCGCGAGAAATATCCGAACATGTTTATTAATATATAATCCTGTATTTAGATTCTGTAATATTGTTGGACTTAAGAGCTTTATTTATGTCATAAGTCGGAAAACGTTGATAATGTTTTAGTTTAATGATAGTAGTTTGAAACCTGTCTCATAATGGAAGTAGACTGTAACATTTATATGTTGAATGTGTGGTATACATCATGAAATTGAATATGATATGGAAATGGAAATCACGTATATTGAAATTGGAAGGAAAATTGCATATTAATAATGCAGGTTGAGATGTATTTGAGATGCCTCTTGATAAGAGATAAAATGACCAGTATTAGGTCAAGTTGTGTACTATTGAATTGTCATATTATTATTTAAAAAAAAAAACCTGTTTTCAAAAACTTATGCTTAATTTCGGGGACGAAATTCTTTTAAGGGGGGGAGGTTATAGCGACCCCGGTCTTTTCCCATTTGATTATTGTATCCGAACTTAGGTTCCGTATATTCTGTCATGGTATAATTGTTGTTGTCGTCCTTTATTTTCTCATTTGGAGTTATAGGATGTGTTGGTAGGTTTGTTTCAGGTCGGTTGGGTTCATAAACCAAGTGTTGCTGTCCAGTTTTTGGGTTGGTCGCTCGAGCGAGGGTTGTTTTTTTTTTTGTTTGGTGGCTCGATCCAGCTTTTATTCGCTCGAGCGAGCGATTGCGTCTAGTATAGACCTGAGGGCAGTGTTTCTTTGCTCGAGCGAGATTTTCTTCGCTCAAGCGAGCGAGGTGTTTGTTTTTCGAGTTCCTCGCTCGAGCGAGAATTCTGTCGCTCGAGCGTGCTCCTGGGTTGCAGACCTGAAGCATTGCATTCTTGGATCGAGCGAGATTTTCTTCGCTCGAGCGAGGTTTTCGTGTGTCTGGTCGCTCGAGCGACCAAGTGTTCGCTCGAGCGAGCCTGTCGGGTTTATATACGCAGCAGCGGTTTTTAAAACGTTTTTTCACATCATTTTGATCCTAAAACCCTAGTTCCGAGTTCTCTCTCCCTCTACTCACCTTCTCTCTTAGGTTTCATCACCTTTTAGGGTGTTTCTACCCTAGTTGCTTTATTAAAAAGATAGAGTGAGTCGAGGGCTTCCATTTAATCTGAACGTTTGGTGGTTTGGAGCACTTTGGAATTTGGGTCTTCATCTCCGTCTTCTCCATTCGGGTTATTTTCTTCGAGGTAGGGATTTCCTACTCCATCTTATAAGTTTTTTTCTAAGTTTTGGTATTTTGATATATTTATTTCCAGTCTAGAAATAACTGTTTTGGGCTATCGGTAGAGGATAGTCGTGTTTGTTGTAGACATTGCATGTAGATTAGGGAAAATTGAAACTAATCAATTTGTTTATGTCATAAATTTAGACTATTGAATTAATACATAAAATATATGTATTGACTGAGCATTGCATATGCATATTGTTTGGGAGGAGATAGGGGATGTACTCCACGGTTTAGGGGAAGATAGGGGATGGACCTCTAAACCGGATTTTATTTGGGAGGAGATAGGGGATGGACTCCATTAGCATCACTATTATGTGTGCTTATTATATTGAAGTGTTTTTACATGTTATTGATACAGCACTAAAATGTGTATCAAACGGGAAGTATGAAGTGCTTTGATATGAGCCTGAGTCTCATCTGTGTTGTTGATATTGGAAGTAATGTGAATATGATATATAGTTCACTGCTGTAAGTTTGGCCAGGTTCTGAGCCATATTAATAATAATGGGAATTGAAACATGTCATAGACATTAGTGTCACGAGACTGTAATAAGTTATAATTGATTATCTTGGTTAACCATCTATTGAATGCTATAGCTTTATCCAATGCTTATATTTGATTTAGTATTTTTCTACTGGGCTATGGCTCACCCTTTTATGGGAACATCATTTTCAGGTTCAGGTGATAAGCTACCTCCAAGGACTTAGCTTGGGAGGATTTGGCTTTTGGATTTTGAAGACTATCTTTAGTTAATTGTTTTTATTTGTTAGTACATGTAAACATTCAAGCCTAGGGCTTTACTTGTATTTGAGTTAGAACTCATATTTTTGTGTCCAAGTGTTGGCTTGGAAAGATGTTAGCCCGTAGGGCATTTAATTTGATGTTACATGTAATGCTTTTATTTAGTAATACTCTGATGAATGAATTAATGAATTGTTTTCTTTAAATATTGCATGTCAATGATATCTATATCATGGGTTTATTTTGAGGGCGTGACAAGTAGGTTGACTAAGAACGTCTCTAATCTTATGGGAAAAAGACCCGGTAATCCATTGATAAATTTCTCTTTCCAAAATGACTTAGTACAATCATCTCTAAGCATGACACGAGAGGTAAAGACATCTTTATACCAGTAAAAATCACTTAAAGTAGGGCAAGTGAGATTACTAAGTTGATCATGGATGCGAGAATGGATATTAGGAGGTGTTCCAATAAAATGTTTGACTATAGTAAATATTGAAGTATTAATACCATCAGGTTTACTTGATCCTCTATCTTCATCAAAGATTGGGAAATCATTTTCATCTAATTGTTGAGCATGTTGAATACTTTCACGTATATCAAAAGTTAGGTATTTATCCCACCAAGATTTGAGCATACCGGTAAATCCAGAGGTAAGTAAGGAGACTATTTCAGGTTGAGTGTAATCAGGATAATTACTGAGGTAACTATTTGCAACCATGGACATATGACTTAATTTTTGTAGAATTTGATTTTCACTAAGACCATCAATATTCCATTCATATCATTTTTTAGCAAAAACAGAAAATTGATTGCTAATATTAGTTTTTTCAAATTGAAGATCTGGAGGTGTAGGTTTAGTATACCAATTTTTGGTGAGAGTGGTAGGATTAACTTTAGTATGTGTGATTCGGTTAAGATTATTGTCTTGGAATTGTTGGGCTATTTGATTGATTTCATTGTTGGATGTATCGGAGTCATTACAAATTGAACAGGTGGTTGTTACGTTAAGACTGTAAGGCCTTTTTCGTTAAAAGTAGTGGATATTTTAGTAAACAATTGTTCAATGACTTCAACAGTAGTAGTATCATGGGTAACTAGGCTTAATCGTTTCCTATTGTTAGGAAGATTAATAAATGGTTTGTCTAAGGGTTTACTAGTGGAAGCATGACTAGTTGAGTAATCTTCAAAAATAGTTTCAATTTTATCTAATTGTTTACCAATAGTTTTTAAACATTGATTAGTATAATTATTTTGTTCAATTACTTTTTTGATTTCAGATTCATCACCAGGAAGCTAAAAAGGAGAAGCATGTACTACAGCACCCTTATGTTCAATGAGGATAGTTTCTAAAGGAGGGTGACCGGAAGAAACAAAAGTATTAGGGGAAGTTTCCCATTTAGTTTTAGTAATAGTATTGACTTTTTGATAATAATTTTCTAAATAATCAAAGAAGTAGATTTCAGTGTTGATTTCGTTCATAAATTTATACCATTTCTTGGTAATTTTTGATTGTTGGTGTTCATCATAATTGGTTCTATAAGTTTGTCGTTTTAACTTATTTGTTTTTTATTTGAATTCAACATGAAGTTTATTAAGATCTGGAATAAAAGGTTTACTAAGGCTTAATAATTGTGGATTAATAGGAGGAACAACTTCAAAATCAGTTTGAGTAGGTGAATCCTGTGAGGTAGTATCTTCTTCAGGAAGATGTGTGTGGGTGGAATAAACTGGTTTACTAATTTGAGAAGTAGAGGAATTATCGATTCCTTTTAATTTACTATTGGTGGTGTTAGAAGTTTGGCAAATATGAATTTTTCTATCTTGTCTAGTAAATAAAGGTGTAGTGAAAATTTCATCATCTTCAGTATCAGTAGGGATACTAGAAGTACTATGGCGAGAAGATTGACTATGGGGTCGATTAAACCTTATATGAATAGAACCATCATTATATTGTTGAATATCTTGAATATTTTGGCTAGTAGAAGATTGTTGATTTTGGGAATAATTTTCATTAATTGTAACCCAATCATCAGGGAGGGTGATATCTTTCCAACAAATCATTTTTGGGACTGAAATATTGGTTTCATTAGTACTACCTTGAATGAATAATGTTTTATCTTTTGGACTTTTGATTAAAGCTTGAACATTCAAATTTGTTTTAATGCATTTGTAGTAAATTCTGTAAACTAAAGCAATGTTATGGACATTATCTAATATATTAGTAAATGCACCAGATAGTTGAATGTTTAATGTTAAGGCTTTTAATATATGTGGATTTCTAAGACTTAAAGTAAAATCTGGAAAAAAATTAAAGTGGTCTGGTCGTTTTATGGAGGCCTGATTCCATCATACACATTAGACTATCACGATAATTAATAAATCGAGCATCTCGTAAATATAAGAGGAGAGAAGTATTGCATCCTTGCATGGTTAATGGTTTGATTCTAACTTGAATTAACCCTAAATGAATAAAATTAGGACCATTTTTTAGATGTTGGCGAATTGACTCTTTGGATAATAACTGGAAAGTTTCTCTAATTTTAGCTAAAGCATAAACTTGTTCAATAGTTATAACATGTAAATTAACATTAAAAGTTGACTTTAAAAAACTTGTCCTGTAGATTTCTTTAACTGGTACTTTTGGCATATTCCAACTTAAATTAAGTTTAATATCATGAAATTCATGCTCTTCTTTATTTATGACTAAATTTGTATTAGGTATAGGAGCTAAAGTTGTAGATCTAGAGCTTACTAAAGAGTTACTTCTGAATAATCGACTCATTTTTATTCTGTAAATTAATTCAACTTTCTTAAATTCTTATATAACTTATCATATTTTCGCATACTCTGTGTTCGCACATACTCTTTCTAGAAACCCCGATATCTATCACCTGCCTATCCTAAGGACTTACACCAGATGTGGAATGAAAGGTGAGTGGCTATTGGCAGAGTGAAAGACAAAGATAAGTTAGTAGGAAATAAGAAGACTGGAATTAATAAACAGAGATGGTAATGAAAAGAAATTAAGCAAAAATAACGAAACAATAAGCTAATAATAATAATAATAATAATAATAATAATAATAATAATAATAATAATAATAATAATAGTGATACGAAATCTATTTGTTGCATAACTATTTATATATATATATATATATATATATATAAAACAACTCAATTTGAAAACAAAAATAACTTGCTCATATGTTATTGGCATTTTCTTGAAACACTCTTTCAATTTGGAAAGAAAATTATTTACATAATACGGCCACGTTTGGGAATTGGTTATTTTAGTTGATTTTTTTGATTTTTTACAAATAGATATGTAGAAACCAAAGAGCAATATGACAATTTATAGTGTATTCTCTATTTTTTAGCTAAAAACTCTACACCCCAAACGAGGCCTAAATTGATAAATCTTCTATTAAACTATATCTATCTATCTATAATACTATTATGGATAAATTACACTTTCAAACCCTAAAGTATGACCCATTTTTCACTTTAGCCCCTAAAAAAGACTCCCACTTTAGTCCTCAAACTATTTAACTTTTCTCATTTTGGTCTTGTTATCAACATTTGTTAGGATTAAAGGCTATATTTGGTATTTTCAAAAAGGTGTCCATATCCAAACCCTAATACATATTCAAACCCAAACCCAACTCTAATCACTGTCAACGTCTTCGTCTTTTCCTCTTCTACTTCACTCATCACTCATTTTTTCATAACTCTTACTTACTTTCTCTCTCCACACTCCACCTCCACCTCCACTTCCATAATCATTCTCTCCCACTCCAAATCCAACCCCATACCTGCTACTAATCCATTGACTTCACTACACACCTCAACACCACCTTACCCATGCCACTAACCTCTTTCCAAAAATGGGACCTTTGTCCCAGCTCGCTTGTAAGAAAGTCCTAGAATAGTTTATGTTGATAGAAGTGATTAGCTTGAAGTTGGAGATTTTCATGGAGACAACAACCCGAAATTATATCTTGATTGCTTGCATAACCTAGAGAGTTTCTTTAGGTGGTATTGTTTGATGGATGAAAGAAAACTCTTCTTTGCAGAGGCTAAATTAAAGGGGACAACAAGAGTTTGGTGGGCAAAATACCAACAAATGCATTATGCTACCATTACATCATGGGAATATATAAAGATTACAATGGCTTGATACTTTATACCGGTCAACTACAAACATCGTGTCCACTTACAACTCACATAATTGGTACAAGGAAGTATGTCTGTTGAGAAATACACTGGAAAATTCTATAATTTGGCTATAAGATCGGAATTTCCTTGGAATGAAGATGTGAAGATTTCGATGTATCGACAAGGGTTAAACTCACAAATCTCTTGTGGGTTAGCTGCTAGTTGACTTTATACCATGGCAGATGTGGTTCAAGTAGCTTACTAGATGGATGAAGAATTAAAAAAGAAGACCCCCACGAGAGCTTCAATAGAAAATATTACTCAAAGTGAAAGGACTTTTTTTGAGCAATATTTTCACTTTGAGTAATATTTTCTGTTGAAGCTCTTGTGGGGGTCTTCTTTTTTAATTATTCGTCCATCTGGTAAGCTACTTGAACCACATCTGCCATGGTATAAAGTCGACTAGCAGCTAATTGCAAGTCGAAGCAAGTCTATTAACAAGCTGCAAGGAAGTTCTTATGTTTCCAACAAGCCACCACGTCCTAGTGCGTCATCTTCATCTCAAGCAAGTAGTAATTCTAATTCTAAAACAAGATGTTTCACTTGTCATGGTTATGGTCATCTATCTTTTCAATGTCCCACAAAGTCAGTTGCTATGGTTGAAAGGGAAAGTCCAAAAGAGGCAAAGGAGTCTAATAAATCATCACTTGAAGAGGAGGTTTGTTATCCACTTGATGCTAATTATAAGATAGGTTTTGATGATTTAGATGACTTGATGAGCATTATCCATCCTCTTATGGTAACTACTAAACAAGTTTCCAAGAGTGACGAAGATCTTTATCATAAAGGGAAAAATTTTCAAACAAGAGTCAATTGCGAAGGGCAAATCTATTCATTAATGATTGATACTGGGAGTTGTACTAATGTGGTATCCGAAGACGCCGTTAAGAAGTTAGGGTTAATGACTGAGCCACATCTAGAGCCATATCATGTGGCTTGGATTACTAACACAAAGTTAAAGGTTGACAATCAATGTCCAGTCACATTCACCATTGGGAACCTTAAGGAGACAATAATGTGTGATGTTTTAAAAATCAAGCTTTGTCACATACTTTTGGGTAGAACATGGATATGGGATCGTGATGCACATCATGTTGGACGTGCCAACACCTACTCCTTCATTGATAGAAAAAAGAAGTATACTCTTACTTGTGCTACAGATGAGTAAACATTGAAATTGAAGAAGAGTTCTTTCCTAATTCAACGAATTTCTCCATGTGATGGCATTCTTGGACACGTTCCCAACCCGTCGAAGCTGAGTTCTTTTCAGAGGAAGAGAATTGATGCATCATCTATTACATGGTTAAACAAGTATGATAGGCTGTGGAAGCCCAACACAAAGTCTAAGGGTCCTATGTTCATCAAGAAGCCTTTTTGGTCCAAAAAGAAGTGCCCATGGTAGTGTTTAGTAGTTAAGGGTATTATGGTAACTTCAGTTTTGCTGGACATGGGTTGTAGGGTTACCCATGGGTTTTATTTTGGGTCAAGTTATTAAATGGGTTATTATATATGGGTTTTATTATGTCTAAAATAATCTTAGTGGTTAAAAGTTCAAGTTTCCTATTTTACCATGGGTTTTATTTTGGGTCAAGTTATTAAATTGGTTATTATATATGGGTTTTATTATGTCCAAAATAATCTTAGTGGTAAAAGTTCAAGTTTCCTATTATAATTGAAGCAGAATTGGAAGTCATAGTTGGCCTAGAATACAGTAGTTGCTAAATATTTTTAGTTTCTAAGTTTCAGAAATAGTCTTTATAGAATTAGAAGAGTCTTTAGCTGTAGCACTTGTATCCTTTAAAGCTTTTGGGAAGTGTATTTGAATCATTATTTTATTTTAGGAATCCTTGGGGTTGTTGTATCTTGGTTTTGGAGGAGTACAATTGATTTAAACTTGTTGGGATTGTTCGTTCACGCTTGTTTACATTGAAAGGTTGTTTGGGAACTTAGAAATCTTGTTCTAGGATCGACATCAATCTTGGTGGTGTCGATACTTGCCTTTTGTTGTTGGCCTCAAGGGTTGACATCGGTCTGGGAAGGGTCGACCCTTGTCTATTGCTGAATCTGGAATTGACTGCTGGAATTTAGGGTCAACGCCAGGGGTTCCAAGGGTCGACCCTTGCCTCGTGCACACATTAGTGTCTCAACTTTTCTTCTTGAAGGGTCGACGCCTCTCTCTGAAGGGTCGATCCTTGTATGTAATTTTCAAATTTTTGGGTCCGTTTGGGCCCTACCTTTTTTTTTTGGGGGGGGGGGAAGGGGGGGTTTGACTTATTCTTTTCATTTGACTTTGGGACTGTTGTTCTATTATTACCTTACTACTATAAATAGGCTCCAAACACTTATTCATTTCATTGTTCCTCCTCTTCTCTCTCTCTCTCTCTCTACATCGTGAGTTTTTCTTCTCTCTCTCTAAACTCAAACTTTTTCACTTAGATCTTTAGATTAACTTACCTAGAGTGATCTTTTTACTTTGGTCCTTTGAGAAAGATTGTAGATCTCGTCAAGGGCTTCCTTTTGGTTCGAATAGTTCGTGGTTTCGTCACCGATGATTTTTGGGTTGTCTTCTCTTCGCTTCAAGATATAAAGGTTTCTAGTTCTCCTTCAATACTCTCATTTATAGATAGATTTGTGGTATTTTCTTTATATAAATACAAAATTTACATTTTTAAGCATATTGTGACAAATCATGAGACTTGGAGGTTTAGGGTTTGAAGTGTTGGGTTATGATTTTGGGTTATGAATTTGGATGTATAATTAATAGAAGAGTTGGAATAAAAAGTGTTTTTGAGAAAGGCTTTAATTTCTCGTAAAAACCCTAGTTTAGCTCATGAAGATGGCTGATGGTTTTTCTTAAAATGAAAGTAGAATCATGAAATTGAGATGTTAAATTGCACATCTATCAATTTAATTGAATTTTGGAAGTGTTTAGAAATTTATGTAAAAGTTGTGATTGAACCGTTATTGTTGATCTTTTAAACTATGTTATAATAAGAAACCAAATTTTGGTAAATGAATTGTTAATGGCATGGATGATATGAGATTTGTGATAAAATGATGAAGTGAATATTTAAGAATTTCATTGTGTTATGTTGAATTGTATTAAGTTATATTAAATTGTGTTAAGTCTAGGTTGGGTTAAGATGAGTGTGAGTAATGATAAATGAGAGATTGTGAAATATGACGGTGTTATATGAAGGAGTTGTATCAAAGAAATTAATGTTGGAGATTTAATTTCTAGCCTCATGTAGTAATTGATAATCAATGTGTTGTAAAAATTAAATTTGAAAACTTGATAATAATATGGAAGAGTAAAAAAATAGTTTGAACCCAAGAATTGTGAACAATTTAAAGATGAATCTTTATGCCTTTATGGATGTGTTGTTATATTTTTGTAACGAAAACAATGAATGATTTGATGGATAATAGAAAAGGTGGTGGAACATAATGTGTACATGTTATGTAAATGGAATTTTAACATATGAAGGCTGTGTTTTGAACTAATGTGTTACGGGAATAATGGAACGAATGTGGGAATGCCACATCGATTATGCATGATTGCTCCATTGCAGAGACCCTTTTTTGGATTGAATCCAAAATGACAAACCTATGAAACTAGGTGTTTGGCTAGTTTATGACGAACAATACTTCCTAGTAGAAAATGGGCACAGGCCCAATGACTTGCCTAACTTAGCCCAATATGTATAGGCCTTGGGATATGTATATATAATTAATAATAATAAATGAAGATTAAAATCTGTAGAATGTGTAACAACATAAAATTGAAACAACAAAATTGAAATACTTATAGAATTTCCTAGCACTGGAAAATGGAACAACAAAATTATGATCAAGTTGAGTGTGTGATACTCTGTCCTCAAAACAGATTCGTTGTCGCACAAGTGTTTACAGATTTAATGGCGTCTATCTCCCAAGATATAATGATCAATATCACAAATTGTAGTAGCACTTCAAACAATCTGTTCAAGCGAACAAGAACTTAAGTTTTGTAACTCTCTTAAATCTCTAAGAACTAATATGAAGAGCAAAAATAGAAATAATGAAAAACGGGAAGGAAGATGAATGAATGAATTTGCTAGAAAATGCCTGTATTTATAGGCATTGTGGTACCTATTCGAATTTGAATTTTCAAAAACTTGAATTAATTCGTTAGGAAATTTAAATTTTCTAGTAAGAATTTTGAAAAAATTTAAATGAATTTTGTCTAAATAATTAAAGTTAGGACCTGACCCACAACCCACACCATGCGTCCGGCATGGTACCGCACGGCTCAGCCAGCCGAACGGCGGTGCGCGTGCCCATGTGTAGTGGATTTGGGTCAAATCCATTTTGTCCATAACTCCCCTCTTTACAAACTTGGAGTGTCCCTTGGGGCCCATCCTAAGTATATCAACCTAGAGTTTACAGACCGATACAAACTCTTTTATTGTTTCTATGTGGAACAACCAAAACAAGGTAACCCACATTTTTCTCTTCAACTTATTATTTCAAGAAACCGAAAATGATGTCAACTTCCCATTCACCCATAAATGGTTTTGACGAACCGACTTCACTGTGTGACTTGCCATGAGGTAAGGACCACGTCACCACTTGGACACACCTCAAAAGACGTGTGGGCCCTACTTAAATTTGGGCTCAAAATTGGCCCAAAATAACCTATAAAACCAAATTTTCTAACAATCCTCCACATGAATGGAATTGACGGAGAGAAAATGCAACAACATGATGTTTTTAAAGAGAATACAGAAATCAGAGATATTCTGCAACGAATAGGTAGCTTTCGGCTTTGAATCTTCCCTCATATAGGTGATTCTTATGAAGAGTATCCTACCATACTACACTCGGTATTCCTAGATATAAGAATCATTAAAAGAATTGTTTATCCTAACACGCTGCAGACATCATTATTTCATCATAGAAATGGGTAAGAGTTTGACTACACAGTGATCTTTATGAGTCACACACAATTCGGTTGTCCATTTGAACCTAGATCTTGGGATCTCCAGTCAACTAAGTTGGGTTGCCATTGTAGTAACTCTTATTTAATAGGCTTAAGTCCCATTCCCCTCAATGAATTCTCAACTAACTCTCTTGCTAACCCTCTGGTTAATGGATCTACTAATGTTGTCTTTAGACTTCACATATTCAATGGAAATAATTCCATTAGAGAGTAGTTCTCTCACAGTGTTATGCCAACGACGAATGTGTCATGACTTACCATTCTACATATGATTCTATGCTCTACCTATTGCCAATTGACTATCACAATGTATGCACATAGCAGGCACAGGTTTCGGCCACATTGAAATATCTTCAAGGAAGTGACGAAGCCATTCTGCTTCTTCTCCAGCTTTTTCTAAAGCTATAAACTCTTATTCCATAGTAGACCTAGCAATACAAGTTTGTTTGGAAGATTTCCAAGATACAGCCGCACCACCAAGAGTAAAGACATACCCAGTGGTGGATTTTGAGTCTCTAGTATCCGATATCAAGTTTGCATCACAGTATCCTTCAAGTACCGCTGGATATCTAGTATAGTATAGCGCAATGTTATGAGTAAATCTGAAATATCTCAGAACCCTTATAATAGCTTTCCAATGTTCTACTCCTGGATTACTCGTATATCTACTTAATTTACTTACTGCATAGGCTATATCTTGGCAAATGTAGTTCCTCAAGTACATTAAGTTTTCAATAATCTGGGTATATTCTAATTGAGAAATACTTTTTTGTACATTCTTAGAAAGAAACAAATTAACATCCACAGTGGTTCTAGCAGATGATTATCATCTTTTTAAATTTGTCAAGTATTTTCTCAATGTACTGTAATTGTGACAGAGCATATCTTTTTGATGTTTTGGTAATTTTCATACTAAGAATTACATCAACAATCCTCATGTCCTTTATGTCAAAATGTGTATACAACATTTCCTTAGTAGTTTTAATTGTGTCGTTATTGCTACATATGATGACCAAATTATCAATATAAAGACATACTATAACATAATCTTTGTTTGTGCTCTTAACATAAAAACATTTGTCATATTCATTAATTTTAAATCCATTCGACATTATTACATTGTCAAATTTCTCATGACATTGCTTTGGTGCTTGTTTTAAACCATATAATGATTTAACCAATTTACACACTTTCTTTTCTTTCCCTTGAACAGAAAATCATTCTGGCTTTTCTATGTAATTCTCTTCATTTAATTCACTGTTTAAGAAATATGTTTTCACATCAATTTGATGAATTTCTAGATTGTGCAAAGATGCAATGGCAATCAGCATTCTAATGGATATTATTTTAGTAACTGGTGAGTATGTGTCAAAGTAATCAAGACTTTCTTTTTGTCTATATCCTTTGACCACAAGTCTTACTTTGTATTTGTTTATTGAACCATCTGCTTTCATTTTCTTCTTGAAAATCTACTTGTATCCAAGAGGTTTACCACCCAGTGGCAAATCCACCAATTAGCCATGTGTGATTTTGCAAGATAGATTCAACTTTGCTATTTACAACCTCCTTCCATAAAGGAGCATCTGGATTAAACATACCTTCTTTAAAAGTTGAAGGCTCATTTTCTAACAAAAAGGTCAGAAAATATGGGCCAAAAGATTTTGACGTTTTAGCACGTTTACTACGTTTAGGTTCCTAGCAATAGCCTTATAAGATCTTTTGTTGGTGCTAGTCTCTTGTCCGGTTTTATTAGGAAACACATGTTCAAAGAACAATGCATTCCTCGATTCAATAATAGTATTCACATGCATTTCTGAGTGTTCTAATTTATAAATCAAAAATCAATACGCACTGCTATTCTTGACATAACCAATAAATATGTAATCAACGATTTTCGGACCTATCTTGGTCTTTTTAGGACTAAGAATAGCCACTTTAGCCAAACACCCCTACACTTTTAAATATTTGTAGGATGGTACTTTCCTATGCCATATTTCATATGGTTTTTGATTCACTTTCTTTCAAGGTACTTTATTAAGAATATAATTAGTAGAAAGTATTGTTTCCCTTTACAAGTTCCGAGGTAATCCAGAACTTGTTAACATGGCATTCATCATTTCTTTTAGAATCCTATTTTTCTGTTCAGCAATACCATTTTTCTTAGGTGAGTAGGAGCGGCGATTTGATGAGTTATTCCATGTTCTTTACAAAAATCATCAAAAGGTGATTCATATTCACCAACTCTATCACTTTTTAGAATTTTAATTTTTGTTGTCAAGTTGATTTTCAACTTCATTCTTACACTGAATGAAAATTTCCAAAGCTTCATCCTTGATTCAAATTAAATAAACATAACTATAGTATAGTCATCTATGAAAGTGATAAAATATTTTTTTCCCTCCGCTATTTTGAAATGATTTAAAACCATAAATGTCACTATGAATTAATTCAAATGGTTCAGAACTTCTTTCAATTGAATGAAAAGGAGTTTTAGTTAATTTTGTCTCAACACAAATTTCACATTTATGATTTGGATCAATTTGAAATTTAGGTAAACATTTCATATTAATTAATCTATGCAAATATCCATAATTGACATCTCCTAGTCTACCATGTCATAAATTTGAAGATTCAAGCAAGTAAGAAGAAGATGTATTTTTATTAATAATAGAAGGTACAATAGTCATTACATTTATTTTGAAAAGGCCATCAGTCATGTAACTTTTTCCTATATACATCCCATTTTTAGTAAATACAAATCTGTCACTCTCAAAAACTAGCCTAAACCTATACTTGCTCAACAGAAATCTGGAAACAAGATTCTTACAAATGTTCGATACATGTAGCACATTGTTGAGGGTGAGTTCTTTTCCAGATGTCATCTTCTAGAATAATATTTCTTTATCCTTGCACTTTAGAAGTTGAGAAGTTGCCCATGAATAGTTGTTCTCTGTTGTTCATCACAAAATTAGAAAATATCTTTTTGTCGGCATAGATGTGACGCGTAACTCCAGTGTCCACCCACCATTCTTTGAGATTTTTGACAAGGTTAGCCTCGGAGACAACGGCTGAAAGGTTTATGTCATCAACACCATTGGAGATTATGCCAACTTCAGTGACATTGGCTTAAGTAGGTTTATTACTTGAACTTCCTTTACCTTTGCGCTTGCTACGACAATCTTTGGCCCAATGTCCCTCTTTGTCACAAATGTAGCATTTGCCATTAAACTTGAACTTCTTGGTGTCCCCTCTTTTAGAGCCTTGTGAGGAACTTTCTCCTGTAAACTTTCGTTTCTTTGCTTTTGGTGCATGTTCCACCACATTAGCCTTTGACTACATAGGATGGTTTCCAACCCTCTTCTCAAAAGTTTGGTTGTCTTCCTCAATTCTCAATTGCACAACTAATTCTTCTAAAGTCATTTCTGTGTACTTGTTCTTGAGATAGTTCTTGAATTCCTTCCATCATTGTGGTAATTTTTCAATTAAGGCAGCAACTTGGAAGGATTCACTTAGGGACATACCTTCTGTATGAATATCATGCATAATAAGTAGGAGATCTTGAAATTGTTGATCACGGTTTTTGAATCCACCATCATAAAATTCAGAAAATTTGCCCACCACGAATTTCTTCGAGTCAGTATCTTTTGTTTTGTATTTCTTCTCCAATGACTCCCATAATTCCTTTGTCGTCTTGATAGGGCTATAAATATTGTACAATGTATTATTAAGTCTATTCAAGATATAGTTATGGCAAAGGAAATCTACCTGTTTCCAAGTATTGATTGCAACAACCCTTTGTTGGTCGGTTTCATCATCTTTCACAAGAGCATCCTCACGAAGGAAACGAGCCAAATTTAAAGTAGTAAGATAGAACAGCATTTTTTGTTGTCATCTTTTAAAGCCAATTCCTAAGAAATTTTCTGGCCTTTTCTCATGATTCATCGTTGCTGTCACAATAGCAAGAGGGATTGGGGCAGCCGCAGTACCCGCATTAACATCGGTTTGAGTAGTTTCAGTAGGCATGAATTCTAAATTATAAAACAAAATTAGAATTAAAATTTTATACTACACAAAAAATTAAACTTTATAACACGAATATAATTCTGAATAAATAAAAGAAATAACATTGTAACTTTTCTTTCAAATTAATTCCATGCACAATATTTCTTCTGTAAAACCTATAAAATTATAATACTAAAAATCATAATTTTAATTAATGAATACCATAATGTATTTATGAAAAATTTAGAATGTTATTCCTAAAAATTTCAAAATTTTATTTATGAAAACCTTAACAGAGAAAATAATTTTTGTAATGAAAACCAAAAAGAATTTTGATTAAAAAAAAACAAAATTTTTTGTATAAATAGAATAATTTGAATCTGTCTTAAGATTGTAGGAACAATCTACAGTGTAATAGCATAACACTAAAACAACAAAATTGAAATACTTACAGAATTTCCTTGCAGCTGAAAATGGAACAGCAAAATGATGATCAAGTTGAGTGTGTGACACTTGGTTCTCAAGACAAATTCGCCGCCGCATAGGTGCTTACAGATTTAATGGTGTCTATATCCCAGGATATAATGATCAATATCACAATTGTTGTAGCACTACAAACAATTTGTTCAATCGAACTAGAACCTGAGTTATGTGACTCTCTTAAATATCAAAGAACTAATATGAAGATCAAAAACAAAAAGAATAAAAAACGGAAAGGAAAATGAATGAATGAATTTGTTGGAAAAAGCTTGTATTTATAGGCATTATGGTAAAACCCTCTAAACAAGTGTGAATTTGAATCACCGGAAAATGAAGAGAGGTGACCGAAGAGGCATTGTTCTGGGAAGTAAAAATTCAAATTTGAATTTTTTTTGCAAAAATTTGAATTAATTTGCTAGGAAATTTAAATTTTCTTGCAAGAAGTTTGAAAAAATTTAAACAAATTTTGTCCAAAAAATTAAAGTTACGACCAGACCCATAACCCACACCACGAACCCGCACCCGTCTCGGCTTAGCCAGCGGCATGCGCTCATGTGTGGTGGATTTGGGTCAAACCAACCCACTTTGTCCATAACTCTCCTCCTTACAAAAATTGTGGTGCCTCTTGGGGCCATCTTAAGTATGTCAACCTAGAGTTTATATATTGATACAAACTCTTTTACTGTTTCAATGTGGGACAACCAAAACAAGGTAACCTACATTTGTCTTTTTAATTTCCTATTTCACGAAAGTGAAAACAACATCAACTTTCCATTCACCCATAAATGGTTTCGACGAACTAACTTTACCATGTAAATTGCAATGCGGCAAGAAACACGTCACCACTTGGACCCACCTCAAAAGATGTGTTGGCCCCACTTAAATCTGGGCTCAAAGTTGGCCCAAAATAAGCCTATAAAACCAAATTTTCCAACAAAATCATGAACCAAAAACTTGAATCGAAAATAAATTAAAATTGAAATGTGTATAAATAAAGAAAAATGCAAGAAAATAAAATTAAAACGTGTAGAATTGAAATGTGTATCTGAGATTTAGAGTTTGATGTGTAATATGGAATAATCATAAAATGCAAGAAAATAAAAATAAAATAGAGAGATGAATCCAAATTACATTCACCATGAAGAAAAGTTTATTCACCTCATCAATGGAAATGAAGAAAAACCAAGGACAATTTGATACATTGAGAAAAAGAGAGAAAAGCAATGGGGAGAGAGAGAGAGAGGCACACCATAAACAAACTCACCCATCTTCTTCTTCTTCTTCTTCTATACATAGAGAAATAGAGGGAGAGACAGACAGAGCACAAACAAGCCCACCCTTCTTCTTCTATATATAGAGAAATAGAGAAGAGAAAAAGAGGCACAACGCAAACAAGTCCAGCCTTTTCTACTATATGTATAAAAATGAAGAGAAGAGAGAGAGAGAGAGAGAGAGAGAGAGAGAGAAGTGTTTGAAACAAAACCAAATCTTCATACACAAAATGTCTGTGTCTATTTCAAGACTTTAACCCATGTCCAACCAATCAAAATGAGTGATACTATAGACACAACACAACAATTCCAGACCCAAAAAGAAGAAAGAAGAGAAAAAAAAATACAAAACACCCCAAAACAGCGACTGACACTAGTTTTATACATACATTGCATAATAGAATGTATAAAAAATGACAAACAAGCATTATAACACGTACAACAAAAAAGAATCTAACTAATTTAAGCCATGTGAAATAATTAGTTGCTTCGGATAAAATTTAGAAATAAGAAACCACAGTACATAGAAGACTAAGAGAGCTAATAACAACATAAATCCCAAAAAACAAAAACCCATTCAAATAAGAGAGAGAGAGAGAGAGAGAGAGAGAGAGAGAGTGAAAGAAACAACTCAACTCTGATAGAGCTTTACCTTGCTTTCTTCAACAGCAACTATATATATTGAGGATGTAGAATATATATATATATATATGTATATATAACTAAAATTAAATGAAGATTAAAATTAAGAGCCAAAAACTTGAGCTAAAACCCCCTAGAAACAAAATCCATTCACATAAGAGAGAGAGAGAGAGAGAGGGAGAGAGAGAGAGAGTTTACAGTGAACGAAACCGCTCAACTTTGAGAGAGCTTTAACTTATTTTCTTCAATGGAAAACATTGAGGATCTAGAAAATAAATATATATACAACTAAATTAATAACAATAAATGAAGACTAAAATCATGAACCAACAACTTGAACTGAAAATAAAATAAAATAGATGTTAGAAATTGTTGGAACAATCTTCTGTGTAAATAAAATAAGTTGAAACTAATTCAAACAAAATAAATAAATAACATACCAAATTTATTTATCGAACCGAATTAAAAAATTGAAAAAACCAAGTCGAGTGTGTGACACTCTCTCCTTAAGACAGATTCGCCCCGCTACGGTGTTTACGGTGGAGTGGCGTCTATCTCCCAGGATACAATGATCTTAACCAATTTGTAGTAGCACTCCAAAACAAATTGTTCGGCGAACCAAACCTGTGTTCTAACTTTCTGAATATTTATTCCTAAAATTATATATGAAGAATAATGCACTAGAAGGAAATGGACGGCAAAAGGACAAAAATCAGACTGTTTTTTTCCGATCCCTGGACTGCTACAAATTGATTGCATATATAGGCAAAACAAAAGACCCGAACAGGTATGGACAATTTGAATGAACAGATGCACTATGAAAGAACAGGTGCAATAGTTAATTTCAAACTATTCTGACCGTTGGTACATGGACCCTTAAATTCAAACAAATTTGAAAAGTTGTCCACGGTGGACCAAGTCAAAGAACTGTAGGTAATTTGTTATTTAAACTATTTCAAATATATATATATATATATATATATTAAACTAATTGAATATATATATTAAACTATAGAAATAGTTAAATAAATAAATGAAGAGGTACAAACTTTAGGAAACCACTTAGGAATCCAAAATTTGAATTTAGAATTAAATTAAATTCCCACAATAATTTTTTCAAAAATTAATGTTAAACCTGAAAATGACGTCAATTTCCCATTCACTCATAAATTGTTTTGGCGTTCCGTCTTCACCGTGTGAGTTGCCACGCGGCAAGGAACACATCACCTCTACGGACCCACCCCAAAAGACGTGTGGGGCCCACTCAAATTTGGGCTCAAAAATATGCCTATATTAAACCATTTTTCTAACAGAAATTGGGCGCCTATGTGGTATGACCCCTTGAACCCTTTGAACCTTATCCAAGTAAATTTGAATTTGAATTCAAAACTTATTTGGATAACCACTCATGATATCTATATCTATCATATCAACTGATATGGATAGATTGATTTAAATGGTTATATATCAGATTATATAATTAAGTTATATATTGATATCATATACGTTATGCGGTTTTTACCCATAACCTTTTTCCCAGACTCTCTCTCTAACTCTCTCCCATTATGAGAACGATCAAGCCTTTGCACTGTGACTTGTGTGGGTGATACTCATATTGTGGTATCACTCCACTGTTGGGAGTCGTTGTTCACATTGTTGAAGCACGTGATTTACCCACAAGATTCTTTACTTCAAGTTCTATCATTAAGGTATAATCTGAAATATTTTATTCGCTGCGTTATATATTGATTAACATTGGTATCAGAGCCAATATAGGTATTTTCGTGCTTATTCTTATGCATTAAAATATGTGTATATTTTTATATAAATATATATACATGATATATGCATGAATATTAATAAAGGAGGAAGATGTCCACTCTCATTAGATTAAGAGCATAAAATATCTCATTTTTATGTTTAGTAAATGTCATTTTTAATGCTGTAAATGTATTTATTTTGGAAAATGGAGTCCGACAGTACCGAAATTGGACCAAAAAACACACTGGACGGCAGCGCGTGGGGCTTACGCGCCACCTGGCGTCGTGAGCAACTTCCATGCGCTTCTATCCGCTGATACGTGCCAGACGCGCTTCCGACGCGCCTCCACGCACCATCAAGCGCGTCAGTGGCGCTGTCCACGCACGCGCCATGCGCTGAGCCGCATGCTGAGCCGTGCGCTGAGCCGCTTGCTGAGCCGCGCCATTTTTTCTTTGCCAGCTTGGCTGCTGATGTTAAGGGTCTGTTTGTTTTTTTTTAAATCCAGAATTGCGTTAAATGGTCATAAGTAATTTGTTATAGCTTTGTTTTAAGCGTGGTTAGTACTCTTGGACTCATAATTATATTTTTTATCTTCTGTAAAATTTTCAAAATTTTATGAAAATAAAAAATATTTTTCCTGAAACAATAATTCATTATTTCTGCTTTAAAATGCTTCTGGTGTTGCATGATTAAGTTTCTAGAGCTGAATTTTTTTACTGTAGACCACTGTAATGGTCTACTATTTACTGGTATATTTGTTTTTTAGTTTACCAGATTCTGGTATATTTATTTATAATTTTATGTGTGTTTATTAGTTATTTAAAATTCCAGAAAATTTCAGAATGATATACTTTCTGTTATGGCGTAATCTGAATATTAAATACAGCATATTTTTATTTTTTGTCTAAAGTTTCTAATATGTTGTAATTAGAATAGCATGATTAATTGTTTTTTATTTAAATTTCATTATTAAATGTAACATAGCATGAGTTGATTGTGAATCTACTTTTAGATGCTATTGTATGGAATTAGAATATTTTTTCATGCTTTTAGACATGCCACAGTCAGTGGGAGGTTGTTCGGTTGAGAGAAATCTTTGTAGATTTACTCCCGAAAACTAATATTTTGCGCATAAATTTAATTTAATTATGGATAATTGTCACCTGTGGCGCAAGAGATGATTACGAGCATAGCGGATTTTCGATCTTGCAACTTGTGCAATATTGTCACTATTTAATTTAGATTTTTGCGGCAGAATTATGCTAATCAAAATTAATCCCAATACGAATTTCTCTCTAAATTGACTTAGCTTATGGAAGTTAATTTGGTTGACTTAGACTTAGTAGAGATGTTCAAATATGAATAATGTAATCCTATTCTTTAGATGAGCAAAGGTCTTGGAGACTTTAGGTCAAACCTTAATTGAGCCAAAGTAAGGAAACATGACTCAAAGTCGCCCTAGTTTTGTTGCCTTGTTTGGCACAACAAAATTTGATGTGTGCTCTATGGTTAGTGGCACACTACGTAGTTTTGATTGGCGAGTTTTGGAGTTATGAAATTAGTAAGCCCTTAATAGATCTGTATATGATCTTGGCTATTGAGCTGCACGGATTGACTTTGTAATTTGACTTGTAATGATGTTGCATCATTGGATGAAGTAACATTCAAGAGTCACGTCATCCAAGAAATGTGAGCTTAAATGAATTAGTCATTAAGTGTAAGATGAGTAGCCAGTATGAGCAGTGTTTTGCTCTTTATCCAACTGTTGGAAGTGGGTGGAGCAAAATTTCATCCACTATAATAGTGTGCATTGAAGTATCACTTGAAGTTAAAAGATTAGCGCTTAGTAGCAGCAAAATCTATTAACACTAAGTGAAAAGATTAGTGCCAAGTGGCTGGAAAATCTATTAGCATTGACTATAATAGTGTGCATTGAAGTATCACTTGAAGTTAAAAGATTAGTGCTTAGTAGCAGCAAAATCTATTAACACTAAGTGAAAAGATTAGCGCCAAGTGGCTGGAAAATCTATTAGCATTGCCAACTTGTCCAAGTCTGGACACTTACTGTTTCCACAGTTATGTGTGAGACATGAGGAGGTGCTTCTTTGTATGATTCCTTAGGTAGGCTAACGTTTTTTGAATAACGATTACCACTAAGCGCAAACGTTGCAGCATAGTAATGACAAGGTCAAGGCCGACAAGGTTGTTATGACTCTAAGAATTTGACGCATCGCTTGTGAGAGCATTGTGTTGAATTAGACTCTTTAGCCTAATTCGCGCTTAAGTTACTTCAAGAGCTGTCGTAGTTGATAGCATATTCTCTCCTTCTTGTGGATAATAGAATTAATTGCAAGTAACTATGAAGCGAGAAATAAATATGGCAAGAGGAGTATCGTCATCTTTTAACTAGATGCATTAAAGTGTATGGAGAATAAAATTGACTTGAAGGTGCAGTGGATTAGCACTTGCTAGTTAAATTTGCAACTTCGTCACACTTGATATCTCTATGACATCCTTTTATGATCTAGTGAATATGAATTAGTCGTGAGTCATTACCTAGTTGGGCCTAAACCTTTAAAACTTGTCTTCAAGAACTCACACATTAGGATGATTGGAATTAGTTTATGACAGTGGTCATGAACTGGTGGCTTATTATACTTAATCACATTAATGAGAAGATGCATGAATATTTTGAATAGGCCCTCTTGGGCCCACTCGCTTGTGACACCTTGCTCTCATATGAATGTGTAACTTTGTTTGCAATGGTTGCGCACAAGTAAGTAGGAAAGTCGTAGAAGGTCATTTGTATTGGTGCATTTAGTCCACTATGATATTAGTGACTAGATATGTGTAAGGGTATGATAGCTAAGCCTCAATCTCGACACAATTATAGATTACGATACGCATCTAAGTCAAGACTATTTGATCTCCCATAAGTCAAAAGTTTTGAGATGATTTTTGACATTGCACATATGAGGTTGAGATCAATTAGATAACAGCTTTCGTGCTTTTAGTTTTGACCAAGGTGGCGAGTATCTATTTGAGTTATTTTAGAAAACTCTGTGAAGAGAAATGGATGCTTAGAAAATTAATTATTCCTAATACTCAACAACACAATGGTGTAGTAGAGATAAGGAATTAAGTATTGTTAATGTTAGCTAGATGATGGCGCAAATTGTTTCCTAATTGGGAATTGCACTTTAGTTTGTTGCCTATATCCCTAACTAAATGCCCTCCATATCAGATTTTACACTCTATTTAAGTAATGGATTAGTGGAGAGCCATCTATGGGCGATCTGTAACCGTTAAGCAGCTTATCTTTATTTTTACTTCTCATAAGGTTGAGAAGTTAAGACCTAGAGTTTTATGGCGCATTATTGTATGCTGTCTTGTAAACACATAGGGTCACGTGGCGCATTATTGTATGCTGTCATGTAAACCCTCCGGGTCATGTGCATATAGGTAAGCAGCTTTGTGGGAGTGTAACTAAGTCACGTAAAGTTTTCATAGTAAAGGTGACGTGAATAGAGTTTTTGGAACTCTATAAGATAGAGAATTCTAAGCATAGCGCTCTATGTAGCCTGGTTGAGAATAGAAAGAAATTTCCAATATCCTAGGGACAGTGGGAGCGATGTGCTTACTAATGGATTACTCCATTAGAGAAGAATACTCTACATTCTTAGTTGCGTGGTAGCGAATATGAAAATTTTCCACGTCATCACTGGGTGATTGAGAAGGAAACATTCATGATTGTCCCGCAAGATGATAAAGAGCCTAGGATAATGCCAAAGGCTCTAGTCCCCTGTTTTTAGAAAGTGGATCAATGTTGCGCAATTTAAGACAAAGTCTTTGAGGATTAACAATTTCTATAATTTGGTTGACTTTCCATTATGACGAGAAACTATTCTGAGGTTATGCGCAATTTGGATAGTCATTGTTGAGGCATAAGGCTCGCTAGATACCGAAAAGTCGCACCATTGAGAAAAGTGTAGACCATGAGAAGACTTCCTCCTGGGGAGTGAGGTTATTTCGACTTAGGCTATGATTGACATAAGTTCGGAACATTGATTTGTGGACATTGTGACCCAACTTCTCATTGGAGAATAGGATAAGTAGATCCGTAGGGATTTACCTTCTGCTTTTATGGTGAAAAGTTAGGAGTGCAAAAAGGTTGCTAGTTCCAATAAAGCTTTTACAGCCTAAAACAGATATCCAAATAGTGGTTCTTAGATTTCGTCAAGCCATGATAGGCCGACGATGATCGATGAAGACCATTGAGGCATGATCAATGGTCCAAAAAGAACTTTTTTCCTTACTTAGTCATTATGAGCCAAGAATTTATAAGGTTGTCGCCACCTAGGGTGGGCAGTCCTCTATTTTAGATATGATGGACATGGGTGATGTAATTTATATGCTCGGATATACAATCCTTAGGGATTATTTTGGGAAAATTCTCGATTTTTCTTCGATGACTTACATAAGGAATATCCTAGCATGATTCTAGATGCAAAATTGCAAACCCATTGACTTACCTATCAGTAAAAGCCAGAGCCTTAGCTATTGAGTGAATCCTCAGATTGTCTTTGGAAGAAAGAGATGACCTATATTCCTTGATCTTTTTTGTTGTGGGAGCCTAAAGTACGCTATGCGGGCGTATTCGGCATGATAAGTGTTATCTTTGGTAAATGGTCAACTGAGTTGTTTAGACATTGACTATGCTCATTAGATTGTGGATAAAATGTTTTACTAGTAGTATATTAATTTTCTCCTTGTAAGATTCAATGCGCTAGTTTGGCGCATCCAAAATGAATGCAAATTGGTCACCAAAATATCTTTAGAGAGGTTATTGTGCAAGAGGTAGTGATCTTGAATCATTTCATGTGAGGCGCACATGGTGGATTCCGTTGTATATACTTATCGCAAGAGGTGCTGATAAGGCTTATGTTTGGAATCTAGAATTGCGCAAGCTGTGGTCATATTTAAAAAAAAAAAAAAAAAAAAAAAAAAAAAAAAAAAAAAAAAAAAATCTATCACTTATTTGTTATAAGATGATGGGATGTTGACACTATTATGGTTTGTGTCATAATGATTAGCAGATGATGATGTCAGCAGGCAAGATTGGCTCACTCACACAAGCAATTGCCCTTGGCGCTTGGGAGCGAGCAAGGATGAGACTAGTGGTTTATTTTTTTTAGAGCCAAGAAAGGCTTAAATTATCCACTATGTATGTCACCTTGGTTACAACCAAGATGAGGTCGTGTTAAGGACCAAACATGAATGTTAGTACCCACTTTCCATGTTGTGCCTATTATGATTAGCCAGATGCGAAATCTCATGTGGCGCCTGGAAGGCGAGCAAATAGAGAATTCGGGTTAGGTGCTAGAAAGCGACTAGACTAAGATCTGTACGATGTATCGAGTATGACATCACTATTTTGGAAGAGTTACTCTATCGTAACATGTATTCATACTACATGTGCTTGGCGACCGAGTAATGAGGTGAGAGAATGGATCCCTGTTTCCTCACCGTGTGAGTCTTACGTGTCATTATTGATATGACTTTCATTTATGTACCCTTTTGTGACTTTTGACTAAGTCATAAGGTAAGGGGTTGATGTTCTGCTACTTTGGTATGTTGCCTGCGGTCATGTATAATTCGACCTTAAGGGACATCACTGGGAAAACGATTAATCCTAAACTAAATGGCATGAGGGCAAAGGGAAGATCATCTAGTATTACACCACTGTTGTATATTCATTGTCAGCAACTCACATCGCCCTGTATGAGAGGCGGATTGAGTGTGAATATATTGCAAGAATTGAGAGGGTCAAACATGCTCTTTTGAGGGATTAGAGATGTTTTTTTTGGCCGGTGTAATTAGATGGGTCTGGGTATATACGACACTATTTCTATTCTTTTTGGGTTGATGTCTCTATGCTGGCTCATTTTGAGTTTCTAGTATAGAGCTCCCATATACAGATGTTTCTCAGCGGTCGCACGATGCATTAGCTAGCATGAGATTGTTCATTTTTTGGGAGATTGAGATAGAGATGTGGCAGTGTCATGCCAACTCATGTGCGAGTGGGAGAAGCTAGAAATTGGGCGCCCATGTGGCATGACCCTTTGAACCTTATCCAAGTAAGTTTGAATTTGAATTCAAAACTTATTTGGATAACCACTCATGATATCTATATCTATCATATCAACTTATATGAATAGATTGATATATATGGTTATATATCAGATTATATAATTAAGTTATATATTGATATCATATACGTTATGTGGTTTTTACCCATAACGTTTTTCCCCAGACTCTCTCTCTCTAACTCTCTCCCATTATGAGAACGATCAAGCCTTTGCACTGTGACTTGTGTGGGTGATACTCATATTGTGGTATCACTCCACTGCTGGAAGTCGTTGTTCGCATTGTTGAAGCACGTGATTTACCCACGAGATTCTTCGCTTCAGGTTCTGTCATTAAAGTATGATCTGAAATATTTTATCTGCTGCGTTATATATTGATTTACAATAGAAATGTGTAGAAATGAAGATAGATGGAGAATCAGAGATTCAAAGTCTGATGTGTAATATGGAATACTTATAAAATTCAAGAAAATAAAAATAAAATAGAAAAATGAATCTAGATTACATTCACCTGCAAGAAAAGTTTATTCACCTCATCAATGGAAAAAGGAAAAAAGGAAAACCAAGAAAAAATTGATACATAAAGAAAGAGAGAGTAGAAAAAGAAAAAGGCACACCATCAACAAACTCACCATTCTTCTTTTATACGCTGAGAAAATGAGGGAAGAGGGAAAGTGAGAGAGTCACAGCACTAAAAAGCCCACCCTTCTTTTCTACACATACACACAAAGCAAAAATCTTCATACATATTTGTGTGCTGTAGTGTATACTACGTTGATGTCTTATACGTGGTACATTTTCTCTACACATGCAGCATATTGTTTTCGTTATGAGTGGAAGATTATTTCCCTCCTATACACCGAGAAAGGAAGAGAAGAAAGAGAGAGGCACAACAAAAACAAGTCCAGTCTTTTCTTCTATATAGAACAAGGAAGGGAAAAGAGAGAGAGAGAGTAGACTTTGAGGTGTTTGAAACAAACCAAATCTTTGTACAAAATGTTTGTATATTCCCGGAATTTACTCTTTGTCTAACCAACCAAAACGAGTAATACTACAGACACAACATAATAATTCCAGGCCCGAGAAGAAGAAAGAAGAAAATATGAAGAAAAAATACAAATCTCCCCAAAACAAAGATTAATACTACTGTTATACATACATTACATAATAGAATGTATAAAGAATGAGAAACAAACATTACAACATGTACAACAAAAAAGAAGCCAACTAATTCAAGCCATGTGAAATAGTTAGTTGTTTTAGATAAAATTTAGAAATAAGCAAACCAAAGTAGAAGATTGAGAGAGCTAATAACAACTCAAAACCTCAAAAAACAAGAACCCATTCAGATAAGAGAGAGAGAGAGAGAGAGAGAGAGAGAGAGCTTACAGTGAAAGAAACAGTTCAACTTTGAGAGCGCTTTACTTGTTTTCTTCAATGGCAACTATTGAGCACCAACAATGGCCTCGTTTGGGAAGTGGCTATTTTAGTAGGCTATTTTAGTTTTTGGCTATTTTAAGTAGGCTAAAATTTTTGTGTTTGGGAAGATGATTGGATTTTTTTGTGGTTGGATGTGATGTTTGTGAGAGAAAAAGTGAAATGATTATGGGTTTGATGTGATATTTTGTCTTATTAGCTATTTTAGCCTATTTTGTCTTTTTGTGATTTTTAACCTAAATTTGGCTATTTTTTTTCTTCCCAAACACCCCCAATATACACACGCAGACACTCATATATATATATATATATATAACTTCAATTAATAATAATAAATAAAGATTAAATTCATGAACCAAAAACTTGAACTAAAAATAAAATAAAATAAAAATGTGCAGAAATGAAGAGAAATGGAGTATCCAAGATTCACAGTTTGATGTGTAATATGGAATGCTCATAAAATGCAAGAAAATAAAAATAATTAGAAAAATGAATCTAGATTACATTCACCTAAAAAAAAAGTTTATTCACCTTATCAATGGAAATAAAGGAAAAGCAAGAACAAATTGATACATCGAAAAAGAGAGAAAAAAACAAGGAGAAAGAGAGACACACACACCATAAACAAACTCACACTTCTTCTATACACAGAGAAATAGAAGGAGAGAGAGGTAGAGCACAGACGTGCCAACCCTTCTTCTTCTGTACACAGAGAAAGAGAGAGAAGAGAAAGAGAGGCATTGAAAGATAATCTAACAATGGCAACGGATTGAAGTTCCCATGAGGGTGTTTAATCACGCAGAAGAATACAATCTGGAAGAGAAAAAATCTAAGAAAAAACCAAGTGCATTGAACCTATGCATTGTCTATATAAATATAGCATATGGTGGCTATCAACTAATGGTTGCAACTTTTGAAATTCAAACTCAATGATCACCAAGTTACTAAAACATTGTGACTCTTCATTCAAATCTTTAAACTTCCTACTTCCAGTAACTTCTTCCTGCAGGAAGATTGAATCACCATATAAGGATTTGATTTTGTGTGAGAGGGTCCACCATATTATGGTGTGATCACCTCTCAAACCTTCATCTCCCACTTGATTACATTATAATATTGGTGATAAAACCTGAGTTAGGCATGTTTACCTTGGTACCAAAATTTTGCCTCATGCCAACTTTCATCTATGAAATTACCTCATAGATCGACGCGTGATTGTGACTTGGCCATACGTGCGCACGTTTTTGCCACTAATCTGACCGCACCTGTACGAATGTGTTCTCCCACTGACAACACATTCCGGATGACTTCAATTCACTATATAACAAGTGAACGACATCAATTTTCAGTGATGGGTTCATAGTCCATACCCAATCACCATTGACGACTTCAGCTGTACACATTTTTCATGTGTCAACCTGCACTGAAATTATTGTTAAGTACTTACTTTAAGTCCCATTCCTAAAGATTTTTCTTAACACACCTTATCAATGATTTTTTGCTGATCAAGAAGACAATATCATCTAGTTTGCACGTTGCATATTATGGACTTTACATCTCATGCTAACTATGATATTCGTACCTTGTCAGTTCCTCTATCTTGTTACCTGACCAAACACATGTTTCCATGCAAGATGGAGTCGCAAAACATTAGTTATCTAGGCGTCCCCAGAGTCATCTGACTATGCTCTTATATAAGTAGCTAAATCACCTAGCTAGGTATTTTTCAATCCCATATTAGCTATATGTTCTCTGAATTTTTCCAGAGACAACCCTTTGGTCATAGGGTCAACAACCATCTCTTCTGAGGGTATATAGTTGACTTTAATTTCACCTCTCTCCACTATGTCCTGAATATAGTGGTAACTAATATCAATATGTTTTCCCTTAGAGCTATTTGCTCCACTTTTTATTAATGAGATGGCATACTGATTGTCACAGAACATACTGACCGGTCTGACAAGTATACCTAATTGTAAACTGTTAACAAATCATTTTATCCAAACCGCATTACTAACGGCTATGCTGCAAGCTATGTATTCAGCTTCCATAGTATACTTTGTAACACAACTCTGTTTCTTACTTAACCAAGAAACTGTTGTTCCACCAAACAAGAACACATGACCACTAGTAGATTTTCTATCATCTACATCTCCTGCAAAATCCGCGCCAGTGTATCCTTTTATGTCTAGATCACACAAACCAAAACATAATTTCAAATTTTTAGTGCCTTTTAAATATCTGAATATTCTTTTAACTGCTTGCCAATGTTCCTTACCTGGATTGGATTGAAACCGACTTACCAATCCAACTGCATGAAAAATGCTAGGTCTTGTGCTTGTCATAGCATACATTAGGCTACCTACTGCCTGGGCATACGAGACATTTCTCATTTCCTCAACGTCAGACTTAGTTTGAGGACTCATACTTTTACTAAGACTTTGTCCCTTGCAAACAGGTGTACTTAAAGAATTACAGTTATCCATATTAAATCTTTTAAGCACCCTGTCTAGATATTTCTCTTGATCTAGATATAATAATTTTGAATTTCTATCTCTTGAAATTCTAATTCCTAGAACATAGGTTGCAAGACCCATGTCTTTCATTTCAAATCTAGATGCCAAGAAATTTTTGGTTTTTATAATCATATCTGCACAATTTCCTGCCAACAATATGTCATCCACATATAAAGACAATATTGCTAACTTGTCATCAATTTTCCAGATATAAACACAGTGATCTAATGGACTTACAACATAGCCCATTTCTAAAATGGCTTGGTGGAATTTCAAGTACCATTGTCTTGAAGATTGTTTAAGTCCATATAGAGATTTCTTCAACTTGTAGACTTAGCCTCGTTGCCTTGGTTCTGGAAACCATCAGATTGCATCATATAAATTTCCTCTTTTAATTCTCCATTGAGAAAAGTTGTTTTAACATCTAATTGATGCAATTCCAAATCCATCCTGGCTACTACCGCCATTAGAATCCTTATTGAGGCAAATTTTGCAAAGGAGAATATGTATCTACGAAGTCTATTCCAGGTTGTTGAGTGAATCCCTTGGCTACTAACCTGGCCTTGTATTTCTCCAAAGTTCCATCTACTTTGAATTTCTTTCTAAGAACCCATTTGCAACCAATGGCTTTTCTTCCATTCGGAAGATCGGTTAATTGCCAAACATCATTTTTCTTGATCGAGTCAAGTTCTTCATTCATTGCCTCAAGCCATTGTGTAGCATCATTGCTACTCATTGCTTCTTTATAACTAGTAGGTTCATCTACTGAGTTATTAAGTTCTTCAACTTGAAAAACATAATAATCTTTCAAAGACGTAGATGACATAGATGGACGTCTTGCTCTCTTACTCCCACTTATCTCAAGATTCGAAGCAGGTAAAACAACGTCATGTAGTTTGCGTTTGCTCCCACTATTAGATGGTTCAGAAAGAACATGTGGACTGTGTGATAAAGAAGGAAGAGAAGAATCTTGAGATACTTCAGAGAGCAATTCAATTTGTTCAATAGGAGTAACAAGATCAGTGGATTCAAGAAAAATAGCATCTCTACTTTCTATTAATCCACGTCCGGGATGGTAAAAACGATAACCACTCCCATTTTCGACATAGCCAATAAACTTGCATTCCCAAGTTTTGCTTCCCAATTTATCCCTTAAAGGTTTGGGAATAAGTACATGTGCTTTACATCCCCAAACTTTGAGATTTTGAACATTAGGTTTAGTTCCATGCCAGCATTCGTAAGGAGTTAGAGGTTTGGCTTTTGTTTCGACTCTATTTAAGATGTACGCAGCAGTGGACAAGGCTTCCCCCAAAAAATGAATAGGAAGATCAGCATGAGCCATCATAGACCTTGTCATTTCCATGAGAGTATGATTTCGTCTTTCTGCCACCCCATTTTGTTGTGGTGTGTATGGCATTGTAAACAAATGTTTTATGCCATTGTCCTTACAAAAAGAATCCATAGCTTCATATTCGCCACCTCTATCATTATTCAAGTGTTTAATGGACCGACCAAGTTGCTTTTCTACCTCTAATTTATATTCCTTAAACTTGTCAATTGCTTCTGATTTGTGTTTAAGAAGGTAGATATGCCCATATCTTGAATAATCATCAGTGAAAGTAATAAAGTATTCCATGCCTCGATGAGTTTTAGTTCTTAAAGGGCCACAAATGTCCGAATGAATTATTTCAAGTAATTCCGATGATCTCCAATGTTTAAAAAATGGCTTGCTAGTCATTTTACCTTTGATACATGGTTCACATATATCAAAATCATCGGAACATACTTTAGGCAATAAGCCACTTTTAAACATTCGAGACATTTTATTTTTATTAATGTGACCTAACCTTAAATGCCACAAATAAGAACTATTACTAGTAGAAACATGCAAATAATCAGAAATACATACTTTATTATCAATAGGAAGAGAGTACATGTCATTCACTCTTATACCTTTCACTAATACACTTCCTTTCTTAATCAATACTGTGTTAAACCTAAAATTAATCTCAAAACCTTTTTGAGTTAACACCGGAACTGAAATTAAATTTTGCCGAATGTTGGGTACATAAAGCACATCATGAAGCACAATAGAAGTTCCATCAACAGAGAATTGACAATTGCCGATGCCCAAAACATCACCATAGGAGTTGTTGCCCATGTAGATTCTATGTTCACCAACCTTCTTTTTAGTAAAATCCACGAACATGTCTTTATTTTGCACAATATGTCTAGTTGCAGCAGAATCAATCCACCATGAATTTGATGAAGACTCAAGCACCATTGCTTCAGAAATTGTCATGGCAACAGGGTTATTATCCTTTTTCTGCTTCTTTTGAGGGCAATTGGCTTTGATATGACCTTTTGACCGCACTTGTAACATGGGCCTATCTGATGCTTGTGATGTTGTTGCTTTTGCCATTCTTGCGGTTTCTTCCATCCTTTCTGAAATCCCATCTTCCATTTTTTCTTGAAAAAAGTAGTCTTTTTCCTGTTGAATGGTGTGTGGGTATTATTCTGTGGTTGTGGTGAAGATTGTGCCATCAACAAGTTAGAAGACAATCCTTCTTTATGCCTGCGCTTCATTCTTTCTTCTTCCAAAACTAAGAGTACAGGCAATGTTACCATTGAAATCTCTCGTCCGCTATGAGTTAGAGATGTGATAACATGATCCCAAGACAGTGGAAGACTATTAAGTATGGTTGTTACTTGCATCTTGTCCGACAAAGAATTACCAGCGTTGGATAATTCTTTAGCAATTAATTCCATTTGAGTAACATGATCACCAACACTATCATTATCACTCATACGAGTGTTTTATATTTGTCCAAGAGCAATTGAATTTGAGTATCCGCTCGAACTCCATACTTACTTTCTAGTGCTTCCATTAGTTGTTTTGCAGTTTCATGTTCTTCAAAGAGCGGAATAATGTTATCTTTCATATTATGTAACATAGTTGCCTTTGCCATTGCATCATCTTCTATTCATTTATTTTGAAACCAATTAGAATCATCATCTAGTTTAGAAGTGGATAAAGTATGCAATGTTTTTTCATGTGTAAGAAGATAAGAAATGTGGCGTTTCCATGCTCGGAAATTATTTCCATTAAGCATTTCGATCCTCGAAGAATCCATGGTATTTTTAATAGCCATATGAAAAACAAAATGTGTTACTATGTAAATTCAAATGTGAATATTACAATACTAAACTAAAAAACAAAATAAATAACAACAATAAGGAAAAGCCTTGTAGTTGTTGAATCAGCCCCTGTGATGAAAATGATGTGAAGGAATAGAACAGTATTGTTGCCTTGGGTAAGAAGAATGATGAAAACCCAATGGCCAAGTAAACCCAATACTTTGCTTATGAGTATTGTAATAATAGTTACGAGCCCAAGGAACACAATGGTGCCTTTTAAACAATGTTTCTTTGGATGTTTTCCTTGGTAACACCCTTGGATAGCCTCCTCCTCGAATTTTTTCTTTTGAAAATGTAGTACAAGTACCCACAGAAAAATTCTTAGAAAAATTCTGAAAATTTTGGCTTTTGAATGACTGAAAACGGCCTTGAAATGAGCGAGAATGGGCCGAAAAACCCCTAGAACCAAGCTACTGCCGGTCCAAAATCTGGTCTGAACCGGTCTGAACCGGCTGGGACCAAACCGGCGTGACACGGGGGTCAACGCGGGGGTCAGCGCACTGGTCAAGTGAGCGTGGGTCAAGCGGAGCAGACAGACGCGGGTCCGGGCGCAGAGCACAGGGCGGTGGGTCGACGTACGGATCTGGGCTAGCAAGCAGGTCAGCGTGATGGGCCGACTGCGTCTCTGGGCCGCTGGGTTGCTGGGCCACGCCTGTGGCTATGGGCTGCGCCTGTCTATGGGCAATGCCTAGCCTTTTGGGCTGACGAAAATTCTTTTAAATTTTGCAACCCAAAGGGATTGATTTCCTAGCAGTAATTCTTATTTTTGGGCCTTTTCCTTTAATTTTTTAATGTGGCCCAATGGAATTTATATTCAATTCAGACGCTGCAACGGCTCCAAAGGTATTATTTCAGTCGTCTTCTTCGGCAACTGGAGTCGAAGACCACAGACTAAAATTCAAATTTTGAGGATCAAATCTTCGTCGTTTTTCACAACGAATTTCACCATTGTGATCAAAATTCTGAGAAGAACAAGATGGTGCCAATTTGGAGATGCAATTCAAACTGAAAAATATTTTATAAAATTGTTTCCAACGGTACAATTTGGCCTCACTTTCGGCAAGGTTCGAAACAATAGCACCACCAACGGTTATTTTCTTTGGATAAATTTCTAGGAATACAATACGTTGGTGATGATTAAATAAACAAACGGAATTAACCAAAGCCGAAGATTGATGATTGATTATACTCTGAATTTTCGGTAAAAAATTTTCAAAAAATTTACGTTCTTCCGGACTGTAATTTGACATCTGCGATTATGTGTACAAACTTGCTATGATACCATTGAAAGATAATCTAACAATGGCAACGGATCGAAGTTCCCGTGAGGGTGTTTAATCATGCAGAAGAATACAATCTGGAAGAGGAAAAATCTTAGAAAAAACCAAGTGCATTGAACCTATGCATTGTCCATATATATATAGCGTATGGTGGCTGTCAACTAATGGTTGCAACTTATGGAATTCAAACTCAAAGATCACCAAGTTACTAAAACATTGTGACTCTTCATTCAAATCTTTAAACTTCCTACTTCCAGTAACTTCTTCCTACGGGAAGATTGAATCACCATATAAGAATTTGATTTGGAGTGAGAGGGTCCACCATATTATGGTGTGATCACCTCTCAAACCTTCAGGCACAACACAAACAAGTCCTACATTTTCTTCTATACACATTAAAAGGGAGAGGAGAGAGAGAGAGAGAGAGCAAACTTAGAAGTGTTTGAAACAAAACTAAATCTTCACACACAAAATGTTCGTGTATATTTCAAGACTTTACCCCTTGACCAACCAATCAAAATGAGTAATACTATAGATGAAACACAACAATTCCACACCCAAAAAGAAGAAAGAACATAAAAAATGCGAAACACCCCAAAATAGAGTCTGATAGTAGTGTTATAAATACATTACATAATAGAATATATAAAAAATGACAAATAAACTTTACAACACGTAGAACAAAAAAGAATCCAACTAATCTGGGCCATGTGAAATAGTTAGTTGCTTCGAATGAACTTTAGAAATAAGCAAACCAAAGTACGTAACAGACTAAGAGAGCAAATAAAAACACAAAATCCCAAAAAACAAGAACCCATTCAAATAAAACATATATATATATATATATATATATTGTGACAACCCAACTCCATATTATGCTAATTGATTTTAACTATGCTTATAATTATGAGCTTGAAATGATTTTGAATGTTAATTATATGATTATATGCGTTTGTGAAATTCTATATGTTCACCGTAGGAAAATCTTTTTGATTTTCTGTTATAAAATTTAAATTAAGGGTCGTAGAGGCGTCAGAAACCAAAATTGATTGTATCATTGTAATTAGTATAATTTTTAGAGCCTATGATAAAATTTAATTAGAAATTGATTTGGATTAGAATAATTAGATTCAGAATGATTAAATTAGAGGATTGTTACTTAGCCTAATCAAGTTGATTAGCCAAGCCTATAAATAGGTCTATATACACTCAATTCTTTCTTTTGAACTCATTTTTGGCTGAAAATACACTCTACAGAGAGAGAGAGGGCCGGTTCTAGAGAGAGAGGAAGGGAAAAATTGTAGAATTGTCTCAAACCTTGAAGATTTGGAAGTCCCAACTCAAGAATTAGCTAGAATTTGGGAGTTTGGAGCCTTTAGGTGAATAACTACCCTGTAAATCATGAATTCAAGCTTAAAATTATGTGAGCACAAAAGAATTGGTGATCAAACACAAGAATTGGATGGTGTATGATGAAATTGAAGGCAATTATATCCATGCATGTAAGAATTTTCATGAATTTGTATCATTTGGCATGAGGCATGTTAAATATGAAGAATTGAGTACCAAAGCTTACATGCATGCATAATTTTGTTGAGGTTTATGACTTTGATCATCATTTATATCATTTGACATGAAGTTCAAGTCTACATTTCACATGCATGCCTCATCCTTGAAGATATAAAGCTTGGTAGATTGTGTTATTAAGTTGTCTTGAAGAATGTGAAATGATTTGGGATTTGGACCATGGTTTTAAGCAAATTAGACTCACTTTGTGTAACAACCCATATTCATGTCATAATCATGTTCATGTTCATTTACATAACTTTGTCTTGTTAAGTTTGCATTCATGAATCTTGCCTTGTTTTGTGCTCATGCGATTTGTCTAAGCGTTGTATGCATGCTTTGTTCCTTCCTTCGTGTCTCAAGCCTAAGTTATGTTAAGCCTAAATCATTCCTAGCCGAGGTCATCTTCAGTCTAGAATTATCTTGGAACCACTTTGTTTGACCTCCACCTTCGCCCTGACATATTGGCCAAGATGTTACCTTTGCACCTAAGTGATCTTGTCCTGGAGTGGTATGACCTAGGCCGAGGTGTGGCACATCTAGGCCGAGGTGTGGCACAGCTTAGTCAAGTGTTGTCCTTCCTAGCCGAGGTCATTGTCACCTTAGTTGCCGGAGCTTTGTCCTTAGCCGATGCCATCACTTGCCGGAGTGCCTTGCCGGGTAGCTTGTTAGATACGCTTTGTCTTACACATGTCTTGTCAATCTATCACCTTTTTTAGGAGAACCAACCAGCCATTGCCACGTGTCCGAGCTGAGTGTTAAGTCAGTCGGCAGAGGGAGAAACCTATCATTTGTTATATTCTTGTTTTTGAAGAGGAGAGAGACGCTCTAGGAGAGGAAGAGGAGTTCTTGAGGGAGAGTGGATTTCCAAGCTCGACCCCTAGAGATCGAACCGTTAGATCCGTGTTCTAAGGTTAGATTCTTGATCTGCTCATGTTGTTCTTTATGTTCATGTTATTGCATTGCATGATTGAATATGATTTGTAAGCCATGCATTGCTTTGAAGTTCGGTTGTAGAAAGAGAAAATAATATTCATGTGTTCTTTAAGAAAAGTCATGATTTGATCTGAAAGTTTGTATCAAGATGCATGTTTTCGTGTTTGTTTTCATATGATCTTCAAGTATGGGTACCCAGGTCCATGTTTTCGAACTCATAGCATGAAATCCCAGATTTTGTAATAAAGAAGTTATGATTTTAGCATTTATGTTCTTCATGTTCTTCACGGGTGGAAACCCAGATCTCCAGACCTCACTTCCCTAAGTGTAGTCACCGAGATCACTCTTACCTAGACCTCACACTTAGGCCAAGCATCATATCTCACCTTGGCCTACCTTGCATGATCACTTACACCTTTAGTTTGTCTTGTGCGCACCTCGGCATGCAGCCGCACGCCGAAGCCTAGGTAACCACACCATGGCCAGGAGGTGTGGGACCTCGACTAAGACCTGGTTGGTGCCCAGCATGTCTTCTTGACATGTAAAGCAGTGTTTTGACTTCCAGCATATTTTTTCGAGATCATTTGCATGCATGTAAGACTTGTTTTGAGAAGTACGTTCAGTATACTTTGCCATGTGTTTGTAGGACTTGGACCTTTGCCTTGATCCCGGCGTCCGAAGAGCTAAGTGAGTGGTATTTTTAATAAAGTTATGTTATACGTTTTGATAAAGGCTTGGCTTTGCTTTGCTTTGTTTTGAAAGTATTTGTTAAGCATGAATGATTATCCCTATTTTTATGTATCAAGTAAGTTTTGTTTTGGGTGACATTCTTGAAAGTCCGTACGTGCCAGGATACTATAAGCTTTTGTGGCACAAGTCCGTACGTGCTAGGGGACTATAAGCACTTGTAGCACATTCTTGAAAGTCTGTACGTGCCAGGGGACTATAAGCTTTTCTGGCACAAGTCCGTACGTGCAAAGGGACTATAAGCACTTGTAGCACATTCTTGAAAGTCCGTACGTGCCAGGGGACTATAAGCTTTCGTGGTACAAGTCCGTACGTGCTAGGGGACTATAAGCATTTGTAGCACAACCTTGTTAATGTCATCCCTTGTATTATGTAGATGTTATTAACATCCAAAGTAAGTAAGTAAGTTTTGTAAGATCAAGGTTGATGAACTAGATTCATCCCATGTTTTGTACAAGCTATGATATGTATGTTTTGCAAGGACCTCGGTAATCATTCATTTAACCCCTTTATTATTTATACCATTCATTGAGTATCCAAGCTCACCCTCCCCTTATGTATATGTAGGTAACAAGCAAGAAGTCGGCTACACCGAGATGTGTGTTTTGTATGTATGTTATGTCGGCAGTGAGGATGTCGGCAATCTTGAAGATTATGTTTCTTGACTTGTAGTGCATGTGTTTTCTATATGTCGGCTTGAGAGGCCTTTGATCAAGGTGTAATATGTATTTTATTTTTCTTATATTCAAGTTGTAAAGCTATGTGAAGATGTATGCCATTTCATTTGATCTATGCACTGCTCTTATGGACCACTTGTATTGTAAATTATTGCTTCCGCACTTGTTAGCCCCTTATGTAATACTCTGATTGTGTGTGAATTTTTGAAAGTTGGCCTTCGATAATCTCGGATTACTGGCCATCACGGCACCATTCTACTAGGGGCGGAATGGAGTCGTGACAGATTGGTATCAGAGCACAAGTTCCTCATAGTACGTTATTCACACACTTTGAGTCCTAAAGAGCATAGGATTTCCCTTAGAAAGATATTAGGATTGCATCATGTTGCTTGCTATTTGACGAAGTATGCATCATCTCGGCATGATCATTTATTACTTGCATGCATGTTTACTTGCTCATTTTGTTTAAGAGTCACATTTTGCATACCTCTAGCATCATGAGAAGGGGTAGACCTCCAGTTGGCCGAGATCATTCCGAGGACAGAATAGACAGATTAGAAAGATTGGTCGAAGGATTGGTCTGTGAGTTGAGACAACCTAGGCCACAAGACACAAGTACCACTTCCACTCAAACCGAGCAGACAGATGGCCGACGTGCAGTTCCACCTCCACCTCCACCTCCTCCAGTACCACAAGTGCAGCCGCAGCCAGCTTTGTATGGAGACAACACCTTGACCTTGATCAAAGAATTCAAGAAGATGAAACCGCCAAAGTTCCATGGAGGTATAGAGCCGATGAAAGCAGAAGCATGGGTTCTTGAGATGGAGAAGTTGTTTGAGGTTTTTCCCAACACCGACGCCCAGAAGGTGTCATTGGCAGCATTCACATTGGAAGACGACGTTCGTAGGTGGTGGATGATGATCCGAGAAGGTCATCTAGACTTGACTTGGGCCAGATTTTTGGAGTTGTTTTATGAGAAACACTTTCCCCTCAGTGTCCGAGATCGCAAGACCACAGAATTTTAGATGTTGATACAGGGTAGCAAAATAGTGGCAGAGTATGATCATGCTTTCACCGAGTTGGCAAGGTATGCACCTCACATGGTCGACAACGAATACAGGAAAGCTAGGAAGTTTGAGAGTGGACTTTGAGGGCCGATACAAGATCAGGTTAATTTGCTCAACATGCCGACGTATGCTGGAGTGTTAGATAAAGCCATCCTTGCAGAAGCCAACCTGAATAGAAGTCAAAGTTCGGGGAAAAATAAGAAGAAGAGGCAGACCTATGACAATCGCGAAGAAGAGGCAGACCCGAATGATGCCGAGGAGAAGACAAAGGAGGATAGTCCCAACAACGCAAATTCGGAAGGTGGCACTTGGCCAACATGTGCAAGTTGCGGAAAGCTACATTTTGGAGTTTGTCTTCGGGCAACTAGAGCATGTTTCGGATACGGTGAGAGAGGTCATCGTATTAAGGATGGTCCCAAGGTAAAAGATAAAGATGATAAGAAGGGATGAGAACCCGACGCTCGGAAATTGTTTTGAGGACATGGTAAGCTAAGTTTGGAGGACCAAACTTCTTTAAGGGGGGAAGGATTTAACAACCCATATTCATGTCATAGTCATGTTCATGTTCATTTACATAACTTTGTCTTGTTAAGTTTGCATTCATCAATCTTGCCTTGTTTTGTGCTCATGCGATTTGTCTAAGTGTTGTATGCATGCTTTGTTCCTTCCTTCGTGTCTCAAGCCTAAGTTATGTTAAGCCTAAATCATTCCTAGCCGAGGTCATCTTCAGTCTAGAATTATCTTGGAACCACTTTGTTTGACCTCCACCTTCGCCCTGACATATTGGCCGAGATGTCATTATCTAGGCCGAGGTGTTCATCACCAAGGCCGAGATGTGTATTATCTAGGCCGAGATATTACCTTTGCACCTAAGTGATCTTGTCCTAGAGTGGTATGACCTAGGCCGAGGTATGGCACATCTAGGCCAAGGTGTGGCACAGCTTAGTCAAGTGTTGTCCTTCCTAGCCGAGGTCATTATCACCTTAGTTTCGGGAGCATTGTCCTTAGCCGATGTCATCACTTGCCAGAGTGCCTTGCCGGGTAGCTTGTTAGATACGCTTTGTCTTACACATGTCTTGTCAATCTATCACCTTTTTTAGGAGAACCAACCAGCCGTTGCCACGTGTCCGAGCTGAGTGTTAAGTCAGCCGGCAGAGGGAGAAACCTATCATTTGTTATATTCTTGTTTTTGAAGAGGAGAGAAAAGCTCTAGGAGAGGAAAAGGAGTTCTTGAGGGAGAGTGGATTTTCAAGCTCGACCCCTAGAGATCGAACCGTTAGATCCGTGTTCTAAGGTTAGATTCTTGATCTGCTCATGTTGTTCTTTATGTTCATGTTATTGCATTGCATGATTGAATATGATTTGCAAGCCATGCATTGCTTTGAAGTTCGGTTGTAGAAAGAGAAAATAATATTCATGTGTTCTTCAAGAAAAGTCATGATTTGATCTGAAAGTTTGTATCAAGATGCATGTTTTCGTGTTTGTTTTCATATGATCTTCAAGTATGGGTACCCAGGTCCATGTTTTCGAACTCGTAACATGAAATCCCAGATTTTGTAATAAAGAAGTTATGATTTTAGCATTTATGTTCTTCATGTTCTTCACGGGTGGAAACCCAGATCTCCAGACCTCACTTCCCTAAGTGTAGTCACCGAGATCACTCTTACCTAGACCTCACACTTAGGCCAAGCATCGTATCTCACCTTGGCCTACCTTGCATGATCACTTACACCTTTAGTTTGTCTTGTGCGCACCTCGGCATGCAGCCGCACGCCGAAGCCTAGGTAACCACACCACGGCCAGGAGGTGTGGGACCTCGGCTAAGACCTAGTTGGTGCCCAGCATGTCTTCTTGACATGTAAAGCAGTGTTTTGACTTCCAACATGTTTTTCCGAGATCATTTGCATGCATGTAAGACTTGTTTTGAGAAGTACGTTCAGTATACTTTGCCATGTGTTTGTAGGACTTGGACCTTTGCCTTGATCCCGGCGTCCGAAGAGCTAAGTGAGTGGTATTTTTAATAAAGTTATGTTATACGTTTTGATAAAAGCTTGGCTTTGCTTTGCTTTGTTTTGAAAGTATTTGTTAAGCATGAATGATTATCCCTATTTTTATGTATCAAGTAAGTTTTGTTTTGGGTGACATTCTTGAAAGTCCGTACGTGCTAGGGGACTATAAGCTTTTGTGGCACAAGTCCGTACGTGCTAGGGGACTATAAGCACTTGTAGCACATTCTTGAAAGTCCGTACGTGCTAGGGGACTATAAGCATTTGTAGCACAACCTTGTTAATGTCATCCCTTGTATTATGTAGATGTTATTAACATCCAAAGTAAGTAAGTAAGTTTTGTAAGATCAAGGTTGATGAACTAGATTCATCCCATGTTTTGTACAAGCTATGATATGTATGTTTTGCAAGGACCTTGGTAATTATTCATTTAACCCCTTTATTATTTATACCATTCACTGAGTATCCAAGCTCACCCTCCCCTTATGTATATGTAGGTAACAAGCAAGAAGTCGGCTACACCGAGATGTGTGTTTTGTATGTATGTTATGTCGGCAGTGAGGATGTCGGCAATCTTGAAGATTATGTTTCTTGACTTGTAGTGCATGTGTTTTCTATATGTCGGCTTGAGAGGCCTTTGATCAAGGTGTAACATGTATTTTATTTTGCTTATATTCAAGTTGTAAAGCTATGTAAAGATGTATGTCATTTCATTTGATCTATGCACTGCTCTTATGGGCCACTTGTACTGTAAATTATTGCTTCCGCACTTGTTAGCCCCTTATGTAATACTCTGATTGTGTGTGAATTTTTGAAAGTTGGCCTTCGGTAATCTCGGATTACTGGCCATCACGGCACCATTCTACTAGTGGCGGAATGGGGTCGTGACAATTTGCCTATGTTCTTATATTGTATAATGTTTACCATGATTTTGTACTAAGAATGTGAATTTTGAGCCTTTAAATTATGTGTTAGAGCTTCAAACAGAGTTCTGAAAAACCCAGAATTCGACTTGTCCGCTAGAGCGGGAAAAGCGCCGCTCAAGTGTAAAAATCAAGCTCCCAGAAGTTTTACAGAGAATACACGGATGCTCGAGTGGCCAAATCTGCGCTCGAGCGTACCCTGTTCTATAAGACTCCTCACTTGAGCGTCAACAAGTCTCGTTCGAGCGTAATTTGCAAGCAACCAATACTTTTACAGACCAAAAGGGTCCGCTTGAGCAGAGAGCCCTGTTTCAGAAATTTTTAAAAATTGTTCTATGTTTTGTTTTCCGTTCTCTTTCATTTCTAAGCACTCTTAGGCATGCATTGGACAACCTAAATGAATTGAAGGACAATAAGGAAGCCTAAGAACATTAAACAAATCAAAGAACAGAATGAATTGTATTATGACCCGATGTGTTATAAATTTTGTAGGATCGAGTGCAAGGGCGAATCAAGCACCAGATCACAGTGAGTAATATCTTAGTAAAGATATTTTTATATATGCATTATTTCCTAAATGTTGCCTACGTGGTAATTTCTAAACTTATGAATTTTCACTATGAATGAGTATTCTATTCGCCCGTTTCATGAAAGAATCTGTAAAGTGAATGTTGTGAAAATGGAAAAAGGGCCTAAGGCCGTTTGGTACATTTGACAAGGATATATAGATTAGGCCTAAATCCGTTTGGACTGTTTAACAAGGTGGACTTAAAGTCATCTTATGCATGAATTGGGCCGAAGGCCATTTTGTATGATTGATGAGTGGACCAAAGGTCGTTTTGAATAAAGAATTAATTGGACCAAAAGTCGTTTTAAGTATGAACACGGATGTGATCATAATTGTATGCGCATAGTTATGAATATGAGAATGTTGGACCCAAGGTCGTTCAGTATTATGATATGAAGGACCGATGATTATTAGTACATCGATCCATTAGACCTGAAGTCGGTCTATGAATGAGTATTGGACTCGAGGTCGTTTTGTATACAATGGACCTGAGGTCGTTTTGAGTGTGAATTGGACCTGAGGACATTTTATATATGAATATGATGTATTGGACCCGAGGTCGCTCTGCTTTGCTATGATCTATAAATTTTGATATGACTGGAAATAGTAGTTCAAATGTTTAAATTATAAGTATGACTTATGCATGAACGAATCTCATTCATTAACCTCTTTACTTTGGTATTATTCACTGGGCATTAGCTCATTGTCTATATTTTTGTATGTAGGCGAACAACGGGATGTGCAACCCAGCCCTAGTGAGCGATGAGAAACCGTGTTTTGAGAGATTAACCAAAGTCGCCTCATGCAAGAGGCCTTGCTTTTACTTTACTGCTCTTCGAACCTTTTGTGGTCATGTATGACCAACCTTGACCAACTTTGTGTATAATCTAAATTTTTGTTAACACTAGTTTTGAATAATCTTGGATGTATGTTTGACACACTTAATGTGAATATGCATATGGTGTGAGTTATTATGTGAATGTAAGAATGTTTGGTCAAGCCATGTATGCACAACTCAATGGACAATCTTTGAAAAATTTTCTTCCGCGAATTGGCCCCTATCATTAAATATGGATTGATTTCTGAATAAGGCCATAGGTAATCTCATGATTACTGGCCGGTTATGACTCTAATCCATGGGGCGGGTTGAGGACATGACATATATATATATATATAGAGAGAGAGAGAGAGAAAGTTAGAGTGAAAGAAACAACTCAACTTTGATAGAGATTTACCTTGCTCTTTTCAATGGCAACTATTGACGATGCACAATATATGTATAACTAAAATTAATAATAATAAATGATGATTAAAATTAAGCACTAAAAACTTGAATTGAAAACTCCCACAACAAGAACCCATTCAAATAAGAGAGAGTAAGTGAGTGAGAGAGAGAGAGAGTTTACGATGAACGAACCCGCTCAACTCTGAGAGAGCTTTACTTTATTTTCATCACTGGAAAATATTGAGGATCTACAATATGCATATAAATATATATATATATATATAATTAAATTAATAACAATAAATGAAGACTACAATCATGAACCAAAAACTTGAACTGAAAATAAAATGAAATAGAAATGTATAATATGGAATACTTATTAAATGCAAGAAAATAAAAATAAAATAGAACAATGAATGTAGGTTACACTCACCTGCAAGAAAAGTTTATTCACCTCATCAATGGAAAAGAAAGAAATAAAGAAAACCAAGAAGAAATTTATACACGGAGAAAGAGAGAGAAGAAAAAAAAGAGTGGAACAAACTCACCATTCTTCTCCAATAAGCTGAGAAAGTGAGGGAAGACAGTGTGTACGAGAGAGAGAGAGAGAGAGAGTCACAACACTAAAAAGTCCACCCTTCTTTTTATATGAGAGAGAGAGAGAGAGAGAGAAGACTTAGAGGTGTTTGAAACAAATCCAAATTTTCATACAAAATGTTTGTGTATATTCCAAGAATTTAGTCCTTGTCCAACCAACCAAAACGAGTAATACTACAAAAACAACATAACAATTCCAGACCCAAAAAGAAGAAAGAAGAAATATAAAGAAAAATACAAATCACCAAAAAACAAGACTGATGCTAGTGTTATATACATACATTACATAATAGAATCTACAAAAAATGAGAAACAAACATTACAACATGTACAACATAAAAGAAGCCAACTAATTTAAGCCATGTGAAATAGTTAGTTGTTTTGGATGAAATTAGAAATAAGCAAATCAAAGTAGAAGATTGAGAGAGCTAATAAAAACTCAAAACCTCAAGAAACAAGAACCCATTCAGATGAGTGAGAGAGAGAGAGAGAGAGAGAGAGAGAATTTACAGTAAAAAAATAGCTCAACTTCGAGAGAGCTTTACCTTGTGTAGACACCCCATTTTTTACTGTTCTTACGACTTGGATGTCATCGATTACACACCCAATGATGAGTCTATATGTTTGTCTAGTGCTCGAAGTCCTCAGCAGAATGCCACAGCTTTGAGCCTTTCAAACCTTGCACCCCTGTTACCTTGTTTTGGACCAAACCCAATGATTTTCAAGCCTGCAACCTCTGGTGGCCTTCCGGCCACTGCTAGAGGCTACCGGCCATCACTCTTGGTTGCTGGCCACCAGTGATGGCCGACCAGCCACCAATGTCTTTTGTAGATATTTTGTGACAACTGTGCCAGTTATTTACATAGATGCGTGCATCTGCTCCCATGTGTATGGATGTATGTTCTTGAGGGAAATTCATGTTTTCTATATATAGAAGATCTCCCTCTCATGTTTAAGGTTAGAAAAATATTAGAGCAAAATTTTTCCTCTCTGCAATTCTCTCTCTTTCTTACAAATTTCTACACCTTTGCCTATACACTCTTCATCTTTGCCTATACACTCTTAACCAAACCCCTCCATATTTGAGCTGAGGTATCTTTGAGCCTTGTTTGAGCTCTTGAGGGTGTGTTTGCTTTGTTTTGTTTCCTAGAATTGGTTCTCCTCTTCAAAGGTATAAAGCTTTGTCTCTTTACTTGCTTTATCTACTCTTTTTCTTGCTATTTTTCAACTGTTTTGGGGTTGTAAAACCTCTGTATTTTTGGGCTGAAACTTGGATTTTAAGGCCAATAAAGGTTGAGGGGTGGTTCACCATTCTCTACACCTTGCTCTTAAGGCCTTTACCTTATGTTTTCTACCTTTGCACTATCTTTTTTTGAGCTTTTAAACACTGATTTTCAGAGCTATTTCAGTGGATAAAATCATAGTTTGAAGTCCAAAATTGGAGGGGTTAGCCTCCCCTCCTTGTGTTTTACTTACTAGTCTAGCACGTTCCATATTTTAGCATATTAATCTAGATATTTTTGTCTTAATTCCAGTATGTTTTAGGACTATTTTTAGACTATTTTAGGACTGTCTTTAAGTGTTTGTTGCATTTGAGCTTTGTTTTGCATGCTTATAGTATAATTGTCCTCACGAGTTTGGTGTTTTAGGCTTTAGACACCATCTCATTTGAGTTGATAGTATTTATTTATGGTTTTCCATACTTCTGAACACTCTTAATCACCTCTGCAACCTCCCTCCTTTCTTAGTTTTTGTTTTTCTTTGAAAGTGGTTTCAAACTAATTGTTTGTTTAAGCACAAGATTGAGATGTCATGCTTAATGGTTTAATCACTTTGGGGGTTCATTACTAACGGTATGATGTCTCTTTCATGCCCAAAGCAACTCTTGGTTTGAGCCCTCTTTCCATTAGAGGACTTAAATTCACCTTTTGGATTCAATTGATTAAAGAATGGATGGTAATCTAAAATGGAGTAATTAAAACTTAGAATTAAAAGTGAGCAAGCTAATAACTTGTTTGGATTCAATCGGACATTAATTGAACCCTTGATTCTTGAGTCGTTTCATACTCATTAGTGATGAAAACTGTTCAAGATTCATTGTCAACTACTTTTCTTGATCTTTCATGATAGGGAGGTGGTTTTGAGAGTCTTATTTTGTTGCATTTATTGAACTTGCACACTTTGGTTCATAGGCCATCATGCAATGAAATTGCATAGATTGATAGTTTGTGAATCAAGTTTACAACTCCTTTGATTTGTTCATGATAAGGAGTGGTAAATTGTGCAAACAAACCCTTGAAAATACATTGTCTCTGCACTATTTGCTCTCTGTTGTAGTAGGGAAGTTCTGTCAACAGTGGCCGGCAGGCCCTCTGCTGGCCACCAGTGCAAAATTCAGCAGTGTTCTCCTAAGCAGAATATAGTTGGTCTGGAGATGGAAATCAATATAAGTGTCCTACTGTGCAACAGAGACATTCAGCAGCAGAAACGGTGACTTTTTCAGATGGAAATCGCATCCATGCATGGGCCTCCCATTGAGCCTCGGGATTCGTGTTGTAACAATATTAGTTTGGTTAGCATAGGAGCTTTGTAAATTAATTAGTTAGAATAGCTAATTCATTATGTGTTGTAATTATTTTAATTAGCTAGATTAGTTAATTAATTCAGTTTGTAATAATTAGTTAAGTAGTTTAGCTATTTATTCATTTGTTTTGTAATAATTAGTTTAGCTTTAATTAGTTAGCTAGTTGGCTAGTTTATTCATTCGGACTCTTCTTCAAAAGAGCGCAATGTAATAATGTGTATGTCTTCCAACCCCACATCTTTCTCCCTTTTATTTACTAACTTATGATGGTTAGTTTAGGGCATCATGTTTTGTTTAGCATCTCTCATGCCTTGCATCCATTTGTATTGCATATATTGAGGCTCGGCGCATCATTCTAACTGCATTGTTAGTTAATGCTTCTTTGAATACATGCTTAGACCGCATGCTATCGAATTGATTCATATGCCATATTAGCAGCCAAGCCTATTTAATTGCATATCGCATGTGTTGCACTAGTCATATTGCATAATTAGAAATCATGCATTTTTCTAACTAGTTTCTCTTTTGGCTTGGAGTACTAGGTGAGACTTTACTCGTTTTAGCATATCGCATGTTAATGTTGCCATGTCTAGCATGTTTGCCATGAGGCTAATTGTTTAAGTGCTATAATTGCTTGAATGCCTATGAATGAAGGTTAATTGTTTGAATTGGAATAATTTAAGTAATGTTTATATGCGATCATTTTTTCAAGTGGTACATATTCGAAACAATTTTCAAAACAAGCATGAACTGAAATGTTTCAATTCTTACAAGATAGTCTATACTTGTGTGTGTGCACATCACATAGTAATGCTAGTCTAATAATCGAAACAAGAGCATATAATGTAAATAAGATTCATATCATGATTAGTAGAGGCCGATCTTTGATCGAGCAGGGGTGGTCAATTCATGACCTCCCCCTCTCGTACCTAAGTTCCCAAGCCAAGACAATCTTGGTGATGACGAACACGTGGCCTTTGGCACGAGTCATGGGCTTCCTAAATTTTTCCAAAAAATATTTAGGTGGGGACTCTGTATCTGGCAAAGCAGTCCATATTTGACATTTTTTATTCAAAATTGATTTTTCAAAAGATTTGCCGGATTGGGATTCTTTGGTTATTATCTATTTCACATTGCACTTATGGAATCAGATTCAGAACCGCGGGAGTTCGATACTATAGGGCTTATTTGTCTTCCGAAAGGGGGCGCGAAAAAGTCAAGCTACACCTTGTTTTCTCCAATGGCAACTATTGAGCATCTACAATCTATATATATATATATACACTTTAATTTACAATAATAAATGAAGATTAAAATCATGAACCAAAAACTTGAACTGAAAATAAAATAAAATAGAAATGTATAGAAATGAAGAGAAATGGACTTTCTGAGACTCAGACTTCGATGTGTAATATCATATGGAATGATCACAAAATGCAAGAAAATAAAAATAAAATAAAAAAATGAATCTAGATTACATTCACTTGGAAGAATAGTTTACTCACCTCATCAACGGAAATGAAGGAAAACCAAGAATAAATTGATACATTGAGAAAGAGAAAGAAGAGCTAGAAAAGAGAGAGAGAGAGAGAGAGAGAGAGAGAGAGAGAGGCAAACCATAAACAAGGGAGAGAAAAAGTGTTTGAGTTTTGTTGAGTTCAAATAGATTGATTTGAGATGAATTACCTTCAATGTGAAGAGAGTGTGGCTTATATAGAGTACTTTACTTGTTGCCCAAACAAGTTTCATAGAGTTTTGGTGCCTCAAGACTTCCCTTAGCATTGCTCAAGATGGAGGTCTACAAGGTAGTTGACTATGGAGATATATAATCATTGTAACCATACATATAATAGATCATATTTCGTTTGTTAACTGTTTTTGTGATTCTAGGAAAGGGGGACCAGCTGAGGTAGAAGCCTGCACATGTATGCATTCACAACTTTCACATTTCTCTAAGAGGTTCCTTCAACTTGGTACCAATGTGTAAGAATTCTGAAGAAGTTCTGTATATTCAATTGTATTTGATTACAACAAGACCCTAAATTATATAGCCCTAACTCTTAAACCAAAAAGGAAAACACAATCACGCATATACACAATCACGCCTATAATATGTACAACCACAATCATGCCAAATTTAGAATATACACAACATATTCTCACACCCCCGCTCAAACTCAAGGCGTTTTAGCAGAAAACACAAAGAGTTTGCTAAGAAGAAACTGAAACCGAGCGGTAGTGTGAGTCTTGGTGAAGAGGTCCGCAAGTTGCAAAGCCTAAGAGATGAAAGGAAGAGAGATAGAGCGAGACTACAGATGCTGGCAAACAAAGTGACAATCAATCTTAATGTGTTTCATCCGTTCATGGAAGACAATATTGTGGGCAATCTGAACAGCACTGCAGTTGTCACAATAAAGAGAGGTTAGAGAAGACTAAGAGACACCCAAATCAAACAAGAGACAACAAAGCCAAACAATCTCAGCAGTGGCATGAGCCATAGCACGATATTCAGCTTCGGCAGTAGAGTGAGCACCGATTGATTTTTTCTTGCTTTTTCAAGAGCTCAAGGAATCACCAAGAAACATACAAAAACCAGACGTAGACTTGCAATCAGTATCATCACCAGCCCAATCAGAATCAACATAGACCACCAAGTCCAAAAAAGAAGTAGAGGACAACAGTAAGCCCTGAAAGATGGTAACCCTGACATAGGAGAGAATACAAACCAAAGCAGCCCAATGGGTACAGCGAGGAGCAGAAACGAGCAGACTAACCACATGAACAACATAAGCAAGATTAGGGCAAGTGACAATCAGATAAACTAAACAACCCACAAGCTCGCGATATACAGTGGGATCATCTAGAGGGACACCATCAGTGGAGTTGAACTTCACATTAAGCTCAATAGGTGTATCAGAAACCTTAGTAGCAGTAAGACCAGCACAGTGATTGACTTCATTAGCATACTTAGCCTAAGACAAAAAATAACCATTTGGAGAAGAAGCAACCTCAATACCAAGAAAATACCACAATGGACCTAGATCCTTCATTTCGAAGGTACGGACAGTAATCATTTCGGTAACAGGAGCAAATGTCTTCTCATAATCAATACCATACTCCTGGGAGAAACCTTTGGCAACCAGACGAGATTTGTAGCGCTCAAGAGAACTATCAGAATGAGTCTTGACTTTGTAGACTCATTTGCAACCAACTAGATTCTTACCAGCAGGCAAATGAACCAACTCCCAAGTACTAGTTTTCTATAGAGCAGGCAACTCATCTTCCATAGCTTGAACCCAATGAGGATCTTGACAGGCCTCCTTGTAAGACTGAGGTTTTGAAAAGAGTGAATAGTAGACAAAAAAGTATGATAGGAAGCAAAAAACATGTATTAGACCAACCTAACCTATTTGGATGATAACGCGCTCGAGTAAGATATCAGTATGCAGCAAGATCAGAGTTATTAGAAGCAAGAGGATCAGCAATAGAGGCAGAGACAACTGGTGGAGTAGGAGCCTTGTGACGAGAATAAACTAACAACAGAGGAGGAGAAGAAGCTGAAGAAGGAGAAGCAACTAGAGGTGAAGAAGGAGGAGAAGATGGAACAAGCTCAAGAGGAATAGTGGAGATGTACTCATCAGACGGGACCTCAGAAGGAAATAGATCAATATGAACCAAATCCTTTTTGGAAACTGGGGTGGTGAGAGAAGGAAGCTGAAAGTAAGGTAGACATTCGAGGAAGGCAACATGGAGGGAGACATAAAGCCGACAGGAAACATGGTCATAACAGCGATAACCTTTTTGAGTGAGACTATAACCAAAAAAGACACATAGGACAGACCGGGCACTAAGTTTGGTCCTATCTTTACAGGGTAAAAGACAAAACAAGAAGACCCAAACACACGAGTAATTAGGAAGTTGAGAAAACAAAGCCTTATAAGGAGACCAACCAGAAAGAAGGGGGGTAGGCATACAGGTGAGAAGAAAAGCAGCAGTAAGAACGATCTCACCCCAAAACGAAGCCGGAACGGAGGTAGAGAGAATGAGAGACCTAGCTGCCGCAAGGAGATGACGGTGTTTATGCTCAGCTCGACCATTTTGGGCAGGTGTATCAGTACAAGAAGTTTGATGAATGGCACCAATTTGGTCAAGTATTCACAGAATTCAGTTTTAAAGTATTCCCCGCCCAAGTTAGGCCGTAACAATGTAATAGTAGACCTAAACTGTGTAGTGATTATAGATTGGAAAGTACAGTATATCTGGTAGAAGTTAGACTTATGAGTCATAAGATAAACCCAAGTGTAACGGGTGCAATCATCAACAAATGACACATAGTATGCAGAACCCCTTTGTTGAGAACAGGAGAAGGGCCCCAAACATCAGTATGAACTAAAGGAAATGGTGTATCAGATATAAAAGTACTTTTTTGAAAAGGAAAGGCTGTCATTTTGACAAGTTTACACCCCCGACATTCAATAAGTTCACACGGAGAAACTTTACCCAATATACCAGACTGAGCTAAAGACAGTAAGCGATCAACAAACAAATGCCCTAATCTAGAATGCCACAAGTAGAAAGAACTAGACAGAGAATCTAACTGAAAAACAGAAAAAGTAGTTGGAGGAGTTGCCAGAGGCAAATGCAAGCTCTCCACCACATAGAGGTCTCCAACTCTACAGCCAGTCCTAATCTGCTGCTTAGACATCCGATCCTGCACAAAATAGATAGAAGAAAAAAAGATAACATCAAAACCAGAGACATCGAGCTGATTGATAGATAATAAACTAATAGATAACTGAGGAATATAAAGGACAGATAGAATAAAGATAGTAAACATAGCAAACGGTAGGATAGACCCAACAGATATAATAGACATACTAGATCCATTAGCAGCATTAACAGTAATAGATAAGGGAGGGAGAATACAATTTTGAAGTAAAGAGAGATGAGGAGTCATATGATAAGAAGCACCAAAGTCAAAAATCTAGACAGACGAAGAGATACCTGAAGAAGATCCAAGCAAACCTGAATAAAAAGAGCAAACAATGGAGGCAGACAGGGATGGTTATAAGGTAGACAATATATGCTGAAGCTGACTAATTTAAACACTCAAGGAAATGTCAGGATCAGGAACCGGAGCAGGTGCAGTAAAACCGGTGGGAGGTCGAAAAATATTCGGAGGAGGGGCGCAGAACTAAAGTTGAGACTACTGAGAAGACGTGGCAAGCCGACGTCCCGTCTTAGGACAGTGATACTTTTAACAACCCTTCTGATTACAGAAAGCACACTCATCTAAAGCCAGAGACATCATAATAACTTGAAAACTCAAGGGTTTACGCTTAATAACCCAAAACCAGAACCATATAGGTCGAACTGTAATAAGCAAAAAAAATTAACTATAAAACCCACAAACTACAAAAGGTCCTTAATAAGAGATATAGTAACCAAATGCGCTCAAAATATAACAACCAAAGAACCAGAGACCCATAAAGAACCAGACGTAAAGATAGAGAAAGTACCCAATCGTAAGAGACGAGAGCCGAAGGCAATTGTGAGGGACAAAGTTGGACACCACTTCGATCGCATGAACTAGAGGTAGAGAGAGAGAGAAAGAGAGAGAGAGATTCTTCAGGTGATCACGAACTAGAGGAACACAGATGACGACGAGCCAAACAAATTAGTCGACCAGTTAAGTCGGCTAGATGAATCAAATAGTTGTCAGGAACAGAGAGAAGACCTCGGACGAAAAATCCAGATGAGTCGACTAATAATCACAAACAATCAGAGAACGAAGTACACCCAAGTCGAACAAGAGTAAACCTGAGAGAAGGAAGGCACAGACAAAAGAACAATGGTAACGACTCTAGGGTTTTGGATAATCGACCCGCTCTGATACCATGTAAGAATTCTGAAGAAGTTCTGTATATTCAATTGTATTTGATTACAACAAGACCCTAGATTATATAGCCCCAACTCCTAAACCAAAAAGGAAAACACAATCGTAAACTTAAAACATATACACAATCACGCCTATAATATTTACAACCACAATCATGCCAAATTTAGAATATACACAACATATTCTCACACAATGTGCCCCAACTCAGCCTTTCGTAAGATTGTTTGTAGAGATGGGCTGGCCATTTGGATATCTTTATATGGGCTCGGCCTACTTCGGTTCTGGTGATGGATTCGGCCTATCGGTTCGGTCCATGAATTAGGTCTAGCAACTCGGCCCAACCCAGCATCGCGATTGGGCTGGCCTTTCCACTGCATGTTGGGCCCAAGTGCTTGAGGACTTGGGATGATCATTCTTTGTGGAGATGGGCTTAATAAATTGGCCCACATACTTATCTGGCCCACTTGGGTTTGGACTTAATGGCTTGGACCGGCCCAAGGCTTGAATCCTAACTATTTATATTTTGCCCCTTTAGTGCCCGAATCCACCCAAAAACAAAAACAAAAAAAAAAAAACAAAACATGTAAACCCACTAAGCTGTCATGATTATGATTGCATCTTCAAGCTTAACATACAACCTACAAGCACATTGACATACTTGTTTGGCAATTGATTAACAGAAAACCCTCTAAGCTCCTGTTTCAAAGAAGCCCAAAAAAGGATTCGATACTTGATTAAATCTAGCAACTCAATCCAATTTGGTTGTAAATTTTCAAACAGACACTGATTCCTCTGTCTCCAAGTCGACCAAAACGCAACAAGCGGTATGATCTCCCATACCACTCTTCTTGCTTTTCTAAACTTCCAGCTTATCCACCATTCCACGAGAACCACCATCGATCCTGGAACCACCCAAGGCAGCCTCCACCAATGTAGAATTGCAGTCCAGATCCTCCATACATTCTTACAGCAAGTTAAAACATGCTCCATTGATTCGTTTTCTGTACCACAAAATCTGCAATGACCTTCCTCTTGATTATCAAGAATTCCCAATCTAACAAGTCTGTCAAAAGTCATCACCCTGCCCCGCCAAGCCAACCAACCAAAGTACTTCACTACTGGTGGGGCTGCATTCCTCCAAATCAATTGAACAAGAAATTTATGCTACATTTTGTCATTTTGTCAATTTTAGAGTTATGGGGTCTATTTTAGTTCCTTAAACATTGAAATTGTTCATTGATTTCTTTTTTTCTTTTTTTCATTTTTTAGTGTTCTGATTACATGTCCTTGTAAAATAGGTGTATCTAATATTGGATTAGCATTTTTGTTTGATGGGATTGAAGGGTGGGATTGAAGGGTGGGATTAGACTAATAGTCCATCCGGATTATTAATCCCAAATTTGTGGTACTATTGTATCCCATTTGGGGGGCGGGGAGGGGAACACAAATCATGGGTAACTCATCTTGTGAAATTAGGTTGCCAAATTACATTGTTGACTCTCTAGTATTAAATATCTTTTTCCTCATGGTATTAATTATACTTAATAAAGTAGTCTCAATTTAAAAATAAAATAATTTATTTAATTTTTATTGATGTTTTATTTATTTAATTTTTTATAGATATTTTATTGATGTATTATTTTAAAATTTTGTTGATATTTTATTTAATTTCATTATTTAAATTTTAATAGATGTTTTATTTAATTTCATTATTTAATTATTATTATTTTTTAAAATAAATTTATTTAAAATTTTAATTAAAAAATAGCATAGATTCATTTGAGCATTTCTCATTCCCCATAATATCTCAAACAAACATAGGATTCATATCCTATCCAACCAAATAGTCCTTTCTTGACACTTAATCCTATGACTAAACAAACATGAGATACATATCCTATCCAACCAAATAGTCCCAGGACTATGAATCCCATGATTGCAATCTGATGGATTCCAATCCTTCCTTATTCAGTCCATCCAAACAAACATGCTAGATGAGTTCATTCTTGTTGGGGAGCTCCAAGAAACAAGCAACCGAGTATGCAATGTTCTATAACCTTTGTTTCATTCCTCGTGCATCTAGAAAGAATGTTATAAAAGTTTCTGCACCTCCTATTTTGTGGTTTTTAGGAAAATGATGGCTACACAAATCTTTGGTGAGGTTGTTACTATTTAGTTTCAATTGACCATTACATTGTAACTAGGAGTGGGGTGTATGTCCAAGATCTCCCACAAAAGGCTTCTGTCTGTAATTCTTGCATATACATTATTTTTTAAACTATTTGAGGAATCTGGAGCTAGAGTTGGGTTTTTGTTTAAATTTGCAAGCAATTATAGAGAGTTTACACTTTTGGCGACTAAACATATTTTAGTCGCCGAAAATTTTTAGCGACTAAATTTTTTGGTTGCAAGAGTAGTCCCTGATGGATTGTCGGGAAAGGTATTTGGCGACTAAAATAAGTTTAGTCACCAAATGTACAGAAATGCCGACTAATTTTTTAGTTGCCAATAGTATTGAAAAAAAATTAAATATCGCCTTTTCAGCGACTAAAAATATTTTGTTGCGAAAAACCTTACCTATATCTAGCTACGAAATATTTAGTCACCAAAATTTTTTTGGCTCCTCCTGTTATGTTTTTTAGCTACAAAATATATCAGTCGCCTAAAGTGTTATTGTGTTTTAGCTACTAAAAATTTAGTCGCTTAAAGGCTTACATTTTTCGCTACTAAACTCGTAGTCGGCAAAACTAGTGTTGCTGTTCATCAAAAAAAATTTGGCTATAAAATATTTTAGTCGCCAAATGTCAAATTATTTTTGGCTACTAAAGTTTTAGTCGCCTAAAGTGTGGTTTTTCTTTTTGGCTACTAATTTCTTTGTTGCTAAAAGTCTGACTTTTTTGGCTACTAAGCTTTTAGTAGGCAAATATTTTGTGTTTTGGCTACTAAATATTTAGTTAGCAAAAGTCTTAGATTTTTTGTTACTAAACTTTTAGTCGCCAAATGTCTATTTTTTTTTTTTTTTTCTAGTTGCCTAATGTCTGCTTTTTGTTGGCACAAAGCTTTGTAGTCACCGTAATTGTTTTCAGAAATTTTTTATTTGGTTTTAGCTACTAATATTTTAGTCACTGAAATATGTACTTCCATTTCGACTACAAATTGTTTAGTCGCCAAAAAAATGCTGTTATGTTTTATCGCAAAATTCTAATTTCTCCACAACTTGTCTGTATTCTGTGCAACCTGTAGTATGTTTATAAACAAAACAATACATATTTTATCAATCATTCCACAATGTAAAATTACCAATCATGCCACAGTCCATATTACTTCCAACCATCCAAAAATGAATAACTTTAAATGTATATATTCCATACAAACCAACTATTGTCCAAACTAAAACTATATTTCCATACAAAAATCCAACCCGCTACATACAAAAGAAAATGTATTTACTACCATGTGATAAGGTCATTTGGCGTGGTACAAATTACCATCGTAATCTGTACCACGACAAAAGGTGATCTATATGCCACGCCAGCAACTATCAGTTAGATTACAAAAGTTATATGTATCAGTAATGCTAAAAAAAAGTTATCTACATCAAACATTCCCCTCATGGGAATACATATCATTCTTCATTGAACCACCATAACACAGCTAAGTGACTCTCCTTAAGATCATCTCTTTTTTTTTGCTATGATGATCTGACACCATCAATTACATTTAAAAATTCCTCTGTGAAAGAACAATTATATAGCGATCCCGGTATTCCCTGTTGTTGTTTAACTGTAATCCGGACTCGGTTCCGTAGATTTGTTGTTGTCTTATCCTCATTTCTATCCCTTACTCTTTGTTTTAGAGTTTTGGATTGTGTTGGGCAAGTTGGGAATAAGTTGGTTGTGTTTTAAAACTTAGAATTTTGCCCAGGTTTTGGTCAATCTGCTCGAGCGGCTCGTTAATGCTCGAGCGGCATTTATTGTTGCCTCTCCGCTCGAGCGGTAGTTTGGACGCTCGAGCGTGAATTTCCTTTTCTCAGCATTTTGGTCGTCTGTAGAAAATTCTGGGAGGGTGCATCCGACGCTCGAGCGGATCTTTGGACGCTCGAGTGTGAACCTGTGTCTGACGCTCGAGCGGGGTGTTGTACGCTCGAGCGGACATGTTTTATATCAGTCCGTGAAATCACTTTTTGAATCACTTTTCACTTTTCTTTTCTCTCTCTTACTTTCCCAAAACCGATTTTTGAGAGCTCCTCACTCTAAAACCTAACTTCTCTCTAGGGTTTGATCTAGTAGGAGTGTTTTCCTCACCTTGGGCCTTTGTAAGAAGTGTGTTCATCGTCGAGGGCTTCGTTTTGATCCAAGAAATTTAGGATTTGGAGCACTTCCGAGTTTTGCTCTTCTTCTCCTTGGGTTCTGCATTTGAGGTAGGGATTTCCTTGTTCTTTTTCAATACTTCGTCTATAGATAGACATGTGGTAGTTTTGTATTGCATGAAAATCATATCCATGTTGGATTTGTTTGAAATCATGAGAAGGAACCTAGGGTTGGTTGTTTGAAAATAGTTATTTTATCATTGATGGTTGTTTTGGGCTAATTGGAGTGTAAATTAGCATGTTGTAGTTGAAAGAAGAAAAGGCCCTAAATTATATTTTGATTTGGTAAATTAGAATGGAGGGTAGTTAACCTATGTTGTAAATCTCTATTGTTAATGTGAGTTGGGTGAAGGTGTTAGTGCCTAAGGGGTTAACTTTGGCTTTGGAATGGTTTTGAAATGAATGTAGTGGACTAATGTGAGTATGGCTTTATTATCAACGGAATTGGTTTTGTGGAAACAAAAGGGATGGAGTTGGTTTTGTGGAAACAAAAGGAAATGGAATTTGTTTTGTGAAATGAGAAAAGTATCTTTGATGTAAGTATGAAAATTGGATTGTTGTTTCTTGAGTGTTAAATACACACACGTGGGGGTTGTATCTTTAACTAGTGTTGTTGTTGAGTTTGTGGCCTCATAATAATTGAGTCTTTAATAGATGTACTAAATAATTGCATCTAGAGGTTTTGTCCTTGGTCATCGGTGGAGGATGACATGGTTGTATTGGATTGTCGTGTGTGCATTACACCACTGTTGATTGAGCATTGTGTGTGATGAAATGCTGAGATACATTATATATGTATACATGCTCGGGGGAAATTAATTATGTGTTCATATACTTTAACACATTGCTTGTATCTTGATGGTTTATGTATATGTGTTATACATGTTGGTTATGCCCTGTTGTATTTTGGTTAGTGGTGTTATACCTTGCGCTCAAAATCAGAGGTACTGTGACCTTCCAGCTAGCGCCTGGAGAACTGACTACGCTGAGAATCGAAGGCACCATACCCTTCCAGCTAGCGCCTGATAAACTGGCAGGTCGTTGTGAGAGGTGTATCTTTGGCTTACTATGCACATAGCTGGTAGAGCAAAGTTTTGTTGTTGTTGTTTCAGTGTATTTGAGAATATCATGGATTGGGAAGATTACAGTTTGGAGGGCCGAGTTGCCTCATTAGTTGATTTTATACATGTTGATGATTTGTTATCTCCCTTTTATATAAGGTATGCATGTATAGATATGATTATATCGGGAATAAACCAAAACGTCATTTTTGTCTTTGGAAAGTGTGAAGAGGATCGAATACTTTGAAAATATGTTTTGAAAAGGTACGTCTGTTGTATGTGTGGGAAATGAAAGAAAGTAATGGGTTTAGTAAAATTATTTCCTAAGAAACTGTTAATGCTATGAAAGATTGGGAATGGGAATTAATAAAAGGAAAAAGAAAAGATGAATCGCCTATGGCGTTGATTAAAATGGTTGTTTTCGAGAAAAGTTCATACTTAATGTATCTTTTGTGTAAACTGTCACATTACTATCCTAGTATGAGATTGAGCATTCATGAACATAGCTATCTGTAAGTTGTTATTGTTGAGGGCCATGTTGAGATCCCTACTGGACTATGTGTTCATCCCACGTTCTTGAATCTTTTTCAGGTGTTGAGCTGAATGTGCTACAAGATTTGGATCTTCTTATTTGTTGGCCACAGGGCCTCTCTTGTATTGGCAGAATGCCATATGTGTAAAAGGGTTGCACCCTTCTTCTTGATTCGTTAATGATGTAAGCCCAAGGGCAATTTATTTATTATACTCATGTTGTATTTACTTGCATACGAATGAGAGCAATGTTATTCACTTCTACGAGTTGAATATACGAGTTTATTTCCGCATGTTATCTCTGAAATGGAATTAAGTAAATGAAATTGGTAATACTTCGAGTAATAAAAAGTGGGGTGTGACAACTTGGTATCAGAGTGAGCCAGGTTTGAGTACTTTGGGCTCGTGGGAAGTGGTTTTTGTCACAGTGGGTTTACTACGTATAGTGAGGACGTTGCATATAGATATCATGAAAGTTAGGACTTGTGTGTTGCATTTATGTGAGCATGGGATTCAGTCTCTCAGGTAGTATTCATGGCCGGTGAACTTGCTTTGAGGTCCTTTCGGAAACACGCCTGATCAACGTGGTTTCTGGTAGGAATTCCTTGAGAGTTCCGGGATGAGTGGCTATCTTTGTGGACTTGATTCGATTATGTGTTTACATGTTTAGATGATTATATGCAATAGAGATGTATATTTTGTGACTAAGTGAATCTTGTGACTTAATAGTAGTGGTGTGTGCCTCGAAGAAGGCTATTGTGTTGTGCACTAAGCGTGGTATTTTCTTTTGTTCTTTATAGGATGTCTACACGAGGAAGTAGAGGACGGTTGAGTAGTAGGAGTGTCGGTAGGGGCACAGCAGTTCTTTTAGCACCCGCCGTTGCAACATCGGCTGTCGGCGAGGATGTCGCACGAGAGATTGTGAGAGCAGTGCAAGACGTACTAGCTTGCACTGAGGGCGGCAGCGGGCATGCTCTCAAGCTTACTATGGAGTTTTTCCGCTTCGGCCCACCAGAGTTCATGGGGGAGGCTAAACCGTTGGAGGCAGAGAGTTGGTTGGAGCAGATTACCAAGACTCTTGATATGCTCAGAGTCGAAGAGGAGGAGTTGAGGGTTTCTTTGGCGACTTTTCAATTAAAGGGCGATGCGAGTTATTGGCGGAAGTATGCTAAGAATACCGTAGGTAGCACGTGGGTTGCTTTTACCAAGGCCTTTTAGGCCAAGTATTTCCCTCCTTCTGCTCGGAAAAGGTTGAGGGATCAGTTTTTGGAGTTGCGTCAGGATGATACTCCTGTGGCACAGTTTGAGATGCGGTTTACTAGTTTGTCGAGGTTTGCTCTAGAGTTGGTGGCAACAGAGGAGCGGCGTTGTTATGAGTTTGAATGGCGGTTGTCTTTTGATATTCGGGAGAAGGTAGCTGGATCCTTTTGGAAGGATTATTATAATTTAGTCGAGGCAGCGGCCCATGTGGAGACTATGGTTGTGAGTGATGGTCGAGATAGGGAAAAGACCATCTCGGTAAGTCCTTCGGTTCCTAAGCGCTCTAGGCTTAGTAAGGGGTGGAGGCGGAAACATGCTCAGTCAGGGGCTAATTCCTTTCCTTCGCCTGGGGTTTCGGACTCTTCTGTTGGGGGGTCCGGGGAGATGCAGGTTTCAAACCAGTCTCAGAGTAGGGGGTCTGGTGGTTGTTTTGTTTGTGGTCAGCGGGGCCATGGTAAACGTTTTTGTCTTTTGCGTGTAAATTCTTCGGGTGTTTCAAAACCCAGTCAGACTCAGTTGTACCCGTCCAGTCAAGGGCGCTATCGGTACCAGAAACGAACAGGCCAGGCTTCGAGAGCCTTGCGAGGGGCGACTTATTAGTTAGCCCTGTATTATTACCCTGGAGGGGGAAACTTTTGTGTTGTTGACCGATGATGTATTATATGAATTGTTTTGTGGTTGACCGGTGTACTGTTGGATGTTGAGGCACCATGTTTATGTATCGCATATGTATGCATAGTGTTGTTTGTTTAATCCTCATGTATTGGGGAGTATGTATGGAATTTCAAAACCCCTATAATATCTATTGAGAAGTTGTTAATGGGATCAATGATCCTAATGTTGTTGCATGCTTGGTACTGTATGTTGAGATAGTCTGGTGACGGCCTATGGGCCTTGTTCACTTTTAGAGATTATTTGTTGAGATCAGGAACCCGTGGGTGAATGTGACTGATGTGATGGTTTCGGGAGTTATGTGGTATTGATAAGTTATGTGAGAATGTGAGATTTGTATCTCGGGTTAGCGGGAATAGTATCTGTATATTGATTAGGGAAAACTGAAACTAATCGAACATGTTATGTCATTGAATCTGACGGTTGGAATAATACATCAAGTTTTGTATTGATTGATTGAACTTGTATATGATAATTACTTATATACATTGTATTGTGTGGGAGGAGATGGGGGATATACTCCACGGTTTATTGGAAGATGGGAGATGGACCTCTAAACCGGATTTGTTTGATTTGATATAGCACTAAAATGTATATCGTTATCAATTGTGAAGTATAGAAATGTTTCTATGTTATATTGATACAGCACCAAAATGTGTATCATTTGTGTATTAAGGAGGTATTGTTGATGTGAGATGTGGTCTCTTTTAATTGTTGGCCAGGTTCTGAGCCATGTTTATGATTTTAATTGGTTAAGTTAAGGGAGGCGGAATGAAATTGCAAAAACCATGAATTTCTTATGCCTTATGTGTTGATAGTATAGTTGTTATTTCTATTAACTATCATTATAGAAATGTTCTGTTCCGTGTGGGTTGTGGCATCACTGTGTGAGTAATGGTTGTTGATAGTATTATTTTGGAAAGAAATGAAAAACAAAATTTTCCTAGTGTTTGGGCCACCTAAAGACGTTGTTAAGAAATTGATTTAATTCAAGGGTTTTGAGGAATTCCAAATGAATCTTTTTGGCAAATAAACTGTGGATGGTTATGTGTTTTGGATAACACCGTATTTGTGAAAAATGATTACAAAACTTCTGAGTTTCGCATGGGAAATGCAAGGTTTATTTCGGAATGTCAACATTGAAAATTTGACTATCTTTGTGAAATGTCTCATGAACAAGAAAATGTTTTCCTTATATTAATGCAAAAGATTTGCTTTAATTACCCTTTTATCGGAAATTATGGTTGTTAAGTAGTGACTTAGCTTGAAGCGCTAATCAGATGTGGGTAAACTGTTTCGGGGAAGGTTTGGTTTTGTTGCAGCTTTTGTGCCTACAGTGTTGTCGTTTGGAACGTGTTCCCTTGGTTAGTCTCTTCCTTGGTAAGAGTGAATCGAAGGTTTGTAGGGAGAATAGTTCCTCTCCTAGTACTCGGGTGTTGGTGTTGTGTGATCAGTTGGCCTTGTGTTTTGGCATATCCTTAATTTCGGGGACGAAATTCTTTAAGGGGGGAGGTTATAGCAATCCCGGTATTCCCTGTTGTTGTTTAACTGTAATCTGGACTCGGTTCCGTAGATTTGTTGTTGTCTTATCGTCATTTCTATCCCTTACTTTTGTTTTAGAGTTTTGGGTTGTGTTGGGCAAGTTGGGAATAAGTTGGTTGTGTTTTAAAACTTAGAATTTTGCCCAAGTTTTGATCAATCTGCTCGAGCGGCTCGTTAACGCTCGAGCGGGCATTTATTGTTGCCTCTCCGCTCGAGCGGTAGTTTGGACGCTCGAGCGTGAATTTCCTTTTCTCAGCATTTTGGTCGTCTGCAGAAAATTTTGGGAGGGTGCATCCGGCGCTCGAGCGGATCTTTGGATGCTCGAGCGTGAACCTGTGTCTGACGCTCGAGCGGGGTGTTGTACGCTCGAGCGGACATGTTTTATATCAGTCCGTGAAATCACTTTTTGAATCACTTTTCACTTTTCTTTTCTCTCTCTTACTTTCCCAAAACCGATTTTTGAGAGCTCCTTACTCTAAAACCTAACTTCTCTCTAGGGTTTGATCTAGTAGGAGTGTTTTCCTCACCTTGGGCCTTTGTAAGAAGTGTGTTGATCGTCGAGGGCTTCGTTTTGATCCAAGAAATTTAGGATTTGGAGCACTTCCGAGTTTTGCTCTTCTTCTCCTTGGGTTCTGCATTTGAGGTAGGGATTTCCTTGTTCTTTTTCAATACTTCGTCTATAGATAGACATGTGGTAGTTTTGTATTGCATGAAAATCATATCCATGTTGGATTTGTTTGAAATCATGAGAAGGAACCTACGGTTGGTTGTTTGAAAATAGTTATTTTATCATTGATGGTTGTTTTGGGCTAATTGGAGTGTAAATTAGCATGTTGTAGTTGAAAGAAGAAAAGGCCCTAAATTATATTTTGATTTGGTAAATTAGAATGGAGGGTAGTTAACCTATGTTGTAAATCTCTATTGTTAATGTGAGTTGGGTGAAGGTGTTAGTGCCTAAGGGGTTAACTTTGGCTTTGGAATGGTTTTGAAATGAATGTAGTGGACTAATGTGAGTATGGTTTTATTATCAACGGAATTGGTTTTGTGGAAACAAAAGGGATGGAGTTGGTTTTGTGAAAACAAAAGGAAATGGAATTTGTTTTGTGAAATGAGAAAAGTATCTTTGATGTAAGTATGAAAATTGGATTGTTGTTTCTTGAGTGTTAAATACACACACGTGGGGGTTGTATCTTTAACTAGTGTTGTTGTTGAGTTTGTGGCCTCATAATAATTGAGTCTTTAATAGATGTACTAAATACTTGCATCTAGAGGTTTTGTCCTTGGTCATCGGTGGAGGATGACATGGTTGTATTGGATTGTCGTGTGTGCATTACACCACTGTTGATTGAGCATTGTGTGTGATGAAATGCTGAGATACATTATATATGTATACATGCTCGGGGGAAATTAATTATGTGTTCATATACTTTAACACATTGCTTGTATCTTGATGGTTTATGTATATGTGTTATACATGTTGGTTATGCCCTGTTGTATTTTGGTTAGTGGTGTTATACCTTGCGCTCAAAATCAGAGGTACTGTGACCTTCCAGCTAGCGCCTGGAGAACTGACTACGCTGAGAATCGAAGGCACCATACCCTTCCAGCTAGCGCCTGATAAACTGGCAGGTCGTTGTGAGAGGTGTATCTTTGGCTTACTATGCACATAGCTGGTAGAGCAAAGTTTTGTTGTTGTTGTTTCAGTGTATTTGAGAATATCATGGATTGGGAAGATTACAGTTTGGAGGGCCGAGTTGCCTCATTAGTTGATTTTATACATGTTGATGATTTGTTATCTCCCTTTTATATAAGGTATGCATGTATAGATATGATTATATCGGGAATAAACCAAAACGTCATTTTTGTCTTTGGAAAGTGTGAAGAGGATCGAATACTTTGAAAATATGTTTTGAAAAGGTACGTCTGTTGTATGTGTGGGAAATGGAAGAAAGTAATGGGTTTAGTAAAATTATTTCCTAAGAAACTGTTAATGCTATGAAAGATTGGGAATGGGAATTAATAAAAGGAAAAAGAAAAGATGAATCGCCTATGGCGTTGATTAAAATGGTTGTTTTCGAGAAAAGTTCATACTTAATGTATCTTTTGTGTAAACTGTCACATTACTATCCTAGTATGAGATTGAGCATTCATGAACATAGTTGTCTGTAAGTTGTTATTGTTGAGGGCCATATTGAGATCCCTACTGGACTATATGTTCATCCCACGTTGTTGAATCTTTTTCAAGTGTTGAACTGAATGTGCTACAAGATTTGGATCTTCTTATTTGTTGGCCACAGGGCCTCTCTTGTATTGGCGGAATGCCATATTTGTAAAAGGGTTGCACCCTTCTTCTTGATTCGTTAATGATGTAAGCCCAAGGGCAATTTATTTATTATACTCATGTTGTATTTACTTGCATACGAATGAGAGCAATGTTATTCACTTCTACGAGTTGAATATACGAGTTTATTTCCGCATGTTATCTCTGAAATGGAATTAAGTAAATGAAATTGGTAATACTTCGAGTAATAAAAAGTGGGGCGTGACAAATTAGAATTCAACAAAATTAATGCAAAAATTTTATCCAAAATGACATGATAGTAACTTTATTGAATTTATGAAGATAAATCTTTAGCTTTAGATGATAGAATCATAAAAATTCATATGATTTGTTCATATATTAAACATCATCTTTGTAATTTTTAATAAATTACCGCCACATACATTAAATTTTGAAAATACCCTAAAGCAATAATGTTAGAAAATGGGGAAACAAATAAAGGGATGGAGGAAGGGAGAGAGAGCGACAGAGACAGACAGAGACTGTGAGTGATTATCAAATGAATATATCAAGTGAACATCGTACTCAAATGAATATAGTGAACATCGTACTCCAATGAATATATCATGACTAAATAAATCTTCTATCATAGAGGTGCCATGAAGAATTAGTATTAGCACTTACTTTTTTATTTCACAACATAATTACAAGAACATGATTATCAAATCGATCAAATTTTTCTTATAAAAAATTACATGCCAAATTTTTTTACATAATAAAATATTCAAATTATAAAACCAGTCTAATAATAACATTCTTTGAAATTCATATTTGAATTCCAAAGACATAAGTGTAGAGCTTAAGACGGAAACAACTATGTTTCCTCATGTCTGAGTATGCCTACTACGTCTCTTCTAGTTCAAGAATGAAATAAATGGAAATAATGCTTCCAACAATGATTAAGCAGTTAAACAGAAGATGTTAACTTCCCCGTAACTATACATAGTACCAGATTTGTCTCTATGTTGAAAAGGAGCAAATATGGTTATTGGGCCAAATTAACTGACCCAAAAAACATTAACTTCTAGTAATAAATGATGACAAACTTTACACCCTTCTAATCATGGAAACACCTTTAATCTCTCAACCCTCTGTTTCTCTCTCTCACTGCATTCTGTTATGCATTTCATCACTCCTCTCTCTACCATCTACACATCAAGATTCAAGTAAGTTCTATTTTTTTTTCCCTTTTTTTATGCCTTAATTTGTTATTCGTAAGATTCTTGTTCATGTTAAGTGAAAATGCATTTATTTGGAAGTAAGTTTTTGATCCAATTAAATAGAAAAAGCAAATATAATTTGGTAGACCTCTATATAGGAATGTTGTTCGAGGTTTGTTTTCTATTATTTATTTTTTGGGGGTTTTTTTTTCAATTGAACATTTATGTTTTATCTAACCCACTTGCAGATGTGAATGAAGCTTTTTTTTTACTATTGCAATTGCAGCATCATACCATCAAATTCCAATTCAAATATTCAACCAATGTCAATAAACATACAATCGCATATTACTAGCCATAAATGCAAAAAAATACAAAGCAATGGATTAGGTCTTTCAAACTACTACGAGAGAAAGGGAAAAAGGGAGGAAATGTATCACACCAGTAAAATATTTACCCAATTTCAGAAATTAAAAACCAATTTTAGAAATCAAACCAATTGAACCCATAAAACCAGTTGAACCCAATTTCGGAAATGGATTAGGGCTAACTATTTTGGCCATCAAACCCTTAAAATTGAAGAAAACAAACCAGTTGAACCAAACGAGTATCAAAAATCAACACAAAATTAAACTAAAAAAATCATATCAAACCCTAGAGTATTGTGTGAGAATGGGGAAATAGTAGAGAGAGAGAGACCGAGATTGACAGAGAGGGATAGACACCGAGAGCGAGAGGAAGAGAGAGAGAGAGAGAGAGAAACCTGTGATTCGTGGCAGTGGGGGTGGTGATTTGCAGCGGTGGTGGTGGCGACGTGCGACGCTGGTGAGCAATGGTGGTACGCGACGATGGTGATCGTCAGTGGTGAGCGGGGGTGAGGTTTGGTGCTGACTCTGTTCTCTCTGTGTGTGACACAAAACATAGAGCAAATTGTGGAAGTGTAGAGAGAAGACGCGGGCGCCAATATTAATTCATTTTCCTCTAAAAAAAAATTCAAGCTTTAGCGACCAAAAAACATTTTGTAGCCAAAAAATAGGTAATTGGCGACTAAAACTTTCATAGCCAAAAGTACCATTTTGCTACTTCTTTTTTTTTTTTGGGTCGGCAAAGAGTTATTATATGACGACTAAATTCTTTTAGTCACCAAAACCTCATATTTGGCAACCAAATTCTTTGGTTAGCAAAGAATAAAAAAAAAACTCGCTAACTGTTTGGTGAATAAGCTTTCTTTTGTAGGCAAATAATTGTATTTGGCGACCAAATTAAATTTTTAGTAGCCCAAAGTTTAGACTATTGCCGACTAATAGTTTTTTAGTTGCATATTAGTGAATATTTAGCAACCAAATATTTTTTAGTCATCAATAAATAAGATATCTCGACTAAAATAATATAGTAGTTGAAACTTGAATCAACGCCGACTAATTTATTTTTTAGTCGCCAAAACTGTCACTTTTGGCGACTAATTTTATTTTGGTTGTCAAATTTAGTCACTAAATGTGTAATTTCTTGTAGTGCGTGTGTTCGAAAACTTGCACTTTTTTCCATCTTCTATCCATTGTGGGGTTTTTTTTTTTTTTTGGGGTGTAATTTGTTTACTCTGTAGCACAGTTGGTACTGTTGTGATAATATTAGAAAATTCAAACCTAAAGGACCTTGCTTCCTGCCTTTTCTATATCTGCAGCATGCCTCTATGCCTTCTGTATTTTCTTCTATGACATCTCTGGTATTTGTTGTTTAAATCAATTTGTTGACCTATGTTATACAATGGACAAGATTAAGCATGCGCTTAGGTTGTTGAGTTTGTTTGCTTAATCAGTGTTTTTTTTTTTTTTTTTAAATAAAGAATTTATTTGTTATTTATTCTGAAATTATTCTTTTGCTAGAAGAACCTCCTCTGGAAAGGGTAATGGAGTATGACTTGGTTGAACTCCATTTTTCTCATGACATTCTAGACTCTGTTGAACTCTCTCTGCAAAATAATTGATTACTACACTGTTTGGTTTCCATTTCAGAATTAGTTTTCTAAAATTTTTCTACAAAAATATTTAGTTTGATTGAAATTAACACCCCAAAATTTTTTTTTAAAAATTATTTTTGTGCTCCAAAAAGGTAAAAATCATAAGGAAATGATGACTGTCTTTGATTTATTATTATTTTCATAAAATTAATATTTAGTGTTTTTTTTTTTTAAACATATAATTTGAAAATCAAATCAAACAGTATGAATGCATATTGTATTTGTCAGCTTCAGCTACTCTATCTTGCCATCTATGGGAAAAAATCATTACAATAATATCACCATCCAATCAACAATTCACCATATAGGTACAATAAACCTCACAATATAGATATGAAGGTTACCTTCAATTAGTAGTGATTAACAGCTCTAAAACTAGAGTTCTAATTTGAGTTCTAATGATGTGACAAAAAAAAAACAAACAAACAAACAAACAAGCAAACAAACAAGCATAAACATCACATCACATGGTGAGTGCCACCATTAAAGCTCCTCCTAGAGCTTTAAAGCTCTCAATCATTTTTGTACCTTAAATATGCAAAAATGATACAGACTCCCTTTTCTTTCTTTTTTTTTTGACCCTCACACAGGCATATGCCAACCAAAGATTAAAAAAAAAAGAAAAAAAAAGTTAGCCAATCACAATGCATTAAGGGTGGTGGGGGTTCCCAAAAAGGGGTCCCAACTTTTTTCTCTCAAATATGTAGTACATTTGAATAGTATCATTTCATATTATTTAGAAATACTAGACACCCAAAAAATTATCTCAAAAAATATTTTAAAAATTAATTGTATGGTATAAATGTAAATTTGGTGAGATATGAGTTACATTCAAAATAAATTTAGTCCACACATTTCATTTTAGGGTACTTTTTAGAGGGTTATTTATTTATTTATTACTGTTATATTATTGTGTTATTTTATTATTGATTAGTAATAGCTCATATTGATGTTATAGTATTATTGATTGATGTTATTTGATTATTAATTAATGATATCACATATTAATAATGGCATTACATCATTATTATACTAAATCATTAATATTTGGCTTAGTTTCTTAAACTGGTATTATCTAAGAACAATTTTACTACAAACACAAATTAAACACATTATAAATACACAATTTTACAAATTTTGTTGATAGAATCCATTTTTAAAAATCTTGTGCATCCATCCATATGGATTATGTGTCTGTCTTATGAGATTGATTTCTATATTTTTAAAACTTATTTATCTAACATATACCCACTCCCTCCGACTCACCTCCCCACCCAACCAACCACAAAGTAGATTTGGTAAGGAGCTCATTTGGAATTTGGTCTTTAGCCCTTTTTTTTTTTAATCTTCTGTTAATATCATATGCTTTAGCACAACATGGGCTGTTGTGTTCATGCTCAATTTGGCAGGGAATGCACCGTACAAGACCCCAAAGCCAACCACAGAACCCAAAAAGGCTACTCTGGAACATTAGCAATACACTAAAATTATGCGTCTATTTTTTTCGCCTCAACAAAGCAGACAATACAAGACTTCTCTCACCTGATAGTGCAGCAAATGGAGTTTTGAATTTGCCTCAGAGCCTGGAATTACTCATTCTCCCAATCCTTTGATGCCTGATACATAAAAAATAATCAAACAGCCTATAAACTGTAACATGGTTGCTACTTGCAAAGTCATCATATGGAAATAGAGCATCTAGCCTAAAAATATGCACATAATAAACAAACCAATGATGACCCGTTTTCCTTCACGACTACTTTGTTAGGTCAGTCCCATCTCATTTAAGGGCGCTCGTTGCAGAGTAATTGCAATGGAAGTGCAGTATCAGGACACAAACAGACTCCACTTCCTTCGTAGCCAGAAGGGAGATGATGATGGTGGTGTTGCCCTTTAGCCCTGACATTGGGCAAAGATGAGGAAACAGGATTGAACTGCTGCTGCTGTTGCTGATGTTGTGAGATTGGAGCATACTTGGGGCCAAGTACTTCTAGTGAACAATGTGAACGTTGGACAATTGATTGAGCAAACTGGATTGTTGAAGGGTCTTGTCTTCTGTTTTCCCAGTTTGGATTATAGGACCCAGCTACTCCGACGGGCTTGTATTGAGCTGTCCAAATCCGTTGCCGCTGCTGTATTGGCAAGGCTGCGGTACTCAATCGTGGAGGGCCATGGCTCATGTATTGAAGTGGCTGTATCTGGACCTGTGATCAACAAAAACAACATATTTTTAATGGTTCATAATGGTGATAACATGTAATAAACTGGCTAGTGTGGATTGCGTCATCATAGAAACCTTATTCTGACTTAAATGCTGAGTTACTGATTAGAAATCCATTAAGTTCATTAAGGCAGAACTAAATAAACTTCATTTTGGTAGTAGTGCTTATGAAGTTGGGTGTTCCCCATCAAATGTTGAATTCACTCTCTCTAATTCAAAGAACTACACTTTGAACTACATTTGATGGTGTTGGGGTAGTGTGGATCTTGATAAGTACTGGACACCAACCACATGAATTTGGAGTGAACTTTTGTAGTTGCTGCACTAATTTCTACGTATTTATAGTTGAGAGGAGATGACTATCTCTGTAATGTCTTGTAATATTTTTTATCATAGTAAAAACTGCAGAAGTTGTGAATGTAGCCTTAATTCTAAGGTGAACCATGTAAACTGTGTTCTCTGTGTGTGTGTGTGATTTATCATTCTTGTGTCTTTGTTCTTTTCTATGTTTCTTGCCTCACCAATCTTAGTTAGGTGTTGTGGATTCTTACACATGGTTCATCAATTGACTCATGCATGTGGACTGCATTAGGATGTGAGAAATAAGAAATGGCTATTGCAAAACCATTCTTCAAAACAAATTGTCCAGAAACATTCCAAGGCAGACTAATAGAACAGAATTGGAAAGCAAGCAAATCACACCTGCTTTGCTGAAGCCACTGAAAGATTGTTGGTGAAAGGAGTGGATGAATAACGAATTTGGGGCAGAGAGTACGGCAGGACTGTGTGATTTTGCGCAAGTGATGGCAGGTAAGGAATTTGAAATTGAGTCAATGGCTCAAGTTCATTCCCTACTTTATTAGCACTGTTAGTAGCTTCCATTCCACCACCTCTGGCTGACAGGGACAAGAAGTCAAAACTCTGCAAAAACCAAAAATATGGTTCAGAAATATACAAAAGAAGAAATTACCATTGATACAACAATGAGCTTACCTTCTTTTGTGTGGTGTAAAGCGTGGATGTTGAAGAAGCCTGTTGTTGATGTTCTTGAATGAGTCCCTTGTGCAATAGAATAGCATTCCTAACTTCGATTGGATTCTTCTCAGCAGAATAACCAACTATGTTGTGTTCAGAAACAGATCCGTTCAAGGCACTTCACACTGTGTTCAGGTGGTTGTCTGTAAAAATAACGCCTCGTTTGGATCCTTCATTTGAAGTCAACTGAGTAGCCAGCACAGGCAGCACGTCTTTTTTCTCGGTAATTTGCAAGACCTTAATGAGACGACTTACATAAACATGAGCTGAACATCTCTTCCATGGCTTATTTCTACCAACTGGAGCTCTAGAATCCTGTAACAATCAATAATAAACCATAAACCCGATCAAATACTTGCAAACCTAATCAAATGCTTATAAACCCATGAAGGGTATAGCTTGAATGGTAAGTCCTAGGTAAACAACCAGGAGGTCTTAGGTTCAATTCCCTACATCGCCCAATATGCGAGGCTGGCTGGTGGTCACACATATTCGTGGTTTACTCCTTGTCTCAACCAAGGTGGAGTCAAAGGGTTCCACATTATCAAAACAATAAAATAAAAATAAAATAAAATAAAAGCATGGTGAGACATATTGACCCGAGCAAGAGTATTAACAGCACCCACTCAGTAAAGAAAATAGCCCTTACCTTTTCTGTTAGAACACCATTACGCAATGAACCGGGTGGAGTTACAGAAGGAGCCATGCCCAACCAAACAGGAGTTTTAGCAGGGGATGACCTGAAACAACTAAATACATGAGACGCTAAAAAAACAATTGAAATTACCCAGAAGGATTAGAACAATTAAGAAAGAAAATTACCTCAAAGAAGGTCCCTGAGTACTTGCACCATGGGATCCTGCTGAAGACAAGCCTGGCCACAATGCCACACCTTCAGATCAAAGAACCAAGATTTATGGCAATGTCATAATATTGATATGCAAAAAATAATTGAAAAAAAAAATTACATGCATACGAGAAGTGTACCACTGTTTTTGCTCCCATTGAGGGTGTGTTGTAGTTCGTGTTGACAACCAACAGATGCAGCCTGAAAAAATAACCCAAAGCCACCTCTTTCAGTCTGAGTTACCTGAGAGCAATGTGTGACTTACACTTGAAAATGAACGTACTGGTCCAGCTGCATTTTCTGGTTTTCCCGCATAAGTTGCGGCTTCCTTGTGTTTGGGCTGCTTAGAGCTGCCAGAAGATTAAAAACTTATCAAAAATGAAAAAGAACAAGCAGGAATGCTCTGTTTGTTTTGGCAAGAAATTCTCCAACAAGAGAAACTTTTTTCCAAGAAATGTTTTCTGGAGAAAACATTTTCCCATGTTTGGTTCCATCATTGAAACTAATGTATTAATTGTTGTACTTGTTTGGAAATATGATATTTTAGCAACTTTTTGTCTTTTTGATGAAAGTATGAGATAAAAAAAATTAATATGTTTGGATGACTTTTTGACTCGAAGGAAACATGTGCAAAAAGTAGAGAGAAAAAAAGAATCTTTAACTTTTTGGTATATATTGTTGACTTTTTAGTTTTTTTAGTGACTTTTTAACTTTTAATCTAAAATATTGAATTGCCAAAAGAGGTGGTGGTAGTGGTGGCAGGGGATCGAGTGGAGGAGGTGGGATGGTAGTGGCAGCCATGGGGGGGTGGAGGTGGAAGCAGTGACTATGTAGTGGTGGAGGTGATAGTGGTAGTGTGGTGGCATTAGTAAGATTTTAATCTGGAAAATAGCTTTTACTTTTTAAAAGTAGATAACATTTTTGGCTCTAATAGGGATTTTGTTTTTTTTTGGTTAACCATGGAAAATGTTTTTTTGTTGATTTTCATTTTCCGTTGTACCAATGCCAAAGAATACAAAAAAATATATTTTATAAACAATGTTTTTGGGGGCAAAAAATAGAAATTAAGGCACCAAAGCTGAAAGGTACCCACCTAGTTCCTAGGCCTAGTTCAGATTGAACATTGCAACCAACAGAACTGCAAGATGGGTTCCCATCGATGGGTTCACTCTTGGATAACATAGACATTGATTGTATGTTTCTTTGAGAAATGGTATTATCCAATTCGGTACGCAATTGTGCACTGTTGGGGAAACCAGGTTCTGATGGTTCATTCAAACATTTGGCTTGTACAGTTTCTTGAGCTGATTCTTCTAACAATGATGAATTGCCAGCCTCGACAGTAGTTGAGGGGCCAAGTGACTTTGAGTTTGAGTCCTCTTCTTTCTCAGGAGCTTTGGAACCTGATAAACTATATATAATTTAACATACAAAAAGAAAAAAAGAAAAGAAGAAAGAAGACACATAACAAAATCTAATATAATGTAGACCTTCCAATCGAGGCCTTGAATTCTCTCCCTCTCTCATAGGTGAAGATTTTGCTTTTGTTAATTCACAATCCGAATCACTCTTGTTATTGTTTGGAAATGGAAACATTTCGGCCAAAGCATACAGAGTCTCTACAACTTCTTCCTCGTCTTTTGTGATTGGCCGTACAATGATCTGGCTTGGAGATCCCTCTGAGTCTCGTTGTTGCTGTAAATTGTAAATGAAATTTCAATTGTCAACAATCAATGCTTTGTCAGGGAAAAATAGTAAAAGGAAAACTGAATTTTGGAGTAAAGAGATTATTGACTACCTTCTGTTTGGATTTCTTTATGCTATTCTTTATTGGTAATTTGACTCCATTGATCCCATTGTTCGGCTTCTTCTTATCTGGCAATGGTGGAGAAATGGAGTTGTGATTGCGCTTCTTCATGGCTGTAAATGTTAAGGAATATTTCCTGAGCACTAAAATCCAAATAAATCTGCCATAAAATCTACCTAATATTCAAGCTTTCTGATTCACTAAAAGATCAAATCTCTCTTCGAAAAGTGAAGTTCATCAAATTAGAGAAGACGAAAAATTGTACATACATTAATTCATACATCGTGAAAATTGCAGCACTAATAAAGTATACATAATTTGAAATAAAAACAACAGAATCTTTCAAAGTCGAAAAGAAAGATAAAGCAAAAGCCTCAGTTCTAATCCACAATTATAAATTATAAAAGATGAGGAAAATTCCAAACTGACCCAAAAGATAGAACCACATTGAAAATCAAACCTAATTGGCCGGAAAATCACATGAACACACCAATTGAAAGGAAATCAAACAGAAAGGTTTCCATTATTTTTCACAATTGCACACCTGACCGTAACTTCCTAGGAACAGAGGCATGATCAACTGTGTTGTATTCATCGAAAAACTGCAAAAAAATAAAACAAAAACAAAGAATTTAGCCCCGAGCTAATATCAAAATAGAATATACTACTCTCTTATCTAAAAACAAGAATGTAACTGCAAATTACCTTTGTAGGAAGCTTAAATCTCTTGCTAATACTAGTGGTGGGTCGAAGCTCATCTTCCCTATCAGATCCAACAGAACCCATTTCGCCGTTTTCGTTGCTTGAACTCACTCTACCAACAACACTCAATTTTCTCAGTCTTTCTTTCTTCAAATTCTCCGAAAAAACAATGCCCCCACCATTACCATCCATACCTTCAATCATATGAGAATATTGGTGTTAGGTCCCTTGATTGTCAAATCCAGATACAAAACCTTGCGTTGTTAAAGTTGTTTCTTTTCAGTGTTTTTGTTCTTCCCACTCGAGCGGGGACATTGACGCTCGAGCGGAGTTTGTGGTCTCTCAGTATTTGTGACAGGTCTGTAAAAGTACTGGACTGCGTAATTTTGCGCTCGAGCGGGTGATGAAGCGCTCGAGCGGACCACTGTGTTACCACACGCGTATTTTGTTGAAGCCGCTCGAGCGGGATGTTGGGCGCTCGAGCGGAGATCGCGGATTCAGGATTCCTATTTATATCTTTTTAGGTTGTTTTTAGGACTACTTTTTCTAAATCTTATTCAAGAGTCCTAGGGTTTTGTTTGTGGGGTTCTTCTGGAGTTTTGGTGAGTTTTCCTTGATGTCTTGAGAAGAGTTCTTCACTCATAATCTAAAATACATACATCAAGGAGTTGGTTTTCTTTAAATTCAAGAGAGAGTTCTCTTTGGTGGATTCCGAAGATTCTAGCATATAGCTTTCAAAAGGCGTTTGATTCTATATGTGAGTGAGGTTGTGGAATCAACTTCAGGATTGATCAGTTCCGAGACGAAGTCGTGGAAAAAGAGTTACAGAAGATTCGAAGACAGATTGACTGAGTTGGGTAATTTGTATGATATCTTTGTAATCTTTTTACTTCAGTAGTGGATTGATTAGTGGCGTTTCGCCCGTTGTTTTTTAATCACAGTTGGAGGTGTCCAATTGTGATTTTTTCCACGTAAAAATCGTTTGTGTCGATTTATTAATTATTCTGAAAAACAAACAATCTAAATCACTTTCGTAAGTGCTTGTTGATTTAGATTGTGTGTTTTGGATTTTTGGGATTTGGAATATTTTTAATCTTGATCTAATCACGAATCACTTAGGATTTTCAATTGGTATCAGAGCGGGTCACTCTTTTTTTTTAAAAATATAGGAGTGTGATTTTGTGTGACTAGTATTATGGATTCTATTCGTGAAAGTAACTCGACCCATAGACCACCTCTACTCGATGGTACAAACTATTCTTACTGGAAAGCTCGTATGAGAGCGTTTTTAAAATCCATCGATGAGAAAGTCTGGCACTCCGTGATCTACGGGTGGAGTGAACCTACTATCACCATTGATGGTGTTAATATTCCTAAACCCCTTGATAAATGGGACACAATTGATTACCAAAACTCAAGTTGGAACAGTAAGGCTCTCAATTCCCTGTTTTGCTCCGTCACACCTGAAGAGTTTCGACGTATCTGCACGTGTGAGGTAGCAAAAGAGGCTTGGGACATTTTGGAAACGATTCACGAAGGTACGACTTCTGTCAAAAGGTCAAAACTTCAACGTCTCACCTCCGCTTTTGAAACCCTTTTTATGCGCGATGAGGAGACGTTTGATGATTTCTATGCAAAACTTAGTGATATCGTGAATTCCTGTTTCACACACGGGGAAAAAATCCCGGAAGCTAAAATTGTTGGAAAAATTTTGAGGTCTTTACCCGAGAGGTTCCAACCAAAAGTGACAGCCATTGAGGAGGCTCAGAATGTTGATACCCTCAAGCTTGATCAATTGGTTGGAAACTTGCAGACTTATGAAGCACACCTGATTTCAAAGAAAAAACAAAAAGAAAGTGTGGCTTTCACTAGTGCTCATGAGTCTGCAAAAACTCCGGAGGCTGAATTTGATTTAGAGTCTGAGATGACGGCTATGTTTACTAAACAATTTAAAAAAATTTTGAAGAAAAAGAAGCCTAATTTCAGAGACCCTATTTCAAAAGACAAGAGTAATGAAAAACCCAAAACTTTTCCACCAAAACTTGCTTCAAAAACTGAAAAGAAGATTGTAAAGGGGCAAGGGGTCAAGTGCTATGAATGTCAAGGTTTTGGTCACATTGCCCTTGAATGCCCTTCGAAAAAGAATCGAAAAAAAGTCTACACTGTAACTTGGGATGATGAAAGCAGGTCGGAGCAAGAACCCGAAGAACCTGAATCTGGAGAAGACGGGGATAGTGCTTTCATGGCATTTTGGTCTACTTTGACACCACCTCCTCCAAAGCCAGCAGAGTTAGCTCATGGTCAGAACTTGCATCTTCCTCCCACCTTTGACGGGAGTAACCACCTGTTTTGGAAAATCAGAATGAGAGCTTTTCTGAAAGCTTTTGATCCTGAAGGCTGGCAGGCCATTGAAGAAGATACAGACAGGGCTGACAATCCGAGCAATCAGAGAGCCCTGATCACTATTCGTGGAGCAATTTCTACTGAAGAACAGCAACGGATTGTTCGTTGCACAAAGGCTAAAGAGGCATGGGAAATTTTGAGCCAATTCCATGAAGGAGGAAATTCACATTCACCACCATCCAGCAACTTTTCAGTCTTAGTTGCTAGATTGGAAGAGGCAAAGGAGAATAAAGAGCAAAAAGAGGATGATGAAACATCTGATGACAATGATGAGATCAATGGCGATGAACTACAACAAGCTTACGAAAAGCTATACGAGGAATCTCTAAATTTATCCAAAACCAACGACAAACTCTCTCTCAAGATCAAAACATGTGAGAGTGAGAATATCAGGTTGAAAGGAGAACTTGTAGCAGCAAAGCAGAATATCGTCAAGATCTCGAGTGACAGGCAAGACTTATGTGGAAAACTACTATCCTGTGAAACTGAAAGGAATGAACTTCTGAAGGTGTATTCCACATATGAAGAAAAGCTTGAAAGTCTTGAGCTGTCACAAGCCAGATTGGAAGAGATAGTCTGTCAAAAGGATGAAGAGCTTTGTGTTGCTAGAGCCACTATTGCCATGTGGAACAAAGGTTCAAAATCTTTAGATGACATCCTCGGGTCTCAACAAATGGGTTGCGACAAAAGCGGGTTAGGCTATGGTGCAACAGCTCACAAGGGACAGGCCTCTACTTCAAATGACAAGAAGACTCAAGCAAAGGGAAAATTGAAGGTAGACCAGGCTGATCTCTCTCTTCGTCTACCTAAAGCTGGTAAGATCAACAAAAAGGAGGTAAAACCAGTTTTTATTTGTCATCACTGTGGTAGGTATGGCCACATTCGTCCTTATTGCTATGAATTATTTGGTAAGGTGTCTCAAAAGAGTAGAAATTCAAATACTTTTTGGGCTAGGAGACAACCTTACATGTCTAGGCGGAATACCAAGACTAAAAAGATTTGGGTGAGAAAAGATGATTTGACTTGTTTAGTTGTTCACACTGCTCTAAAAGCACGTGATTCACACATGTGGTATCTTGATAGTGGGTGTTCTCGTCATATGTCCGGTAACAAATCCTACTTCACCTCCCTTGAAAAATATGAAGGAGGAATTGTTACCTTTGGAGATGGCGGCACTTCGAGAGTCATTGATAAGGGCTCTATAAGTGTTGCTGGTCTTCCCAAGCTAGATAATGTTCTACTAGTTGATGGTCTTAAAGCAAATCTTTTAAGCATTAGTCAAATGTGTGATTCCCATCATGAAGTATTGTTTTCAAAAAATAAATGTGAAATTTTGGATAAAAAGGGAAATACTGTCTTACATGGGGTTCGCACATCTGATAACTGCTATGGGATTGTTACTACTAATGATCTCACTTGTCACTCTGCCATCATTAGTAACACTGACCTGTGGCATCAAAGATTAGGTCACATGAACTTCAATGACCTAACTAAGATAGCCAACAAAGAGCTTGTGAGGGGAATACCTAAACTGGGTAAGAATTTAAGCCATGTGTGTGGACCATGTCAACTTGGAAAGCAAACCCGTGCCCCTCATCAAAAGGTGAATAGCTTTACAACCAAACGTCCTCTCGAATTGGTTCACATGGATTTAATGGGTCCTACTCGCACTGAAAGCATCGGAGGTAAAAGATACATTTTTTTAACTGTTGATGATTTTACTCGATTTTCATGGGTAAATTTTTTAAAGGAAAAATCTGATACGTTTGATGCTTTCTAGGCCTATTTTTTAAAATCCAGAATGAACAAGGTATTTCCATTGATCGTATCATAAGAATCCGAACCGATCATGGTCGTGAGTTTGAAAATAGTTCGTTTTCGGATTTTTGTGATATACATGGAATTAAGCATGAATTTTCTGCACCCATTACTCCACAACAAAATGGAGTTGTTGAGAGGAAGAACAGGGTTGTTCAAGAAATGGCTAGGGTCATGCTCCTTAGTAAGAAACTTCCTCCAAAATTTTGGGCCGAAGCCATAAATACTGCTGTTTATGTCATAAATCGCGTGTATTTAAGGCCCGGCACTTTACAAACTCCATATGAATTGTGGAAGGGCTTGAAACCTAATGTAAAATACCTCAAAACTTTTGGGAGTAAGTGTTACATCTTCAAAGATAGAGAGCCTTTGGGCAAATTTGACTCCCGAAGTGATGAAGGTATTTTTCTAGGGTATTCAACCACTAGTAGGGCTTTTAGAGTCTATAACCTGCGAACTTCATCTTTAATGGAATCTATCAATGTGGTTATAGATGACACAGGTGCACCTACTCCAGCAACAAATGAGGATGATAATGATGAGTCTCCAATCTTGGATACGGAATCACAAAATCAAGGAGAAGGTGCGGACCCATCACAAGAAATGGTTACAGAACCATCTTCACAGGTAAGGTCAAGTCCAAAAAGTGCTCCAAGGGACATCTCTCCTGTTGCCCCTGTCACCGCAAGTCCTGAGCTTAAACCATCAGCTAGGGTGAAACTGAATCATCCAGCTCAACAGGTGATTGGAAGTGTCTCGGATCGAATGAAAACCCGAAGACAGATTCGGGATGAGGTATCACATATGTGTTATGTTTCATTAATTGAACCTAAGAATTTTAAAGAGGCCTTGCTAGATGATAGTTGGGTCAATGCTATGCATGAAGAATTAGGTCAATTTGAACGTAACAAAGTTTGGACTCTAGTTCCCAGACCTAGAGACATGAATGTGATAGGTACCAAGTGGATCTTTAAAAATAAATCTGATGAGAATGGTACAGTTGTTAAGAACAAAGCTAGGTTGGTTGCTCAAGGCTACACACAAGTAGAGGGTGTTGACTATGATGAGACGTTTGCCCCAGTTGCACGTCTCGAATCTATTCGTATTTTGCTTGGTGTTGCATGTTTTCTTGGCTTTAAATTGTTTCAAATGGATGTGAAAAGTGCCTTTTTGAATGGGTACTTGAGAGAAGAGGCATATGTTGAGCAACCAAAAGGGTTTGAGGACCCTAAATGTCCTAATCATGTCTACAAGTTAGACAAGGCCTTGTATGGATTGAAACAAGCCCCTCGAGCTTGGTATGATAGACTTACTACATTTCTTCTTGACAATGATTTTCAAAAGGGTAGTGTGGATAAGACTTTATTTGTGAAACATACTAAGTCTCATATTCTTGTTGCTCAGATTTATGTTGATGATATTGTGTTTGGATCCACTGCTGAACATCTTGTGAAATATTTTTCGGATTGCATGACACATGAGTTTGAGATAAGCATGATGGGAGAGTTGTCTTATTTTTTGGGTCTTCAAATTAAACAGTCTCCTTCAGGTATATTTGTGTCTCAGTCTAAGTATGCGAAAAATCTTGTGTCTAAGTTTGGTCTTGAGTCTGCCAAACATGCACGCACTCCCATGAGCACCAGTCTTCACCTCTCCAAAGATTCCTCTGGTATTGATGTTGATCCTACCCTTTATAGGAGTATGATAGGGAGTCTTTTGTATCTCACAGCCAGTCGTCCTGATATTGCTTTCAGTGTAGGTGTTTGTGCCCATTACCAAGCTAGTCCTAAAGAGTCTCATCTACTTGCTGTCAAACGCATCATTAAATATGTTAATGGGACTTTGGGGTATGGGGTTTGGTTTTTTACTGATACTACAGCTAAGATTACTGGTTTTTCTGATGCCGACTGGGCAGGATGTGCTGATGATAGGAAAAGTACATCTGGGGGGTGTTTTTACCTTGGGAATAATCTGGTTTCCTGGCATAGTAAAAAGCAAAATGCCATTTCTCTTTCGACTGCCGAGGCTGAGTACATTGCTGCAGGGAGTTGTTGTGCACAAATGTTGTGGATGAAGCAAATGCTTCATGACTATGGGATAGAACAGAACACTCTTACTCTTTTCTGTGATAACACAAGTGCCATAAACATTTCAAAAAATCCTGTCCAACACTCTCGCACCAAACACATTGACATTCGTCATCATTTTATTCGAGAGTTAGTGGAAGAGGGCCTTGTTGTTCTTGAGCATATTCCCACTGAGCATCAAAAAGCTGATATTTTTACAAAACCCCTTGATCTTCTTCGGTTTGAGTTCCTTAGAAAGACCTTGGGTGTCATGCTCGATCACTAGAGTGTTACTTGTTACTTGAGTAGGTGTAAGCGTTCTGCCTTATGTATGCTTGGATGTCATAATCTCATTGTCATTGATATCTGTTGTACTTGCATCCAACTTTTTATGTACACTACTCATGCTGCTTACAAGATCTCATTGTTCATTGGTCATAGCTCATTTTGAATGCCCATGCTCATTAACCTCATGATCTCATTCTGTACACATCCTTGAGATTAATTGTTGCAGGGATTTCCGCACATGTGATCAAAGTTCTCTATGGACCACTAACAGTGTTTCTTAAACTTTTACAGTGGAATTGACCGATACTAGCATATCATGGGTGATGTTGAGTCTCTTAACCATCTACCATCTGTTTTCACTTCCACGGTTTCTCCCTCTGTTCCTTGAAGTCTGGGCATTAGGAAAAGGCTACCTCAGAGGCACCAACCAGGCCATCCTTTATGATTTCATTCTTCTCTGGTTTGGTTTCCATACTCTTGAGCGTGAAAGCCACCAGTGAGTGCCCACAAGAAAAAAATGTTAAAAAAAAGGACTCATTGATTGAGCCGCCTCCGCATTTACTCAACAAATACCCCGTGATTCCTAGTGGTTTGACTTTTCTCTGTATTGTTGAGTTACTCTTGATGGAGGTCCAGCCATCCGATCACTACTAGGATTAACTCTAGCTCAGTGACCTCTCATGGATTGCACACACACACATTATTTTGTGAGCTCTCATGTTGGATTTTGAGTTGTTCATTCTCTTGTAGTTTATGATCAGTGATTATAGTTTATCTGTTCTGCTCATGATGTTCAGTGTCATTGTTTTTTAAACAACTGCAAGTTTCCGGACTTCATGAATTGCGGATTATCTCATCTTAGTATTTCATTTCTGGCTGAATGTGATCATCTACTTGTGTTTCGGGTCTCACCTCTTGTTATTGAGTATTTTGTTTTTATTTAAAAATAAAAAAAATAAAAAAAATTCCCCCGCTCGAGCGGATCTTGTTACGCTCGAGCGTATTTTTGAGCCTTGCAGTAGTTTGCCCTCTGCCTTTACAGTTCTGAGAGAGGTTTTTTGGCGCTCGAGCGTCCTTATGCGCGCTCGAGCGGGTGTCAGCCTGCCTTGAATCACGCTCGAGCGGTAATTCCTACGCTCGAGCAGACCGATTTTATATAAAACTCCCTCCCTCGACTCTTCAGGTCATTTTTTTTTCCCTCCTCTTCAGTTTCTCAGACCTAGGGTTTGGATCGTGGGTTTTGCTTGGTCGCTTTCATCCTATTTCCTTCTCTTCCTTACTGATTTCCCTATTGGTAAGTTTTACCCTCTCTTCTCCTCTGTTTTGTCTATTATTTCGGTACTTTTGGGGGTTGTATTTTGGTTTTTTGTTTTTTTTTGGGTTTCATGGTTTTTTCCCTTTTTCCTCTCACACACTCTTTCACTGCATCGTCCTGTCTTCCTCCTGTTGCATTTCATGTTTGTGTGTATGACATCAGTGTTTGTGTGAGTTCCACTTGCTTGCAGTTTTTGTGTTTGTGCTACCTGTTTGAGCCCCTGTTTTGACCACAAGATGGAGAAGTGTTGCCATTTGAAGTTCTATTTGTTTTGTTATCAGTGTTTAGCTTCACTAGGTCATTGATATTCTGCCATTGTCATTATGCACATTTTTGCATTATGCATTTCATTGATATGTGTCTTCCATGTTTATGAAATGATATCCTTGAAAATTGTCATCCATGATTATGCATTATGCGTTTAATGTTACTAATGGTTTCTGTCTTGTGCCTGTTTTGATATTCGGGTTTGGTTTCTTTTTGGGTTTGTTGGGTTTTCTGGTATTAGTCCTCTCTCATCTCATCATGTCCGCCCCTAAACGCCGAAAGGCAACTGTGTCTCGTCCTACCTTTAATTCTGAGAGGTTTCCTAATGCTAAGCAAGACAAGTCATTCCATAAATCTTTTGAGACTCGCACTGTTCACCTAGAACGGAATGTCCAGCCTAACACTTTCGAATCCATCCCTATCCGTCATTTGTTTGATCCTCTAGGTGGTGATTTGGTATTGTCGTTTTCTGGGCGTCAAAATCTCGACTGGGTTCGAGAATTTTACTGTAATATTGAGCAAATTAGTGATGTTGAGCCTTCCTTTACTACTTGGGTTCGGTCCAAATCCATTTCCGTCACCCCAGCTCTCATTCGCCATCTTCTCAAGATTGATCAAGTGTTCCCTCAACACTATCCTTATCCTGTCCCCGGTCGTCCTACCTGTGATTTCACTCATGTGACTGAGGTACTATGTGGTTCTTCCCGTCCTTGGCCTACAGGCGCTTTGATTAAACAGTTTGAACTTCTTCCGGAGTTTAGACTGCTTAATCTGATTGTTTGTGCCAACATCTTTGTGACCACTCACTCCTCCGAAATTAATCAAGACCAAGGTTTTGTGTTATTCTGTATCGCCCGACATATGTCTATTGATCTCGCTCCCTTGCTTATTCGGAAAATGATAGGTGTCTCTGGGAATAGACAGTTAGGGCTTCCTTATGGGTGTTTGATTAATCGTCTTTTGTCTGACCTTGGGGTTCGGGTGTTCGAGGATGATGAGTTTGCCTTCCCCTCCCGACCATTCACAAAGAAAACTGTCTCACAAAGTCGGGCTCATGTTAAGGGGGAGTCTTCTCGGGCTGATCCTTCTGCAGGTACCACTGCTGGACTTGCTGAGGAGGCTGAATATGATGCTGCTGCCGCCGGGGATGAGGAGGATCCTACTCCACCAGTTCCCCCTAGCTCTTTTTCTGATCAGCTTCAGCGTTTTGAGGAGGCTATGACCCAGAGGTTAGACTTTCTCGATGCCCGTTTTGATGGTTTTGATGGTCGTCTTGGTCAGCTGGAGCAGACTGCCGGTCACACTACTTCGCAGCTGGACCACATCATTTCCTTACTGACGCTTCAGCCGTCACCTCCTCCACCTGGTGCATGATTTTTTTTTTGATTCCCGGTCAAAAAGGGGGAGAGTTTGGTCTTGCTGTGATATTGTTTGGTCTCTAGTGATGGTACATGGTACATTACATGGTACATTTTTTTTTGTAAGATGGTTCATTTGTTTTGTTCATATGGGATATTTTGTTCTTTTGGTTATGTCACATGGATATTTTGTTGTTCATATGGATATCATGGATATTTTGTTTCTTTGGTTCTATCGGATGGATACGTTTTGATATATTCTTATATAGTTCCACAAGTTTTGATTTTTCTGGTATGTTGCTGTTTTTTTTCTTTTTTCTTCAACAGGTGAATGTTGGATGAAGAGTTGGCTTGATGGACTGTTACATTGCACGATTGGGCAAGATTGTTTGTGTATAGAGTTGTTTTTGAGTTTTTTTATTTTCTTGTTTAGTGCGTGTGTTTAAGAACATTTGTTTAGAAAGGTTTTGTCCGGGAATTGACAAATGGGGAGATTGTTAGGTCCCTTGATTGTCAAATCCAGATACAAAACCTTGCGTTGTTAAAGTTGTTTCTTTTCAGTGTTTTTGTTCTTCCCGCTCGAGCGGGGACATTGACGCTCGAGCGGAGTTTGTGGTCTCTCAGTATTTGTGACAGGTCTGTAAAAGTACTGGAGTGCGTAATTTTGCGCTCGAGCGGGTGATGAAGCGCTCGAGCGGACCACTGTGTTACCACACGCGTATTTTGTTGAAGCCGCTCGAGCGGGATGTTGGGCGCTCGAGCGGAGATCGCGGATTCAGGATTCCTATTTATATCTTTTTAGGTTGTTTTTAGGACTACTTTTTCTAAATCTTATTCAAGAGTCCTAGGGTTTTGTTTGTGGGGTTCTTCTGGAGTTTTGGTGAGTTTTCCTTGATGTCTTGAGAAGAGTTCTTCACTCATGATCTAAAATACATACATCAAGGAGTTGGTTTTCTTTAAATTCAAGAGAGAGTTCTCTTTGGTGGATTCCGAAGATTCTAGCGTATAGCTTTCAAAAGGAGTTTGATTCTATATGTGAGTGAGGTTGTGGAATCAACTTCAGGATTGATCAGTTCCGAGACGAAGTCGTGAAAAAAGAGTTACAGAAGATTCGAAGACAGATTGACTGAGTTGGGTAATTTGTATGATATCTTTGTAATCTTTTTACTTCAGTAGTGGATTGATTAGTGGCGTTTCGCCCGTGGTTTTTTAATCACAGTTGGAGGTGTCCAATTGTGATTTTTTCCACGTAAAAATCGTTTGTGTCGATTTATTAATTATTCTGAAAAACAAATAATCTAAATCACTTTCGTAAGTACTTGTTGATTTAGATTGTGTGTTTTGAATTTTTAGGATTTGGAATATTTTTAATCTTGATCTAATCACGAATGATTTTCAATTGGGAAAAAACAGCCAAAGTAACATAAATAACAATCCAAAAAAGGGAAGCTAACAAGAGGACACGCACAATATGCAAACTCCTATAACAAAGCCAAATAACAGTAAGAATATATAGATAAAGACAGACATTGATGGGCTTTTGTTGTTTAGTCACACACAAAAACAAAACGAAAAATGTAAATTCAAGGGAAATCAAGGAGCGTTTAGTCAATTTATCATCAATTCATTACCAGATTTCTTAATTGTCTGTGGCTTCGCAGGCGAGAACCGACTCGCTCGATTGTTGTCCATTTCTGGGACGACAACACTTGCATTAGTATCGAATTGAAAACGAATTTGAACCCACCTCAAGACATGGGTCCAAAACTTTATCAATTCTCTATATATACAATCAGAGTTTATACAATGAAGAGAATTAGAAATCAGAGCTTTGAGAAAACTTGTAATGAAGTCAATAAAACAGAGAGAAACAATGTGAAGAAATGAAACCCAGTTGGGAGTAAAGAGGATCGATTGCATGGAATCAGCATTTTGGATTTGGATTTGGATTTGGTTTTGGTTTTGGTTTTGGTTTTCACCGAAAAGTTCGCCGGAAAGAGAAGCGAGAAAGTCGGGAAGGGTTTTGGGTTTTCATCTAAAGAAAGGCAAAAGAAAGATAGATCGATTTCATTGGCAGATACATATATTTGCACCTCTTTCTCATTACAATTGTCTTTGCTTTCTCTCTCTATATATATGCATTTTTTTTGTTTTCTCTCTCTATATAAAGTGCAGCTCTCGCCGGAGAGAGAAAGATGAAAGAGCCAGATTAGAGCAGAGACAAAAAGCAAGTAAAGAGGTTGTTAAAAGAGAAGAAAGAAGAAAAGTGAATTCCTCCTTGTGTTCAGAGAATCAGGTTCTTCACCAAATAAAGCACGCAGAGAGAGAGAGAGAGAGAGAGAGAGAGAAGAAAAAGGTTAACATGAAAAACAAGCATGAAAAATTCTCGAGAAATACAGCGGATCTCATTCATTTTACTCATAAAAGAATATTAGGATATAAATAAAAAAATGCCCATTAATCCTCGAATCTCGTAGAACAAAACCCATGTTTCTGAATCCAACAAACATCAGTCTTTTTCTCAGATTATACCCACTCAAAGTAGATATTCTCACAAAAGTCAGAACAAACTGTTCATTTCTTCTAATTCTTCAGATTTACATGAACTCGTTAATTGAAAAAACAACAACAACAAACACAGTAATTTGGAGGAAATTTTATTTTCTGAATCAAACCCATTTGATTGGATAACAAAGAATCGAAAATTTTGCTGAGAATTCGAAGAACAAAAAGAGACAAGGCAATGGAACAAGTATAATAACCTTTAATTTCATAGAAGAATCAAGTAGTTTTCGACATTACATAGCTGTGAACTTCATCAACTTTTTCCCTCTTCACAGTCCCTGTCTAGAGAGCTCAGAATCACTCCCACAACACCGAAAAAATCCATGCTTTCGCTGTCCAAAACCACGTTCAAATGAATGCATCACATAACAAAACGGTCACACTCTCTCTCCCTCCTTACAGGAAAACATTATGGCGGACACTGATATAAATAAATAAATAATAATAAATTATATATTATATGTATTTTATAATTAAAAACAAATATCATAACTAAATAGAATATAAAACATAATTAAAAAATTTATGGATCATAATTAAATAATATGATAAAAATTGATCATAATTAAATATATACCCTATTTAAGGAGGGTGTGTGGGAAGTAGTTTTTTTTTTTTTTTTTTCCGGTTAAAATAGTACTAAAAGAAAAAATAGATTAAAATAGTTAATAAAACAAAATGTCACATCAAATCTATAATTATTTTATTTTTTCTTTCACAAATATCACATCCAATTACAAAAAAATCTATCTTTCCAAACATAAAAAATTTAACCTCTTAAAATAACCAAAAATTAAAATAAAAATAATAACTTCTCAAACAGTGATGTATATTAGAATTGATCAAGTCCTTTTTTAAGTTGTTCCAAAAAAAAAAAAAAAAAAACGGAAGAACAAAAGAAAAGAAAAGTCCTTTTTGAAGAACATCATTCCACCATCGACGGTTTTGGAAAGACCGCTCATCGTAGCCGTTGGATCATCGGCCCAAGATCAAACAATGATGTCCTACGTGTCCGCCACATCGGCAGCCACCTGTTTTACTTTCAACAACATGCCAACGTGTACTTTTCCACATGGCGCACCATGCAAGTGAACTGGACGGACGATCGAGATTCGTTCTCGCAAATCTAGGTCTTGATCTGATCCGTCCATTACGATTTTTAAGCAGAAAGAAAGACAAGCCGTTGGAACCAAATCCACTGTTCGGAAACGATTCTCTTTCATCCCATTAATTCAAGATCTTAGAAACGTACCGCGAGATTCTTGGAAAATTTGTTCAATTCATTCATTTGTGTGAGGTGATTTGTGAAACAAAAATGTAAGAAATTTTGTAAATTTTATTAATATTTTTATTAAATATCTTATATGAATGTGAGATTTACACTGAATTCATATTATAAGAGTCTTATACATATAAAATATTTGATAAAAATTTTAATAAAATTTTTAAAATCTTTAATATTATTCTTTATGAAAATGTCACGTCAATACCTTGGACCAAATAATAATTACTCCAGTTCTTGTCATATTTTCCGAGAAAATATACCCTTTTCTTGTTAAGATTGTGGGGTAATTTTGAAAATTAGTAAAAAATTAATTTTTTAATTTTTTTTATTAAAAAAGTAACAAAAAAAATTAATTTTTTTAGTTAAAAGAGTCATTAAAAAATCAAAAAAATCAAAAAACTACCTCGTTATTAACTTTTCAAAACACCACTATATAAAATATTTGGAAAATTGCATGGCACTAACATTTTTGTCGTTTTGATGGGTGTAAATTAATTGAAATTTAATTTTGTTTAATTAATAATAGAAATTACACCTATTTACATGCACGTGACACATCAACAAACAAAATTATAAATTCAAATAGTTACATAATATACACAAATAAAGAGAATAAGAGGGAGAGAATGAGGGAGGTGAGACTGGTGAGTCAAGTTATATTCTTTAAATTTGACTTAAAAATTAATGAATTTTAAAATATATTTAAATTTAACTTATTTATATAAAAAGTCAATTTGTAATGAGTTTTTAATAAGTTGAACTTGAGTAATTTCATTTTATATAATACATATATATTTATTGAGTAGAGTAGTAAGTTGTTTAAACTTATTTTTGAAAATTTAACAAATTTGAAAACGTGTTTCAAAATTAATTTGTTTATATAATGAGCCAATCACGAATTAGTTTTTAAAGAACAAAACACAAGTGGAGCTTGATTAGTTTGATTCTTTGTAATGTAAATATACTTATTGAGTTAAATAATGGATTGTTCAAATTTACATTAAGAACCTACGAGGTTTTATAATATATTTAAATTTAACTTATTTACGTAATGGGTTAATCTCAAATAATTTTTAAGAATATGAATATGTATTGAAGTTGACTAACCTGGTTTGTTTTGTGGACAAGGCTGAGGATCGCTAAAGGCGACCATGTCGGCAGAGCCGGCTTGAGTGTAAGACAACTAAAACTGGTGCTTTAGGCTTCAAAATTTAGAAAGGTCCCAAAATTTTTAAATTTTGTAATTTTCCACTAGTAGTTGTTATTGAATAGGCTAAAAAACTCATCTTAACCTCATCAAACAAAAAACGCAACACCATAACGATGTATAATTACTTTTTAATATTAACACTAAAATCTCTTTTTCAGTATAAAAATTGAGCAGATATTATTTTATCCTTTATAGTTTATTTCATGTACAGTTTGCTTGTTATTAGTATTTAAAAATATGTAAATAACTCCATATAGGCTTGGTTTGGGAAGTAGGTTGGCTTTTTGGCTTTTTGGTTTTTTTGGCTATTTTAGCCTGGGCTAAAAAGCTTGGTTTGGGAAGGACTTTTTGGCTTTTTGGCTTTTTTAATTTTTTTTGTGAGAGAAGAATGTAATGATTATAGGTTGGATGTGATGTTTTGTTTGTTATGGCTAAAATAGCCTATTTTGTTTTTTGTGGCTAAAATAGCCAAAAAAGCCTGAAAACTATCTTGCCAAACAGAGGCATAGTTAGTAGACTAAAGTGCATTGTCACTAAGGGTGCGTTTGTTTGGACGGACTGAATAAGAGGAGATTGTAATCCATCGGACTGTTAATCCCGGGATACATTGTCCCCGGACTATTTGGTTGGACTGGATTTGTATCCTATGTTTGTTTAGTTATGGGATTAGATGTCTGGATTGAACTATTTTTAATGAATCCAATGTTTGGTTAGACGGACTGGATAAGGATAAATGTTCAAAAGACTATTTTATCCTTCTAATTTATAATTTTTATTTAATATACAATTTTAAATTTGTAATCTATAATTTATAATTTAACAACACTAAAAAAATTTAATTTATAAGGCCATAATTTTTAATTTATTATTTTCAATTAAATTTAATTTATAATTTATAATTTATATTTTTTATTTAATATATAATTTTAAATTAACGACAATAAAAAAATAATTTTATTTAATATATAAATTAAATTTTCAACAACACTAAAAAAATTTAATTTATAAGGCCATAATTTATAATTTATTATTTTTAAATAAATTTAATTTATAATTTATAATTTTTATTTAATATATAATTTTAAATTAACAACACTAAAAAAATAATTTTAGAGAAATATGTAAATTTAATTTTTTAACAACACTAAAAAAAATTAATTTATAAGGCCATAATTTTTAATTTATTATTTTTAATTAAATTTAATTTATAATTTATAATTTAATTTTTTTATTTAATATATAATTTTAAATTAACAACACTAAAAAAATAATTTATAAATGTTCAAAAGACTATTTTACCCTTTCTAATTGTTTACTAAGTACTAGCATGGAGGGTAAAATGGACATTTCACCAAATAATCCCATAAGATACCAATCCCATGGTTTCTATCTCACACCCCCCATGGGATAGAATAGTCCCATATTTGTGGGACTAATAGTCCGGGGAACTATTAATCCGGAGCAAAATTTTGTAAACAAATAATAGACTATTAATCCGGTGGGACTAATAGTCCAATCCCACACCCTTATCCCTCAAAACAAACATGCTCTAAGTGTCAAACACCAACTGGATATTACTAAATTATGTACTTGATCTCTAAATATCTGGATAAATCATATGTAGGATGAAATACAGGTATAATGCATTTTGAATTTAAAAAATAAATAAATAATGAAAATAGTTGTACCGTAGTTTACATAATGAGGTTATTTATGTATAAAAATATTTTAGTTCTTCTGCAAAAGTTGTTAATGGTATAAACAATATATGCTAATTCACAAATCATAAATGTTATGTGCTTATTTTAAATATCATGAGATAAATAGTAAATGAAGAATCTAATATTAATGAAGAAGAGAGTGTTGGTTTTATAATTTATTTATTTATTTATTTTTGATATTAAAAAAAAATGAATGTGTGATTAGTTTACAAAAATATCTTCTAGTTTTACAAATGTTATGTGGTTATTTGTTTTGTCACTTTAGACCCCAAAAGTCTCTTCAGTCGGCAACAATTGCCAGCAACGGGGGACAAGAAGAGGGTGATCACTTTTTTCTCTTCATGGTGACAACGACTTTCCTCCACTCTTCTTCTACTCACTGCTGGAAATTAAGCTTTCAATGGCGTTTAAAAAATGCTGTCATAGTTATCAAAAACGCCGCTAATTGTTTTTGTAATGTTTAATATCAAACGTCGAAAATATTTCCGTCACTGTAGCCTTACGACGCTTTTAAAAGCGTCGCTATATTAATATAGGCAGCGTTTTTGAAAATGCCGCTAAATGTGCTGCATGACGCTACACTGACATAACACCACATTTAGCGACGTTTTAAAAACGTCGTGATAGATCTTTTCTATTTTAAAAATATACCCGTTGACAATATTCTATGGTGGCGTTTAAAAACGCCGTTATAGCATCATTTTTTTATTTTTATTTTTTAAATTGTGCTAATCAAGATGAAAAATATTAAATATATTGACTAAATTTAGGTAAACATAACACTGGATCAATTCATGCTTCTCTATATGCAAAAATATTTCAATTCCAAGATGAAATAAAGTTAAAATATTGCCTAGTGGTAAGTTGAAAGTTATTATAAAACAAATCGGCACAAAAGATCCATTTCAAGCTAATTATACATACAAGTACTATGAAAGACCAATTCCTTTCGGGTTTAATTTTTCCTAAGAGTGTTTGTTTCCTAAGAAATTGTTGGGGAATTGGTTGCCAACAGGGGAGAATGGTTTGATGTCAGGAACTGAACTAGGAATATGACTCATTGTTTCAGTTTCAGAGTAACCCATTGCTTGAAACCCATCGAAAAACCTTGGAGAACCAAAGAAAGAAGAAATGGGTATGGTGTGATTTAGGGGGAGAGAAGCTAGAGAGCTCTGGTCCGCCATTAGAGTTTGCTTGGTCGTCACTGCTCTATATCTATTCCTCAGCATAATGACCAAATTCGATAAATTCCACTGCAAATCACAGATTCAAAACTTAAGATAGAGAATCAGAAAAAGTAAATCATCTTAAGAATTAAACTCAATGATGAGAAATGTTACCCAAAACTTAGAGAATGGAAAAGTCTCCTAAATTTCTTTAGCTTCCATGGCTGACTTTTTTTTTACTCCTTGATTTGTCTGTGTGTGATCTTGTTCCATCAGTGAGAACAAGAATCGATTAACACTCGCATGCAAGCCATGCGATCAACGTTGAGCTGCTCTGCCATTGACATGTGTGTTGTTGATCTATGGACTCTCAAGTTTGTGCATTGAATTTTGCTTTGTTCTCTCTTCTCTTAGTGGGTTTTCATTTTCATTGTCATCAATTACTTATATGCTGAGTAGAGAAAAGTTAGAGAGAAAAATGTTCTATGGGCTGGTGGCATTTTAAAGAAGAAAATATGTTAAAAGGGAGTAAAAATTAATGAGTCATGCTAAGATACTAAATAGTTTACTAAATTTTTTATTAAACTTTTTATATGAGTGTGGTTTTATATTTATGTGAGGGATTTATTAAAAAATTTAATAAATTACTTAAAATTTATTGTAATTTTTAAAATTAAATATAATAGTGATATTACGCTATTATTCATATATAATATTATAATTATAATATTATATAGGGTTCGTTTGGAAAGTGTAGTTTTTTAACTTTTTGACTTTTTGGTTATTTTAGTTTGGGGCTAAAAAGTTTCGTTTGGGAAGGAATTTTTGGTTTTTTTAACTTTTTGTGAAAGAAAGAATATAATAATTATAAGTTAGATGTGATATTTTATCTTATTAGACTAAAAAGTCTATTTTATCTTTTTATAACTAAAATAACCTCAAATCTAACCTAATCCATCTTCCCAAACAGAGGCATAATCACTTTATATAACTCATTCCATTAACTTACACTTGGAATTGAATACACATATGAGAGACAAAAGAAAGAAGAAATAAAGTTGTAGCAAAATTCATAAATGAAAAGATATGATCCTACCCTTGCCATGATGATAGCCATTTCCATATTGAGGGATTGCTTGACAAATAACTCATAGTTGCAAGGTTTGTAGAAAAAGTTTGCCAACCAAGTCTCATTCCAGATCCGGCTAAACAGCACAAATAATAAAGAACAATGAAATTGAAGACTAACCAATCGATCTCTTCAAATTGCATAAAAAATTTCTTTTCATACGTTAGCAAGGCTACATGCAGTACCAAAATGAGAACTTTGAGTAATTATGAAACCTTAAAATACGTGCCTTCAACCTAGCTGCAACATTACCAGTGATCTATCAGTTTCGTGGCTTGGGGATGGACTAAAAAGAAAAGACCTCAGTTGATAATGGGTGATGGTTCAAAACATGGGATCAAGGGATTAGAGATTCTTCTATTGCTTGGCAAAAAATAAACAAATAAAATTATTCAATCTCCAATTGTCCTTAGATATATGTTAAGAAATGAACCCAGCAATGTATATCAAGCAATCTAACAGAAATTATAAGAAAAACTTAGCTTCAAAATTTAGCATAACATATGTGATGATACAGCGTGTTCCAGATGGAACGGATCAGACTGATCCACACTTCCCAAACCAGTGCCCGACGTACCAAGCCTACAGAGAGACCTGCACAAGAGTTCTACGGGGAACGGGGAGTCCCCTAGTTAACCCTCCGACGAGCAAGTTAGAAAGAGAGGTGGAAAATAGAGATACATTAGTGATAGAAAAGTTTAACCTTCTTCCTGTCTTCGACGTCTGCTTATATCCTCTGGTAATCATTTCGTTGTCCCTTTCGACCTGTCATCTTGGCCGAAAGTCTAAGCTCTAGCTTTCCTTGTTCATGGTGAGGTCGTTCTGTCTCGACGGGGAAGGGTTATCGCCATAAATGCTGTAAGGGACTTCATTAATGGTTGATGTGCAGTGCAATAACTTTGCAAGATCTTTCTCTGCTTATGTGGCTTGTCATTCTCTTGTCACGTGTTTAGATATCATTGTTTAGATATCATTGGTTCTTAATGCCATGTTGAGCTCCAGCAACGTTGGACTTTGGTATTTGAATTATGTATTGGGCCCTAAATGGTGGGCTATACCCTTTATGGGCTTACCCGTGTCAGTAGTCCCCTATTCCCAAGTACAACTTTAGTCCAAGGAAGGGAATAAAGAAGAAAACAGTAGTTGTGAGAGATCGACGGGGCGAAGACCGACCGGAAGGTAGGCGAAGACCGGCCATGAGGAGGGCCGACCGCGAAGGGTGACCGAGGGGAGGGACCGATCATGAGGAGGGCCGACCGCAAAGGGTGATCGAAGGGAGGGACCGACCGTGAGGAGGGCCGACCGCGAAGGGTGATCGAGGAGACAGACCGACTGTAAAGAGGGCCGGCCGCGAAGGGTGAGTGGCGGTGCGCGAAGCTCGAGGAGCGGCGGGGTACGTGGTGAAGTGAAGTGGAATAAACAAGGAAAGGAAAAGGGGCAGTGGATCGTGGTTGTACACATGGCGGAATCTCGTAAATGGGGAAGGTTAGGTGTTGAGTAAGAAATGAAGCGATAGGTCAATATAGGGTGTTTGAAAAGACGATTTTGGCGGATTTTTGAAAATTTTCAAACTGGCGAAATTTAATTATGACCCTTGGAATACAGGCAAATCTTGAGCTTTTGGTGTTATTCGCTTTACCTATCTTTTTGCAAAAAATCAAAACGTTCCAAAAGTAAACTCTTTTGTGTCGAGTGATACGCCTTTGCAACATTTTTGTGAACTATCTTGCACCAGCGTCTGAAGCTATACGCAAGCATACCAGAGAGATGTCTTGAAAGGATGCGCCCACCATGAGACTAGATGCGTTGGGTGACGACGACGCAGTGGACCTGACAGAGCAATATAGGACGAAGAGGTGAGTAGGGAGCGAAGAGGAGCCAGCGGGGTGACCCCGCTCGTCCACACTGATAGCGGCGGTGAAGCCAATCAGTCAAGTAGAGCCAAACCATTGGCACACGAAGGCTGACAAATCGACCTTTACAGCGAAGGAGTTGGAGGAGGTGCGCGGGAAGTATCAGATTCCCGCGGAAATAGAGTTAAAACTGCCGACATCAAAGGAGAGGTCGTCCGATGCTCGACCGGGGGCGTTTGCCCTCTACGAAGAGGCGTTGAAGGGAGGGTTGAGGTTGCTGCTTCCCCGAATAGTAGTTGACGTTTTGAATCGGCTGGAGGTGGCTCCGGGCCAATTGATGCCCAACACGTGGAAGATTGTATTGGCCTGTGCGAGTGCGTGGCCACGGGCGAACGAGAGGGCTGCCATGACGGTGGATGAGTTTTTTGCATGTTACAAGGCTTCAGGCCAACAAAAGACTTGGGTCACTTTGCAAGCGACGGCAGGGAAGGGTTTGGTAGCGGGGTTGCCGTCGTCAGTGAAGGGGTGGAGACCACGGTAGTTCTATGTGTCAGCCAACGGGGGGCAGGAGTGCGCACGGTATGGAGGGTGCTAACCAAGTCAGTGGACCCAAGGTTGGGAACAAAAGTAGAGGAGAGAGTGAAGAAGGTGAAGGCATGGAGGGAGAAGGAGGGCGCCAAGTGGGACGACCTCGTTCAATCTTCAGCCTTATTTGCCTCGGGGCTAGGGCCGCAGCCGATCGGTGGGGACCTCGCGCCAGCAGAGTTAGAGGCGAGGACGAGGGCGCAGGAGGCGAAGGATAAGACGATTTTTGCCAAGGCTAATAAATACAAAGAGGCACAGTTAGGCCGTCTACCGAAGCCGATCGCGAGGGAAAGAATCCGCCCGCGCCCGAAGCTGCTGAAGGAAAAAGACTTGGGTGGTTTTGAGCCACGACCGCCTCCAGTGGGTCCTTTGAAGGAAAGAGGCAACAAAGAGGTAGAAGCTGTGTTGAAGAGAAAGAAGAAGAAGAGAATAGACAAGGGTGAGGAAAAGCCAGTGTTGAAAAAGATGAAGGAATGGATGGTAGAGGCGACCCCCGAAGTGGGGTTGGAGGGGACAGCAAAGGGAATGGAGAGTACCCTGGGCCCCGAAGTACAAGTAGAAGGTGGGGTGACTGGCCCTAAGCAGGGAGCAGAACAACAGCCCGTGGGGGGTCTTGAGCCCCAAGGAGAAGGAGAGAGGATCAGGTTGAAGACCGCCATTTACCACGCTCCAGCAGTGTCCGGGCGACTAGAGAGAGAAGGAAGCGAAGCCAGGACTGCTGCCGATCAGCTTTTGGGGGTGGTAGAGGACGCGGCCGTGCGTTCGTTGGCCAGTTTCACAGAGGCCGAACTACTAAGGGGGTTGTGCTTGACCCAGATGGAGGCGACGGCCTTAGCAGGAGCCTTACTGAACAAGGCGGCGGCTACAAAAGGCGAAGTTAGGCCACTGAAGGCAAAGTTGGAGGAGGTGGAGGCCCAACTTGAAAGTTTGAGGAGGGCGACTGTAGGATGGAGGAAGACCGCGCGGAGTGCGTGTGTTAAGGGGCTGGAAAAGGCCCAGAAAACTAAGAAGATGGAAGTGTTAGCGATAGTGCAGGGCTATTCTACAGACCGTGCTAATGCTGAGCTGCTTGCGACCAAGTTAGAGATGGAGACGGAACGCTGCAAGGTGGTGTAGCTCGAGTTGCAGTTGGCTGGCGAGCAGAAGAAGCTAGAAGAGTCTCAGAAAGCCTACATCGTCGCCAACGAAAGGTGGGACGAGGCCATAGCCTGTAATGAAGATCTACGGGCGCAATCGATCAAGGAAAAAAAAAAGGAGATCAGAAAATCGCTACGTTGGAGAAAGCGCTGGCGGACGAGCAGGCTAGACTGACGACTGAAAGGGCGGGGTATCCCGACCTGTGCAAGGCGGCAGTGGAACAATTCAAGAAGTCGACTGACTTTCAGATAGCCATCGATGCCGCAGTTGCCAGGAGCTTGGAAAGAGAGGGTGATGAGGGGGCTGGGCTGTTGAGGGCGGCCGTTGGAAGCAGGAGTGAAGAAGAAGTGATCCAAAGTTTCCAGCGGTCGAATTTTTATAAACATAAGATGGCTGAGTTCTGAGACAGCGGCTGGAAGACCTTCAAACGAAAAGCGGAAGAGTTGTTCCCAAACTTAGACTTCAGCAGTGTGAATATAGATGAGGACGTCGTTGCCCAGACCCCCCTGGATAAGGGGATTGACGAAGAAGACCTTACCTCGAGCAAGGAGGAATGATTAATGTAACTAAAATTTGTAAATAGAATTTTTGTTGTTGTTTTGTTTCTTCTCTTTTTCTTTTTTTTTCTTTTTATTTCATGTTGGGCGTGTAATTTCTGTAATGAATTGATGTATAAGTTTTGTAAATAAAATTATGAGTTATGTTTTTCATACTATTGTCTTTATTTCTGGTAGATCTGAAAAGAATGGGAATGGTCATTTCAGATAAGGCTTGTGTATAAATTGTAGGGAAAGTTGAGAAGTAGGGAGCCAATCGAACTTGTGGGAAAACTATGACGCAAAGAATGTTAACAATGAAAATGTTGAAAAGTAAAGGTCTTAAAATGGGAGTGTTGAGAAAATGTGAGAGTGAAAAGGTCTTAAAATGTGAGAGTTTTGAAATGTTAAATCATGTGGGTTGGGAAATGAAAGTTAAAAAATGTAAAGAATGTTAAGAGGCGTAAAAGCATGGACCTGGAATTTGACTAAGTATGGCAACTATGCCACAATCATGAAGTTGTAAGAATGGCCTTAGCCTAGCTCTTCATTTGTGTTCAGTTTGGCTTGAGCCATAACTAAATCAGTCTGGCTTAGGCTTCAAATAACTCAGTCTAGCTAAGCCCTTCACGCTGAGTCTGGCTGAGGCTTTGAGCAACTCAGTCTAGCTGAGCCCTTCATGCTCAGTTTGGCTAAGGCTTTAAGTAACTCAGTTTGGCTGAACCCTTCGTACTCAGTCTGGCTGAGGCTTTAAGTAACTCAGTCTGGCTAAGCCCTTCGTGCTCAGTCTGGCTGAGGTTTTAAGTTACTCAGTCGAGCTGAGGCTGCAAGCAGGGTGTTATTCAAATTCCACGCAGATAATTGAGATATAAGATTGTTGTCATTTAAAGCGTAGCCCATTGATCACAAATTTACATCATGTAAGAAAAGGACAAAGACATCCAAGTGTTGAAATTGTCAAAAAGAAAATACAGCAATGGATCGATACAAAAATGGGGCTTTTATTGAAAATAACGCTTCAAGTGCTCGGCGTTCCATGGATGGGGGAGGTCTCGGCCTTCCATGTCTTGAAGTCGGTACGTACATGGACGAGGTCTGGCCTTAACAACGTAAGGTCCCTCCCACTTGGCTGCTAGCTTGTCCTCAGTCGGATTTTTGGTGGCAAGAGTTGCTTCGCGCAAAACAAGGTCCCCCACAACGAACTTCCTCAGTCGGACTTTGCGGTTGTAATGTGTTCTCATTTTCTGTTGATATGAGGCCTGCCTGACAGCAATGGTCTCTCGGAGCTCTTCAATCAGGTCTAGGTCTGCCCGACGCAGCTCTTCAGTTAGTTCCGGATTCGGGTGCAAAACCCTTGGGGTGGCAAGACCGATTTCCACTGGGATGACCGCCTCAGCGCCGTATGTTAAGCGGAAGGGGGTCTCCCCAGTGGGGGTTCGGACAGTAGTGCGGTAGCCCAAGAGTACGTTTGGTAATTCCTCAGCCCATAGTCCCTTAGTAGCTTCCAACTTAGTTTTGATGATCTTCAGAAGAGAACGGTTGGTAACCTCAACTTGGCCATTGGCTTGGGGATGACCTGAGGAAGAGAAGCATGGCTGGATTTGAAGCTCTGCCCAGAATTTCCTGAACTTGGCATTGTCGAATTGTTTGCCGTTGTCGAAGACGATGGCTTGAGGGATGCCAAATCAGCACACGATCGACTGCCAGATGAATCTGGTTGTGTTCCGCTCGTTAATTGTGGCAAGGGGTTCCGCCTCCACCCATTTAGTGAAGTAGTCAATAGCGAAGATTGCGAATTTGGTTTGGTCTCGGCTGGTGGGCAATGGGCCAACTAAGTCGATCCCCCATTTGGCGAATGGGTAAGGATTGCAAAGTGTGATCAGTTTTGTAGGAGGAGCATGAAGGATGTTGGCAAAGCGTTGGCACTTATCACATTTAAGCCCGAATTCAGTGGCATCTTGATTAAGAGTAGGCCAGAAGTAACCGGTGCGAAGTATTTTGTGGGCTAGTGACTTGGCACCCGAATGATTACCACATATACCCTCATGGACTTCCCTCATTACGTAGGTCGTTTGAACAAGATTGAGGCATCGCAGGTATGGACGTGAAAAGCCACGTTTGTATAAGAGGCTGCTGATGAGAATGTAGTTGGACGACCTGGCCCTGACTTTGGTAGCCATCTGTTTGTCGTCTAGCAGTTCTCCCTTTGTCAAAAATAGAAAGATGTCGGCCGCCAATGGAATAGGTTCGTTTTGGAGGAAGTGGACTTGCTGCTGGTTGGGAGAAATGGCAAGGTAGGCCAGGTACTCGAGGCGAACACCATGGCTGAGGTCTGACTGGTCTGCAGAAGCTAATTTGGTCATCTGATCTGCCTTGGAGTTTTTCGCCCGAGGGATATGCTTGATGTGGAAAGTGTTAAAGAGGCAAGCAAGGGGGAGTGCAATATCCCTGTAAGCCCGCATTGTGTCTTCCTTGGCATCGAATTCCCCCGTAATTTGTCCGACAATGAGTTGGGAATCTCTGAACACTTGGATATGGCTAGCACCAATGTCTCTGGCGAAGCGGAGACTCACGATCAATGCCTCATATTCAGCCTCATTGTTACTTGCGTCGAACAAGAAGCGGAGAGCACACTTGAAATAACCACCCTCGGGGGTGGAAAGGATGAGACCAGCCCCATTGCCTTCATTGTGGGATGATCCATCGACGTTGAGGGTCTAAGAATGGGGGTCTTCTGTCTCAGTGTGGGGTTGTGGGGGCGGTAGGGACATGATTGGAGTGGGATTAGTGAATGCCAGGATGAAATTAGTAACAGTCTGCCCTTTGATCGCCGTTCGAGATCGGTAGGAGATGTCAAATTGGCTGAGCTCGACCGACCATTGCATAAGTCTGCCGGACAGCTCTGGTTGTTGCATTATCTTCTTCAAAGGTTGATCAGTGAGGACCACTATGGAGTGGGCTTGAAAGTAAGGACGGAGTCGTCTTGAGGCGGTGACCAAGGCCAAGGACATTTTTTCTAGTAATGGGTAATTATGTTCGGCGCCTCTGAGAGCCCGGCTAATGTAATAAACCGGGTGTTGTACTGGACCGTCCTCCCTGATGAGGGCCACGCTGACTGCAGTGCTTGAGACGGCTAAATAGAGAAAAAGGGACTTACCTGTGAGCACTTGGGAGAGTAAGGGGGGTTGGCCATGCACTGCTTCAACTGTTGGAAAGCCTTTTCGGATTCGGTCGTCCATTCGAAAGTCTGTCAAAGAACTTTGAAGAAGGAGAGTCAATTATCCGTTGCGCGGGAAATGAAGCGGTTGAGGGCGGCAACTCTGCCGGTAAGCCTCTGAACCTCCTTAACCGTTCTGGGTGACTGCATTTCTATCAAGGCCATGATCTTTTCGGTGTTAGCTTCGATGCCCCGCTGACTGACCATGAAAACCAAGAACTTCCCAGATCCTACGCCGAAGGCGCATTTCTCCGAATTGAGCTTCATTTGATACTTTCGTAGGGTGCCGAAGGTCTCTCGCAAGTCGATCAGATGATTAGTGGAGAGTTTGCTCTTGACGTATACTTCCATGTTCCTGCCTATCTGATAGTGAAAGACGGCGTTGACCAACCGTTGATAAGTGGCTCCGGCATTTTTCAACCCAAATGGCATGACACGATAATGGTAGGTTCCCCGGTCGGTGATGAAGGAGTTGTGTTCTTGGTCAGATGGGTGCATCAAAATTTGGTTGTACCCAGAGAAGGCATCCATGAAGCTGAGCATTTGATGTCAGGTCGTGGCATCGACAAGTAGATCTATGCGAAGAAGGGGATAGCTATCTTTGGGGCAAGCTCGGTTGAGATCGGAGTAGTCGACACAGAGTCGCCACTTACCATTGTTTTTACGGACTAGGACCACATTTGACAGCCATCTGGGGTAGTCTACGTTTTTAATGAACTGTGCCTCAAGGAGCTTATCTACTTCAGAGACAATTAGGGTATTGCGTTCCGGGTAAAAGATGCGCTACTTTTGGTGAAAGGGTCAAAAATGGGGCTCAGTGCTAAGACGATGAGTGATGAAGAAGGGATCAATGCCCGGCATGTCGGAGTGGGTCCAGGCAAACACGTCATTGTGTTCAGTCATGAGGGTTGTTAGATCGGCCTTGGCTGGTGGGGATAGTTGGCTGCCGATCTTGGCTGTTTTTGTCGGGTTGGTGGGATCGATGAGGACCTCGACGAGCTCTTCCACCGGTTCCCCTCTGACTAGCTCGTCTTCGTCTCTGACGTCGAGTCCTTCAATGATCATAGCCTCCTTTAGCTTGACCTCTTTAAGTGAAGCCACGTAATATTCTCAGGCCACGATCTGCTCTCCCCTCACCGTGCCGACCCCAAGGTCGGTGGGGAATTTGACGGCAAGATGGAAAATGGATGTCACAGCTCGAAAGGCATTCAGGGCAGTGCAGTTGAGGATAATGTTGTAAACAGAGAGACAGTCGACGACGAGGAAGGTGAGCAACTTTGTGGTCTGTCGCGGGTATTCACTGATTGTGATGGGAAGATCGATGGAGCCTGTGGAGGTCACCCGATCTCTAGTAAAGCCTACCAGTGGGGTTTGGAGAGGGGACAGACTTTCTTCCCCAACCTTGAGCTGGCGAAAGGCATTAAGGAAGATGATGTCTTAAGAACTGTCGTTGTTGATGAGAACCCGTCTGACTTTGTAATTGGAGAGGAGAGCAGAGATGACGAGGGGGTCGTCGTGGGGGTAACGGATGCCTGTGCAGTCGGCATCCGTAAAGGTAATGGGCTCCATCCACTGCTTGGCTTGTTTGGAAGGGCGGTCCAATGTGGCAACTTCTTTATCTGAGCCCTGACTTATTTTTCTGAGCTCTGCCCGCTGGGCCGAACGGGATGGTCCTCCACAAGCGAGCCCGCCAACAATAACTTTGATCTCTCCTAGGGGGGCAGGATTGCCTTGTGCCCGGGGTTGCTGTGGAGGCCTAGCATGAACTTGGTTAGGTTGGGCGAGTTGTCGTGAAGAAGTGCGCCGGCGGTTGTTTCTGATGGGTTCAGTCCTTTGCCTTTTCTGAGGACGGGCTGCCGCGAACCGACTGAGACGTCCCTGACGTATCAGAACCTCGACTTGGTCTTTGAGGTTAACACACTCCTCCGTATTATGGTCGTGGTCCTGATAAAAGCGGTAGTATTTGGACTGGTCTCGCCGGTTAGAAGGAGATCGTGACAGTTGGGGCCATTTTAAGGGATAGTCTCGTTGGATCTGGTTCAGGACTTGTTCCATAGGGGAATTGAGGGGTGTGTATCGTTCGAACCGGCTAGGCGGTCGGGCTGGTGCCGACCGATCGGCTCGAGGTGCTCGGTCGGTATACTGAGGTGTTTGGTGAGTGTACTGGGTGTTTCTGGTTTCGGAGTCCTTTCTCTTCTCTCTGGGGGTCGGGTTTTTGGCTATAGGGTCTTGTCGAGTGGCTAGGGAATCTTCGGCGTTCATGTATTTTTGGGCTTTGAAAAGTAGGGTTGCCATGGAGGTCGGGGGGTTTTTAGAGAGTGAGAAAAGGAAATCAGAGGATCGTAGACCAGCCATGAAAGCCGTGAAGATGACCCTGTCATCATTTTTCGCTACCTGTAGGGCTTCGGTGTTGAAACGGATGACGAAGCTGCGCAGCGACTCCCCCTCAGTCTGACGGATGTTGAGGAGTTAGGTTGCCGGACACCACTGGTGTTGGGCACCAATGAAATGGCTGAGAAAGAAGTCACTTAGGTGTTGGAAAGTGGAGACAGAGTCTGCTAGCAGTTGACTAAACCAGAGTCGTGCTGACCCTTTAAGTGTTACAGGAAAGGCCCGACACATGATCTCGTCAGGGAATGCATGGAGGATCATGAGGTCCTATAAGTTTCCAAATGGTCGACTGGGTCTATTGTGCCGTCGAAAGAGTCCAACAAGGGCATTTTGAATTTAGGAGGTAAGGGTTTGTCCCTGATGGAGGCAATGAACGGTGAGTTGGCTGTGGTAAATGGTTTATTCTGCATGTTCTGCATGACTCCTTGGAGCTGGAGCTTCATGGCTCGGAGTTCTGCATCCTAGAGAGGAACGTCGTCACCACCGGAATGCAGCAAAGGCTGGACACTGCTGGCCTCTCTCTCGTGAGTGGGTGCCTGGACCGATGGATGTGGGATCCGAGGTGGCGGGTTCATATCTGGGGGAGGAGGTTGCAAGCCTTCCAAGTTGGGTGGATAGGGCTGTTGGATGGAATGGCTCGGGGCTCGTTCTTAGTTGGGTGGGATATCTGGAGGTGGTGGAAGAGGCATATGAAGGTTTCTTTGGAGTAGAGCATTAATCAAGGCTTGGTTTTGCTCGGCCAGGCGGTTAATGCTGTTGGTGAGCTCGGTGAAATACTACGGTGGGTTGTTTGGATTGAGAGGGTCGGCAACATTGTGGTGAAAAGCCATGGATCTAGTTGTGACCATCCACTTTGGTGGGTGGCAGAAAGGGATTATTGGGAAAGGGTCACCAGCGGCAGTGAGCACAACTGGCACGCGGAGCAAAAGTTTTTCCACAGACGGCGCCAACTGATGATACAGCGTGTTCCAGATGGAACGGGTCGGACTGATCCACACTTTCCAAACCGGTGCCCGACGTACCAAGCCCACAGAGAGACCTGCACAAGAGTTCTACGGGAAACGGGAAGTCCCCCAGTGAACCCTCCGACGAGCAAGTTAGAAAGAGAGATGGAAAATAAAGATAGATTAGTGATAGAAAAGCTTAACCTTCTTCCTGTCTTCGACGTCTGCTTATATCCTCTGGTAATCATTTCATTGTCCCTTCTGACCTGTCATCTTGGCTGAAAGTCTATGCTCTACCTTGCCTTATTCATGGTGAGGCCATTCTGTCTCGACGGGGAAGGGTTATCGCCATAAATACTGTAAGGGACTTCATTAATGGCTGATGTGCAGTGCAATAACTTTACAAGATTTTTGTCTGCTTGTGTGGCTTATCATTCTCTTGCCATGTGTTTAGATGTCATTGGTTCATAATGTCATGTTGAGCTCCAGCAACGTTGGACTTTGGTATTTGAATTATGTATTGAGCTCTAAATGGTGGGCTATACCCTTTATGGGCTTACCTGTGTCAATATGTAACAATCCAATTGGCAAAGGGAACCGACCTTCTAGCTTGTTGCTCCTCTAATTCCTTTGTTCTGTATATGACTTTTACTCCCTGTCAAAGAAATTAAGAGATTTTAGAAATTTGGAAGATCTGAAGTAGAAAATCAAAACACTTGAGGATAGCTAGTACATAGATGTAAAGAAGCAAAGATTTAGACTCACTGAAATGGATTCTAGGACTTTTGATATGTCAAGGGTTGCAGCTTTTCCTTCAACAAACAGGAAAAGGGCTAAAACACCAATAACCTTATTATAGAAAATCCATGGTAGAGTCTGCTCTAAGCCAGCAGAAGTACTTGTAGTAATACATAACTGCCATACAATAAGTACAGAAAAAGTCATAAATTGCAATGATGACATTATCATAAATAATAACACATGAGTGCAAGAGCCTGACTGAATATCAAAAGAAATTATGATATTGATTTCTTCAAATGTACCTAAATATCTTTATACACCTTTAAAGCCTTAAAGAGAGGAAACAGAAATCAATATACTCATCGTAGCCGAAAAAGTTCAGAGTACATATGGATGAGAGTTGAAATTTCATATTTTCTACATATCTTGTTCAATTTCAAGTATATTTCTACATAATTTTACAACAAATTGTCTAAATGTATTATACAATATGCAAGATATTTGTTCATGATGCGTCACTATATCCATATCCATATCTATATCCAACTTTTGGACACATCCAAGATCATAAGGTTTCGATTTATGAAGATCTAACACTTGGACATGCACTCAAACCTAATACTTGTATCCAAGTGCATCTAAGATAGGGGTTGGGGAGGCATGGGTGAAGAAATTTATTTGTCATTATTTACCATATTTGCAGATGTGTTTTTGGACAACTATTAAAAGCAATTGAAACCTGCCATAGCTGGGGGAAAAATTAATAATAACCTACACACATATTGCAATCTCATATGTATATAGAGAATGTCTACCTTTGCAAAAAAAAACAGTAAGGAATTTTTTATTTATTTATTTATTTTTATTTTTTTTAAGGAATTGTAAGTTTCAAAAGCACCTTTTTAGTAACTGATCCATTTTGTTGCCACAAATTTTTTTTTTTTTTGGATATGTCATAAAATAAAAACAATAAAATTCACATGTTTACAAAAGGCATACCCCAAGCACGCCTAACAACAAATAAATAAACGATTACATAACTAGCATAAATCACCACTGCATCCCCCTAAAATAGGGGGAGAAATACAAAAACAACAAAAAAACAAAATAATCAAACTTTGCCCATATATCCTTTTTGTCCCCAAGTAACCCCTACCATCAGAGATAATAGATGGACACTTGGGTGGATATATGAGCAAAGATACAAATAAACACGACAAATCTTATAAAACACAATAGTTAACACACGAAACAACAACCCGCAAGCCAAAGCAAAAATGAAAACCAGCCCCACATGGCCCCAGTCTCTACCGCAGATAAACACAGAGAATCCAATAAGCATCACACTCCTCACAGCCATGACATCCTAGCCACTAACCAAAGCCGTGACAGAGGACAAATCTACCCCACGAGAAATCCCGACAGAGTCACATGAAACTAGCATAATTAGAAACCATAAGCAGCGATCTTGGGAGTTATAGCGAAAAACGATAGCCCTACATCAACAAACCAATACATAGCCAAAAATAACATGAGAGCAATCATCATATCTCTAGTCCTTTCCTTGGTAGATCACAAGCCTCAAACCCCACGGCAGTGTGCCCTTCACTCCATTTCAGGCGTGGCAATACGATCAATTAGGATGGGTCACATGAAGACAAGAAGCAACCAGAAAACCGATTGCTAACCTCCCGTTTATCTCCCAGTCTCTAACTTAGCTAGTCATCGAACCATTATTCCCCATAGCAGTAACTCCTCAATCACTCTTGGCAGGGATGGCACAAGACTAGCCACATATCGAGTTACATGAGGATCACACGATCAATCAACATGAGAAAATTGACTATAAATGGTTCACTGCAAAGTCACTAGACAAAAATTTATAGACTCATCAATATATATATAGTGGGTGTTTGAAAAGTAGATTTTTATGTAGGTTTTTTTAGTTGTAGAATATTATTGGATAAAATTTTTTTAGTGTTTGGAAAGATAGTTAAATTTTTTTATGGTTATATATTATATTTGTGAGAGAAAAAATAAAATAATTATAAAATTAGATATAATATTTTATTTGAATTTATTTTTTTTATTTTGTAAAAATTTTATCTTTTAATAAAAAAAATCAAAAAAAACCTAACAGAAAAACTCGCCAAACACCACCATAAAAAAACCAGCAACCGTACACTATTATCAAAATTGCCCTGAACAATACCTGCTCCCACGTGCGACCTTCTTGGGAAGAACAGGTTATACAGCAATACAACAATAAACCAACCCAACACGCATGCTGTCCCAAAAAGCTGGACTTGCACTCCGAACATGTTTCACTCGGCACCCCAAACGTGGTCACTCGCACCAACGAGCGTGATGCCCACACCTTCGCAAGTCTACCGAATCACGCAGCTCCGGTGATAGCACCCTCTGTAAAACAGACCATGGCAAAAATCAATCAACGGCGCTGGTAACCCAGAGCTAGGCCAGAACCACCGGCGACCTACCTCAAAATAAATCACCAGCCATCGAAAAAATGACGACTGAAACAGGGGTAGCAAATGACCCATCACATGCAATACACTGCCGGAATAGGAACGGCAAACCCAAGCAATAACACTGGCTCCATAACCAGAATACACCACCGACCAGGAAACTAGCCGGAGAACCTTTGAACGAACCAGCACCCAGAACCCAAGCAACGCACGACGTTACCAGCGACGACCACTTCGGAATTTAAAGACCGATCGAGCAGCCAGCCACACCAACGTCGCCGAAACCAGTTCAGTCACTGTAACCAGTGCAGCTGTCGCACGTATCAAACCCACCTTCTCAAAAACAATAAAACCGAGCAGAGCCGCAACCAAAATGGTGCAACCCACCGCTGGAGTCACTAACCTATACCACCAAGGTACAGAAACCCAACCACTGTTAGCCGAACAGATTCACCAGCGAAGTCACATAGAACAATGCCAAAAGATCCTCCACGGCAACACCGGCAACCACAACTCTGAAAGCCAAACTGGCGCCGGAGTAGAGACCCGCCATTACCAAAATAGCTAACCACCTGCAACTTCTCACTGAAGCTCCATACATGACGTCACCTCAAAAAACCCCACCAGGGTACAACCCAGCACACCACCACCACTGGAACTCACGAAACTGGGGAGATAACACCCTAATCCCAAGACCAGAACATGGAACTCCACATGCACGACAGCAAAGACCTACAAAACACTACAAGCCCTCCTAAATCTGGACAAGATAAGACCAGATTCAGTAGCAATATGTACCACTGCCCAAACCAGACAAAGAATCTGATAAGGAACCCTCAAAACTCCATGGGTAACAACGGCGGAAGCTTTCTCTCTCTAGAATCTAGAGAGAGAAGCTCTCAACCTAATCCCCTATGGTACCCTCTCATATTGTCGCCACAATTTTCTCTGTAAGTCACTATCCATATTAGTGAATGTGCCATAAAACACAATTTGAGACAAATATTGCACAAGAGGAATGACTTAGCATTATTGCATACCTCTTATCAATTCTGCAAGGTTCGGCTAATCATCCAAAATGCTCATGAGATGCTCTCAATGTCAAATACTGTACCGTTTTTCCTCTGAAAGCCATATAAGAAAAAGGAAAAAAAAAAAACCTGGTAACCAGCATAAAAGCAATAAGGCCAAGTTTTGAAAGACTAAAATAAGTGTAATTTTTGTCTTTTTAGACTAAAAAGTTGAAGTTGAAAATATGAATGTTTGAGTTAACTTTTTAATTTTTTATGAAAAAATGTGTAATAAAAAATTGTAAAAATTAATTTGTAGGAGAAAATTAGAATTGGGAATTGTACAGCCGTAATTGTTGACTTTGGTGAATAGTAATGACTTTTTAACTTTTTGAGTAACTTTTTGACTTTTTGACTTTTTTTAAACTACCCAAACTTGGCCTAAATAAGGCTCTCCGAGATTAAGAGTATCACTTGAGTGGAATCAAATTAGGTAGCATTAGCAATATATTTTGTAGTTAGTACATCTGAACTATATATTTATAAATATTATATAATATATATTTATATATAATATTTATACATATATAATATTTATATACATACATCCATCTATCCATACATATTTAGGAGTTGTTTGGAATGATTTAAATAAGTATACTTTTTGTCTTTTTACGAAAAGATGTGCAGAAAAGTAGAGAGGTGATGTGATAGAAAAAGAATAAAAAAATAAAAAGATAAATTATTTTGTGTATGCCAAACTTGGCTTTATTTATACATGCATCCTGTAGACTAAAAGTTTGCCATCCATAGTTATCCTGATTTATTTCATTTTGAGTGTCCAAGAGAGGAAGACCAAAGGTCAGACGGCGCTGATCTTGCACAACCTGTTTAGCACGGGCCCTAACCTCATCTGGATCAATCTTGAATTGGGGGCGAATCAGAGCATATAAATCACAGGCTGCAACATGCAGTGTAATGTTAGTGACAAATTAAAAACTAGTGATGTTAGTACTTTTATCTTGTTAGTTCTTCTTCTTCTTCTTCTTTTTATTCCTCTTCTTCTTTCTTTAAAATGTGAACCTATATTTAATAAGAACAAGTATTGCAATTAATAAGATATTGTATTTATCAAAAAAGCTTTAATTAAATGATTACTCACCTCTTGGGATGAAAATGCGCACCCCAACCATTTTAAAAGAAGTTATTTTCCTTCATTTTCCTCTTCCTTCTGTTTATTTTCCTTCATTTTAAAAGAAGTCATTTTCCTCTTCTTGTTGTTTATTTTCCTTCTATTTTATATATGATTCTCTGTACACTTAGATTTATTAAAAAAAAATGCTATACAAAAAAATATATATATAATCCCTATTTAATCTAATGTCATAAAGTAAAAATGGGTTGAATACAACCCTTGAAAAGAAAAAAAAACGACAATAAGAGAAAAATAAAAAAAAAACAAAAAAACAACAAAAGTTCATAATGAAATTAGGACAGCACTATTGAACTTCAATAAATAAATAAAAAAGAAGCAGAATAATGATATACTAAGCAACTATTATACTATAAATTTATCTGACTTGGAAAGAGTTAACCTCCAATTATCAAAATGTCAAATCCTAAGCAACTAGATTAAACACATAATGATTAAAAAAAGGAAATCAGCATAACCCCAATTCCAGCAACAAATAAATAGGTTAATCTTAGTCATATGTAAATTCCACAAACAAATTCAAATCAAACCCACAAGTTAATGCTCAATTGATAGAGAACTAATAAAAAACCGCAGGTTTCCAGCAACAAGTAGCTTAAAATGGATAGTTCTTAAATTCACAACATGATGGGCAACATCCAGTAATGCCAATGCAATGAATATACATGAAAGTCCTAATAATATACTTAAATTCACATATCTTACCACATATTGTAATAATATAAAGCATCATATTAACAACAAAGCCAAGAATATTAAATGTGTAGAAGCATAATCTGTAACAATAAGATCACTACAACTCTTCTATAATTCTGTTGATTATTAAAAAAGCTTTAAAAAATATTAAATAAGAAGGGTAGATTTTAAAACAGAGCAAAATCAAATGAAATGGCTTTTGAAACAAAGCAAAATCAAAGCAACATCACAGCAAAATCAAATGAAATGGAGTGATATCACAGCAAAATCAAATGAATCTCAAATGAATCAAGTGAATGCTAGAACTGATATTACAACATATACAACTCCTCAGTGACAAAACAATTACTGAAACAGAGCACATACAACTCATCAATCACTGAGAGACAAAGAGAGAGAGAAAGACGGAAATAAAGAGTTTTAGAGAGAGACAGAGAGATGGTGGAGCTCACCTTAGTAGACGATGGTGCAGATGGTGGTGGCAGTGGAGCTCCGAAATCGAAATCGCTCTAAGATGAAATCACTGAGACCGATCTGAATCTCTGCGAATGATAATAGTTTAGAGAGGGTTGAGAGAGAGAGAGAGAGAGAGAGAGAGAGAGAGAGAGAGAGCTCACCTACCTCGTCGGTGTAGATGGTGGTAGCGGTGGAGCTTTGAAATTGAAATTGAAATCAGAGATTCAGATGAAATCGAAATCAGAGAAGGTGTGAGGATTCAAAATAAGGTTTTACAAAGGCTTTATTCTCAGATTCAAAATAGGCTTCAAAATTGAGAGAGAGAATCACCGAAACATAAATTTTGAAATCGAAATCGAGAGATAGAACTTCAAAATCAAAATCGGAATCGATCCGTTGAGATAGCATCATTCTGAGAGGAATCAGCGAGAGATCAATCGATAAACAGATGAGCGAGTAAGAGATTAGGGCATTCTGTTGTAAGAGATTAGGGCATCTGTTTAGAGAGAGAGAGAGAGAGAGAGAGCGAACGAGAGACTGAACGATGAATAGATGAGTAAGGGACTAGCGTTGCGTTTGGCAGGGCTTTCTAACTATGATTTGAGAGTAGGAGTTGTATTTTGAGTTTTTGAGTTTTGAAATTATGATTTGAATGTGAAAATTTTGTTTGGTGAAAGAGTTTTGAATTGAGTAGGAAATTTTTGATGTGACATATAATATTTGATACAAAAACTTACAACTCATAACCAAACATATAACTCAAAATTCTATTAAAATACATATAAAAAAAATTTAAAATTTTGGAAAATATTTTTTTCGAATATATAAAAATTAACATAGGTCAATTGCAAAAAAAAAAAAAAAAATTGCACTATTCCAGTCAACCGGCCGGACGACCGGTGGGACATCCGGTGGGACGACCGATTAGGCCAAATTTGGAAAAAACAAATTGAAAATCGTGCCTGAGACAGTTTTTTGCAGAGTGTTCTCTTTGTTGTGGAAATATAATTTAAAAGTCGTATCCAAACATGAAGTTAGAATGTGTGGGTAGAATTATATTTTGAGAATCATTCCAAACACAGCCTAGGATATTCACCAGCTCCCCTATATAAGAGAGGACATTTAAAGGCGCTTCTAAACGCCTTCAAATATTGGAACGGATATTTGAAACGGTGCCGTTTTAATATTTAAAAAAACGACGTTTAAAAAATGCCGTTAAATATTATAAATTGTGACGTTTCATAAAACGCCATTAAATAAACGTAGTCAAAACTCTTACTTCCTGTAGTGACTTTTCTCTCTCTTAGTTAGAATCGTCTGGTTAATTTGTTTGAATTATGGTTGAAAAATTTTAAAATTTTAAAATATTGCTTTGTAATTATATTTTAATTTTAATAGTTAATACTAATTTCAATTAAACAATCAACAACAAATTAACACAATGATTTAACGTAAAAACAACCACAATTGGAGTACCTCCAATTATGATAAAAGAAAAATCACGGGCCAAAACCACAAAATAATCCATTAAGAAAATAAAAAGGAAATACATGTTTACCCTCAATTACCTAGCGAATTCACGCTCGAATTGAACCGACACCGATGTGCCTCTTCCACTACCGTCTTCACCTCGAAATTGTTTTGCCTAATGTTGAATCTACAACACTAATGTCGAATTCACGACAATAAGCCACTCCAAAATCCACCAAAGCTAGGTCCTACTTCTCTGGAATCCACCGAAGAATACCTCTCTCTTTCTGAATAAAAGAATAAAGACAAACTCCTTGATGATGTCAATATAAAATATGTAGATTCATCGATCACTCTCAAATCATCAAGAAAACACTTATAAAAATAGCCTATAATATAGAAAACCTTGGCAGCTTTTCGCTTCCAAAATTTGGACGGCTTCAACCCTAAAAACAATAAATGAGGCACTTTAAATAAACAAGATCGCAAAGATCGCTCAAGTGCACACTTCACCGCTCGAGTGGTGTAAGTAAAGGCGGTGCAAAAATATAAGACGACCGCTCAAACGCACATTTCGCAGCTCAAGCTATGAAACATCTTTCCCAGAAGTTTAGTTTGTAAGCAGAGATATTGGATTCTCCTATTTACTACTCGAGCACACAAATGACCGCTCGAGCCGTCAAACAACTCTGGCTTTGGGGGCGCTGCCCTGGACCCCGCATGGGCGCTGCTCTCTAAACCCCCTCAAGCTGACCAGACAGTTCGATCCCTATACATAGTCAGCGACGCGGCAAACACTCAAGATCACAAACTCATCTACATAGGCACAATTCGGGTTGGATTCGCATCTAAATACTCACATCCTCAGTAAAACAAAGAGCGAATAAAATTACAACTGAAATGAGTTTTGTCAAATGGGATTGCCAATTACAAAAACCTAACAATGGTTATTTTATTATTATTATTATTATTATTTTGTTATTGATTTGGCGATGGTCTGCTTAGAGGGTAGAAGTGGCGACGGGAGGCCATAGAGGCAAGTGTTATAGTATGGAAAAGAGGGAGGTGGTGGGTAGCAGTGAGAAAGACCTCTTACAACAAATTTGGGTTTTTACGGCACCAAATACATGTCGTGGATATGATTCTATGACGCACGATGTAAAGCCGTGTTATGACCAGTCAGGAAAAGTCATGCCGTAGTACGCTGTTAATGTAGCAGCTGACCTTGGAAGACTAGCCGAGCGCAAAAGTTGTCGCTCGAGTGGAGAATTGTTGCTCCTAGTATCTCGCAGGTTTACAGACGAAACCACTCGGGTGAAGGAGTTGTCGCTCGAACGTAAAATGTGAGCTCCTAGTATTTTCACTTTAGCTCTGCAAAACTTCTGAAACCTTACGTTTACCGCTCGAGGGGTGGAATGTTTGCTCGAGCTATTCCCTTGCATTTTGGTTCTTCACTCGAGTGCAGAAAATTTCGCTTTAGCAGTCAAGTCAAGACAATAAATTTAAAACACGATCTACACACACTTTTGACTCGTTTTTTCATATTCTCTCTCTCTCTCTCTCTCTCTCTTCTCTTTTCCCATTTTTTCGAAAACCTTAGTGCTAAAACACTAGATTTCATCTACATTTAGCAAGAATCCATCTTAGTTCCTTCATTAAAGTCATTCTCCTCTCCAAGAGCTACGCTTTGAACCGATAAAAACGTGGTATCTCGAAAGCTCATTGGGCGGGCCTTTATCTTTCGCTACACAACTTTGAGGTAGGAATGTCTTTACCCTAGTATATCTTCATTTTGGTTTGAATGTATGTAAATCTAAGGAGGTGTTCATCTATGGATATGGATGTGATATATATATATATATATACATAAGCTTTATATAGATGATGTGTTTTTGTGAAATTGATGATGGATTAGGAAATCATCTATGAGATAGTAAGTAAATATACTCGAATTAAGGAAAATAAACCTTAGTGTAGGAAAACCCCAAATTTTCATTGAACCCTAAGGGGGATTGTTTATGAACTTGATGAAATGAATGATGGATAAGTAAAATTTGAAATTCCTCGGGTGTGTTTGGTAACGTTTACGTTTTCAGTTAATATTTACAAAAATTTTATAAACTGGTTGTTGTTTATTTTTAGAAAAACATAAACTACAAACGCGATTGGTAATTGACAAAATGTTTAAAAAAATTTAAAAATATAAAAAAGAGTGAGAAATGACAAGTGACGGCGAAGACGGTGGTAGAAAGTGGTGACGGTGGGTGGTGGGTAGCTCGTGGTGGTGGGTGATGGTGGTGGGTGGGTGGGTGACGGTGGCGGGTGGTGGGTGGTAGTGAATGGGAGGTGGTGGTGGCGGGTGGTGGGTGGTGGTGGCAAGTGGGTGGCGGGTGATGGTGGGTTGCGGGTAGGTGGCAGATGGTGGGTGGTGAGTGGCCGATGGCCGGTGGCGGGTAGGTGGCGGGTGGTGGTGGTGGGTGGGTGGGTGACAGTGGTGGGTGGTGGGTGGTAGCGAGTGGGTGATGGTGGTGGTGGTGGCGGATGGCGGGTGGTAGTGGGTGGTGGCGGGTGGGTGGTGATGGTGGGTGGGTGACGGTGGCGGGTGATGGGTGGTAGCGAGTGGGTGGTGGTGGTGGTGGCGGCCGCGGCGGGTGGTGGGTGGTGGTAGCAAGTGGGTGGCGGATGGCAGGTGGTGGCGGGTAGGTGGCGGGTGGTGGTAGTGGTGGTGGTGGTAGGTGGGTGGGTGACGGTGGCGGGTGGTAGGTGGTAGCGAGTGGGTGGTGGGTGGGTGGGTGACGGTGGCGGGTGGTAAGTGATAGCGAGTGGGTGGTGGTGGGTGGTGGGTGGTGGTGGCAGGTGGGTGGTGGGTGGTGGTGGTGGTGGTGGCGAGTGGGTGGCAGGTGGCTGGTGGTGGTGGGTGGCTGGTGGTGGCAGGTGGGTGGTGAGTGGTGGTGGTGGCAAGTAAGTGGCGGGTGGTGGTGGCGGGCGGTGAATGGTAGTGGCGGGTGGATGACAGGTGGGTGGTGGTGGTGGTGGTGGCGGCGAGAGGTAGGTGGTGGTGGCGAGTGGGTGGCAGGTGGGTGGTGGCTGGTGGTGGCGGGTGGTGGCTGGTGGTAGCAGGTGGGTGGTGAGTGGTGGTGGCAAGTGGTGGTGGAGGGTGGGTGGTGGTGGCGGAAGACGGTGGTGGAAAATGGTGGCGGGTGGTGGCTAATGTTGGGTGATAAAAAAAAAAACTGAAAACTCAAAATGGAAACACATTTTTTGTGTTTTCATTTTTTGGCCAAATTTATAAACTGAGACCATTGATTTATAAATCAAAAATTTTACCAAACAAGTTTTTATTTGAGTTTTTTAAATTTATGTAAATATAAACAGAAAACTGAAAACGTAAGTGTTACCAAACGGTACCCTCATGATTGTTAGTGTTGTGTGAAAAAATGCAAATGTTATGAAATGTGTTTGAGGTGCCCACTTACCTGTTCGTGTGAGGACGACGAATGTGGGATTGTGTTTGAGGTGCCCACCTACCCGGTCCGCGTGAGGGCAGTGAAAGTGGGAAGGTTGTAAGGTGTCCATTGGCCAGTTCATACGAGGACGACGAAAGTGGAACGGCTTGAGGTGCCCATCCGTGTGAGGACAGAAAAAGTGTGGAAGTTGATGGCGAATTGGGGTTTATAACATTTAAGATTTTAAATATATATGAACTCTTGGCGTAATTACAGTGCATGCATATTTAAATCAAATGTTTATATACTTAAATAAAGTTATTCTCTATGGGGGCAACTTTGCTCATTCCTGTATTTTTCTAACATTTGAGAAAATGAAGAACCCCAAACCCATTTATGAAGATGAATGATGAAAAATATATTTCTCTTATTTGTTTTGTAACCTTTTGCTCTTTTATGGACTTGGAATTGTAACGAAAACCTTTGAAATCCTTTTCTATTTATTTTTAAGTTTTATAATTTTGTTTAGAAATCCCAATGTACTGTATTCGTTTTGTAATTTTCTCTGGCTCACTGAATATGGATATGTATTTTGTAATTGTTTTGTAAACAAAGCTCCACGGTTCAATGAGAAAGAGAAGTATGTTGATTGGGATCATGTGAGTGTAAAGGTATCATATTCAGAAATGTATTGTCATTTATTTAATAGCATGGATGATTGTATGGTTAACTTCTTCGGGCGTTTCAAATTGGTATTATTGCTCTAATCGGGTTGAATACATGGAGCTCGTGGGAAGTGATTTTGTTACAGTGGGGCTGTCATGCTATTGTGAGAAGTTGATGGTTTTATTTGATTATGTGTTTATATGAATAGGTGTGTATGCGGTTAATCCTCTAGGATATGACTTGTTTTCACTACATTCTTTGAAGTCTTTTTGGAAAGGCATCTGATCAATGCTTCTTCCATTAGGAAGTCCATGGACGTCATGAAATGAGTTAATACCCTGGGAGAAGGATCCATATGTGTTCTGTTTGTTTGCATGTTTAATTGTTGAGAAAGTGATGAACTAGTATATGAATTGTGATTTAATCTCGTCCGCATCTACTCTTATATAGCATGTCCAGACATGTTAGGGGCAGTGGTAGGCCTCGTCGAGGTGGTAAGAATATTCCGGCTCAACCAGAGATCCCTCCTCAAGATGATGGAGTAGGTCAAAACAATGTGGCCGCTCCACTAGCCCAAGACGCTATGTGAGTGATGGCTGGTGAGATGGCCGGAGCCCTTAGGGAATCGATGGATATTCTTAGAGTCGAACAAACTGCTAGAACAGTTAAGGGGAGACTAGAGTTTCATTCCTTAAAAAAGAATTTTTTCGCTCGAATCCTACTGAGTTTCTTGGGGGTGCTAAATCGTTAAAGGCGGACGAATGGCCTAAGAAAATTGCTAAATCTTTTGAGATCTTAGATATTCGAGATGGTGAACTTTGGGTGGCGCTTGCTAGTTATCAATTGAAGGGAGACGTCGACCAATGGTGGATATATGCCAAGGGCCGAGTTGAGCATACTTGGGAGGCATTTACTGTGAGGCCCCTAAAAGTTTTACTTTCTTAAAAGTCCCTTACTTTTAAATTATTTCCTTTAAGTCCCTCAGTTTCTTAATTAATTGCAATTTTAACCCTAGGATCAAAATATATGCGCAAACTAAAAACTCGCAAACCCTAATCAATTTCAGTAACTTAGGACTCATTTTCTAATATTTTAATACTGATTAATTGACTCCCTAAATATAGAATTTCCACTTAAAAACCCAAGGTTTTTCTCATTTTTATCGCGTTTGTCGGTTGATCGCCTTTTTAGTCGAAACAAGAAATCCAAATTGAATTAGATTCTCTAATCCTAATTTAGTTTAATTCTACACCAAAATAAATGTTCCAATTCATAAATTAAACCCTAAGCCCTCAAACTTTTATTAAATCACTTATTGACCTCAAACAAGTACTATTATATATATATATAAAGACACGGAAGCAGGAAGGAGGAAACAGCACTAAAATAACACAGTTTAAATAATAATAAAACAGTTTTAAATAAACATAAATAATAAAACTTACAATTGTTTACTGGAATGAAACAAACAGTTCTTCAAAATACATAACTTGAAAACGAACTTGAAAATAAAATCACAGAGATAGCTATTTTTCTTGAGGAATGAGCACTCTCAATTTTTTCTAACTCTGTCTTATTCTTGACTGAAGAGGCCCTTTTATAATCAAAAGAGACTACTGTTAGCCTTGTGAGCGAATACTGTTAACCTTGTGAGTGAATAATCTTGACTTGAAAAGAGCATCAGGAGCACATGGGAGCTATCTGCTGCTTTCGATGAGTGACTAAAGTTGATGGCTGCCTTTTACTGTGCTGAATTTGTCAGTAGGATAAATGTGGAATAGTAATGTTGACTTTTTGATGAATAGTGAACAGTAAAGTTGACTTTTTCACTATTCATTGCTTGGAGGCATGTGACTGAGGGAAACAATATAGATATATATATATCAGCAGCTTTTCTCAAAAAATGAGTATTGATTGAAACTGATAATTATAGTTATATAGAATCCAATGTTGATAAGTTGAACAAGTGACTAGGCATATAGATTGTAACGCCCTCAAAAAAATAACATTAAACCCTTCAATATAAACATGCATTTAGATACGAAAGATCTACATTTCCTCACATAATTAGAGTACCTCATTACAAAAGTAGTACTTGTCAACAACAAGAATAAATGCCCTACGGGCTTACAACTTTCCAAGTTAACACTTGGTTATAAAAGAGAGTATTGACTCGGTTACACATTAAGCCCTTGGCATTGAATTTACATGTAATACATCAAAAAGGAGATAAGAGAACAAGAGTCTGCCCGCCTCTAGCCTCCCAAACTATGTCCTTGGAAGTGGCAAGTACCTGTACCTGAAATGATGTTCCCATATAGAGTGAGCCACAGCCCAGCAGAGATATACTAAACCAACTATAAACAATGCCTAAAAGATTAGCAACTGAAAGATGGTCGATACTTACACCTCTACTTACATCTTATTTCAATTCCAAGACAACCAAGTCTATGTTACAATTCACTTTTCATTTCTTATTCAACTATGAATTTGAAAACAAGGCTCAGTATTCTGGCCAAAACATTTGATGATGTATCAATAATACATGAACTACTTCCATACTTCACAAACAATGATGATATACATTTTAGCGCTATATCAAATCAAACAAACTTTTCAATAGATAAGCATGTGAGCTACATCACTACTACAACAGATAAACATATGAGCTATATCAACATTTCAATAAATAAGCATAAGAGCTATATCAACATCACAACAGACAAGCATGTTACACATCCACAGATAAGCGTATTAGCTGTATCCACACTTCACTAGACAAGCATATTAGTTGTATCTACACTTCACTAGACAAGCATATGAGTTGTATCTACACTTCACTAGACAAGCATATGAGCTGTATCTACACTTCACTAGACAAGCATATAAGCTGTATCTACACTTCACTAGACAAGCATATGAGCTGTATCTACGGAGTTCATCCCCCATCTCCTCCCAATCCTATCCGGTTTAGAGGTACATCCCCCATCTTCCCCTAAACCGTGGAGTACATCCCCCATCTCCTCCTCTACACATAATGCATATAAACACATTAGTCATATACGCAATCACTCAATACATACAATTAATGTATTCTACCAACCGTCTACACATAATGCAATATAAACACATTGGTCATATATGCAATCACTCAATACATACAATAAATGTATTCTACCAACCGTCATACTCTATGACACATCCGATTGATTAGTTTTAATTTGCCTAATCATCATGCATTGTCTATAGCAATCAACACTACCCTCCACCGGTAGCCCAAAGCAATTATTTCTAAGCAGGAAATAAATGCACAAATGGATAATATATCAACATTTCAACTAGATGAGCAATAAAAGATTCGTCTACACTCTTTAGTCACATACATTCCCAATTTTAACATTCTCAATTCAATTCCTCATTTTCTTCAATTAATCGTATGCATTAATTAATTAATCCAATTAGGGCAAATCACCATAGTTCACAAAACAACCCTAAAGTTCCATTTCCATCAATGTCCCAACATTAATCTCATTTCTCTATGCCTAACATGCATATAGGTTTATATATTTAAAACCCCAACTTTTGTAAAATTACACAAAGGCCCAAACTTTCTCAAAATTAACCAACAACCCCCAACATATCAAAATGCTAAAATTCAAAGACAAAGCTCATAAGATGGAGTAGGTTATCCCTACCTCGAATGATGGGACCCAACGAATAAGATGAAGAAACGGAAATGCTCCAAATCCCGAAATTTTCAGATTAAAAGATAGCCCTCTACGATCAACACAACTTTTATAAAGGCCCAAGGTGAGAAAACAACTCCTACTAGATCAATTCTAAGAGAGAAGTTAGGGTTTTAGAGTGAGGTGCTCTCCAATGGAGGTTTTGAAAAAGTAAGAGAGAGAAAGGAAATCAAAAAGTGATCAAAAAAGTGATTTCACGGACTGATATAAAAATAGGTCCGCTCGAGCGTACAACACCCCGCTCGAGCGTCAGACACAGGTTCACGCTCGAGCGTCCCAAGATCCGCTCGAGCGCCGGATGCACTCTCCCAGAATTTTCTGCAGATGTCCAAAATGCTGAGAGAAGGAAATTCACACTCGAGCGTCCAAACGTCCGCTCGAGCGGAAAGGCAGCAACAAAATCCCGCTCGAGCGTCAAATATCCGCTCGAGCGGAGAGACCAAAACCTGGGCAAAATTTCTAAGTTTTAAAACACGGCCAACTTATTCCCAACTTGCCCAACACAGCCCAAAACTCTAATTAAAAGAGTAGGGGATAGAAATGAGGATAAGACAACAACGAATCTACGGAACCGAGTCCGAATTACAGTTAAACAACAACAGGAAATACCGGGATCGCTATATAGATCCTGAGCATCTTGAAATTCGGGTCCATATGAATTTTGAGTAGTTGAACCTTCAGAAGAGTTTGAACTGTCTGAACTTTCTTCTGAATCACTATTATCCGAATTTGACTTGGCTTGGGCCATAAGGAGACGAGCCATTTGGAAAAACTCATCCTTGGATGACTTGGATTTAGGCTTAACCTTGGACTTGGATTTTTCCTTTGATTTGGGCTGATTAGTGATGGGCTTTGTTGACTTGGACTTATTCTTTGACTTGGATGACTTGGGCTTGGAAGAACTGGATGTTGGGCTTCCAAGATTGACTGGAGGAAGTTGACTTCCTTGTGTTAATGGAGCAGTTGGGATCTGCTGAGCTTTAACCATAGCAGGAGTTGGAGCATGTATGTTGATTAAGAATTCAGTTTGAACGATTTCAATGATGCGTGGAATTTTGAAATTATCCCACCATTTAACCATGTGTTGACGGTAAATAACATCATCAGAAATACCATATCGCCATTTGAATATCCAAGAAATTTTGGATTTGGATATAAAAATAAGCAATGGAGGGAATTTCCTTTGCTGAGGAGTGAATGAGAAAACAGTGGAGGAGTAATTGACTTGTTCCATAATTACAGATGGTAAGATTTCTGAAATTGCGCCATACTGAGTCCACCATCGCAGAAACCAGGTAAGTAACTCGGATTTGGACTTTTGATCAAATTGAAGAAACCAAGAGTGACTGTTTGACTCATTTTGATACAAGAGGATTTTGAACCAAGCATCAATGTAATCATAGTAACTGTATTAAATTGAATGACCAGGCAGATCTCGTAGTTGATAAGGAGAACCCCAATCAACTAGAGAAACAAAGTTGTGAATATAGAGTGAATGGGACACAATTTTACTTGTGTAAGTGCGATGATAAATGAGTTTAATCACAATTGACTAGTGGTTGAACAGGATGTCTTTATAGAAAGTAATTATTTTTTCTGGATGGAGAGGAATAAAATGCCATCCATGAGAGAAATAAGATTTAACCAGATTATGAACAGTATGACTCTTTGGGTGACTAGGTTCTTTGAAAAAGAGATTAGTAGTGGTGGATTTAACATAATTAGATCGGGCTGATTTAATAGGATTATGAGGGTATGGAGTAACTGCTTGACTAGATGAAGCAAAAGGATCAGTAGCCAAAGCAGATGTATAACTAAGTTTAGGAATGTTACCAAGAATTTGGTAACGGTTAACCAATTCAGCAGGATGGTATTTGGTGACTAACTCCAATGGAGGCAGAACAAAAGGTTGACTAGATGGGACCATGGCTTTGGAAGGAGGCCGTGGACGAGACATCTGTGAAATAGAGGAGATAAATTAGCATCCACTGAGGATATCTAATTGATCAGTATGTTCATGTAAACAGTTAATATAATGAGCAAGTTGTTGTTTCTGAGCTTTAATCCGATGAAATTGTATGTACTGGGCTCGTTTAGTAGGTAAATGGGTTGATTTGAGAAAGGCAAGGCGACGAGCAGTATGTTTGACTAAGGTTTTATAGTGTTTAATCTGGTGTTTATGGTAAGGAATAGAGGGAATTGTCATGATGTAACTCACTATCCACCCTGTAAAAATTCTCAGGTAAGAAAATCAGGAATAAAATTTTGACAACCAGGTATATATTTAATTTCAAAATCAAAAATACTTAAAATAGATTGCCAACGAGCAAAAATTTGCTTACTAGCAAGATTTTGAATATCTTTTTCTAAAACATATTTAGTAGATTTGCAATCAACACGAAGTAAAAATTTTTGATTTAAAATATCATCTTGAAATTTACTGATACATAAAACAGTAGATAAAATTTCTTGTTTAATAGTACTATAATTCTTTTGTGCTTTATTCCAGACACTAGAATGATAACAAACAATTTGTTCAGATGACTGAGGAGTAATTTTCTAGAGAAGGATGCCACCATAACCAACATTAGAGGCATTAGTTTGAATAATTTTGAATAAATTTTCAGTAAGAATACCAAGACAAGGAAGAGACTTGACATATTGTTTGACTAGTTTAACAATAGCAGTATGAGTAGAAGACCAAGGAGGAGGATTGTCTTTTAACCCATCAAACAGAGGTTGACAAGTTTTCCTAAGGTCTTTGTAAAATTCAGCAATATAATTCAGTGATCCTAAAAAACGTTGTAACTGGGTTTTTTCTAAGATTTCATCAGGAAATTTAGATGCAAATTCAATGGAACGACTAATAGGTAAAATAGTATTCTGGTGAATATCATAACCTAAAAATCTGACTTTGATTTGAAACAATTTAATCTTAGGAGCAGAAATGACTAGACCATGACTCTTAATGGTATAAAAGAATGCAGTAAGGTGTTTCCAGTGTTCACTAATTGATTTTGAAAAAATAAGAATTTCATCTATATAAACTATGAAAAAATGACTAAATAGATTGAAAATATTATTTATTCTATTTTGAAATTCACTAAGTGCATTTTTTAATCCAAAAGGCATTACATTCCATTCATAATGACCAAAAGGTGTAGTTAATGCAGTTTTATATCTATCTTTTGGAAGAATTTGTATTTATCAAAAATCACTTTTTAAATCAAATTTACTAAAAATAACAGCTTGACTAAGTCTTTTGATTAAGTCTTTTTTATTAAGAATAGGATAGCGAATCCATTCTAAAACTTTATTTAATGGTTTATAATTGATGACTAAGCGAGGGACACCTCGTTCTAATTCAGCATTTTTATTAACATACAAAACAGGATAAGACCATGGTGATTTACTAGGACTAATAATTCGATTTTTTAATAGTTTATTGATTTCTTTTTTACACATTTCAACTAATTCATGATTCATTTGAATAGGTCGAGATTTAGTAGGAATTTGTCTTTCATTAAAATTCTTAATGTATGGTAAAGTGACTACATGTTTTTTTCCTATGCCAAAAGGCAGTTGGTAAAGTAGAACAAACAGTTGTTTCTAATTTTAATTTAAATTCTTCAATCTGAGATATAGCAACGGGATCAGTTAATTGTTGTTCAATGCGTTTATAATTGACTTCTTCTTTAAGAAAACGTAACTGACGAGTTAATCGATTAATAGATTGAGAAATAGAACAGTCTTTTAATTGTTTTAATTCCAATACTTCAGGTGGTGATAAGAATTTAAAAGTAACTGTTTGACCAAAAGCTTGAGTTGTTATTTCTTCACTAGATGTAGTAAATGGATATAATAAGAATATAAATGGTGGTGCCTAAAATAACTTTATCAGTCATATTTCTAACTAAAACAAATGAGGTTTTGAAACAGACATTATGTTGACATCTATGGACTTTAGGTAATTTATATTTAATACGCATTTTACTACCATTAGCTGAAATTAATTTTTCACTTATTTTTTCATAATATTTGGTAGGAAGTAAACCTTCTTGAATACAATTAAGATCAGCACCAGTATCAATGAGAGCAATAATATTTAATTCAAAATCATCAATAACGAGTTTAACTTTTGAATACCATTTTTGAATATGAATTTTATTGATCAGATTTAATCTTTTATCTTCATGATTATGAGATTGATGTGATCGATTATCAAATAAAAGATTATCAGGATTAGTATGTTCAGATTCATGTTCAGATTCATTAGGCGATTCAGCATTGTTTTCTTGAAAATTCTCTAGACTTTTATTAAGTTTTAATGTAGGAATTTTATCTTCTAAAGCTGTATCTTTATTTTGTAAATCTTTAATAGTTTGTTTAATCTGATTGATTTGATGTTGTAAATCTTGAAGAGTAATTTCTTTTTGTTTATTTTTAAATCTTTCTAAAGTTTTAGATAAACTAATAATGGGTTTATCATGCTTTGGTTTATGATCATTGTTAGTAAGTAAAGATTTTAATTTGTCAGTATACTTTTGTTTTAACTGGGGATCATCTAATCGACCAATTAATTCAATAAGGGTAGTTTCTTCTTGATGTTGTTTAGTAAGGACAGTGATTTGTTTAACAGGTTTACAACAAATATCATTACATCCTAATTTAATGTTATTAGCAGAATCATCATTAGGTGAATGGTAATCAGATGAGGTATGAGGATTATCAGAAGAAGAATTATTATCAGATTGGTTTAATTGGAAGATTTCAAATAATTGGTGTTTGGATTCATCATTAATTTGAAGTTGATTAACTTTATCTTTTAATTTTTGTTTTTCTTTACATTTGTTAGAATAATGACTTTTTTTACCACAGTTATAACAAGTAATATCTTTATTAGATTTAGATTTTGAATGAGATTTTTTATAATATTTCTTTTTGGGTTTAGTATAGAATTTATCATTTGATTTTGAAGGTGAATAATTCTTTTTATACATACGAGAATATTTGTAAGATGATTTATGTTTGTAGTTATGTTTTTTACGATGAGAATGTGCTACAGGAGGTAAACCGTATTATTCACAGAAATTACTTAATTCGTATTTAGTCTTATGTTTATCTTTAGTAGCTTTTTGACTAAGTTTAAAATCAATACACATTCTTAATCCTTCTTTTTGAATAGTACTAATGATATCACCATAAGTTAAATTATCATATTCAATAACACCAGTAGGTTGACTAAGGACATCTCTAATTTTGTGGGCAAAGAGACTAGGTAAACCATTAATGAATTTTTCTTTCCAAAAGGATTTAGTACAATCTTCTCTTAACATAACTCTAGAGGTAAATACATCTTTATACCATCTAAAATCGCTTAATGTTGGACAAGTAAGGTTACTAAGTTGATCATGTATGTGAGAATATATATTAGTAGGGGTATTTATGAAATGTCTGATTATGGTATAGATTAATGTATTAATACCATCGGGTTTATAATAGCCAATAGTTTCATCAAATATAGGTAAATCATTTTCATCTTTTTGATTAGCATGTAAAATTGATTCGCGTTAATTTTCATTAAGATATTTTTCCCACCAAGATTTGAGCATACCAATAAAGCCAGAAGTAATTAAAGAAACAATTTCAAGTTGAGTATAATCAGGGTAGTTACTAAGATAACTATTTGCAACCATAGATAAATGATTTAATTTTTGAAGTTCGTTTTCAAGTTATGTATTTTGAAGAAATGTTTGTTTCATTCCAGTAAACAATTGTAAGTTTTATTATTTATATTTATTTAAAACTGTTTTATTATTATTTAAACTGTGTTATTTTAGTGTTGTTTCCTCCTTCCTGCTTCCGTGTCTTTTGGTATCAGAGCCAAGTTATGTTGTATCATGTTACTCACTGAATCATTATTTCTATGTCTACGCATTCTCCTGTGTTGAAATTGTTTACAGTTTACCGTCTTAATCTGTCCAATTTATATCCATGTCTTTCCACGTTGCTATTAGCTAGCCACCCATCCTTCGTCCCAAGTCCTAGGTAAGTCCTTTGGTTAGGCAGTGTTGGATTTTAGGGGTTCTCCGAACTGGGTATGTGTGAAAACATCGTATGTGAAAACATGATAAAATTAGACAATGTATTGAGCTCACTATAAACTATTTCAAGATAAAATGAGTCGATTATTTAGAAGTAATTCATCAGTTAGTTCTAGGTCAACAACTTTGCCTTCTATACCTAATCAAGGTTTAGTAATCAATAAAGAAGATGTAGAAATACAAAATGATAAAATTGATTTAAGTTGGAATATACCACGTTTACCAATCAAAGAAATTTATAAAACTACTTTTATACAAAATACATTTAATGTTAATCTTCATGTTAGAACTTTAAAACAAGTCTATGCTTTAGAAAAACCTAGAGAAACATGTCAATTATTTGATGCTAATACTATTAAACAACATTTAAAAACTGGTCACAATTTTATTCATTTAGGATTAATTCAGGTTGGAATCAAACCATTAACACAACAAGGTAAAAATACTTTTGTTTTACTATGCTTAAGAAATGCTCGTTTTCTTGATTATAATGATAGCTTAATGGGTATGATGGAAACTGGTCTTCACAAAGGATCCGTCCATTTTAATTGTTTTCTTGATTTCACTCTTAGTCTTAGAGACCCCCATATATTAGATGCTTTAACTCTAAATATTCAATTACATGGCTCATTTACAAATATGAAAGAAAATGTTCATAATATTGCTTTAATTTATCGTATTCATTACAAATGTATTAAAACCATTTTGAATGTTCAAGCCTTACATAAAAGTCCTAAAGACAAAGCCTAATTAATCCAAAGTAGTAATAACGATACTAATATAAATATTCCTCAAATGATTGAATGGAAAAATATTACTCTCCCCGACCAATGAATTACAATTAATGAAAATTACAAACATAATCAACGACAATCTACTTATCACGATATTCAAAATATTCAACAATTTATTGATGGATCTGTAAGGATTAAATTTAATCGATCTCTATCTTCTCGTCATAGTACTTCTAGTATTTATATTTAATGAAGATGAAGATGAAACTGAAGATGAAGATGAAATATTTAATACACCTTTATTCAGAAAAAAAGTCAAATTCATTTAGGTCAACCTTCCCACAATAAAATGAAAGAAATTGATAATTCCACAACTTCCCAAATTAGTAAACCTGTTTATTCTACTCACACACATCTACATGAAGAAGATACTGAGTCTCAAGACTCTCCAACTCAAACTGATTTCGAAGTTATACCTCCAATAAATCCTCAGTTAATGACTATTAGTAAACTCTTTACTCCTGATCTTGATAAATTACATATTGAATTTAAATGTAAAGATAATAGGACTAAACGTTATGCATATCGTACCAAATATGATTTAACTCACTATCCATATATACGCTTATGCCTTAAAACTTATTTTATACACTATATTTTACAAGTTCCAATATTTGTACACAAGAAAAAAATAAATTAATTCTGTCAAATCATCATCAAGTGGCTGGCCACCCTAGAAGAACCCTTTATTGTGTACTTTTTGGGACAAGAATGCTTGATTTCATGAAGAATTTTGACTAAATCCCCAAATCATAGAGATATGTTTGTACTAGTTTTCAATCTAGTTCTACCTTGACCAAACTAAGACTAAATCATATTCTAAGTTATAATTAATCTTTTTAATCAACCTCCATTTCATTCCATTTTAACCAATTATAAATTTTTCCATCCAATTCCAACCAAGGGCCTTTTAGACTTTCCACCATAAATTTTTTTCCTATAAATAGGAGCTCTCCCCTAGCATTTTTGCACATCAAGGACACTCACACGCTACATATTTCAGCTGAGGGAGAGAAAAAGAGAGGAAGAGAGCTTTGGTGATAGAGGAAAGGAAAAAGAGAAGAAATTGTGAACACTTCACTAGGCAATCAAGTAAGCCACAACACAACTCTTTCTTATTTTTCCTTTCAAATACACGCTCTTAGAAGTTTTAAACATTCATTTCAGATGTGTTTTGATGGCATTCTTGTATTAAAAATGAAAGGAGTTGAGCCTTAATTCTACCCTTCTTTTATTTCTCTTAATAGGTATAAGGCTACCTTTTTTCATATCAATCTCTCAAAATTTCCAAAGGCACACCTTCACCTCAAATTTCTGAGTTTAATTCATATTATTTATCATGTTTTCATCACAAAAAAAGTGAAAATTTCCCCTAGTTGACCTCTTTTCTCACCAACTTTCTTATTTCAAGAATTGTGCCAAAGAAATCTATTTTACAGCCAACTTTTGAAAATTCTAGAAACAAGTAAAAAAAATCTTCTAAACCTAAATGTTATGTCAAAATATTCCTTAAAGAGTTAGTTTTCAAGGAAAATTGGTTTCATTGAAAAAGAGTGAGCGGTTTGTGAGAAAATCTGATTTCCTTAACGGTCGACGAATCTAGACAGAGCTGGAGTATTTTTGAAATAACTAATCATTTGGAAAAGATATTCCATTTCTGAAATTTTTTCTAAAAACTAGATAAAATTCTCTACAAACCATAGAAAGGCCAGATTTGGGGAAAATCTGAAATAGTTCTTTTAATCTTGATCTTTAAGCGACTCTGAATTTGAAAATTTTGTTTACATTGATGTTTTGTGCTCTTGACTTTATGAATATGCTTATTATTATATGAAAATGTCTTGGTATGATATTGCATGTATTATGGTTATGTTCATTATCCTCTTCATTTGATGGTGCTCATGCTTATGTGGATATTACTACTTTATTAAGTTGTTCTAACTTTAATTTAAAACTTTTAACTCAATGGGAAACTTAATTGGGTTGGTATTGGGTTTTCGATCACTTGAATAATGAAGAGATGATAATGTGTTATGTATGGATTGATGGGATGTGTCCCTAATTGAAGGAAAGTCTTGTGCAAGCAGTTGTATCGGAACTCTTGAATGGATCGATTGTATTCGGACCCTAGGTGCTTATGATGGATAAGGTTGGAGGAGGTTATGGGCAAGGCCCTTATTTTATTCTCTTTTGAGGTCCTCGGTTGGTGCTACGCGGTAAGGTCTGCAAAGCAACAAAAGAGAGGGCATACCAAATAATCCGAGTCCAATTCTTGTGGTTGGGAGGATGAAATCTCTTTGGAGGATTTCTATAATACTAACCACTAACATTGTAGCCTTTGTTATCTATTTGAATGTCATGTTCCTTTCCTCTGTTATTGAAATTGTTGTTATTGACTTGAATATCATGTTTTATTACTTGCTTGTTATAAATACGTTGATGTATTGAATTGGGAGAAATGGAAGGGTGTGTGTGCGTTTATTGGGCATTCAAAACTCACGGCGTTTCATGCTAGGTATTGAGGACTATTAGACCGATCGAAGGCAAAGCTGAAATATTTGAAGACGTATGGCTATCCTATGAGAGTTAGGAACTAGTTTTGTAAACACGATTATGAGATTGTAAGTGATTAATTGCTTGTTGCATTTGAAGACATGATTTTGTAATTTTTATATATAACATTTGTAGCCTATCCTTACACTCCGTCAACTCATGTAGGCCTTGTGTTAATACCTTTTCGAGATCTGTCAAAAATGTAGCTTTGCTATCTAAGGTGATTGGACTTAAAAGGGAGGCTATTTTGACTCCTCCGACCTTCATGTGATCTTGCTTGGTTATTAGCCAAAGGACTCATTAGTGGCATTTCCTACTCTTGTAACCTTAGATAAACCCTGTATTTAATTGTTAATATATTATCTGATGTTCCCGATTTTTGGGGCATCACATTTACTCATGCCTTTCAAGAGAGGTACCTCCCTCCTACTGCGAGGGAATGTTTGCAGAGAGAGTTTGAGAAAGTTAAACAATCTGATTCCATAATGGCAGAATTTGAAGCTACTTTTACGAGCCTATCTCGTTTTGCACCCGACCTGGTAACTACTGAAGAACGTAGGTGTCTAGAATTTGAAAAGAGACTGAGGCTGAGAATTTTGATGAAAGTGATGGGAAACATGATCCGGGATTATGATAGGTTGGTGGAGTCTTCAACACATGTTGAGATTATGCTTGTAGGCAAGGAAAAGAAGCGATGACTTAAGAGACAAGGGTTTACAGAATCTTGAGGGGGTTCTATGGTATCAAAGAAGTCGAGGAATTCTACACCTTCTCATCTACCGTCGCTGCCGGTCGTATTATCAAATCCTATGTCGGGAAAGAGTACTGATAGTACAGGACAAAGTTGGATCACTTGTTATCGGTGTGGTGAACGGGGCCATAAGTCCGTTATATGCCCACAGATGGGTAACCAGCACCGCCAACCTTCTACTCATCTTTAGAATCAAACCTTGAGTGGGTGTCAATTGCCTATTAGTTATCAATGTGGCCAAATGGGTCATATGAAGAAGTTTTGTCCCTAGCCTACCGAGATGGCTAGTGCTTCAGGGTTTCAGGCTGGACAGAGCCAGAGACAGATTCATCAACCAGTTTAGTCTAGACAAGCATCTCGAACTGTACATAGAGCTACCTCCATACAATCTGTACCACATGTCTATCAACAAAGGGGTGAGCAAAGTGAACAAAGGCCCCAATGGAGAGTTTATGCAGTTACCACTTCTGAATAGTCGACCAAACCTATGGTAATGCAAGGTACATATCTCATATATAAAACTTAGGCAAATGTGTTGATAGATACGGGGGCATCTCATTCATTTATATCATCTTCATTTGCATTCATGCTGGGGTTAGAGGCCGAACCATTAGAATCTTCTCTTATGATGGAATCACCGGTTTGGAGTAAATTGGTTTTGATCCACGGGTGTCTCGTGATCGAAGTCGCTAACCGCCAACTACCTTTTAGTTTGATGTTGTTGGAGATGACTAGTTTTGATGTCATTCTCTATATGGACTAGTTATCCTCTTATTATGCAGTAATAGATTGTTGTCGTGGGAGAGTTACTGTATGTACGGCTAGAGGTGACTGTTTCTATTTTCTTGGGGATAAGTCTGATAGACTTTTACCACTGTTATATAACTCACATAGTCGAGGTAAATTCACTTCTCTTCTTACAACCTTGACAACTAAAGGGAATGGTGAAGTGTGAGGGGTATTTCCTAAGGTGGTTTATGAGTATTTAGATGTCTTTCCAAAGGACCTTATCGAATTACCACCGCATCGGGAGATCGATTTTTCCATAGACCTAGTGCTGGGTACTGCATTCATTTCTATGTCACCCTACCGATTAGTCGCAATAGAGTTGCTTGTTTTGAAGGAACAATTACAAGAGTTGTTAGAAAAGGGCTTTATACGCCCTAATACCTCGCCTTGGGGAGCCCCGACTCACTTTGCGAAGAAGAAAGATGGTTCTTTACGGTTATGCATTGATTATCGTAAGCTAAATAGGGTCACGATTAAGAATAAATACCCATTGCCAAGAATAGACGATCTTTTTGACCAACTCAAGGGCTCTCAGTGTTTCTCAAAGATAGATCTAAGATCAGGCTACCATCAATTACGTGTGAAAGAAAAGGACATTCCAAAAACAGCCTCTCGTACGCGTTACGGCCACTACGAATTCCTTGTGATGCCGTTTGGGTTAACCAATGCCCCTGCCACCTTTATAGACTTGATGAACTGGGTTTTCCGTAAATATCTTGATAAGTTTGTGGTAGTTTTTGTGGATGATATTCTTATATATTTGTGTTCCGAGAAAGAACATGAGTTGCATGTTCGCATTGTGTTGCAATTACTTAGGGAGCATAGATTATACGCTAAGTATGAAAAGTGTGAGTTCTGGCTTTCTGAGGTGAAATTTTTGGGTCACGTTGCTTCTAAGGATGGAGTTATCGTAGATTCTTCAAAGATTGAGGCGGTGTAGAATCGGGAGCGACCTAGGAACGCATGTGAAATTCATAGTTTCTTGGGTCTTGCTGGTTATTATAGACGGTTTGTGAAAGACTTCTCCGTGTTAGCTGCTCCATTAACTAAGCTAACGAGAAAAATAGGTGAAGTTTGTGTGGAATGAAACATGTGAGAAATCCTTCATAGAATTGAAAGCTAGGCTAACCACAGCACCAGTTCTAGTCATCCCCGAGAGAGGTTTGGGTAACACCGTGTACTACAATGCCTCCAGGGAGGGTTTGGGATGTGTATTGATGCAGGAGGGTAAGGGAGTGGCCTATGGTTCATGCCAACTGAAGACCCATGAGAGGAACTATCCGACACATGATTTAGAGTTAGCTGCTATTATTTTTGCCCTAAAATTGTGGAGACATTATTTGCATAGGGAGAAATTTGAGGTGTTCTTGGATTATAAAAGCCTTAAATATTTATTTTCCCAAAAGGATTTGAATTTGCATCAAAGGAAATGGATGGAATTTTTGCAAGATTATGACTTTGAATTACACTACTATCCTGGGAAAGCCAATGTGGTGGTTGATGCTTTGAGCAGAAAATCCGTAAGTACTTTTGCTAATCTTGCTATTAAAGAATGGAAAACGTTGGGTGATTTGGGCGAATTTAGTTTGCATCTTGGTGAATCTTCGGTGTATGCCATATTGTTTTCCATTCTTGCACAACCAACACTTGTTATTCGAGTTATGGAGGCACAATATAATGATGTAGAAACTGAGACAATCAAGGAGAAAATTACAGAAGGGAAGGAAGAAAGGGGTTGAGGGTCGATTCCAATTCAAATGTCCGATATTTGGATCATTTTTTTGTACCCGAATCAGGTAGAGAAGAAGTACTTTGAGAATTACACCACTCCCGTCTTGCGGTACACTCTGGAGATATAAAAATGTACCATGATCTTAGCCGGCAATTTTGGTGGAGAGGTATGAAGCCGGATGGCATCATTTGTATCCCGGTGTCAAACTTGTCAACACGTCAAGGCAGAACACCAAAGACCAGCCAGGCTATTGCAACCATTGCCCATAACGGAATGGAAATGGGAACATATTACTATGGACTTTGTTTCAGGCCTTTCTAAAACACAAAGGGGTAATGATGCTGTTTAAGTAGTAGTGGATCGGTTGACTCAGTTGGCTCATTTTCTCGCTATGAGTATAGGGGACTCAATTGATTACTTGGTAGAACTTTATGTTAAAGAGATTGTCCGGCTTCATGGAGTCCCAATAGGTATCGTCTCGGATCAAGACCCTCATTTTACTGCACAGTTATGGCAAAGTCTACAAACAGTTATGGGCACTCAATTGACTTTTAGCATTGCTTACCATCCCCAAACAGATAGACAGTCCGAGTGCACTATCCAAATTTTTGAAGATATGTTAAAAGCTTGTGTGCTAGATTTTAAGGGTTCTTGGGAAAAATATTTGTCCTACGTGGAATTCGCTTACAATAATAGTTACCAAGCCAGTATTGAAATGGCTCCCTTTGAAGCCCTGTATAGGTGACCATGTAGATCACCAGTGTGTTGGACTGAGGTGGAAGACTCACCTATGTTTGGGCCAGAGTTAGTTCGTGAAACCATCGAGAAAATAACTCTCATTCAAAAGCGGTTAATAACGGCTCAAAGTCGATAAAAGAGCTATGCTGATAGGAGGAGAAGACCTCTCTCTTTTGATGTAGGTGATCACATATTCTTGAAGATATCACCTAGAAAAGGCTTAATGAGATTTGGGGGGAGCAGTAAATTGTCACCAAGGTTCATTGGCCCTTTTGATATTATAGAACGGATGAGAGAAGTAGCGTACCGCCTTGCATTGCCCCCACAATTGTCCAAAGTGCACAATGTATTTCATGTTTCCATGCTTCATAAATATGAACCTGATCCTTCCCATGTTTTGGACTGGACGAATTTAGAGGTGGACGAGAATGCTTCGTATGAAGAAAGACCAATAAAAATCTTGGATACACGAGAACAAGTTTTGAGAGGCAAGGTGATTGATTCCCTTAGTCAAAGTATTATGGCACCATCATGGGGTAGGGGAGGCCACTTGGGAGCGAGAGGCCACAGTTCGTGAAATGTACCTAGATTTATTCAATGATATGTAAACTTGTTATTTGTAATTTTTGAATATTTGTAAGAGAAGTTGTTAAAGAAAATGAATGAAAGAAATCTAAATTCTCATGTTTTTGTTTGAAAATTTACCTTGATTTTGCTTTGAATTGAGAAAAGTGATGGTTAAGATTATTGTAGTGATGATATCCATCTTCTTGGAAGTTGCTAGAATTATTTTAACAGGAACAGTGCAAATTTCGAGGATGAAATTCCTTAAGGGGGATAGGCTGTAACAGCTGACCTTGGGTGACCGCTCGAGCACAGGAGTTGTCGCTCGAGCAGAGAATTGTTGCTCCATGTATCTCGCGGGTTTACAAGCGAAACCACTCAAGCGAAAGAGTTTTCGCTCGAGCGTAAAATGTGAGCTCCTAGTATTTTCACTATAGCTTTGCAAAACTTCTAAGACCTTGCGTTTACCGCTCGAGTGGTGGAATGTTCGCTTGAGCGGTTCCCTTGTATTTTGGTTCTTCGCTTGAGCGTAGGAAGTTTCGCTCAAGTGGTCAAGTCAGGACAGCAAATTTAAAACACGATCTACGCACACTTTTGACTCACTTTTTCATTTTCTCTTTGTCTTTTCCCCTTTTTTCGAAAACCCTAGTGCTAAAACACTAGATTTCATCTACATTTAGCAAGAATCCATCTTAGTTCCTTTATTAAATTCGTTCTCCTCTCCAAGAGCTACGCTTTGAATCGATTAAAACGTGGTATCTCGAAAGCTCATTGGGCGAGCCTTCATCTTTTGCTACACAACTTTGAGGTAAGAATGTATTTACCCTAGTACATCTTCATTTTGGTTTGAATGTATGTAAATCTAAGGGGGTGTTCATCTATGGAGATGGATGTGATATATATATATATATATACATGAGCTTTGTATGGATGATGTGTTTTTGTGAAATTGATGGTGAATTAGGAAATCATCTATGAGATAGTAAGTAAATATACTCGAATTGGGGAAAATAAACCTTAGTGTGGGAAAATCCCACATTTTCATTGAACCCTAAAGGGGATTGTTTATGAACTTGACGAAATGAATGATGGATAAGTAAAATTGGAAAATCCTCACAATTGTTGGAGTTGTGTGAAAAATGCAAATGTTATGAGATGTGTTTGAGGTTCCCACTTACCGGTTCGTATGAGGACGACGAATGTGGGATTGTGTTTGAGGTGCCCACCTACCCGGTCCGCGTGAGGGCGGCGAATGTGGGAAGGTTGTAAGGTGTCCACTAGCCAGTTTATGTGAGGACGACGAAAGTGGAACGGCTTGAGGCGCCCACATGCTATCCGTGTGAGGACGAAAAAGGTGTGAAGGTTGATAAAGAATTGGGGTTTATAACATTTAAGATTTTAAATACATATGAACTCTTGGCGTAATTACAAGGCATGCATATTTAAATCAAATGTTTATATACTTGGATAAAGTTATTCTCTACTGGGCAACTTTGCTCATTCCTATATTTTTCTAACATTTCAGGAAATAAAGAACCCCAAACCCGCTTATGAAGATGAATGATGAAAAATATATTTCTCTTATTTGTTTTGTAACCTTTTGATCTTTTGTGAACTTGGAATTGTAATGAAAACCTTTGAAATCCTTTTCTATTTATTTTTAAGTTTTATAATTTTGTTTAAAAATCCCAATGTAATGTATTCGTTTTGTAATTTTCTCTAGCTCACTGAACATGGATATGTATTTTGTAATTGTTTCGTAAACAAAGCTCTACAGTTCAATGAGAAAGAGAAGTATGTTGATTGGGATCATGTGAGTGTAAAGGTATCATATTCAGAAGTGCACTGTCATTTATTTAATATTGTGGATGAATGTATGGTTAACTTCTTCGGGTGTTACAGTTAAAACCATTTAACAGCGGATCTTGTGCATTATGTTTGATTTTTCTACAACTACTTTTGCATACCATTAATTCCTTGGACAAATCACAACTCTCATTGCTCATCGTAAAATATGCAACACAACGACCTATTATGCCTGTCGTAGAATATGTAGTTGTTTTTATTTATTTGTTTATTTATTTTGAAATTCAGTAGGTTCTATTTGATCTGTTTAGTACAATCTAATAAACATTACAAACAAGCTTCACAAAACATCAATCAACAACAAAAAAATATTGTTTCAAGCATAAAAAACAATTCTATATCCACAAGTTATGAACATTCAACAATTGTTTATACATTCTGAACATTCAAAAGCTATCCTTAATTTCAAAACCATCCAAAAAGAACTATCCTTAAGTTCTAAATTGTCCCAAAAGGTCTAAACCATCCAAAAAGTATATCATACATAGATTTCTAAACAAAATCCAAAACTATCCAAAGATTATAGAAATCCATTCATCGAAGTTATATCAAAAACTATCATAGATGTTAGGATTTCTACTTAAAGTCATAGCTGATGAAATGGGTTGGTCGAGCAATAGTGCTTCCAACAGCATCCTCAAGCACAAACATCTCACGATTAAAACGAAATAATGGCGCATTGACTTTGATATGTTTAACCCATACTTTCCAACATTCAGGGCCAAGAGACACATGATGTACCAATTGTTTAGAATCTGCTAATACAATTGTGCCTTCCGCAATCACCGCCTTTGTCCCATCCCAATTCAACAATTTGCATTTGGTATTGTCTAAGTTGGATCCACCATTCTCAATTTCATTTTCATCATGCAACTATCATGAAAACAATACATAAAATATGCTAATGAATTGAAGATGAAATTAAGGTAATTAATAATGCCATAAAAATTTATCCAAATATCTTCATTTTCACCACCTTTGTTGTCTTCATTACGCTAAAAAAGTTGTAATATAATATCAAGTTATATTTGTTCACTCAAATTTCGTAAATGATGTGGGATTCATATGAAAAATTGACAAAAACTCTTGAGTAGAAAAGCAAGCAAACAAAAGCACAAGCATGACAAAAATCCAAAGATCTAATATAATTAAAATTGTCATTGTTCACATACCCAGATAATAAAGTTGGAATTAAATAAGCCTTGCCTGAAAACAAATATATATATATATATATATATTTTTATTAAACATCTAACAAAATCAAAACTATTCTTATCTAAATGCCTTAATACTGGATACATTTAGCCCAAACCAGGATCCTAGCTACTGAACAACCATAGCTGACGTAAAACAAAATATGATTTTTTCTTGTTCATTAGGGATATTCATTATGTATATTTTATTTTCTCCAAAATAGTTTCAATCTCGCGAAGATTTAGATTATATTCCACCAAATCCTATGCAATTTGCTTCCCTTCCATCGGCTTAATGAAATTATTATCTTTTGATTCCATTCAATTACTTCAAATAGTAGTTCTACTCAGTAAGAGCTACTATTAATATTTATGTTATTGGAATGCCTTGTAATTATTTCCATATATAAAGTAGAAAATGCAATATGAAGCCCAATTGAAATTATAGCATTTTGGAAAAGCAAAACTAAAAAGAAATAATAAAAATAAAAATAAAGCTTAAACTCACCCAAACAGGTTGCGCAATAGAGCACATTCATTTTTCAAAAACATGGGAGCTTCCATGCATTGCTTCACCTAAGCATTAAGGCACAGTCGAACACATATATCATATGCAATCACAGCATGCCACGGCCCTTGTGCATTGAATTTGATCAAGAAAACATATAAGTCAACAATCAAAAGCAAAATATAAAATATCATATGCACAATATATATATATATATATATTACAAGTGAAATTCATTTATAGTAAGCAAGAAATACCTAGCATGAAATGTCGGGAGGTGAGTAGGGACTGAACCTAAAGCAACATAATGAATACATGAAATTACGAAGCTTGCACAATAACACTAATATAGGCATAAAAGAACAATTTAAATCTTTATTTTATCACCAAATTGTCTAAATGAAAAAATAAGTCATGATGCAATTGCTAAATTCCATATACACACACATCTTTACAATCACTTTGAAGTTGACTTAAAGAAAGGTTTAAGGGGGTGGTTCGATAGTTCACATGTTAATCTAAATGTGAAAAGCAACACAAATCCATTTTTTACACTCGTCATTATGGTGTAGCCTGCCATTTTAAAACATGCATCAAAAAATAGATACTCTTGTAAAATGCATTGCGGCTATCAGTACAAGGAATTTGTATTTGAACAGCCACAATACATTAATGAATGAGGTATGTACAATGAGGTAGCAACATAAACATTAAATATTTTCACATGTATGCCTTTGCCCATAAAAATGAAACCACCTTTGGATTAATTGTATGCAATCTAGAAATCACTAATTCTCCCTCCAAGAAACAAAACTCTATCATTCACTCTGCTCTTTGGGATGACCTTACTTTTGGATCTCTTAATATTCTCTCAGTATATATAAATTTTGCACCAAATATTTGTAAAACTCTCAAGATTTACAAATTTTGCATCCAATATTCTCTTTGTATTTACAAAACTCTCAAGATCAGTGAGTCAACCAACTCAATATCTTGCTGCTACCAAAAAAAAAAAGTACCACCATTTTTTTTAAAAAGCAAGTGATAAAGTCTTATGGGTAGAGTCTTCATAAAACATGGAATGGAATTACATAAGAAAACAAATAAAACATTTAAACAGAAAAACAGTACTTGTACCATCTATTCTTATTCAAATAGCGCCCGAGCAGTAAACTCAAGAGGAAAAACAAGAATCTTCTTGTGGCACAAGAAGCAACATTAAACCGGAATAAAATGAAGTCACTTACATCTTAACAATAGAACTTCTAGATACAAGAAGTTGAAAACAAATAAGATAACAAGGATGACTAACAGAGCTCCAAAACATAAACGCATTATACAAAATGCATTCGATGAAAACCTCAACAGAATTTCGATGGGGGATGTAGACCAAACCCTCGACCACCGCCTATTCAGATGTTTGAATAAGAATCCATTTGAGGCCATAAGTTAGAAATCGAGTAAGGAATTTACTTCTTCAGATTAAGATTACCCTGAATTTCCATTGTAGTTTTAACACAATAACCAGTTCAATTTCTTAGAATTATAATAATTTAAACATGAACACCTTCAATAATTCATGAAAATAAACCAACATCCATTTCACAGATTCACAGTTACATACATACATACATACATACATACATACATACATACATATTATGCTAACACCTCTAACTTAATTTTAATTCTAATAAAATAAAATATTATGCACATATACACACATATGATCACATATATATACATACACATGGCCTAACCGCCACAAAATATAATCAATCCAGACGTTCTATAAGCATAAATAATCCACAGTAAAAATAACACCCCGTGTATGGCTTAATCCCCACAAAATAAAATCAATCCCAATTACGAAATGTAGAAGATCAAACAATCAGTTATAAAACATAGAAGATAAAATATAAAATAAAATAGCTGATACTTCAATGAATAAATGTTGGAAAAATACTAACATACTTATGCATTTATATGTTTATAGGAATTAATAAATAGATTAAAAGCACAATCCCAATTAAATGTTCTAGATGGTAGCATTCCAAATCAAAAAAAAAATTCTTACAAAAGCACAACGCAGCAGCAACTAACCTGTGTGCATGATTTTGAAATTGAAGATTTGACATTAAGGAGCACAATGTTTCTTTTTGCCTTTTACTCGCTTGAAGTCTTGAAGACAAGTAAAGATCAACAAACAAACCAAACAAACCAACCCACTGACCCACCCACATAATTAACAACATTCAAGATAGATTCTCTATTAAAAAAAAAAAAATCAAAAGACAAAGAATCAAGCACCTAAAATGCACAGTACAAAGAATAATTATCGTATAGAATTGAAGAAGCGAACAGTTTTTTGTTTTGACACATCAATCAATTCAATCAAGAGGCGAAACATTTGGGGGTTTTAGATACAATTCTCGTTATATATATATATATATATAGGTTTAGAAGAGATCTTACCAGTGATGCTTTTGATCAGATGAAGTAGTGTACTAGGTAAAAACCCTTCACCGCTTAGTGTATCTCTACTTTGCTCCTCCCTTCGACTCTCTCTCTCTCTCTCTCTCTCTCTCTGCGTACAATGCGATGAGACGATTCAGAGAGATTGAGGTTGAGCTCCCGCAGATTTGCACCCATCGAACCCTTTTATGTGACTTTTGATGAAACCCTTTTATGTTTTTTTTTTAAGATTAGATGTTGTATATTTTGATATATTTATTTATTTTTAATAAGTTTCTTTTTTTTTTTTCTTTTTTTTTTTTTTTTTATGTTTGGCGCTCGAGTTTTTCATTTTCTCGCTGCTTGTTTTTTCGGTCATACCTTTCATGATAGCAATTGTGTGTCGTGAAAAATTAAATATATTCAATGGCTTACATATGTGTGCCTTGTATAGTTGACGGATTAACGGCATGCTATATGCACATCATAAAAAGTTTTATTATTTACGACTAACATTGTAAGTCATAAAAAAATCACCACATTAATATTAACAGCCTGCGCAATAAATATGTCATGGTTAGGATATTATTTACGACATACAAAAGAAGAAAGTCGTAAAAGTAAAAAATTACGGCTTGCATTTATTGTATGTCATTGATGCGATGTTGTAAAAAGTCAATTTTGTTGTAGTAACCGCTAATTTGTTTAATCCAATTATTATATAAATATCAATCTTATTTTATCTAATAATATTATATTTCTTTAATATATATATATATATATATATATGAAGGAGGAGGCACAAGAGTCACTTGAATAAGGCTTCTAGGACCCAATGTTTAGGTAAGAAGGAGGCTTGTTTGGTTGATTAGGTTATTTAGCAATATTTTGTTGACTATGAAAATGCTAGAGGAGTGGAGAAAAAATATTTTAGTGTCAATATATAAGAAAAAAAAGAAATGTCTAGAATTATAACAACTATAGAGGAATCAAGTTAATGTGTCACACAATGAGAGTGTGGGAAAGAGTGATGGAACGCCGATTACGAGATATAACAGAAGTGTCAGATAATCAATTTGTGTTTATGCTTGGTAAGTCAACAATGGAAGCGATCTATCTTTTGAGGAGAGTAATAGAAAAGTATAGAAAAAAAGAAAAGAGACATTCATATAATTTTTATCAATCTTGAGAAAGCATATGTTAGAGTGCCTTGGGATATAATCTGGTGGGTTTTAGAGAAGAAAGGGTGTCAAAAGGTTACATTGATGTAATTAGGGATATGTATGAAGTTGTGATGACCACTATTAGACCGTTTGCTAGAGAGACGAGTGAATTTTCAATTTCGTGGGGTTACACTAAGGATTAACATCAAGTCTTTATCTTTTTGCTTTAGTTATGGATGAGTTGACGTATAATATTCAGGATAATGTGTCATGGTGGATGCTTTTTGCATATGATATCGTGTTAGTAGATGAAACTAGATAAGGAGTTAACACTAAGTTGGATATTTGGAGAAAAGCACTTGAATCTAAAGGATTTAGGATAAATAGAACTAAGACAGAGTATATGAATTGTAATTTTAATAATAGTCAGAATGGAAATAGAGGAGAAGTGAAGATTGAGAACCAAGAACTACCTAAGAACGAACATTGTCGTTATTTAAGATTAATTATCACAACAACTAGAAAGAGTGGAGTAGATGTGGTCCACAGAACTAAGGTTGGGAGGCTTAAGTGGGGGAGTACGTTTAGGGTGTGTTTGATTGGACGAACTGGATAAGGGGGATTAGAATCCATCAGACTTGAGTCCTGAGACTGTGAATCTCCGACTATTTGGTTGGACTGGATATGTATCCTGTGTTTGTTTTTTCATGGGATTAGATGTCTGGAAATGACTATTTTTAGTAAATCCAACGTTTGGTTGGACGGATTGGATAGGATAAATGAACAAAAGACTATTTTACCCTTTTTCAATTGTTTACTAAGTAATAGCAATATTAAACATATCTTTAATGTTTTAATTATTTTCAGCTAGATTAAATAAAAATTTATTTTATATTATTTTTTACACAATTAAATAAATTTATTTTTTTTAAAATAAATAAATAAATAAAATATCAATAAAATTTTATATTATTTTTTTAATTAAAATTTTAAATAAATTTGTTTTTAAAAATAATAATAATTAAACAATGAAATTAAATAAAACATCTATTAACATTTAAATAATGAAATTAAATAAAATATAAACAAAATTTTAAAATAAAACATCAATAAAATATCTATAAAAAATTATTTAAAAATAAATAAATAAAACATCAATAAAAAGTTAAATAAAATTATTTTATTTTTAAATTGAGACATTTAAATTTTATTGAATTTTATTAAATATAATACATAATTAAATAGTAGATGGTCAAAATGGTCATTTCACCACCTAATCCCAACAGTAAATAATCCCCCCAAAATTATCCCACACCCCCCCTAGGATAATATAATCCCCCATATGGAGGATAAGGAGTCCGGCCGGACTACATGTCCGGCGGACTAAAAAAAAAAAACATCAGATTGGATTTACTGTGCGGATTACAATCCGCACAGTAAATAATCTCCCCCTTTATTCCCCCAATCAAACACATCCTTAGAGTACTATGTGATAAACGAGTACCCACTAGACTAAAAGAGAAGTTCTATGGAACGGCTATTAGACCAGCGATGTTGTGTAAAACGGAATGTTGGACAACTAAGAAACAGCATGTTGAGAAGATGAATGTTGCTGAGATGAGGATATTAAGGTGGATTAGTGGTAAGACTAGAAAAGATAGAGTTAGGAATGAGCATATTCAAGAATGGATAAGAGTAGTATTGACAGAAGATAAGTTGAGAGATAATAGATTGAGATGGTTTGGTCATATACAATGGAGACCAATAGAGGCAGTAATGAAAAGATGCAATACAGTAGCAATAAATGATAGTGGTAAGGGAAGAGGTAGACCTAGATTGACGTGCAAGAGTGTAGTAAATAGATATATGAATCTCCTTAATTTGACTAATGAAATGGCCTTAGATAGAGTCGAGTGGAAAAGAAAGATTCATACAGCCGACCCCATTTGATGAGCCTTAAGGCATGGTTTGGTTTGGTTTGTCATTTCTCTCATTCTCTATGCTCTCAATAACATTCTTACTATTCAAAAATTGTGAGTGTAGTGATTGTATTGATTGTGTCACACAATGAAATTTCATCATCACAGTGAAATTTCACTTTGAGATAATATGTGCAATTTCATTTGCAATTCATCATTTTAAAGCACTCAATTTAAAATTTTTAAAAAATAATTTGAAATCGAAGGCCTAATTTTTTAGGTGATTCACAACTTTACAATTTTTAGTTTCATAATAGAAATTTCACTGACTTTGGGTAATGAAATTTGACTATGCAAAAGTCAGTGAAATTTTATTGTTTTAAAACAAAAAATTAAAGCTTTTCATTTTTTAGCCTTCAATTTGAATTTATGAGTCCTAAATTCCAAATTAGAGGCCTAATTTGTTCAATTGGTCAAAATTTTGCAATTTTTAATGCTTAAATATAAATTTTCACTCAATACATAACAAACAACATAGTGAAATTTTATTTTATTTTTTTGAATTTTATATTATTATGAATCTTATTTAATAGATCTTGATGAGAGGATGATAAATATATAAATTTGATAGAAAATGAAAATATAGATAAAAATTACTTTAATTTTAAAGTTTTGAAATCATTTAGAAAGTGAAAAAAACGTTATTGCTAGGATATTTTCATCAAATACATTTTTTTGGAGAACTTGGACTAGGTTTGAAAGTTTGTTATCCTTATTCTTCAAAGGAATTATTGTTACGGATGTAGGAGAAAAAAAACCCTAATAAATGTGTTGATTTGTACATATTGTTCGTCTATTGTTGTTGCTTATATATTCATATTAATTTAATTTTTTTAATTTATGTAAAATCTTAAATGAATTTTTTGTGACTTTTCAAAAAAAATTAGTTATATTTTACGTTTCACATTTAAATTAACATATTGACAAAAACATTATGGTAATGTTTGATCCTTTATATAATTTTTTGGGTAAATTACATTGACATCCCTTAAAGTTTGGTCCAATTACTACCCACCCCCTAACGTTTTGGAAATTACATTTCCACCCCTATGATTAATAGTCTCATTTCACAAACCCCCACTTATATAAAAGGTAACAACTCCTAGTAGAAAAACAGAGGAAATTACATTAAAAATAAAAATAAAAAGTAAAGGAAAAGGGAAAAAAAAAAAAAGAGAGTACGAGTTCAATGTCTTCATTCCGCCTAAATAATTACAATGACAGGGGGGTTAGTGTATTTTTCCAAACGTCAGGGGTTGATATGTATTAAACCCAAACCTCAGGGGGTGTAAGTGCAATTTATCCTATTTTTTTATTTATTTTTATTTTTTATGATTAGGTGTACATGTCAATTTATGCATACCTCGACTAATCTATGAAGAAATTCAAATACAATTAGTAAAATAAAATTCAAATAATTCTTAAATAATTACACTCCGAATTTGAAATGATACATATACATGACATCAATCCCACTTAAAATGGTCAATATCTTTTGTGGCATTCACGATTATACCATAAATCAATCTTACCAAATCACTACTACAAAACAGTTAAAGATCACATTTTAACATATAAAAATATCTCACTTTTATTAAAAGTGTGATAAAAAAATTAGATTAATATTTTAATCACACTTGATTTGATTGAGTGTGATAATATTTATTTTTATGTTACTTTTTAATTAAATGTGATTATATATATATATATATATTTTAATCACACCTTCTAATTAACATGTGATTATATTTATTTTTTTATGTCACTTTTCAATTACTCGTTTGGGAACAAATTATTTTAGTAACTTTTTAGTTTTTTACAAAATATGTGCAGAAAAGTAGAGAGAGTAATGTGACAACTTATAAATAACTTTTTGATTTTTTTTGCTAAAACAGAAGGTTGCCAAACGAGGCCTTATATTTATTTATTTTTTTATTTTTTTATTTTAATCACGCCTTCTAATTAACATGTGATTATATCCATACAATATATAAAGCATGATTTGGAAAAATGTGCGCAAATATTTCATGGTTGTGGATGAAAGTGAGTTTATTATTGATGAACATTGATGTTGTAATGAAAATTAGTCTATAAGTTGGGGGAAAAAGGAAACCCTAATTTTCTACAAACCCTAGTTTTGAACATGTTCTATAAAAAGGGGATTTTTGCTTAATTGATCATCACTACATGAAATTGAGTACATTTATATGATTTTGTGATAGAAGTGTAAATCCGAAACTTTTCTTCATGTGAATCTTGATAATGGTGATGGTTGTTCATGAGATATTCTTCATTATTGATGTATGAGATGAAGAACTCTTACCATTTAAAATCATCTTAGGGAAATTTAAAGATTTTCAAATTCATGCATCATGTGCGTTTCAAATTCTTTTTTGATATTATGAAGGAGTGAAGGTTGAAGAGTTGAAAGGGAGTAAATAGTCTATGAGTCTAGGTAGTAAATCAGGTTGAGTTTGAGTTGTGTATTGTAATTGGTACCCACGCAGGGAGTCAAGGTGCCCAATTGCCCTGTTTGCACATATCGCCGGACAAATGTGAGAAAATGTTTTTGGGTGTCCACGAGCCTGCCGTTTCTGAAGCTGGCGAATGTGGAAAAACATGATTTTGGGTGTCCACATCCCTGCTATTTATGGAGCCAGCAAATGTGGAAGGGAAAATGTTTTGGGTGCCTATCGCCCCGTCATTTCTAAAGCCGACAAATATGGGACTATTTTCAGTATACCAAATTATATCTATGTATTTATGTTTTGACTTTTGACTCTTACTTGGGATGTCATAATATATTTACCGCCCAAGGATAATGTGGAAAGATGGAACAACAGTATGCATGGCATATTTTCACTCACTTACATTGATACTTATATATATATATATATATATACTGCCTCATTTATATATTTCAAATGTTGCATTTAATGATCATGAGTTGTTTAATTGGTTATATAATTTGTTAAATTCATCACCTACTGAGCTTATGCTCACTCCAAAGTTAACAATTTCAAGAGATGAGGATGAAGTACCCACCAAAAGATGATGCTGATAAGGAGAAATTCTTATGGGAACTTGATTACAAGCCTTTTGAAAGTCTCTTGTTGAGTTCGGTTTATGAGGACTATAACTATATGTTGACTATGTTTCGATGTTACAAAAGATACATCTTGGAAATTAGTCCATTTGGGATGTAATTGATGTATATGTTTCTTACCTTTTGAACTGTTTGTTTTTGTCTGGGATGCTATAAGACAATTATTGTAAATGCTGGGAATAGTTCAAAGGGAAAGAAATGTAATGAATGTTACTTTCGTGTTGCTATTTCTACTTTTATTTGTATGTATTGTATGGTGGGAATGCCTGGTGAACAAGATTAGAGTGGTTCTTTTAGGGCGTTACGCCATACGTGGTAGAGTTAAACTAAGTCAACGATATTTCAGTATGAAACAAGGTGAAACTGGCCATGTTATGGTCAGTTTGAGCGAAAAGCCGAGGTAGATAGTGCTCTCGGTACAATAAGGTTAAGCCTCAAGCGTTTAGTTTGGGCGAGCCAAAAGCAATGACCTCAGTCATGGATGCCCAAGTTGGACATGGGCAAGAACCAGGCGATGCATCCTTAATGTGAACATAAGTGATACTTAGGTTCACATTAGGGGATAGGAAGTGTGAATGAGCATAACACTTGTAACAAAAATTTAGAAAAATTTTACAAATTAAAGTTATTCGAGATGATTGGCTAGAGATGTTATCCAAGATATGTTAACCCGAGATGATTGATAAGAGATACTATCCGACATATGATTAGTTCTGACATGTTCTAATCCGAAGTGGTTATTTAAGTAAGTTTTACTTAGAAGATTTTCAAAAGATTTGAAGTATGAAAATGTACAAGGCATAAAGCATATAAAAACAAAATCAACACTTATACAAAAAGAAGGCATGGATCCACAAGGCAAAGAAAACTTGTTCAGTTACATCAGAAGGCACTTTGGCCCGACAAAACAAAAACTATTCAAAAGAAAAAAAAAACAATTGTCTAAAGAAAAAAGAAGAAGTGCAACTTGAAAGAAAAAATTCTAAGTACTGATATGGGGCTCACTATTCTATCTCTCTTGGCCTCGGCTTCAGCAGCAACCTCGGCTTCAATTTCTTGTAAAGTTTGATCGAGGCTCTTTTTAACAGTAAGGACCTCGGCTTCAGAGGTGAGGGATTTCTTCGGAGAGGCATTTTTGGAAACCTCGTCCTCCTCCTCCCCAGTTAGGTCTAGGACCTAATCATTGAGAGTAAGGGTCTTAGCCCCAGCCCCAGCAGCAACATCAACCTCCTCCCCTGCGTCGACCTCTTCCTCTTCGACCTCATCCTCGGACTAGTTGGGAAAGAGAGGAAAGGGCACGTTGAGTCAGCTGATATCACAAAGAAGTGAGTCCTTGGGGACGGACAGCTCCTTAAGGACCGCCATCTAATCGAAATAATAGCCTTTGTTGCAGGCCAAGTTGACTAGCTTTTTGTACTGGTCCCGAACATCGGCTTACCCCTCGGAATATGCCTTTTCATAAGCAGCCTTTATCTCGGCCTCCTTCGTCTTGAGCGCCTCTTTAAGTTAGGCCTCGGCTTTGGTTTTCTTGACTGCGGCGGCCTTGGCATCGACCCTGGCAACCTCGGCGGCAGCCTCAGCAGCTTCAGCCTTGGCCTTGACCTTACTCTAAGCAGTCTTGGTGGCACTAGCCTTGTCCATCAAATTTTTGATTTTGGATTCAGCCTTGTTAAGCGAAGAAAAGAAGCCAGCAACTTCCTGGGTCTTCTTGATGAGGTCTTTCTTCACCATCTTGGCTTTCATCGAATGAGAGTAGGCGTGTTGGATGACCTGTAAGAAAATAAACAAGTTAGAAATTTTTACCAAGTACAAAAGATTGAAATGCAAAACAATAAAGGAAAGAGAAGAGTTAAGAAATTTACTAAGATCGATTGCCGCATCATCATGGTGAAATTTTCATACTGGTTGAAGTCGGCTAACTAGTTCATATCGGTCGAGAGGAGAACGACCATGGATAGGGCGGCGCCGACTTCGAGGCTCTTAATGGCACTATCACCAGCCTTGAGAGATCAGTCTCTACGGAGCACCTCAAGTGCCTAGGTTTCCTTGGGGTGGAAACTACTTCCATCCTTTGGACCTTCTAACCTTAGCTTTTTCAATGTCAGGGCATCAGATGATTCAGACTTGACTGGCCTCTTCTCAGCATCAGAAAGTCTTTTCTTGGCCTCGGCCAATTTTGATATTTTCATTGTGTCTTCAACGTCCTTCTCAGAATCAGAAGGGATGGCAGTGACTTTGGCCTTTGCCTTAGTCTTTTTTACCTTCTTGGGCTTCTGAGTGGACTGAGGCGATGGCGTGGATTGGAGAGTAACAATCTCGAGCAAGCCGGCAAGCAGATCCTCGACCATAAACGGTTTTCGGCCCATCTCTTTGATAGTTGCAGTGATAGTTACCCCTGGGCCAAGTATGAAAGCATGAAGGGTTAGCAGAGGGTTAAATGGATCAAATGTCGGCATGACTGAACCTCGGCGCTTTCTGCTGCGCATTCTGCCAGCAGGAGCGCTGGGAGGTCAGCGGCGACGCTGGCATTGTGATAGAGGAATCAATTGGGATGGAGCAGAAGTGGATGGCTCATTCACTAGATTAGACGTTGATGCCTGATCTGGCCTTGGTGAAGATATGGCTTGTTATGTTGAAGCAAATACTGGAGTTTTGCTTCTTCTAGGGATGTCGAGGAGCAGAGATCAGTATGTCGACATGTAGTTCAGAAAGATAGGGGCCTTGCGAACATCAATGGGCAAGCCAAGAAGGCGAATAAGATCTCGACTATGGATATATGTCTGCCAATAATTCTTTGGTGGCTGAGGAAGAATTACAAAGAACAACAAGAAAAACATTAGAATATCAAAGAGAAGTAAATTTATAAGTATTAAAAGGAATATGGACTTTGGGATGACTAATTCCTTACCCTCATCTTCCCTAAAAAACTCATCGGCGCAATGGGAAGAGATGAAGATCGTCATGGCGCGAACTCCCAGTTTTTCGAGACAATCAAATAGTCATCCCCAATGCCTTTATTGGAGTCGGGAATATTGGCTACCAATTTGTACTTGGTGGACCTGGGTTTCAAATAGTAGGTGTAGCCGCTTTTGGATTTGAGGCTACACATAGTGTAGCAATATTGGAGGTTGGGCAGGGTGATCCTAGCCTTTTGTCAACGTGCCAACTCGGCAACACCGCTAATGACACTAAACGTGTTAACGACTAATTGCATGGGGTTGAGTTTATAAAAGTGGAGGACCTCTCTGAAAAAGATGTCAAGGGAGAATCTGATGCCACCCTCAATGACGTACACTACTGGGAATGGCATGTAAGTCTCTTCTGGCATCATGGAGCCCTCTTTTCCAGCCAACCTAAGCTGAACTGTTGAACTCCTGACGGAGGTATTCTAGTTTACTTGGGGAATCTACCCTCCACTTAAATATGCCCATGATCTCGACTAATCTGAATTTGGCACGGTTTACTGTGGAAAAGTGGTGAGGATGGGTTTGAGGATGGCGTGCATTCAAGAGAATGATCACAGTATGAACAAGTGATTCGAAGACACAGAAACACAACCAGAGGCATTAACAGATTTGTAAACATCGAGTCTTAATATCTAAGTGATTGAGTGGAGAGCAGTGTACAAAAAATGTGAACAAAATCAACAACATGATGAACACTGAACACATCAGGGCAAAAAACATGTAGAACAAAGGATTTGAATGCAGGTACAAATGCAATAGCAAAACAAACGGAACCACAGATATGAATAAACAATACAAGAAAGAAATGTACTAAAGAACAATAAGAAACTAAAGCAAAGTAGAAATGGATTCAGCGACTTACAAAGTAAGGCTGAGGAGTTAAACGCCGGAATGAAATTCGTCGGAGTCAGATGACGCCCTTAATCGAAACGGAACTGGTGAATGCTTGCTGGAAGTGATGAATAGCAACAGTTGCAGAGAACTTGAAGGAACAACAATAGAGGTTTTGTAGAGAGAGAAAGCTTGAGAAGAGAGAGAGTTGTGATTGCAAAAATGAAGAGACGAAGAGAGAGGGAAGGAAATTTTGTCAAAAAATGATAAGGCGGCAAAACATGATGGAACTGCCTTGGATGACATGCCTGTCAAGTGGTGTGGGCAGCTTCGATGTGACTTGATGGTGCGTGACAGGTACAAACCAATAAAAAAGGGACACGTGGAAGAAACGGTTGGGATAATGGTGTGTAACAGCTCATGCGCAGTGGGGGCTCTTGAAATTCTTAAACTAGTAGGGTAGTGACCTTGTCTAGCAAAGCGATCTCAGTCGAGATGCAGAAAGGACTTTGTCCTTGGCTCTTGATTCTTGATGTGGTGGGTATCTAAGTCCAGGTTACTTGAAGCCGACAAATCATGATCTCAGTCGGAGTAGTACCTTTGTTTAGCCAATGTGTTGGAAGTTCAAACGATGTAGATTCCATCACCTCAAGTTGCCGAGGTAATAGAACCTAAGGGAAAATTGTGGAGAAGTATTTTAAAAATGACACCGCATGGCCGAGGTTTAGCCGAGGTGTCGGCCTCGATGCCACGTGGGCAAGTCATGTTGCCAAGGTGGCTACGCATTGGCGGGGTTGAGTGCCGTAATACCGAAATCCCAAGATATTCGGATAGAGAACAAAAGTCCTAGATAAGAAAGGGGACTTAGTCTGGATAAAAATAAGGCTCTTGAGGAGTTTATCCCTATCTTGCTGAGAGTCCAAGATAAGCATTGTACTTGAGTCGTGAGACTTCTAGGGAAGTTGGCCACTGTTGGCTATAAAAAAAAAGGCACTCCCATGAGTCTAAAGTATGTTTTATTTTGTGAAGTATAGTACTTGTGAGATATCTTTGAGAGATAAGACTACTGACTTGATCGTCAGAGTGCCATCAGGTAGACGACCTACCGTGGTATTCTCATTGTCTTGTTGGCAGGTTGTTGGTTCAGTCTATCTTGCCGCGTGCTCTCCAGCTAAGTTCCTTGTTTAGTTCTGAGGTCGGAAATCAAAACCCACATTAACCCATGAGATATTACAATATTTATTGATTGTAGTATTTGAGAGTTTTAATCTATATTTATAAGTTTATTTTTTGTTAGATATATAGCAATAAGAGAAGTCAATGATACAATGATGAATTTACCCCCCGCGCGCGCGCACACACAAAAAAAAATGCATGTCTTAATTGTAATTCCTTTAATCTTGATTTTAAGTGGTTTGTTTTGATTATTTTCTAATTTCACTACCTTAAGCAAAACTTACAATGATGGTCATCAGATTGACCACATGTAAGTTTTGTTTGTTTGTTTGTTTTTATTTATTTATTTATTATTTAAATTTTTTGTATTTTTGTATTATTTATTTATTTATTTTTATAGTTTTAAAAAAAATATAAAGCTACAAATCATTTGAAATTTTTCATTAAATTTTTCATGAAAGTCCTTGAATGTAGAGCTATAAATCATTTGGAATTTTCCGTAGAAGTCATTTATGTATCTGAGATCATGTTTTAGCTTAAGTTAGCATTACAGTATATTATTTGTCATATTATTATGAATTATGAATATCTAACCATATCACTCGCTCTTAAAATTTTCAAATCTCTAACTAATATGGACTCACAAATATATATATATATACACACACACATATATATATATTGATGTTTGTTTCAATATGTATTGTTTTCATCAATAAAGTTGCTTTTTTCCATTTAAAAAAAAAAAATATCGCTCATAATTTCTTTAAATCTCTAACTAATATGAAGGGCTTACAAATGACATGTAATCTCACAAAATCATACAGACAATTCAAATAACTTACTGAGCCTAGATATTGTAAATTTGTTTTTTATATGCATACTCTTTATAAGATAGTGATGGGAAATATAATCAAGATATACTAATGTTTTTTGAATGATTTAATTTAGAAACACATATGATTTTTAAAAATTTTAAATTGACTTTAAGATTTTATTGATTCAAATCATAGAATTAGGTTAGCTTTATATTCTTGGCCAAACTCAAAAATTTTCACATTTTCTCATACACTTAAAAAATTTATTCCCAAACACAACAACTTTACTTATCTCTAAAAATAATTAAAAAAAACCATTTAAAATGCTAATTTCAAGCAACCACTTAGTTAAAATAGTTAAATTTTACTTATTTATTTTTAATTAATTAATAAATAAATTTATTCATCATTATTTAATCCCCGTGCATAGTACAAATTGTACACTAATTTTTACGATGAGAAGATGCGCTTCTATGAATATTTATATATTTATGACCAGTAATGTGTCTTGTGTTCCACTGCCAATCTGTCATGCTTAAAAAACACGTGGTGTTGCTTCAATTTTCTATGTCCAGATGTCCTCTTAGATTACATATATTTAATGCAATGTGTTACTTTACAAATAATCAAAACAAATCAAGCTTTAAGATCATATAATAAGAAGGTGGTAATGCACGTGTAACAAGTCTTTGAGGCAAAAGCTATGTGAGTTAGTTTTTTAATTTTTTAATTTTTTGACTATTTTAACTTGTATTAAAAAATTTCATTTGAAATAGTTTTTTAGCTTGTTTAACTTTTGTAATAGAAAATATGAAATGATTATGATTTAGATGTTGCATTTTATTTTATTAATTTTTTAATCTATTTTGTCATTTTATGACTATTTTAATCCAAGATTGAGATGTCAAACGAAGGCTATAAAAAGTTAAGAAGCAAGTTATGAAGGCACAAATTTTAGAAAATGTTGGTCGTGATTTCATATATGAAGATTAATAAATGGACATTTACACACTAGTCTTAATAGGTGTTTGGATAAACTAAAAAATTCTACTTTTTTTAATTTACATATACTTGTTTGAGTCACATCAATCAACATCTATTAACATTTTTTGTCTATTTTTTTAACCACTTTCTCTACTTCTGCACATTTTTTTTTTAATGAAAAATCAAAAAGTGCACTAATTTAGAACATCCCAAACCACACCTTAATTTATTAACTTTTATACTCTATTAAGTCCTAACTAATTTTTTTTGAACTTTCAAATCCCATTAAATTTTTTTATAATCAAAATTACCCTTCAAATAATGATTGTTCATCATTTATGATTATCTATAAAGGAACATAATAATTTGACATTTATTTTGATTTTTAAAATTTTAAAACATCAACTTTCAAAATAAAAAAAAAATAAAAAACTAATCAGTGTGTTTAATTTGAGTTTTTTTGATTAAGTTTTTTAAAAATTGAATTTTTTGATTTTAGTATTTTTTTTGTTTTTAGTGAATATTTTTAACGTTTTAAACATTTTTGTTTACTTTTTTAGATGTATCGTACTTAAATGTATCTAAAAAGTAAAAATATTTTAAAAAATTAATAAGTACAAAAAAAATTATTGAATTCTTGTATTTTTTTTTATTTATTTATTTTTTTTTTGGTATTTAATGAATTTTTAAAAGATTTTTTTCACAAATTTTTTACTTTTTAAGTATATTTATGTTAAGTATGTCTAAAAATTAAAAAAATTTGCTTAAAATATTAAAAAAATTCAGTTTAAAAAAAAAAACACAGGAAAGAAGAAAGTAAAATTTTCTGAAAAGTGTTGTTGGAAAATTCTATCAAGGCAAAAATGTTTTTTTTTTTTTTTTTGAAAAAAATTGAAAAAAAGTGAAATATTCCTTTGTGCAAAACTAAAAATTGTGTGTCTATAAAGGAACATTGATGAAACATTGATGTGCAAAACTGAAAAAACAAATAATAAAATTGAAAAAACTGATAATATTTCATGTTTTAAAACTGAAAAAAAAAACTAATAATGTTCTCGATTTTATTGAATAATTGAATCAAACTAATAAATAAAAAGACAAAAAACGTTTAATCTCATACTCTGTGTTTTTCTTTCCATTAGTTACTGAAACAATTATCTAAGATATTATTATATAAAATTGATAATATTCTTAATTATTTTTTTTAAACTGATAATATTATCAATTTTACTAAATATAATTTTATTGGTTCAAAAAATGTTAAATAGGACCTAAACTACCATAACATTTATAAATAAGACTTTTAAATAATCAACTCATTAAATCATCATTCCACAAAGTTATGCATTTCAAGGATCGTGTGGAACTCCCATGGCCACTAACACACTACTATTTACAAACAAGAGTAGCAAGGTTGAGTGAAACGGAATGAAAGAGTAACTACATTTCTTTGAAAAAACAATACAAAAATAATTTAGAGACTAGACCTCGTTTCGGAAACGATCGATTTAACCAAAAAGTTATTAAAAAAGTTAAAAAGCTAACAAAATCAAATATTCTATTTTTTTTTTACTTTTTACACATCTTTTCGTAAAAAGTTAAAAAATTATCTCAAACATACTAATTTTTTTTAGCTCATATTTTAGCCAAATAATCAAAAAATTACTAAATTAACATATTTCCAAACAAGGCCATAACTTTTCATTGTAGAATTTTAAACTCTAACAGTGTGTAGAGGCAAATCCAATCATAAATAAATAAACAAAATCCTGTAAGGTTAAAATATCACATTCCTACTTTCAAAGCTTGCGAGCATCTGAACAGGTCCAAAATTGTAAACACAAGATGGATATAGGCCATGTTTGTTTGACGGATTAAGTTGGATAGAATTATTCATGAGAGGATTGTTAATATAAAGATTGTTAGTGTAGGGATTAAGTACAAGTATGTTTGTTTTGATGATAGTATGAGAGATGATTAGTGATGAGATTTCTATATTAAAAAAAAAACTAAAACAAATATTAAAACAAATAGGTACACTTAGTCAAAAATAAATAAATAAATAAAATTTTTATATAAAATAGACTCAATTTCCTTACTATTTTTCTAATCTCACCCAAACTAATCCCCTTACTGAGGGAGATTAGCAAGCCGCTTGGAGTAGCAATCCCCCTCCACAAAGAAGCCACCAAACAAGAGTTAGTGGGACCCACCTCCTTACTACTCCAATCCCACCCCTAAATATCCCAAACAAATATAGTATAAGCCCTCACCTGGTCAGTCGTCACATCAACGTCAGCCACTGTGCAACTCTCATTCCTTTTAAAAAAATAAAAAGAACCAGAGATAAATCAAAATCTACTTGAGGCATGAGTACATATAAACAAACAAATATATAGCCGAACAGAGGCTACCAATATTTACTTCAAGGATTCAAGCCCCTACAACTGAATGACTGAAAATTAACACCGCTTGATGAAGCCCTATCTTTTACTTAATAACTGTGGATACGGGAAATGCATCAGAACTCAGTCCAAAAGAATACTAAGGGAAATGCAAGATGTACCCTCCGAAAATCATTGAACTTCTCAGAGGGAGAAACAAGAGATGAGGATCAATGGGTCACATGTAAAGGTTCAATTATCTACATTTCTACTTTCCATGAAGAACCTAGTTTAACCACATAAAACGTATAGAATGGAGCAGGTTTGATATAATAAAACCTGATGCTGGCCTGATATTGATCAGGCCTTGAATTGATTCGGCAACTATCCTTTTGGACATTGTACCTGAAATACATATCAGTTTGGGCAGAATGACCAGTATGCGAGAAAAAAGCTAGGAACTAAAATCCTTGAATTTGGCCAAAGCATCCTGATGGTTCAGCCTTTCCACTTGAAGCTCGTTATCTAAATTTTCTGTTTTGGCATGCAAAAGGTTCATTTCAGTTTGCAACTACTCTGCACGTGTTTCAAGAGACTTGTATGACTTGGCCATACATTTCAGCTGTGTCTCAGCCAAGCTGTTCAACTTTTGAGCAGATGCCAATTGTGATTTAACTTCTGCCAGAAGCTGCTCTGTTCCCTGTAGCTGAGCCTTGGTGCTTTCCAGATCCAAAACCATGTTATATTTTTCTAGTTTCAACTGTTCAAACTCCTCAAGCGAGCATTTCCATGATGTAGCATTTGATTCAAATGTTGAAATGAAACTTACTTCATAAGGAATGTCGGGATCAGAAGTGGAATCAGAAAAGTGAGCACCAACCATTTGAATATCTGTCTCCTGATGTGTCCCGAGCCACCTTATTTTCAGGTAAAGCGACCTTGTCTATGCAATAAGAACAATTAGTTTCTGCTTCATTATTCTTATAGCCCAGGACATTAAAGTGAAGTTCACTGGCTTTAATCAAAACACAAGAAAGGTCAAGAGCAAAATCAAGCAAACTTATTTTGCTGTTAATAACCTTATCGGAGGCTGCAGAGAACTTCTGAATTTTTTGGCTCAGTACATCCCCATCAGGAGATGTTCCTGGACAGCTGTAGCTTCATTCCCCATAACCAATACAAAGTCATGAATCCAAGATACAGCAGCTACCAATTCTTCATTAATGGCACTATCTTTGGACAAAGACATTTCCTTCTCTTCGGTTCCTTCAGTCCCCTCAAAACAAGCCTGCCTATCAAAAATGGCATCAGGGCAGTGACTTTCCACGAAAACACAACCCATGGTGTGGTGATGCAGGCTATCCTGTGTTTCCTGCATAACACATCTGACGTCGTCCAAAATCTTTTTGATGTCAGCATCCTTGGACTCAAACAACATAGAGATTTGCATTTGGAATTTCATCAAGGGCAGTGGATCAATATCAGGTTGTGGATCTGGTACTGGCAATTCCGAATTAGACTCATGATTTGCTAACGAATCCAACTCAGGCTGTTCTTTAGAATGGAAATGTGGGTTGATTGTAGTATCTTGGTTCGCCATTTCAGATCTCATATTATTTGAAATATCTGAACCAGAGATGGCTCCATTTGAATCATTTGATGCCAATTTCTCCATCTCCAGGAAGTCATCCATACGCTCCAGGTGATTTTCTTTTTCAGCCTTGTTAGATTTCTCGTTGTTCTTTCCCTTGAAATGGGAGATCTCAGAGATTGATGTTGCAGCCCAAGAACCAGCCCAACTTCTTTCATTGTCATTTCCATTTTCAGACATGGAGGTGAAGCTTGGGGGACTGATAGCATTTTGACTGAGGGAACCTTCAGTGGGGATCTGAAGACTAGATTTTGAAGGACTTTTTTGTTGATTATTAGCATGCAGTTGTGATTCTAAAATTTGAAGCTTGCTGACTGTCTTAGCACAAATATTCCTGGAAGCTTGCAATTCACTAGTACACATTGCCAAAGCTTTTTTCAACATCTTTGTTTCTTCTGACATTGCCAAAAGATGTTCTGTGAGAAAATCATTCTCTTTATAGAATTTTGGTACACTATCAAGGGAAAAGTCAGGCAATTGGGGTGGGTGTGGACTAGGAGGCTTTAGAAGAGACCTCCTTACTCGAGTTTCACCGTAATCCCGGCCCAAGTTCTCTACTTCTAACTTCATTTGAGCCAGTGCTGCAGGACCTGGCAACTTCTTCCGCACAAGACCATGCAATCTTTGGCACTCTGCTTCCAGCTTAGCTATTTTCTTCACTCATTCCAGATGCTGCTTGTTGGCTACTTCTGCAGATCTTACACACATATTCTTTTCCTCACTGCTGTAACCGTTCCGATTTGCCCTTCACTGTAAGCTATTAGCTACAAGTCGATGTGCAGCATCACCTAGATGCCAGCCAGAAATGCTTACAGGGGGATCTTGCCTGAAAGGAGAAAGCCCAAAACAACAATTCTTTTTAGAATATTAAGACAACAGTGTCAAGTATCCACCAACAGTAGAATAAATAAATTAAAAATTGGCACTTGAATGAAAAGACAATCTAGTATACCTTCGATTTTCCCATGCCTTCCTTCCATTATCCTCGTGCCACAAAGCTGGATCAGGTTTTAGATCCCCTATCTCAACCGACTAAAAACAGACAATGAAAAAGACAACAGAATGTGAGCTTATTTATACAGCTTAAGGTAATGTCACAAGGTAAAAATGTCCAGCACCAGCCATGCCACATGCCCATTCCAATAGAAAACAAATAATAGCTTCCAATAGAATACAAATAATAACCTAGATCTGATAACCTCAAATTATAAGCCCACAGCTCACAATGTGGAACATTTCAGTGCCTATATGACAGCTTTACACCACAGTTATGCTTCTAATGTACATGAGAAATGTGGAAACTAAGCAACCAGAACGACCATGAACATCATTGGTTAACAGAATTGCACAAACCAAATGCAGGGTAGCTAAAAGGTGTCAATGGTTTCCATAATTGAAGTTGCTAATTTCAGCTTATTCAAAACCCCTGGGCTAGTTGCTAATTTCCAATCACTACAGGATATTGCATCAAGGGTCACCTTTGCATCCTTATCTATTGGCGTTAGCTACGGATGAATTAATTAAACACATGCAAGAAAATTCTAATACCGATCACTCATCTAGTCCATAAGCCTTCAACAAATTCCAGAGGCTTCTCTGCACTTCCATATGTTGTGAACCATTTCAACTATCATTGTTATTTCAAATTGAAGCTAAATATTAGTTCCTGTCTAGCCTCTACACTTATTGTATGCAGTAAATAGTATACAAAATTCGGGAACCTTGCAATAGAAGAGTGAACTTAAGAAAATGCAACATGCATCCTTGAAGAAAATGTGACAATCTTTGTCAGTCGCCACTTGAAATCATGGCATTTAAACTTTGAAAGATTACTTACCTTCAAATGAGGCTCGCATAATTAGCCCAACAAAAAAGTTACAATGGCTTATCTTACCAACACTGTGTTAACATCTCATAGGCATAACATCAACAATTTACTGGACACAACAATCTACACTATCACTGTTAATGTGCAATCGTTACTCAAATGATGAATGCAGCATTATGGAGTTGGCTAATCTTCAGATATAGGTACACTGCTTCAAGCCTCAGCCATTACAGAATGATAAAGATACAATGCAGCAATGTGAACCTTCAAATCCATTTGTCAGAGTGAAAACATTGAACTCAAACTTGCTTACAGATGACAAAATGAGATAATTCAATAACCAGAGTTAAACCAGGAGACGCAAAACAACAGGGCAATTTTTTGTTGAGTTGGTATCAAAAGAAACACCCTTAACCACTCTCATCTACATGCCCATATGCTATTTACTTTGCAAGAGCCAACTTTTCCTTATACAATTTCAAAAGCTCAGGAGCTTCTTCCCCATGACAGTTGACAACCTTTGTTAGGAACCACTTTTCAGGTTTCTTCAACATAGTTGTCAAGTTAAAATTGTTGTTCTTAATCAGACCTCTCGACAACAATACTTGATACACTGCACACCTTGGAACAATCCTCTTTTCTAAGCTAAAACCAATGAGTATTGAACTTCTTGCAAGAAATGAAGAATCCCACCCATTTTATTGAAAAAAAATTCCATCACTCATGATCTTATGCTCTGATGCCACCATACACCACGGATTCTTCTCAAAAGCCACAAGAATCTCATCCTCAGGCCAACCCCACTTTTTAATTTATTACTTTCTTATATTTTCCTATACTTGGTCTCCAAGTATTCTTGTTGACCAAGACTAGTACTACTACCCTAGTTAATTAGTTCCTTTTATATATTACTTGGTATCCAGGTATGCTTGGTGACCAAGACTTTGTCTAGTATAAATAGTTATGTAAGCCTAGAGGCAAAGGCATTCTCTGTCAATATAATTTTCAAGTTACTCTATTTTGCTTGTGGATTCAAGAGTCTTCGTCCACTAGAACGATATCTATTTCATGCATATTTTGTTGTGTCAAGTGGTATCAGAGCCAAGTTTTGCCAAGCTCAATGGCACAAAACAGAGATGTAAACACGAACCCTACTGACAGTAATCGTGGGATCAATGCTTTGTGGGAAGCATTTGAGAGGCAACGGCAGTTAGACGAGATTCGTGACATGATTGCGGGGTTGACTCTCAACGCCAACAACAGACCACCAGCGGTTGACCGGGCACGTGCTGAGGGAGTTGCCCAAGGCCAACCAATTAACCAAGACGAAGTTCGCACCGCAAGAATTGCCCGAGGCCATCTTGTCCAAAACAACTTGAGACGTCCATGCCAGTATCAATCAGGCAGTGAAGGGTTCGAGCTAGAGGTTGAGGGGGAGTGCGGAGGTCATCAACCAAGGAAACAACAACAATGGATCGATGACTACCAGTTGAAGATTGATATTCCTCAATTCAATGAAAATCTACATATTGAAGATTTCTTGGATTGGATCTCCGAAGCTAAACAGTTCTTCAAGATGATAAAGGTTTCAAAATCGGATAGTGAAACTAGTTGCATACAAATTAAAGGGAGACGCTGCAGTTTGGTGGGACTAATTACAAAGAATTGGGCAACGACAAGGAAAAGACCCAATGCGGACTTGGCGACGTATGAAGCAACTTCTCATGGACAAATTTCTACCACCAGACTCTGAGCAATACTTATTACAACTTTATCAAAATTGCGTACAAGGGTCCAAATCTGTGTTTGACTACACTGTCGAGTTTTCTCAAATTTCAGATCACAACAATCTGAATGAAACAGAAGGACAACGAGTAGCTAGATATCTCAATGGGTTGAAGCAAACCATTAGAGAGAAGATTGGTTTGATAGTTTTGTGGACGGTGGACAAAGCGCACAATATGGCTCTCAAAGTTGAGTTATTGGAGCGCAAAGCAACATATTCGGGGTATCAACGGACAACTACGAATTCTTCTTTTTCTACCTCTAAAAAAGGAAAACGGGTCCAAACGTCGACTGCTACAAACAAACCCAAGGGTGTTGGTGGCGGAGGCAATAACTAGGCGACTAGTTCAATGGCTAGAGAAGCTCCTAAAAATCCTAACCCTTATGCCAAGCCGACAACGGACAAGTGCTATATGTGTACCGTTCCAATGTTTGTCTAAAGCGAAGGCCGGTCAACCTAGTGGAAGAAGATGATGACTTTGGAGCTGATGAAGGCACAGAAGATGATGATCATGATCTATATGATGGGGCTAAGTTTGCCATGGAGGATGGAGAACAAGTCAACTGTGTGGTCCAACGAAAGACAGAGGATTTTAATCAGTGCCATAATATTTTTCGATCATGTTGTTCAGTCAAACCAAAAAGTATGTGATTTGATTGTTAATAGTGGGAGTTGCGAGAACTTTGTTGCGAAGATTTTGGCAGAACATTTGAAACTACAAACCGAGCCACATCCCAATCTTTACAACATTGGTTGGATCAAGAAAGGCCTGACAACGAAGGTAACTAAAATTCGCCGAGTTTCTATTTCCATTAGCAAGCATTATAAAGAAGATGCCGTTTGGGATGTGATTGATATGGATGCTAGTCATATACTTTTAGGTTTGTACTTGTGCTGTAATTGTCTCAAGAATTCCATATATTCAGTTTGTGGTGGTTTCCAGGATGATCAGGATTGCACATTTTTTTTAATGAACATAGATATTGGTTTACATTACCCACTTGCATCACATTCCTTCACATCCAATCTTGACCTTTTTGATGGGTTAGCGAAACTAACAAACCCACCCATCTAATAGGTTACGGTCTAACACTATGTTCAAGTAATAACGGAGCTTGGTCCCTCATCCAATAACATGCTTTGCTAAATTGTGGACTTTATACTATGAAGCATGGACACGCCAAAATGGAAGCTGTGGCAGTGTCGGATACGGGGACATGTACAGGACACTCCAGATGGCGTGTCTCCTTAATTTAATTTATTTTTTTGCAAGGGACACGGCGAAGACATGGCGGGGACATGCGTGTCCAAGTCTGGACATGCATTGGGATACAGACACGCATTGGGACACAATCGGCGAGAAGAGTAAACGAAAGAGAGGAGTACAAACCTGGTCTAATATAGAAACATTGTGAGTCTTTGTGCTCCCTCTAAACCTTGGTTGAATGCATCTCCATCATTATTTGTTATTATCTTTCTTATTTCCATTACCTTGCTTGACCATGAAATAAGCAGACACGCATAAGGGTTAATCACAAAAGCAAAGATGAACATCTGTACAAGTGCATGCCTTATATATTGAAACAGAATGCAGAAATAAAAATAATAAATAAACTACTAACAAGAGGAATGTTAATGACAAGCAGAGAACATGACAAGATAAAACCTTCTTCGAGAATATAACCCCAGCAAGTGCTTGAGTGATATGTTTGTGAAAAGTCTGTATATAGTGCATCTGGATGGTGAATACGGAAAAAGTAAACACAATGTAACAGCTCAAAATAAATAAAAAAAAAAAGTGAATTCAACTAATCCAATACAAAATTATTTTGATTGCATGTAAGCTTAAATGACTTGATTGTCCATAATATCGTCCATTCCAGAAACTAGTGACCGGAAAATTGGGGGGCAAGGATCTCTAGCACAACAGGCTATATCACCATTCATCCCACCACTATATGTAGCCCTAAATAAAATCAGAAAATAGTTCAAACAAATTTTAAATTTATTTTTAGCATGGAAAAGGTTAAACATGAAAATATTCAAGTGACTAGCAAAAAAGATATATACTCCCTCTCTCCCAAAATAATGGTCCCTTTTGGGGAATCCAACTTTTTTTGGTAGTACAATTATTGCATTTGAAAAAAAGTTGATTTTCCAAAATTACCCTTTTGATAGTACATTTTTTGAGAATATCAATGTCATAATTGTACTTTTTATATTGTTTATTAATTTAAAAGAAGGGCAAAATAGGAAATTTATATTATTTTTGTACTTGATTTTTGAAGAGGGACTAATATTTTGGGACTGAGGGACTGAGGGAGTGTCTATAAAGTCCACCATTTAGCAATGATGTTATTGGACAAGGGACCAAGCTCCGTTATTACTTGAATATAGTGTTAGACGATAACCTATTAACTGGGTGGGTTTGTTGGTCTCGCAAACCCATCAAAAAAGTCAAGATTGGATGTGAAGGAATGTGATGCAAGTGGGTAATATAAACCAATAGGTATGTTCATTAAAAAAAATGTCCAATCCGGACCATCTTGGAAACCACCATAAACTTAAAACATGGAATTATTAAGACAATTACAGCACAAGTACAAACCTAACTCAGCAACAAACAATTTTTTGTCTGGAATATAGTCATGACATTAGGAGATAGTCAAGAAAATATTTGGGACAAGATTAGAGTAAGATGATTGTACAAGGAAAGCAGTGTTTGTTGTGCAAACACAAACAAGACAGGCCACATCAGCACCATGCCATTATCCAATGTCATTTGTGACACATGGACCAATCACATATCTTTGTATACTTCCCTTCTAAGTTGAGTCATGATTGAAGCTAATGTACACAGTTTGAAGTCTCAAGCCTAGGTGCTTAGTGAAACTCTCCTGGCATCTCCTAGTCTGTAGAAGTACCTACCCAGCATTTCAGTTTTCCGCTTGCTTGTTCACCTTCTTCATCGATTGCAAACAAAACCAACAAATACTATTTCCTTCTCTTTCTCTGCAAAATAATGACCCATTTCGAGATTTATACATTTCCCAATCCTCCTTGCGCGGTGTTTGGCTTTTATGAAAGAAAAATAAGAGAAAGAGAGCTCAATATCCCCAAATGTGATAACATTGCCTTTAATACTTATAGAGGCAAGGCTTCTCCTATCTTTTGTGATCACCGATAACTAGAAAAGATAGAAAGCAATTTATCCCTATGACTCCGACGTAGCGTCCGTTGCGTAGGATGTATGCACAGCTACCTACACCCCACTTCTTCCCCCAAGAATTTTTTATTAGCCAGACGGGTTCTCCATTGTAAGTCCCCTTGCCTACAAGACAACTCACATGACATTCCACCAGTGGATGGTTGACTAGATCTAATTCATCACTCACCTTCATCACATCAAGCCCGTGCAAAAAACAGGGTGGCTTGTACACACCCTACATATAAAAATAAATTACAATAACATTTAATTACAAGTTATTTCAAAATTAATCAAATAAAACATTTTCATATTTAGTAGTTTATAGCCCTTTATAACAATCGAAAGACTCATGGCAGGCTATATAAATAGTGATTGGGTGATACTGGAGAATTTTTGACATCTCATCCTCATTTCCGGCTTCAATCCCGTAATATCCAACAATAAAAATTCTCGGACTATGAAACTACAAAAATTGTAAACATCACAAATGCAATATATATGTATATATATTTTTTTTTCAGCAAAAATAAACTTTCCTAATAATAATCAAGAAACAATACAAATGATTATCATCAATAAAGGGAGGGTAAATGCAAAAGAGCATCACTGCAAAACTAAACGATCCCAATTAGGTTGAAACCGAAATAGCTTGCCCAATCATTTGCTAGCACAACCCAAAATTGCTGTCACCAACCAACAAGTACAATACGCAAAACAAAAAGAAAGCCAAAAGTGAAACAAAAGATAAACTAATAGCCAAAAAAACCCAAGTAATCCACATGGCTGCTAGCAAAATACCATCCCACATCCCCTGCAATTAACATCCCACAAAAGTCAAGCATTCCTCCTTCCTCAGCTTTCACCAGATGCAGCCTCCTCCCAAACAAATTAGATCAATAACCCAAGCTCCTTAACCAACAATCCAATTCACAAGATACCAACAATCCAATTCACAAGAATCATTTGTAATCACCATAGCTGCCAAACCCACAGTTTCCACCTTCATTTCAACATTCCTGACTTAACCACCTCGGTTCCAGCACCTTCTCACCTGGTGTATATTTGAAACCACCTCACTTATAGAGTAAAAGCATCCAACATTATGTGATTTCAACTAGATGGCTAATCCTACTTTGATAAACTCCCACAATGCCTCCAACTTTGGTTGAGTATCAAAGTAAGATTATTCATCTGGTTAAAATGACATAATGTTGGGTGCTTTTACTCTATAAATGAGATTGTTTCAAATATACAGCAAGTGAGAAGGTGCGGGAACCGAGGTGGTTAAGTCAGGACTGTTGAAATGAAGGTGGAAACTGTGGGTTTGGCAGCTATGGTGATTACAAATGATTCTTGTGAATTGGATTGTTGATATCTTGTGAATTGGATCGTTGGTTAAGGAGCTTGGGTTATTGATCTGATTTGTTTGGGAGGTGGCTGCATCCGGTGGAAGCTAAGAAAGGAGGAATGCTTGACTACTGTGGAATGTTAATTGCAGGGGATGTGAGTTTGTATTTTGCTAGCAGCCATGTGGATTACTTGGGGTTTTATGGCTGTTATACTGGTTGTTTGTTAGTTTATCCTTGTTTCAATTTTGACTTTCTTTTTATTTTGCGTATTGTACTTGTCTTGTTGGTTGGTGACACCAATTTTGGGTTGTACTAACAAATGATTGGGCAAGCTATTTCGGCGTCAACCTAGTTGGGATCGTTTAGTTTTGTTTTGATGCTATTTTGCATATACCCTCCATTTATTAATAATCATTTGTATTGTTCCTTGATTATTATTATTAAAGTTTATTTTTGCTGAATAAAAATATATATATATACATATATATTGCATTTGTGATGTTTACAATTTTTGTAGTTTTATAGTCCGAGAATTTTTATCTTTGGATATTACGAGATTGAAGCTCTAAATGAGGATGAGATGTCAAGAATTCTCCAGCATCACCCATCACTGTTTATATAGCCTTCCATGAGTCTTTCGATTGCCATAAAAGGGTATAAACTACTAAATACGAAAATGTTTATTTGAATAATTTTGAAATAACTTGTAATTAAATGTTATTGTAATTTATCTTTATATGTACGGTGTGTACAAGCCACCCCATTTTTTACACAGACTTGATGTGATGAAGCTGAGTGATGAATTAAATCTTGTTCATGTGAGTTGTCTTGTAGGCAAGGGGACTTACAATGGAGAACCCGTCTGGCTGATAAAAAATTCTTGGGGGAAGAAGTGGGGTATAGGTGGCTATGCATACATCCCACGCAACGGAAGCTACGACGGAATCTTAGGGATAACTTGTTTTCCATCTTTTCTAATTATCGGCGATAACAAAAGATATGAGAAGCCTCACCTCTATAAGTATCAAAGGCATTAAAGGCAATGTTATCACATTTGGGGATATTGAGCTCTCTCTCTTATTTTTCTTTCATAAAAACCAAACACCGCACAAGGAGGATTGGGAAATGCATAAATCTTGAAATGGCTCATTATTTTGCAAATAAAGAGAAGGAAATAGTATTTGTTAGTTATGTTTGCAATCGATGAAGAAGGTAAACAAGCAAGCAGAAAACTGAAATGCTGGGTTGGTACTTCTATAGACTGGGAGATGCCTGGAGAATTTCCCTAAGCACCTAGGCTTGAGACTTAAAACTGTGTGCATTAGCTTCAACCATGACTCACCTTAGAAGGGAAGTATACAGAGATATGTGATTGGTCCATGTGTCACAAATGACATTGGATAATGGCGTGGTGGTAATGTGGCCTATCTTGTGTGTGTTTGGCCAACAAGCACTGCTTTCCTTGTACAATCATCTTACTCTAATCTTGTCCCAAATATTTTCTTGACTATATCCTAATGTCATGACTATATTCCAGACAAAAAATGTTTGTTGCCGAGTCATGTCGGTACTTGTGCTATAATTGTCTTAATAATTCCATTTATTCAATTTATAGTGGTTTTCATGATGGTCACGATTGCACATTTTTTTTTAATGAATATACATATTGGTTTACATTGCCCATTTGCATCACATTCTTTCACATCCAATATTGACCTTTTTCATGGGTTAGTGAGACCAACAAACCCACCCAGCTAATAGGTTATGGTCTAACACAATGTCCAAGTAATAACAGAGCTTGGTCCCTCATCCAATAACATTCTTGCTAAATGGTGGACTTTATACCATGAAGCATGCACACGCCAAAATGGAAGCTGTGGCGGTGTCAGATACGGGGACACGCCAGATGGCGTGTCCCCTTAATTTAATTTACTTTTTTGCAAGGGACACGGCGAAGACATGGCGAGGACAAACGTGTCCAAATCTAGACACACCATGGGACATGGTCAGTGAGGAGTAAACGAAAGAGAAAAGAAGTACAAACCTGGTCTAATATTGAAACATTGTGAGTCTTTGTGCTCCCTCTAAACCTTGGTTGAATGCATCTCCTTCATTATTTGTTATTATCTTCTTGATTTCCATTACCTTGCATAACCATGAAATAAGCAGACACGCATAAGGGTTAATCACAAAAGCAACGATGCATATCTGTACAAGTAGATGCCTTATATATTGAAACAGAATGCAAAAATAAAAATAAATAAACTACTAACAAGAGGAATGATAATGACAAGCAGAGAACATGACAAGATAAAACCTTCTTCGGGAATATAACCCTAGCAGGTGGTCGAGTGATATGTTTGTGAGCGTCTAGAAGTCTGTATATAACGCATCTGGATGGTGGATAGGGAAAAAGTAAACATAATGTAACAGCTCAAGATAAAAAAAGGGAATTCAATTAATCCAATACAATTATTTTGATTGCATGTAAGCTTAGATGACTTGATTGTCCATAATATCGTCCATTCCAAAAAATGGTAACCGGAAAATTGGGGGGCAAGGATCTCCAGCACAAGGGGCTATATACCCATTCATCCCAACACTGTATGTAGCCCTAAATAAAATCAGAAAATAGTTCAAACAGATTTTAAATTTATTTTTAGCATGGGAAAGGTTAAAACATGAAAATATTCAGGTGACTAGCAAACAAGATATATATCTAAAAAGTCCACCATTTAGCAATGATGTTATTGGACGAGGGACCAAGCTCTGTTATTACTTGAACATAGTGTTAGATCATAACTTATTAACTGGGTGGGTTTGTTGGTCTCCCAAACCCATCAAAAAGGTCAAGATTGGATGTGAAGGAATGTGATGCAAGTGGGTAATGTAAACCAATATGTATGCTTATTCAAAAAAATGTGCAATCCTGACCATCTTGGAAACCACCATAAACAATTACAGCACAAGTACAAACCTAACTCAGCAACAAACAATTTTTTGTTTGGAATACAGTCATGACATTAGGAGATAGTCAAGAAAATATTTGGGACAAGATTAGAGTAAGATGATTATACAAAGAAAGCAGTGCTTGTTGTGCAAACACACACAAGATAGGCCACATCAGCACCACGCCATTATCCAGTGTCATTTGTGACACATGTACCAATCACATATCTCTGTATACTTACCTTCCAAGTTGAGTCATGGTTGAAGCTAATGCACACAGTTTGAAGCCTCAAGCCTTGGTGCATGGCGAAACTCTCCAGGCATCTCCCAGTCTGTAGAAATACCTACCCAACATTTCAGTTTTCCGCTTGCTTGTTCACCTTCTTCATCGATTGCAAACATATCAACAAATACTATTTCCTTCTCTTTCTTTGCAAAATAATGACCCATTTCAAGATTTATACATTTCCAATCCTCCTTATATGGTGTTTGGCTTTTATGAAAGAAAAATAAGATAGAGATAGAGAGCTCAATATCCCCAAACGTGATTACATTGGCTTTAATACCTTCGATACTTATAGAGGCGAAGCTTCTCATATCTTTCGTGATCACCGATAACTGGAAAAGATGGAAAGCAATTTATCCCTATGACTCTGGTGTAGCTTCCGTTGCGTGGGATGTATGCATAGCCACCTATACCCCACTTCTTCCCCCAAGAATTTTTTTATCAGCCAGACGGGTTTTCCATTGTAAGTCCCCTTGCCTACAAGACAAATCACATGGCATTCCACCAGTGGATGGTTGACAAGATCTAATTCATCACTCAGCTTCATCACATCAAGCCCGTGTAAAAAACTGGGTGGCTTGTACACACCCTACATATAAAAATAAATTACAATAACATTTAATTACAAGTTATTTCAAAATTATTCAAATAAAACATTTTCTTATTTAGTAATTTATACCCCTTTATAACAATCGAAAGACTCATGGCCGGCTATATAAATCGTGATCGTGTGATACTGGAGAATTCCTGAAATCTCATCCTCATTTCCGGCTTCAATCCCGTAATATCCAATGATAAAAACTCTAGGACTATGAAACTACAAAAATTATAAACAGCATAAATGCAATGTATATATATATATTTCATCAACAAAAATAAACTAAATAATAATAATAATCAAGGAACAATACAAATGATTATCATCAATAAAAGAAGGGTAAGTGGAAAAGAGCATCACAACAAAACTAAACGATCCCAACTAGGTTGACACCGAAATAGCTTGCCCAATCATTTGCTAGCACCACCCAAAATTGTTGTCACCAACCAACAAGTACAATACGCAAAACAAAAAGAAAACCAAAAGTGAAACAATGGATAAACTAACAAGCAACCAGTGTAACAGCCAAAAAACCCCAAGTAATCCACATGGCTGCTAGCAAAATACCAACCCACATCCCCTGCAATTAACATCCCACAGAAGTCAAGCATTCCTCCTTTCTCACTTCCACCAAATGCAGCCTTCTCCTAAACAAATCAGATCAATAACCCAAGCTCCTTAACCAACCATCCAATTCACAAGATACCAACAATCCAATTCACAAGAATCATTTGTAATCACTACAGCTGCCAGACCCACAGTTTCCACCTTCATTTCAACAGTCCTGACTTAACCACCTCGGTTCCAACACCTTCTCACCAGGTGTATATTTGAAACAATCTCATTTATAGAGTAAAAGCACCCAACATTATGTGATTTCAACTAGATGGCTAATCCCACTTTGATAAACTCCCTCAATGCCTCCAACTTTGGTTGAGTATCGAAGTAGGATTAGCCATCTGGTTGAAATCACATAATGTTGTGTGCTTTTACTCTATAAATGAGATTGTTTCAAATATAAACCAGGTGAGAAGGGGCGGGAACCAAGGTGGTTAAGTCAAGAGTGCTGAAATGAAGATGGAAGCTGTGGGTCTGGCAACTGTGGCGATTACAAATGATTCTTGTGAATTCGATTGTTGGTATCTGGTGAATTGGATCGTTGGTTATGGAGCTTGGGTTATTGGTCTGATTTGTTTGGGAGAAGGTTGTATCTAGTGGAAGCTGAGAAAGGAGGAATGCTTGACAGCTGTGGAATGTTAATTGCAGGGATGTGAGTTGGTATTTTGCTAGCAGCTATGTGGATTACTAGGGGTTTTTTGGCTGTTATACAGGTTGCTTGTTAGTTTGTCCTTCGTTTCACTTTTGGCTTTCTTTTTATTTTGCGTATTGCACTTGTCTTGTTTGTTGGTGACACCAATGTTGGGTTGTGCTAGCAAATGATTGGGCAAGCTATTTCGATATAAACCTAATTGGGATCGTTTAGTTTTGTTGTGATGCTCTTTTGCACTTACCCTCCCTTTATTGATGATAATCATTTGTATTGTTCCTTGATTATTATTATTAAAGTTTATTTTTGCTGATAAAAATTATATATATATTGTATTTATGATGTTTATAATTTTTTGTAGTTTCATAGTCCGAGAGTTTTTATCGATGGATATTACGGGATTGAAGCCGAAAATGAGGATGAGACGTCAAGAATTCTCCAGTATCACCCGATCACTATTTATATAGCCTACCATGAGTCTTTCGATCTTCATAAGGGGATATAAACTACTAAATACAAAAATGTTTTATTTGCATAATTTTAAAATAGCATGTAATTAAATGTTATTGTAATTTATTTTTATATGTAGAGTGTATACAAGCCGTCCTGTTTTTTACACGGGCCTGATATGATGAAACTGAGTGATGAATTAGATCTTGTCAACCATCCACTTGTGGAATGACATGTGATTAGTCTTGTAGGCAAGGGGACTTACAATGGAGAACCCGTCTGGCTCATAAAAAATTCTTGGGGAAAGAAGTGGGTTATAGGTGGCTATGCATACGTCCCATGCAACAGAAGCTATGCCGGAATCATAGGGATAAATTGCTTTCCATCTTTCCAGTTATCGGTGATCACAAAAGATATGAGAAGCCCAGCCTCTATAAGTACCAAAGATATTAAAGTCAATGTAATCACGTTTAGAGATATTGAGCTCTCTCTCTCTCCATCTTATTTTTCTTCCATAAAAGCCAAACACCGCACAAGGAGGATTGGAAATGTATAAATCTTGAAATGGGTCATTATTTTGCAAAGAAAGAGAAGGAAATAGTATTTGTTGGTTATGTTAGCAATTGATGAAGAAGGTGAATAAGCAAGCAGAAAATTGAAATGCTGGGTAGGTACTTCTACAGACTGGGAGATGTCTGGAGAAATTCCCTAGGCACCTAGGCTTGAGACTTAAACTTGTTGACATTAGCTTCAACCATGACTTACCTTAGAAGGGAAGTATACAGAGATATGTGATTGGTCCATGTGTCACAAATGACACTGGATAATGGCGTGGTGCTAATGCGGCCTGTCTTGTGTGTGTTTGCACAAGCAACACTACTTTCCATGTACAATCATCTTACTCTAACATTGTCCCAAATATTTTCTTGACTATCTCCTAATGTCATGACTATATTCCAGACAAAAAATTATTTGTTGCTGAGTCAGGTTTGTACTTGTGCTATAATTGTCATAATAATTCCATGTATTCAGTTTATGGTGGTTTCCAAGGCGGTCAGGATTGCACATTTTTTTTAATGAACATACATATTGGTTTACATTACCTACTTGCATCACATTCCTCACATCCAATCTTGACCTTTTTGATGGGTTAGCGAGACCAACAAACCCACCCAGCTAATAGGTTATGGTCTAACACTATGTTAAAGTAATAACGAAGCTTGGTCCCTCGTCCAATAACATCATTGCTAAATGGTGGACTTTATACTATGAAGTATGGACACGCCAAAATGGAAGCCGTGGCGGTGTCGGATACGGGGATACGTACGAGACACGTCAGATGGCATGTCCCCTTAATTCAATTTATTTTTTTGCAAGGGACACAGCTAAGACATGGTGGGGACACGCATGTCCAAATCTAGACACGCCATGGGACACGGTCTACGAGAAGAGTGAACGAAAGAGAAAAAGAGTACAAACCTGGTCAGCGACTTCAATTTGGACGACTTTCACCATAAGCCTCACTCTCTCTCTTGTTCTCATGACTTCAATCTCGAGCCAATCGACCTCCATCCAGTCCATTTCGACTAGCGATAGCCCTTTGACTTCGACAATCCAATCCACTTGAGTAGCTATAGCCCCCTTCGACTTCCACGATCCAAAGCCCTTCGACTTCTCAGAGCCATCTCTCGCCTTCTCTCTCCTTCTCTCTCTCCCTTGCGATTGCGATCGCGATCGATCGCTTTCTCTCGCTTTTGTCTCCTCTCTCTCTATCGTGTCATTTTTATCTTCTTGGTTCATATATATATATATAACTATTATTATTATATATTATATAATATTCTTATAAGATAATATATAATACATATTATAAGATAATATATACTTATATATATTAATAATAAAAAAATAAATAAACACATGTACGTAAAATAAAATAAAATAAATTATTTGGAACACATTATTTAAAAAATATAATAAATAAAATAATTAATGTGTATTAAAATAAAAATATTTATAAAAAAATTAAAAAATTTGTCGTGTCCCCTGCCTTGTGCGTGTCCCCATTTTTTAAAAATTGTCGTGTCCCGTGTCCGTTTCTGTGTCCGTGTCCATGCTTCATAGGATGTAGGACGGAGAACAAAAGAGAAATATGGACATATTTCCACTCAAACTTCATCGGGAATCTTAGATAACCTCTGTGTCTCTTTATTCATCACCACCACCAAAGTCACCACAATAATAAAAAATAATAATAATCCTCGTTAGTCAATAAGTGATTTAATTTAATTTTCAGAATATGTTATTCTTAATAACTAAAATTCCACAGAGTATCCAGTAAGTAGTCATAAAAGATTAACAATAGCTAAAACAATAAAACATGTAAAAGAACATATTAAAACTATAGCGAAAAATAGAATCCTTATCAAAATCTCCAAATAAAAATGCTACAGCAGCAGACCATTACAAGTCTTCAAGATAAGCGAGCACAAAAGACCTTACAAAATCCGTTGGTGCATAAAACCTCCCAACAAAGTCGGACAAATATGTATAGTCATCAATAATAATTTGAAAAAAAATAATAATAAATTAGCTTGAACTCTTTGGTGTCAATTACATGCTCACAGCAGTAGCAATAGCAGAGTAATATTATTTTAATCAACTACAAAAAAACAAACAAAACCAAACAAAATACTTGAAAGACCTTGGATTCATTATGGCATTTTTTGCAATCAAATATTTTGTCACAAGGTGCTCTGATCTTGCATTGTCCTCTGTAATATGAGCACCTAACATTTATCTATCCACACACATATATAAAGGTCAATTCAATCTAAAAATTTAAGAGGGTAAGAGGATCATTAATTGCATTTTAAGTAGTCTTATGTCGTATAAGAGCAATGCTACACTTGACATTTGGATTGAGCATTGATTGCAAGGGGCACACTTCATTATCATTATTGATATAACAATTTGTAGTTCATCTGTTATATATATGCATCTTCAAAATTCCAAGATTGATAGCACAGATAATCAACTCAATAGAACAACTCATTCAGAATATTATTCTGTTAAAAATTGAAGTTCACGTTTACATTTTGACCGAACAAAATCTAATCTATGGAATGTAGGAAAACAGAAAAATCCATTATAACATCCAATGACTTTTTACTTAAAAGCAAAGATAAATACTCATTTGCCAGGAGAAATTTTACAATCAAACTTGAAAAAACATATTTCAGAGCTTGACGAACTGAGAAATATAATCATACCGTTCAACAGCATACACAAAGACACATTATTGGAAGCAACTCACTTCTAAATGCAGTCAAACAAAAAAATTATACAACATTTTTTGTGAATTCTCTTCCAAATAATGACACAAATGCATCAGCTTACCTGTTACAATTTGCCAAAAGTGAAATTTATCCATGAGAATGGATAGCAGAATGCATAGGTGTCACCTAAAAAATTCAAGTAAAAATCTGTTCCCATACCAACAACACCTGTATTTATGTCCAATAAAATCATAAGTAAAGCTGAAAAAACATTTATATATTAAATTTAAATAAAAATTGACCAGAAGTGCATAGTAAACATCAATAAAGCTTTTAGAAAGTAAACAAAGAGAAAAAATGAATATAGCCATAACCATATCATTCAAAGTCATAAATTTGAAATACAACTTTGAAGACCCAAAAACCAAGAATTCAAATTTAAAACACTTACAATTACAGTGTGCAGATTTGTTAAGGCTCTTCTTTCCCTGTTTTCTTCTCAAAAAATATAGACATATAGATAGAGAAAGATATAGGGGTATATACTTACAAACCAGTCTGACAATCTCACAGAAACATAGAGGTATGTATATATATCTACACTATTAACCAATTTTTTACTTCTCATGTCCAAGTACGGGCACTGTTTTTGTGACAACCCATATATCTTGCACTAAGGACAAAGCAAAAAGTTAAAGACGGGGAAAAGACAAAATAGCATGAACCATTTTCTTCATTGTGCAAGAAAATACAATAACAAAAAAAACCATCTATTTGTGATATGATATCTTCTACAGAAAGTGTTTGGCAAACAATATGACGGGAAAAAAAACAACTCTTATTACCATTTTCTTCATTCTTGAATCTTAAACTTTGTAAACTCATCACCCAAAATCAAACAAAAATTTTAAGCCTTTAACTCACAAATATGGCAAACATTCAATCGCCAAGGTAATGCAATGATAAACATTGAAAACATCCATTGTACTGCTTAACCGCGATTCGAGCTAACCTTAAAATCTCAGGATGGTCTAAGGGTTTATCATACAGGGCAGATCCACCAGCAAGGGGATTACGGGAACCCAAGCGAGGAACTATAATGTCCTGTTATTAAAAAAAGCTCACATACAATACAATACAATACAATAAAATAATAACAAACAATAATATTGGGAAATTGAGTGTGTGTGTGGGTTGGAGTCTAGAGATAGAGAGACCTCAATCAGATGATAATGGTCACATAAGCTAGCAGTTGAGTCGCAATTTTTGCAACAGTCAGTACTCGGCAAAGAGGAATACAACTAGGGTTTGAAAGCGCTGCTGCAAACCAAAATTCAAGCTTTGGATTGACATACCCAGTTTTGATTTTCACCGTCCTCTCAAGAACAAAACGCACAGCCATGGGGTTTTAGTTTGATTGCGCTGTGGATGTACTCTACAGATTAATGGTACTGCAGATGAAAACGAGGCAGTCGCCGGCTAGGGTTCCCGCCTGCAACACACTAGTAATACATAAATCTATAACCTAACCTATCTCCTACTGCTATCCAGGCGCGCCTATCTATACGCCATATTTAATCAAAGAAAAATGCTTGGGAGCATTAATTAGTGCTCCCACTAATTAGGTGGTAGTGGGTCTCACCATTAATGATGTGATATTTTAGTCTTGAAGTTGTGGTTTTTTTTTTTTTTTTACTTTTTTAATGCATTAGTACTATTAGTGGTGATGTTTTTAGTGGGATGAATCATTGTTGTTAATCAAAAGGCGCACTATTAATCGGTTATTTTTTATTACTAAATAATCTTACCTAAAATAATCAAAATTATTAGGGGTGTTCGCGGATCGATTTTGTGCGGTTTGCGGTTCGGTTTTGACCCGCCCGCATCTATGCGGTTTGGGAAAAAGTCAACCCGCAACCGCCCGCAGTGCGGTTTGCGGTTTGTGCGGATAGGGTTTGCAAATGTGCGGGCGGTTGCGGGCGGTTTGCGGTTTACACTTTTTTCTTTAAAAATTAATTTTCGAGTTTTTTTTTTCCAGCGAATTTAGGCATCAGATTCTTTTTATATATTTGTGATAACAATTTTTTGATGAGTTTACAAATAAAAATTGAATATCAATGCATTAAATTAAAGTACCAAAAACAAAGAGACCCTACACTAGCATTTTTGCTATGAAAAAATTGTATATCAATGCATTAAAGGTTGTACTCAATTAGAATTGTCAGTTCAGTAATCAATAATCAAACTATAAGTTCTATCGACCATTAGAAGAAAAATTTTATTAGGAAAAAGTAGATGAATCACCAATGAAAATCATATAAGAAACCAAGTTTAGGACTTGATAATTCTACGGCATTAAGAAAGTTGAGAAATACTTAAAAATAAGGATCCTAGTGTCATAGAAAATATAATGGTGCTCCTGTAAAAGTTACAAAGTTGGTATATAAAAAATAATAATAATAATAATTAAAGTGCGGGCGGTTTTTGCGGTTTGCGGGTTTAAACCGCGACCCGCCCGCAACCCGCAAATTTGTCATATTTCAAACCGCATCCGCCCGCATTATGTTTGCGAAACCGTCCACTTATATGCGGGTTGGGCGGATTGGGCGGTTTGAGCGGTTCGGATAAACCGTTGCCCACCCCTAAAAATTACCATAATTGAATATACATCTTAGCCCTTGGGAATAGATTTTTTGTAATTTTTTTAATTTTTTGACTAAAATATAATGTAAAATTTACTGAATGTGTTTAGTTTGAGTTTTTTTAATCAAGTTTTTTGAAAAAAATTTTAGTTTTCGTGTTTTTTTGTTTTTATTGAATATTTTTAAAATTTTAAACATTTTTTTTATTTTTTTAGATGCACCTTACTTAGATGTATTTAAAAAATAAAAAAATTGTGAAAAAATATTTTAAAAAATTAACAAATACATAAAAATATAAAAAATGTACTGAATTCTTGTATTTTTTTTATATTTTTGGTATTTAGTGAATTTTAAATGATTTTTTTTACAATTTTTTTACTTTTTTGATATATTTATGTCAGGTGTATCTAAAAAGTAAAAAAATTGCTTAAAATATTAACAAAAATAGTAAAAACAAAAAAATACGAAAAATAAGAAAGTAAAATTTTTTGAAAAGTGTTTTTTAAAAAAAGAAAACCAGCAAGCTGAATATGTTTAGAATGACTTTTAATTTTTTTTACGAAAAGATGTACAAAAAGTAGAGTGAAAAAAGAGAATTTTTGACTTTTTAATACAGGTTGTTGGCTTTTTGATTTTTTTAGTACCTTTTTTACTTTTTAGCTTAAAAAAACCACTTACCAAACAAGGCCTTAGTTGAATACATAACCAAACCCTAACCCTCATCAACCCTGACCCCAAATCATTGTCACTATCGTTGTTTCCATCGCCAGTTCTGACGTCGAAGTCCGAACCCTAACCTTAACCAGCGTTGACTACCCTTTTTTTTCGCCACCATCTTCTCCCCAACCATTCTCCTCTTCCCTCCGTTGCTTCTTCCTCCACAGTCTTTTTCCCTTTCCATTGCAGCCCCTTCATCATCGGCTCATCCTTTCATTACCGCCCCTCTTTTTTGTCGTAGAACCCTCTCTAGCTCCCCTCCTCTCGTCTCAAAACCCTAGCGTCCACTACCGCCACCACTACCCCCTCTCTCTTTCTCTTTCTCTCTCTCTCTCTCTTTTTTCTCGCGATCTGTCTTTGCCTCTCTCTACGGTGGATGAAGGCTTGCGATGGAGGCAGAGATAGATCACGATGGCAGATCTAGGCGACTGACGGTAGAAGCGAGGCTGTTAGCAATGGCTAAGAGAGAGTAGGGTTGTTCACAGTGGTGGAAGTCATCGGTGGCTGGAGAAGAAAGTTGCATGGTGGTCGGAGGTTGGCGGTGATGAGGGAGAAGGGTGGTGAAATGGTTGCCGTTGATGGTGGTTGCCGGTAATGGTTGTTGCCACCGGTGCTAAGTGTTTAATAGTTTTTTTCTTTTCTTTTTTTTCTTTTTTTTTTTGAATTTGAGGTGTGTACTAAGTGATGTGGGAGTAAGGGCAAAAATGGAATGTTGTAGTATGTGTTGAGAAAAATTTTGTTTTTTCAAATTATTAAATGTGTGAACTGACTAGTGGTGTGCCTTGAGACCAAATGTGGTGTGTAAATAGAGGTACCCACTATCAAAGTGTGAAAAAGATTTCTAAATCTTAATTTTATCTTCTTAAATATATTATATTTTTTAAATGTATGAAAAATTTTATATAAATATATTATCTATTTATTTTTAGAGTTAAACATTTAAAAATAATATATTTACTTTCAAAAGTCATGTTTTCTATTTTTTTTAATCTCAATTTTACCCTCTCAAATTTACTATATTTTTTAAAAGTCATAAAGAGTTCTATACAAACCAGTTATCTCTTTATTTTTGGAGTTGAGTATTCAGAAATGATATATCTACTTCCAAGAGTGTTATATAAATAAAAACAAACCGTCACTCTTCTTATAATAATAAAAAAAGATAGGTAAACTACCAATAGATCTTAACAATTAGATTTAATTCTCATCAAGTCCTATTGAAAATAAATCTTAATAAAATTGTCATTAAAAATAATGTTTTGTGATGATTTTTTTGCATATGTCGTTAAATATTGATAATTACCAACTTTTTTTTATTATAGTTTTTATAAATTTTCGCTAAAACTTACAATTAGAAACGTTTTTCTTTGACATATTTTTAAACTGTCGATAAAAGTTAAAAATTAATGACTTTTTTGTGACAATTTTCTTAAACTGTCTCTAAAATTTATAAGTAGTGACATTTTTTATAACAAAATTTTCAAACTGTCACTGAAAATTAACAATTATTGATGTTTTTTTAATAGTGGTTGATGATGATTGAAGAACAAAAAATAATTACTCTTTCTTATTTTCTGTGTCTGCTTCCAAACTGATATACATAATATTTATAATTGTCCATCATATGAATAATTTTGGTTGACTCTTAAAGTTGTATATATTCATTTGAATCTAGACAGAGGAAAGCACATGTGTTTTTAAAACAGAGGTTTATATTATATCTCAAAATTTCACAAGTTATCTTCATACACTTTCTTTTTGTTTAAATTATATTTTGTGATTTGTAATATTTTACATGGTACTTTAATAGCCAAGGTATGATGTCAAAATTCTAAATCAAAATTCTAAATAAGAACCACTTTCGTTGGTTGTATTTTTTAAATCTATTTTTCAATTTTTGATTTTTCATATCTTCTCAGTTTTCTAACTATTTAATTTTCTTTTATATTTATTTGGAAAATAAAAATATGTAGAAATAGAAATTATATAAAATTCATTAAAAAAAATTAAATATAAATATGTTGTAGTTGGATTATCATATAATGATTTTATATGATATATACATATATGTATATATATTGAATTATAAGATTGTAAAATAAACGCTCTTAATTAAATTAAAATACCAACTATATAAAAGAAATTCAATAATGACTAACCAAAAAAGAATAATATAATAACATCTAAACTCAAAAACAAAGAAAAAAATAATGAAAACATTCAAACGATGGAAACATCACAGTATGTGAAATGATTAATCATCTGTAATATTATAGCGATTCCGATTTTGACCTGACCCTTGTTGTATCCCGAACTTGGGTTTCATGGTTTCATATTATTGTTCACATCTTGTTTCCCTTGTATCTCCTTAAATTTGGGTTATTGGATTGTTGTGATTGCGTTTGGAACAGGTTGCTTACTTAGTTTCCAAACTCTTATTGCCCAGAATTTTGCTCCTCCGCTCGAGCGACACTTCTTGCGCTCGATCAGGCTTTGTGAACTCTCAGTACTTTTGCAGGTTTGCAAAACTACTGGGAGAGTGTATTCTACGCTCGAGCGGTGCTTCCTACGCTCGAGCGAGTGGGCGCTCAAGCGATCTTTCTTGAGCTCGAGCATTGGGCTATTGTTTGCAAAACTGCTGGGGGTGTGTATTCTGTGCTTGAGCGTCACTTCTTGTACTCGAGTGGACTGTGCGTATATCAGTTCGTGAAAGTGACTTTTGACATTACTTTTTTATATCTTTTCTCTCAAAACCCTAAAGTTGAGACCCTTTCTCCCTAAAACCTACGTTCTCTCTACATTTTCATCTAGATCTAGTTGTTTCTCCACCTGTGGGCCTTTGTTAAAAAGGAAGAGCACGTCGTGGGCTCTCTTTTCATCCGAACAAAAGTGGGCTTCGGTTCATTTGAGGTTTCTCTACTCTCTCCTTGATCTCTAGTTTCAAGGTAGGGATTTTCTACACTCTCCTATGATTTTTAACTTAGTTATTTGTTGTTGTGTAAATAATATTGGGATTTGGAGGATTTTAGACAAACCTAGGGTTTTTGTTTAAAAATCAAAATAGGGGGTTTTCAAATGAAGGTATTGAAAATGGTTATGGATTTAGATATGAGGATGTGTTGTGTTAATTTTGTTGATTTTGACACATGGATTGGATTTAGAAGAAAATGGAGTTTTGCCCTAAAATGTTTCAAATAATTATTTTGTATAAATAATGAAATTGATATGGAGAATGTGAAATTGGATAGATGTTTATATAAATGGTGGAGTTGGATATTGTCATCTCTCACCTATGGAAATTTGGATAGTTTATCTGTCTTGGAGATTGTATATTTGTTTAGAAAAATCTATTTTAGGCTATTGGTGGAAGATAGCTATGAGTGTTGTAGAAATTGAATGAGGATTAGGTGAATTGAAACTAATCTCTTAACTTTTGTCATTGAATATGACTGTGTTTTAATACACTGTATATGTATGATATTTAGGAGGAGAAATGGGATGTACTCCATGTTTAAGAGAAGAAAATGGATAGACTCCATTGAATTAAGTTAGCCTGTGTGTTCATGGTGAAAGTCTTGAAAATTGCACGTATCCATGGGTGCCAATTCCCACGGACGAAATTTTCGTAAAATGGCAAATTAAAGTGTCGGTATAATAGTTGTATTGATTAAAGAACCATTGAGTTGTAGCCTTAGTTGGGTTGTTTGGATAACAATGGATTTGACTCATGATTTGAGGTGAAACAAATTGACTTGAAGTGAAATGAGATAAAATGGATTGAGATATAAAACTTGGCTTATTATGATCTTGCAGAAAATGAAGGATTTTATCACAGGCATTGTATATGCACATTATACTTATACCTTTGTTAATATTCATATATTGTGTTAGATTGTTTCTACTAGGCTTTGGCTCACCCTACTTGTGAAAAACCATTTTCAGGTACTGTTGATATGGCTCCGCCAAGGATTTAACTCGGGAGGATTGTGGAGCTGAAGGCTCAACTTCTGTTTATTTTGTATTTACTCTTTCACAAGCCTAGGGCTTTATTTGTATTGAGCTTATGACTCATTTTGTTGTAACCAAGCATGGTGTTGGAAAGATATAAGCCATTAGGGCATATGAATATCTGTTTAACTTTCATTCTTTATTACGTCTTGTAACACATGCTGTAGATTCAAAATGAACAATTTATGAATGTATATCGCATGTGTCACCTTTTGTATATTGACTCTGATTAATGAAAGTTTCTTATTGTATCTATATCACTTTGTACTGGTGTTTGGAGTTAGATTATTGTAATCATTTTGGGGCTGTTACAAATATGATGTCAAAACATAAAAGAACTTACTGTTTAACAATTGAAAAAGTAACTCAAATAATAAATTCAAATTTTGAGAGTTTCCTTGAGAGTATCATTATTGTGCAGGTTTTCATCCTGTGAGTTGTGATTTTATAAATTAATGTAGAAAAAGAAGTATAATTAAATTTAAACGACAAATCCATGATATAGAATTGGTATTGAGTATAGAATAATGCACGGAAAAATATGAAAAAAAGGCAATTTAGCATTAAAAAAAATCCTAATACCCGTGAAAGAACTAAGAAGAAAAACGTGATATACAAAATTGGTATTGGGTTTGTGGACTATCTCAATTTACGATAAAAAATATATGAAAAAGAAATATTTGTGAAATTGATTCCATACAAAATAGGTAAAGTTAGTATAATTTAAATTAGGTTTAAGTTTGTGTAGAACTCTATATGTAATTAAGAAAATACATGCTGAGGAAAAAAAAAAAAGCACTTATAAAACGCCACTTAAATATGAGAAAAATACTATTTTTAATAATCTATATAATAAGACAGAAGGGTTTTTGAATCTATCATACACACATTTGTCCTACTAGGACATTTGAACGATTAGGATTCATTTATGCTTGAGGATGGACGGTAGAGATGAGAACCTTCTCTCTCACTCTACCTCAACATCCTTCCTAAAACTTTGCACCCACCCATCCTCATTTGTCTCACCCACCCACTCATCCACCCTCCTACTCTCTACAGAAGAGAGATCCACGCTCATCAAACTCTCTCTATAAACTCTCATCTCTTGGCCTTTCAGTCTCACTTCCCAATTTTCAAATTTCAAAACACCCCCCCTCTCTCTCTCTCTCTCTCTCTCTCTCATATACACACACACACAACCTTATTTCCCACCTACGCTCATCGAATCTCTTTCCGACGACTCTCTCGCAACTCAGCCATGGTGCTACTCATCACCTCCTCCAGTCATCGCCACTGCAGAACGCCATTTCTTCCAGTTATCTCCACCACTGCTGCTCATCACCACTGCCATCGCTCATCATCGCCATGGATGGATCGACATATCGTTGCTACTTATTTGATCTAAGAGGGGATGAGAGGAGAGAGAGCAACGGTTTTGGAGAGAGGAGAGATGAGAGAGAGAGAGAGAGTATGGCAGATGTATCAGAGATAAAGTGTTATGATGATCTCCATTGCTGCTCATCACCACCGCTACCCTTCATCATCGTCGTTGCCATGGATAGATCAATATACCGTTGTTGCTTATTTGATCTAAGAGAGGATGATGAGCGGTGAGACCAACGTTTATTGTTCTGATGATGTATCTTATAGGGTGGATGATGTATCAAAGATGTATCTCATAGGGCAGATGTATCAGAGATAAAGTGTTCTGATGCATCCCATGTGGGTTCTGTGTTTCTAAAAATTGATGTGTTTGGGTTTTTTTTTTCTTTTTCTTTTTTGTGTTTTGTTTGTGCAGATGTATCAGAGAAAAAGTGTTCTTATTCTATGTGGGTTCTGTGTTTCTAAAAATTGATGTGTTTGGGTGTTGTGTGTGTGTATGTGTGTTCTGTTTGTTCTTTATTTATTTCTATTTTTTTATGTACCTTATGGGTTTGGATTTAATTTTTTAAAAAGTTTGGGTCTGAAATAATACTTATCTTCATAAAATGGGTTTTGATTTTAGAAATGTATTTTTATTTTTAGTTTGATTTATGAAATGGATTTAATTCCTTAATGGAAAATGAGTGTTGATTTTTTATGGTTTTGAAAAAGCTTTTGAAATAGTTGTTAATTTCTTATGATTTAACAAAATGGGTGTTGAAATAGAGTGAAAAAAATAGAGAAAGCATAAACGAAAAGAAGGGACTCATTGCCACCTCTGCTCCGTGATTGTCCACCACCATTGAGCTCTAATAGGAGATATAGTGTTTGTTAAGAGATGAGAGAGGATGAGAGGAAGAAATGAGAAAGAGAGACGTTAGAGAGAGAGAGAGAGAATGAGTAGGGAAGATATAGAGACAGAGAGTCAGCAAGTGGGGAAGAGATAATAGGTAAAAAGAGAATGAGTGAAGGAAGATGGATAGAGAGTGAGTCGGAGACAAGAGGGAGAGATAGATTAAATAATTATGTTAGTGGGAGAGAGATTGAATAATTATGTTTGATCTAAATAAAAAAAAAAAAGAGTGTTTTTCTAATCTAAATAAATAATTATAGAGTGTTTTTTTTTCAGTATATTTTTTTATTTATATTAAAGAAACACATAGTCTCTAATTAAAAAGAAAGAAAGAGTGAGTCAGAAAAAGGGACCAATATTATTTACACCGTGCCTTTAGGCACGGATATACACTAGTATATATATATATATGATATGATATGATATGATGCAATATTTATTATATTTATTATTTTATTTGTTAACAAAATATTAATGTAATAATATGTGTCACTATTTGTATATATATATATATACATTTAATACAGTGCTGACAATTAAATTGACAATTAGTCAAGGTCTAAATTTGGTAGACCAACCCACAAGGCTCATGGCCCAACAAAATTGAAGCCCGCCATCATCAAAAGATCAAGACAAAGATTCTTTATAAAAAAAAATTAAGGTCTACACTAAAAATCTCAAACTCTCCATCTCTACTATTTCTTTTCTAAGTCTATACTACTAACAAAGGTATCAGAGAATCTTTAGTCGGTACCACGTCAGTACCTCAAAGACTCATCTCATCTTCTCTTACAAATCATCAAATCAAATTAGGACCATACAAATTTAATTATCATCAACTCATATATATAGCGATCCCGGTTTCCCTTTTCTTTAACTGTTGTGTCCGGACTTGGGTTCCGTGGAGTTGGTTGTTGTATTGGGCGAATTTGAAACAGGTTGGTTGAACTTAGAAACCAAGAGTAGTTGCCCAGATTTTGGCTTTCACGCTCGAGCGGGGATTCTGACGCTCGAGCGGGCCCTTCGTTGTTGTCTGTCCGCTCGAGCTGGGTTTTTGACGCTCGAGCGTAGTTTTCCATCTTCCAGTTTCTCCTCTACAGTGTTGTGCGCTCGAGCGGGAGTTTTGACGCTCGAGCGGGATGTTGTGTGTGACGCTCGAGCGGGAGGTTTGACGCTCGAGCGGAGACTTGGTTCTGTAAAAGTTCTGGGAGTGTGTATCCACCGCTCGAGCGGGATTGTTGACGCTCGAGCGGGAGTCTGTGAGTGACGCTCGAGCGGGGAGTTTGACGCTCGAGCGGGGCGACTTTTATATAAATCCGAGATCCGACTTTTGGATCACTTTTTCAACTCCTTTTCTCTCTCTTACTTTTCAAAATCTCCATTTGAGAGCTCCTCTCACTAGAACCTCAACTTCTCTCTAGGTATTGATCTAGCTAGGGTGTATTCCTCACCTTTGGTCTTTACAAAAGTTGGGTTGATCGTCGAGGGCTTTGCATTGATCCGAAAATTTCGAGTTTTGGAGCACGTTGAGTTTCGTCACCTTCTTTCCTTGAGCTCCGAATTTGAGGTAGGGATATCCTACTCCTCTTTATGAGTTTTGTCTTTAAATTTTGGCATTTCGATATGTTGGGAGTTGTTGGGTAATTTTGAGGAAGTTCAGGCCTTTGTGTAATTTTACAAAAGTTGGGGTTTTAATCATATAAGACCTAAATGCATGTTTGGCATGGAAAAGTGAAATTAATGTTAAAACATTAATGAAAATGGAACCTAAGGGTTGTGATGTTAATTATGGAATATGCCCTAATTACATTAGTTAATTAATTTGTATAATTAATTGTTGGAAATGAGGAATTGTATTGAGAATGTTGAAATCGGGAATGTATGGGACTAAAGGGTGTGGTTGGATCATTTATTGCTCACCAAATTGAAATGTCGATTTAATATCCATTTTGTGCATTTATTTTCTATTTAGAAATAACTGCTTTGGGCTATCGGTGGAGGATAGTCTTGATTGTTGTAGACAATGCATGATGATTAGGCAAACTAAAACCAATCGAGTGAATGTGTCATAGAGTATGACGGTGAATTGAATACATTAATTCTATGTATTGATTGATTGTGTATAGAACCCTTGTGTTTATATGCATTGTGTGTAGAGGAGGAGATGGAGGATGTACTCCGCGGTTTAGGGGAAGATGGGGGATGTACCTCTAAACCGGATAGGATTGAGAGGAGATGGGGGATGAACTCCGTAGACACAACTCATATGCTTGTCTAGAGAAGTGAAGATACAGCTCATAGGCTTATCTTTGAGAAGTGTAGATACAGCTCATATGCTTGTCTAGTGAAGTGTAGATACAGCTCATATGCTTGTCTAGTGAAGTGTAGATACAGCTCATATGCTTGTCTAGTGAAGTGTGAATACAGCTTATATGCTTATCTGTTGACGCGCAAGATGTTTATCTGTTGATGTGTTGATATAGCTAATATGCTTATCTATTAAATAATGATGGAAAATGGAAAGTGACATAGACTCGTATGTTATGAAATTGTGACGTGATATATGCGGATGTATCGGTGTTGGCCATCTATCAATTGCTAATCCTTTAGTCATTGCTCATAGTTGGTTTAGTATATCTCTGCTGGGCTGTGCTCACCCTATATGGGAACATCATTTTCAGGTACGGGTAGCATGCCACCTCCAAGGACGTAGCTTGGGAGGCTAAAGGCGGGCAGACTTTTGTTGTCTTTTCCCTTTTGATGTATTACATGTATATTTAAGCCAAGGGCTTAATGTGTAAATGAGTTAGTACTCTTTTGTTGTAACCAAGTGTTAGCTTGGAAAGCTGTAAGCCTTTAGGACATTTGCTTTTGTTGTTAACATGTAATACTTTTTGTAATGAAACTCTGATGAATAGAAGAATGTGGAACTTTTATATATATCAATGTATGTCTATATTGGTGGGTTTAATGTTATTATTTGAGGGCGTTACAATATATATACATATATATATACACACTAGACTTCATGCTTTCAAAAAACTACCGTTATGGGGGGAAGTTGTAATAAGGCTTCTCATCCAAACAAATGAACTCATAAACTTTTTCAAGTTATCAATGTGGCTTAGTATTTAAGATAATCTTTAAAAAAAGTAAAATACCCATTTCTCCAAAAAATAAAAAAAGCTTCTTCAAGATTTCATGCAATAACAAAAAAAATTAATGATACTGTTTGTTGTTAATAGTCGGTGCTGAATTAAGAACCTTTTGTACAAATTTTAATTAAAACCAACAAACTTGAATTAGCCATAAGTCGAGCAAGCGATCTCTTTTAGTCTTTGAAATTTGGTCGAAAAAAGGGGCCCAAAAAAATGTTTGTTATTATATGTGCTCATAGAAAATAAAAACAAAAAAGGACCGCTCAAAAAAAAATTAAAAAAATTAATTGATGTTTGAATTATTTAAAATAACTGGATGTTTGTTTCACAAATGTATAGATTGTCTATAAAATACTATTTGGTTATAGTTGTTACAATATTAATTGCTTTTGCGGAAAAAACTTTTCAACATTGAAATTGATTAAACTTTACATTCAATCAACTATATCACAAGAAATATTAAATGGATTTGGTTGACAAGTTAAGTTATAACGATTATGCTTTAAACCCGACCCGCTCATTGTTTTGGATCTAGGATTTCTTGTCTTGAATGGTTGTTCGTTTCTTCTTATATCTTATTCCTTGTTGAGATTGGTTATTAAAGTGTCTTGATTGTGTTTGAAACAGGTTGAGAGTTAGTTTTTTCAAATTGTTGCTGTCCAAATTTTGGCTTGTTCGCTCGAGCGAACTTTGAGAACTTCCAGTACTTTTACAGGTCTGCAAAACTACTAGGAGTATGGCATTCTTCACTCGAGCGGTGTTTCTCGCACTCGAGCGGTGTTTCTCGCACTCGAGCGGTCTTGGCTCGAGTGGTCCTTCTTGTGCTCGAGCGGTCTTTTGGAACTCTCAGTACTTTTGCAGGTCTGCAAAAGTACTGGGAGAGTGGTGTTTTTTGCTCGAGCGGTACTTTGTTTGCTCGAGCAGTCTCTCTTTTTATGTCTGGTTGCTCGAGCGGTCTGCATGTCTATCAATCCGTAAAAGTCACATTTTGAGTCATTTTTTCATGCCTTTCTCTTTCTAAACATTTCAAAACCCTAAATCTTCACTCTCTCTAAAAACTAATTTTCAACCCTCAAATACACTATCATCCATTAATCTTTACACCCTAGTCCCTTTGATAAAAAGGGAGAGCTCACCTAGAATTTTCATTTGATCAGAGCAAAGTCCATTTTTGACTCCCTTGAAGTTTCGACCTTGCTCTTGCTTGTCTTCTAACTTTAGGTTGGGATTTCTCCATACTTTAGTGTAATTTTTAATTTGGTTATTTGCCTTTTTAAAAAAGACCTTGATATTTGGGAATTTTTGAACAAATCTAGAGTTTTGGTTTGAAATCAAAAGAGGGGTTTGTAAATTGATTTTTGAAAAGGGTTGTGGAATTGTAAATGTGACTGAGTTGTGGTAAAATAATGTATTTTTTTTTTATTCTTGGAATTGATTTATGAAGAAAAGAGGGATTTTGCCCTAAAATGTGAATATTTGATTTTGTAAAGAGAAAATGAAAATGATGTGGGTTTTATGGAATTGGAATGATGATGAGAATGATAGTGGAGTTAGATATGCATTATCACTCCCACCTTGAGATTTTGAAAGGTATATCTTTATTAGAAATTATCTGTCTGTTTAGATATATTTGTTTTGGGTTATCGATGGAAGATAACTATGATGGTTGTAGAAGTTGCATGAGAATTAGGCGAATTGAAACTAATTTCTCATCTATTTGCATCGAGCATTGTAACATATTTAACACATTGAAAATGTTTATTATTTTGAGAAAAAGGGGTAAATATCTTGGTGAATCTGGTAGGAGTGTAATTGTGGTATTATGTTGGCTTGTGTATCCTTGGTGAAAGTCCAGAAACCCGAGCGGATAGGTGCTAAGCCTTTTGGGTAATACTAGTAAAAATGGCAAATTGGTAGTGCTTGTAGCCTACTTGCAAATACGTCTGTTTTCTATTGTAAAGGAAATGATTTCATGAATTGTGATATAAACCTAGCATAACATGGTCTTTGAAAAGAGATATAAAATATTTTGGCACGAAGATTATATTTGCATTCACCTTATAGTTTTGTTAAGATTCATAACTGTGATAGAGTTTCTCTACTGGGTTTTGGCTTTTTCAGATGTTGATGATATGCCTCCGCCAAAGCCGTAGTTTAGGAGGATTTGGAGTCAAGAGCTTCTTACTACAACAAATTGCACTTTTGGCGACCAAATTTGACGACTAAAAAAATTTTATTGCCAAAAGTTGTGGAATTGACGACTAAAAATTATATTAGTCGGCAAAAATACAATATATAGCTGCTAATTTTTTTTAGTCGTGGTATATTGATTATTAGCGACTAAAAAAAAATTTAGTTGCTAAAAATGCCACAATTGGCGACTGAAATTTTTTTTAGTCACTGTATAATTAGTTTTGGCTACTAAAATTATTTAGACGCCGAATAAAAAATAAAAATTTACTTTTTATATTTGGCGACCAAACTTTTGGTTGCCAAAAAGTTATTTTCAGCGACTAAAAAATATTTTAGTTGCTGTATAGTTAGTTTTGGCTACTAAAATTATTTAATCGCCGAATGAAAAATACAAAATTTACTTTTTATCTTTGGCTACCAAAAGTTTGGTTACCAAAAAAAGTTATTTTCAGCGACTAAAAAAATTTTAGTTGCCAAAGAACTAAAATATTTGGAGGGAGATATTTCAAATTTTGGAGAGATTTAAAAAATAAAAAGTTTCTGACAAAAAAAAATTAGTCGCTAAATTAATACTTTTGGCAATTAATATTTTAATGTCATTAATTGAGATTTGGCTACCAAAAAAATTTTGTCGTTATATATTAAGATTTTGTGACAAAAAAACGAATTTAGTCGGTAAAGGTGAAATTTTTTTAGAGGGAAATCACTCAATATTGGCGTCCGCCCCTTGTTCTCTATACACAACAATTTGGTAAAACCTCTCACACATATTCTCCTCCACTACCAAACCTGACCCCACCTCACCTCGACCACAACCACCGGCGCAGATCACCACAGCCACAGCCACCGCTACCGCCGCAAATCGCCATTATCATCGATAATCCTCCTCCGTCTTGCACTGGTGCCTCTCTCTCTCTCTCTCTTTCTCTTCCCTAAACACCCACCGCACCGCCTCGGCTCATCCTCTTTCTCCTCCGCTGGAGCCTCCACCGGATCCAAGAAGATCGTCGAGATCTGAATTAGATTTGAGTCCTAGGCTGAGATCTGACCGTCGTGAGCGATCCACACATATCCGTCGCCGGCAGTGAAGACGGAGAGACCATGCCTAACGATTGAGATCTGAATCAGATTCGCTTTTGCGATATAAAAATCTCTTGAGCACTCAGATCTCTGTGATTTTTGCTCCAATCAGCACCTCTCTTTAAGATCTGTGTCAGATTTGATGGCGGCGAAGAAGGCTAGGATTCGGTAAGAAACAGAACCATTGTAAAAAAACATAGCACTTTGTTTTTCTTTGAAATTTCCTCACCGCTGTTATTATCTGATCCTCATTCCTCCTTCGTCTTTAATTTTTCTCAAATCTGATTTTTCACTGTGCTTATATATGTTTATACTACTATATATACTACAATTTATTACAGGTCATTGTTGGAACATTAATATACATTAATATTGGAATCAGTTTGTTGAGTGTATGGAATGTTTCATTTCTTCGATATCCTGCAAGAGTGAGTGCATTATTTACAACAAAGTCTGTCTGTTTGGGTTACTACGTTCATATGTTCTCTGATAATCTCTTTTTAGTTCTTTCACAACATTGAAACTTCTTGTATTTTTTCAAGCCATTTTACCTTATTCTCAAGCTCTGGAGAAGCTTGCCCCTCACATTCAACAAGCATGTGTTTATCTATGCCTTTGCTGCTTGTTTACTATCTTGAAAGCTTCTTGGCAAATGCTCTTACACCTACTAAACTACTTCAATTTAGGTTAGCATGGAGAGTAATGGGAAAAGTGTATTAATTGATACCGTGCCTTTTCCCTATGAGACTGGTGAAATTGATTTTGGTGAATCAGGAACAAATGGCCAGCATAGCTTTCACAAATTAATTCACCAAGTAACTTAAGTGTTCTGTTCCATATGTTGGTAAATGAAATTGATAATGCCCATATAAGTAGAAAATTCTCCTACCTGAACTATTTTTACCATCCGGTGCTTCTTTGAAGTTGAGGAATATTTCTTGTCTGAGGCTGGCGAGTAGTTTGAGAATGTTTTTTTTTTTCTTTTTTTTTCCTCTGAACATATAGTATTAACATTTTGACGATTTGTCAGAGGTGTTATATAGAACTTGAATTGCTTAATGTCAATGAAGAATACAGACCTGATTGCCAGGTTGTTGCTGGTGAATGTATGTGCACTAGATTATGTTTAGCTTGTCTATATTTTTCCGTGTTGTAAACTGTCCCTATAACCCATCTTCTCGGAACTTTCAGGGGCGAGTAATTCCTTGTGATTTTATTGGTGTTGTGAAGAGTCAGCAACTTGTTTACCTTAAAGGTACCTCATTCTTTTTTCCCCCTCTCTTTATTGGCCACAATTTCTTATCTCAATATTGCCAAAACAAGTTTGCTTGAATGGCTTGGTAAAGGTGGTCTGTAGATCCCTTATTTTCTTGATGGTGCTTCTATCTGTTACCAAATTTTTCATTAAATTGTGTTGTAGGTGAAGTATGAGTAACCATGATGAACTCATGTCTAACTTTTTTGCATAGCCAGATGCTCTTGCTTACGGGAAGGTAAAATGGATGCTTTTCCATAACCGTGCTATTTCACCCGGTTGATAGCTACTTTCAATTTTTTGTCTAGCCAATAGTTCTCTAAATTTTCATTTTGCTTCTGTGCAAGAAAACAAAATATTAATAATACTATAGTAATAATAAATGAAAAGAAGCAGCCGCAACCATCATGAAGAATCCTTACGGTGATTTTGTGAAACTTTAAAGCCATGTAGCTGCGTCATGAGGTGTTTGACATTATGAAAAATTTCTGTAGTGTTGATTGTTTCTTTTTCCATTTTTAATTGTGTGCATTCATATCTAGAAATCATAAGATTTTTTTCTATTAATCTGCCTTGTGATGGCAATATCTCCCTAAAAGTGCCAGAATGTTTAACTAGGGACAATTACTTGACAGTTGGGTTAGTGGAAAAAAATTACAAATTAATAAAAAAGTTTATAATATTGACTATTAATGTGTTTACTGTTTTTCACTTTTTGGTAAATAAGTTAAACTGACACAATGTCAGTGTAATTCTCCCACAAGGTACTTTTCTTCTCACTACATTATGTGGTCTCTTACTATCCGTTGAAAGTTTGTTCCTAATATATATTGTCCTTCACAGACCTTCTCTGGCAATCAGCCTTCTTTCAGCCTTCTGCTTCCATCATTAAATGCTTATAATAATGGACAGGTGCTTTCATGAAACAATTTGTGCATTTTGCTAATCATCAGAGGTTTTGAGAGTTCAAATTTGTTCAAAACACCCCTTGTCTTTATAGCCCATTTAGTGGTTTGAATTTCCCAAATGTCCATTGAGGTTACATGCATAATGTGCATAGAATCTCTGTTGAAAAGATGATCACACTAGTTTTGATAGTGACCAAATCCAGAAGTTTTGTAAACTTAGTACTTTGGTCCCAAGTCGACCATGTGGGTGTGAATAGGATTTGGCTATGGTTTGCTTCTTTTTTTTTTCCTTGGTGACATTAGGAACATATTGGATGGTTAAATGAAAAAAAATTAAAAGTGAGACACATGATGATAAATTGCGTGCCTTGGTTTATGTCTATGTACATACTATGTTTCCTTTGCTTTCATAATTGTTTGTTCCTAAAATTACTTTGATTCCCTGTTTTCTAAGTCTTAAGACTTGTAATTTTATTTCTAATTTCCCTAAAATTGGAGCTAGGTGGTGCTTTTTCCCCGTTTCCATGCTATTCTTTAGTTCTTTTTAGTGCAGTACCTTACCTTTCTATGTATAAATCTATGAAGGTGTCTTCAACTCTTAACTTTTGTTTAATTGGTTGTTCAGTTTTTGAATATTGATTAAGGGGTTGTTTGTGATAAACTATATAAGTGCACTTTTTGACTTATAGGATAAAAAAGTAGAAGATAAAAATATGATTGTTTAGGATAACTTTTTGACTTTTTAAGAAAAAATGTGTATTAAAATATTGTATAAAATAGCAAAATTACTGTATTACCCCTATGCCTTATGCATACTGACAGTGATGATTGAAGGAACCAGTATGGATTGCTTTGAAATGAGATGGTGGGCAGGCATGCTTCAGAATATATATATATAGGATGAGGCTTCCCTCCAGTCCTTCATCGGACTAGAGGATATTGTTAGGCTTGTGGGGGCCCACCACGGGTTCCGTTTCGATAATACGAACCGTTCAATGTGTAGAACTCGTCGAGTATTATATGCCTATTAAAAATCACGTTGATCGGATATCGATAGTTATGTGATCAAATCAGTTTTGTATAAAAAAAAATGGATGGTGAAAAATAAACGGCTGACAAAAATCTGATTTGATCACATAGCTATCTATATTCGATTAATGTGATTTTTTACAAACATATAATACTCAACGAGTTCTACACATTGGATAGTTCAAATTATCGAAACGGAACCCTTGGTGGGCCCCCACAGGGCCAACAGTACCCTTCAGTCCGATGAAAGACTGGAGGAAAGCCTTTTTATTTTTATTTATTTATTTATTTTTAACATGTTCCTTTTCACACGTGAGCTTGTACCATCACTTCAATACAAATTTGGCTTGTGTATTTTTCCTTTTGGGTATATTTTTGGTGAATAGTGATAACTTTTTAGTTTTTTTAGTAACTTTTTACCTTTTTGTCTTTTCTAGACTATCCCAAGCAAGCACTAAATTTATCTAGCGAATACAAATAGTTTCCTTGATTTTTCTATGTTATATATGTTTTTTTTTCTCACTCTTTTTGGTTTTGATTCTACTTTCTACTACCATATGTTATTTGCCTATCCTTGGTTAGAAAAATCCTACACTCTTGTTAGTTTACTTTCATCTAAATTTTTTTGGAACCTGCGTGCCATCCATAAAATTTTATTTCGTTGCTCCAATAGTGTACTAACATGCCACCTCAACTTAGTGTTTCCACGATGATTTCTTACCAAGAATCAACCCCTTGGAACATATATTTAAATTGCTCTTCTAGTGAGTTGTGTTCCTTTTATATGATGACTTTGAGAAGCCATTGAATCTTTGTTGGAGTGTTTTGTAAATTTATCTCACTAGTATATTTATATTTGTCAATGACGGGGAGATTTCAAGGGAGGGTGTGGGACGAGTCTTCCTCGTATGAAACATCGATGACGCAAGAGGAAATATCAAGATAGGTGCTTTGGAAGAAGGGGACATTTAAGAGGATTTGAGGCTAGCCCAAAACTCTCTTCCTCCGATTATAGATCAAATGTTGCAGCACAACGAGAAGTGGAGATGCAAAGACTTTAGATCCAAGGTGGAGATTACTTTTGGCATGAAACATATTACTATTGGCGTGGTATGGATTACTAGTGGATATTTCTTTTTTGTGTACGGAGGACATGGTTTTTGTATAATTCTCTGTTTGTATGGAATTATTATTTTAGGTTGGATTATATTTAGTTTGTATGGAATTTAATGTTAAAAGACCAAATTTTTAGATGGTTGAAAGTGAAATAGAAACAGGTATATGTATTGTTTTGTTTATATACAGGTTGTGGAGAAATTAATAATAATAAAAAAACCACTAAACAAAGTTTTTTGTGACTAAAAAAAAAGTGCAACGTCTTGGCAACTAACTAATTGGTAGCCAAAAAGGAAATTAATATTTTTAGCGACTAAATATTTGGTATCCAGAAAGAAATCAAAAATTTTTAGTGAGTAAAAATTTAGTAGTAAAAAATATATGAGACTTTGGGCAACTAAATAATTTATTAGCTAAAAAAAATAAGATGAAAATAATTTTTTTTAGCGACTAAATATTTAGTAACCAAAAATAAAAGAGACTTTAGGTGACTAAATAGTTTAGTAGCTAAAAAAATAAGATGAAAAATAATTTTTTTTGGCGACTAAATATTTAGTGGCCAAAAATAAATTAGACTTTGGGCGACTAAATAGTTAGTAGCAAAAAATAAAATAAAATGAAAAAAAAAAATTTTTGCGACTAAATTCTTTGGTCCCTAAATGTAGTAATATTGTGACTAAAACTTATCCACGACTAAAAGTTTTAGTTGCTGAAAACTAAAATTAATTTTATTTCAAAACTTTTGGCGCCTAAATATTTAGTCGCCAATTTATGACTTTTGGCGACTAACAAACATTTAGTCGCCAATACCTTACCTGACAATTAGTCAACTACCAATCTGGCGACCAAAAAATTTAGTCCCTAAAAACCTTTGGCGACTACAACTTGACTTTTGGCAACTAAAAATTTAGTTGCCAAAAGTGTCATTTCTTGTAGTGCCGTTTGTTATTGTTGTAATTATTTTTTTGTACAAGACAAGAACTTTATTTGTATTGTGTTTCAAACTCACTTTTGTTGCAACCAAGCATCAACTTGGAAAGTTGTAGCCATTAAGGCATTCATTTGTCTATTTAATTCTTATTTCGTATCTTTTGCTTATGACACATGCTCTAGATTCAGGGTTAGGGCTTATGAATATATAGTTGCATGTGCTATCTTTTGTACAACTGGACCATATGGATGTACAAATATCATATTCTGAAATGTATTGTTAATTGGTAAATATTGTGAGATGGTTTTATTGTTATATTTTGGGGGTATTACATGAATACAACAAGTTTTGTAGCTAAAAATGTGAAAATGGTGATGTTTAATTGATATACTTAGAGTTTTTCATTTTTTATTAGCTATTCCAGCTAGGATTATGTGGAACCTTAATATTAGACTATATTTGAATGATAATAATCTTGAGATTGTGATTTCAGTTCTCCATAATTGTAGGGTTTGAGGAGTTCCATTCATTATAAAAGCACCGTTTCTTATAAAAACACATTATGCCTATCATAACCTTAATTGCATAGCACGGGGCTGAAAACTGGTTAACTATGTAATTCCATGAAATTATTTTAACCTATGAAAGTCTTCTCTTAAATAAAATGCTTCATATTTTTAAAAATACTAGTGTATGTCCGTGCCTGAAGGCACGGTGTAAATAAAAATAAGTGAACAAAAAGTAGAAAATAAAATATAAAAAGACAAATAGAGAGAAAAATTTAAAAAATAAGGGGAAATAATAAAATAAAAAGAAAAGAGGGAGGAATCTAGGACCATGAGATCATTCATGAGATTATTCATAGGATCATGGAATGATGGGTGATGTAATGCCCCCCTTCAAAATATATATACAATCTAGGCATGATAATTTCCATCCATTACACTATTTCACCTTGATAAATCAATTTCCCTCAAATAGCATTTCATTTCTTATGAGAGGTATACAAAAATGTTCACATGCAATATATATTCAATCTCCTAAAAAGGTGAATCTATAGCATGTGCAACAATTACAAGTAAAGAAAATAACAACAAAACATATGCCCAAAGCCGACAACTTTCAAGGCTTAAGCCTGGTTACACACAAAAAGGTTATCAAACCCAACACATTTACCCTTGGTTTGCCAAAACTTGACACAAAAGGGAGCGTCTTTGGCCCTCAACATACTCCACACCTTCAACTAGGTGGGATTACCACAGCCTTTCCTGCACAAATTCACTAGAGGTGAGCACAAAACCCGGTAGAGATATCTTAACAAAGTATATATGTTTAAGTAGTCTCATATACATAAATGCAATATTATGACATATTCAAAACGTAAAAATTTCCCATTTCATCTAAAATACATGTTATGTTTCTTCCAAAAGTTTATTTTTCTTCATAAGATTCAAATAATAATAAAGGGTAGTAAATACGACTCATGTAATCCTAGGTTGGTGTCTACAAGTAGGCATAACAAGCACTACCAAATCCCCATTTTACCAACTCCTGACTGGAAGGCACATGGTAACTCCTCCGCGTGTGTTTTTGGTCTTTCACCCCAGATACTTAGGCCAACTTAAACAACATCAATTACACCCGCTATCCAGACTTACCAAATGTATTTACCCCAAATGTTACCATACAATCGTTATTTTCTCAAAATCATATTTTCTCAAAATCATAAATTTATTTCCAAAGCGTAGCCACAATTGAACATATTTAAAATGATGCAAATGCATTAAATGAGAGGTGATTACATGTAAGTATCTCATTTGTACAACATTTCCATAAATCTCAACATCTATTCAAAGCAAACTTCCATTCAATGATTCTTAAAACAAAACACAACAAATATAATGTTAAAATTGATGTAGTATTATTGATTGATGTATATATATGTTGATATTTTGTCTATTACAAATGGTTTCTTATATAGATGTAGGTGTAGTGGATGGTGGTGGTAGGTGAGTGTAGTAGGTGAGTGCGTGGTAGGTGATGGTAAGTGTGTGGTAGGTGATGGTAAATTTTAACAGCCCCCCGCAAACTCAAGGAGGATAGGAACTAACCAACTTGAGTTTGGAGAGAGTTACAAAACAAGAAAATACATAAAAATAAAAAAGGATAGGAGACACTGTATGGTCGTGTCAAACCATTGGTGAAGACACTGGATGGTGGTGTCATAACGTTGTAGAGGACACTGTATGGTGGTGTCATAACGGTGTAGAGGACACTGGATGGCGGTGTCAGACCGATGTAGAAGACAGTTTATGGGGTCATGTCGGACCGTTGTAGCAGACACTGTTGTGACAGTTGTTGTGACAGTTTACAGAGTCTTGCTGGACCCTTGTAGAAACTAACCGGAATCAATGTCGGGACAGTTTACAGAGTCTTGTCGGACCTTTGTAGAAACTAACCGGAATCAATGTCGGGACAGTTTACAGAGTCTTGTCGGACCCATAAAGGAGCTAACCGGAATCAATGTCGGGACAGTTTACAGAGTCTTGTCGGACCCTTGAAGGAGCTAACCGGAATCAATGTCGGGACAGTTTATAGGGTCATGTCGGACCGTTGTAAAAGTTGCACCCTCAAAAGGTGTGCCCAATCTTTCAAAAGGCGTGCCATCAAAAGACGTGCCATCAAAAGGCGCGCCCATATTGTCGGCGAGCGTCGAGCGGCGCATGATGCGCGTGTCTGCCGCTTCGTCATGTTCTATATAAATCAATGCGGAGGCTGAGGCAGAAAACCTGCTAAAATCTTCTGAAAAAACTCTTCCTTGCCTGAGAGAGAAACTCTGTAATACGCTGTAACCAACCCGTCTCTGAAACACTCAGCAACATGGCCTCTTCTTCCCGTCCAGCTACCCAAAACATGGCCTCCTCTTCCCGTGGTCTGCTCACGCTCTTTCCAGAACTGAACGAGCCCACAAGAGAAATAACTGGTGCGGTGGCCAGTGAACCTCAACCAAACACCTCTGGTTTTGCTCCGTTGAACTTTCCGATGCGGTCGGTGGAGCAAAAAATGGCGGTGCAAACTGATATTGAGGCCAATCAGTATACTCTGAAGTCATGTGTGGAAACCATGACTGCGGTCTCAAACTTGTCGCACCGGCTGCAGAGCAGGACAAATGAGGTGCAACAGTTAAACTCCCAACTGGCTCTGCTCCAACGCATGTATAAGGATGCGCGAGCAGAGATAAGTGTGCTGAAGGCGGAAAACAAGGAGCTGAAGCGGAAGGCCACCGTGATGTTTCGATTTGGAGGTCCTCCATATGCTGCAGTGGAGGAGCAGGGGGGATTGAATGTGCTCGGTGGCATGGGAAACACTGAGGCAACAACGGCAAGGGCCACCCAGGACAAAGGCAAGAAGAAAAGACCGGCGGCAGAGTAGAGAAGAAAAATCCCGCCTATGGATGTGGTTGTTGTCTGTTTTTTTTTTTTTTTTTTTGGTGTTGGTGTAAAATGTTGATCGGGGTTGATCCCCGGCATGAAGAAAGACAAGTTTGTGGAATGTTTTTTTTTTTTTTTTTGTGTGGAAGAATGGATGTTTCAAAATAAAGTTTCAAAATAAAGTGGGTATTTGAAAGAGATTAAAAGTGGTTTGAAAAAAATAAATAAAAAAATGAATTTTGAAATCAAACGGAGGAGAGAGAAGGGACAAGCCCATGTGGTTTGTTTGTTTTTTTGTTTTTGTTTTTCTTGTTTTTTTTTTTTTTTTTTTTTGGTTGTTGTTTTTAATAATAATAATAATAATAATAATAATAATAATAGATGAATGGAAAGCATGTGCGCTGGAGTGTGTGGTGGTTAAAGGAATAAAAAATAAAAAGGAAATGGGAGATTCAAATGTGTTGGGGGCGGGTCCTACCACTAATGGAAAAAGAAGATGATGGGTGTGCAAACCATTTTGTGTGTCGTGTTCTTGTCAAAAGATGGAGTAAAAGAAATATAGAAAAAAGAAAAGAAAGTTGAGTGTATAATAAAATAAAAGTGGGTAGTGGAGGACAAAATAAAAGAAAAAAGGGAAGGAAAGTGATGATTTCGGTCCCTTGGCATCTGTGCCACCATGGAGGGCAATTGAAGCAGAGGACAGAGGGTACTGAGGAATAGGACATAGAATCCCATCCTCCTCCGATTTTATCAGTAACGGCATCATCATATGGACCGCTGGACTGGCACCATCTGTCAAGAAAATATCATTAGGATCAGCTGGAAAACCATCTCGTTCTTCAAGGTTCTTGCAATGTTCATTTAGATTGGACTCAAGTGCTGAACGGAGGTTTCTGCGAGATCGAAGTCGATGTCAGACTGTCGACGACGACATGGATGGTTAGATCGAAGAAGGAAGAAGCTAGATCTACGAACACATCCAGATTCCCAAAACCTCACGCTTTACTATGGCTGCCAGAGAATTTTGGCTAGTCAAACAGCTATTCCTGGTCAGCTCAATTGCAGCACAGATGGCAGGAACGACACAGTAAGTTTTGCGACAACCAGTGTCACATCTTCCACGATCATCAACATTTCAACATGCCAGAGGAATGTCATTGTTCCAGTTAATCAAACAGAAGCTGTGGCTTTTGCAAGCAATGCAATAAATGTAAGACAAGTTATTGGCAGTGGTGTTGGGTTGAAGTGGGATGCAGGAAAGTGAAGGTATGTGTAGAAAACTCTAGTGGACTAGGTTGAGGTCCGGCGGGTGGCCAAGGCGAAGTTGCCGCCCGCCGGTGAAGCAAAAATACTAGGTTTTAAACCTGCTTTGATACCATGTTAAAATTGATGTATTATTGATTGATGTATATATATGTTGATATTTTGTCTATTACAAATGGTTTCTTATATAGATGTAGGTGTAGTGGATGGTGGTGGTAGGTGAGTGTAGTTGGTGAGTGTGTGGTAGGTGATGGTAAGTGTGTGGTAGGTGATGGTAAATTTTAACATATAATCCATGTAACATTTATACCTTTTTATGTTCACAATCACTATTCCATTCATATTTTAACGTACACCATTTCAAGGCCAATAACATTTTCCAACAATAACAATTATTCATTTCATGGATGTCCTAATTTCACAATCAATATAACGAAATTTCTATCAATTTCTTGAGAAATTTATCACTAATTTCATAGATATTTTTAAAAATCCACTTTTCTCCAAATTTCTTTAAAACTAGGGTTTGTCCCAAAAAGGTTTCCTTTCATTCCTTCATAATTTCTTCTCACAATGTGTTTTCAAGGTTTCATACGTTCATAAAACATTATAATTTGAACATTCACAAGAAAAGTTATTTTCATCAACATTTACAAACCCACATTACAAAAATCCATACCAGTCTACCAAAATTTTAAAAGGGAGGAACTAGACATGCAAAAATCATATATATAACTCAAAGAACTCCCTACCTCAAGACTTTGAGAAGAAAAGATGAAAAGCTTCGAAACCACCGGTGTCAAAATCCGATCTCCACCATACACAACGTAGTCCTCGACGACCTCTCCAAAATCAAAAAAGGCACTATGGTCAGAATCTCAACGGATAAGGAGAGATCAAAGAATTAAATGAAGTGAGTGGAGGGTTTCTAGAGAGAGATTAGAGAAAAGAGATAGAGAGTTAATGTAGAGAGAGAGAGAGAGGGAGAGAGCGAAGTGAAAAATGAAAGAAAAGTGTGTAAGGGCTCAACTTTTGAGTGATTAGACACATTTTTTCAAAGAAGACTGCGGACAGATCGCTCAAGCGACCAAACTTGTGCTCGAGCAAACAATTCAAACTCCTAGAATCTTTATATTCCTTGCAAAAGACCGCTCGAGCGATGAAAAACTTTACTTGAGCAAAGAACAAATTCTCAAAAGTTCAGACTGTAAAACAAGATATTGGAAGGTTGATGTCATCGCTCGAGTAATCTCAACCTGAAAGTGAGACAGAAACACCTTAAACATTCCCACTTTCCTGTTTACACTCTAACTCCCAAAACTACAAGATCAAATTTCAAAACACATTAAAATATACATACAAGAATAATCAAAAGAAAGAATAGGTAACAACACCAAACTCAAAAGGAGATAGAAATTACGGATTGTGGCACTCCAGGAAATCTTTTTTCTCATCACTCGAGTAATGAAATGATTGCTTGAGCGGTCTTGTGAAGCTTCTAGTATTTTTGCAGGTCCGAAATTCAGGGAGCTAGCACAGGGTTGGTCGCTCGAGTGGTGTGGGGTCTCTGACACTCGAGCGCATAAGTGGTCGCTCGAGCAGTAGATTCGGGATCAGTACTTTAAAAAGTCAATTTTTTTGTCCACTTTCCTTTACTATATCATTTTCTCTCTCTCTCTCTCACTCCCTCTCTAGCTATTATTGGGCTTCAAGCTCATAAAAGCTTAGCTTTCATCTCTTTTTACCCATTTTTTCCCCCATGCCCCTCATATAAAAATGTAGAGCATGATGAGGGCCTTCTATCCATCCTATCGAATCGTGTTTTCCTCACCATTGATTTTTTGGATTTCTCCTCATTGCTTCAAGAGGTAGGGGTTTCCTTGTTTCTTTTCAATACTTCTTGATAGATAAACTTGTAGTATTTTCATATTGCATAAAAGTTAAACCTTGGATGGGATTTTTGAAAAAAACATGATGAAGAAGTTAAGGTTAGGGTTCCAAAAAGGTTAGATCTGGTGATTTAAGAATGACTGAAGAGTATATTAGTTGATAAAGTAATATATGAGAAGTTTGGTGTAAAAGCCCTAATTTATTTGGAGGTTTAATGATTTGAAAAACGGTAGGAGATGGATAATTTCAGTTTCTTGAATTAAAATAATTGCGATGGCATGAAAATGTATTTAAAAGAGAAGAAATTGGCTTTTAGGAAATGGGCTATGTTGATCAATAACTAATGATTTAACTCTTATACTCTTACAATTTGTTAAAGAGTCACGTTCAAATTGATTAATCAAGCTTTAGTCTTATAATATTTGATTATGTATCTAGGATTTGGAAGATACAAGAATACTTGAATTATTTTTGGGAAATTGGGAAGTCAATGGAACTTATGATGTTAATTCGAGATTTATGTGTCGGGTTTGAATTGTTGTGTTACATACGATGTTGAAATTAACTATTGACTATTGATGAATGATAATTGCGAGTAAAATGTGAAATAGACTCAATAATAAAAATGAAATAAAATAAAATAAAGAATTGATGGATAGTTGTTTAACCCCTTGAGGGTGGTGTTGCTTGTTATGGAATGACTTGAGCATGTTATAATGTGTTGGGCTTTGGTAGCCATGATATGTTGTATGTAGTGTTGGTACTCGAGCGGGGAATAAGGTGTACCACTGGCCATCCGTGTGAGGACGAGTAGATGTGGAAATAGGTGCTCCATTGGCCATCAGTGCGAGGACGAAAAAATATGGAATTGTGGTGTGCAACTAGCCATCTATATGAGGACGAAAAAATGTGGGCTTTATTTTGAAATTGAAGATAGTCCATAATATACTTTTGTATAAAAAGGTTTGTTCTCACAAAAGAATGGGTTTAATATGAAATCACTTGGAGATGAAATGTGCATGTGTTCATCGATTGAATGAGTGTATATGTTGAGTTGTGGTATATGATCAAGGGTGTGGCAAGTTATTAGAAAGAGTTGGAGTTATAATCTGTTATACTAAATGAGAAGTTAAGCTGGGAAATTGTACTAACTAATTACGTCATGTATTACTAAGATATGATGAAATGGTCCACAAGAGTAAAACTTATCTTCTGTTCTAAAGGCCCGAAAAAAGAAAAGAAAAGAAAAGAAATACTTATCTTCTCTTTTGAAAGTGTTTATACATATGGAAAAGTATTTCTGGTTACGAAACGACATTATCAACTCTGTAGGTATTGCATGAGTACTCATGATCATTTTTATCTATGGAATGTTATTGACCTTTACTGGACATTCGTGTTCATCCATGCTGAAATTGTTTTTTAGATACTAAAGTCAAATGTTGCAACCTAGAATCAATGAGTCACTTGGATGTTATGGCCTTTGGATATTAGTTGGCCAATGCTCATGTACTGAGGCAGAGATGTACTTCAATATGTTGTAACTAATTTATGTTTAATATTGACTTGTATGCCTGAGGGAATTTTTTTGTTATTCTTTGTATTGGAATGATTCATGATTTGTATTATATGAGAGAGGACATTGTTGATTATTCCTTTATACTTTTTTTGACTCCTATACTTTGTAATTGGACTTAATGAGGATTTTGGTATTATATTCGAGTATTAGAATCTGAGGGCATTACAACTTGGTATCAGAGTTAATCGGGTTTGAAAACCTTGAGCTTGTGGGAAGTAGTTTTTGCCACAATGGGTTGGCTTCGGTTGGTGAGGACATTTGTATATAGAAAGTATGAGGTGTAGAAAATTATGTGCTGCATTGTATGGGCATGGAGTTGAGAACACACCAGACCTAGTAGGAGGCAAAAAAGAGTAGAATCTCAATCATAGGCCCAATCTCAGTCTTAATCTAGCATTACCTCATCGAGTTCATCCTTCAGGAGACTCAATCAGACTCAAATTTCCTTGAGTTGATCACAGAGTAGAGGATCACAATTCTGCTCCAAGTGTAAGCAATTAGGCCATGTTAGGCGCAATTAGGCCATGTTAGGCGCCGCTGCCCTTCTCATAGGTAGGGTTCGTCTCGATAGTCCAGGGAGAGATGATAGGGGTGTTATGTAGTGATGGGACTTTAGTGCTTCAGTACTGTGATATTATTTCTCTTTTATATAGGGCTTTAGGCCTATGGATGTTGTGTATGTATATCTATATGTTTTTGTGACCCAATAGTGTGGGTATGTAACAAATTTTGGAACTTGTCTATGTTGGAAGGTGTTGAGAAAATTTGTATTGGCTTACAAGCATTAATTTGAATTAGAGAGTTGGTTGAGTTACTCAGAAGATTATGAAAGTGCTTGGAATGGGTGAGAGACTTATGTCTCCTGATGATGAGGGAAGTGTGTGTATGGTAGTTTGTTGAGAGTTGGTAGTTTTGTGGGGGTGTAAAAGGTTTGGGTGGTAGGCGAATAAGGAGTGGTATAGTTACGGATTGGGAAGGTTTTATGAACGTGAATGTGATTGAGTGGGGAGATGCTAGGAGTATTCCTTGGGGAGGAAGTATAGGTTGTGTTCTCGAGTAACTACTGTAGTGTTGTTGGAGATTGTTTTGTGTTTCCGGGATTGTGTGATTGCCATTGACCTTATTGATCTTGTGTTGAGATGTGAGGAATGTTGCCATATAGGCATAAAAGTGGTAAGGATTATTGGATGCAACGCTAGTGCAACATATATTTGAAGAATCTGGTGAGATTCTAGGAAAGTGTGGTATAGTGTGTGGAGCTCCATCTCAGAATAAGCGGTGTGGGGCAATATGTAGGTGTTTGAGTGTCGAGATTAAAGTTTTATTGAGGAGTTAGTCGGTAGATTGACATCAGGGTATGGGTGACAAATAGTCACTTTAGAATGGGTTGGATTTGAGTATTGTGGTTGCAAGTTTGAGAAGTGCCTCGGAGTAATTTGTGCGAGTGTTGAGTCTTGTACATGTGATTGTGAGGTTTGGGTAAGGCGCGTCTTGAGTTGGTGAGAACTTCTCGTGTTGGGGCTGACGTATTATGGAATCATAGTTTACACGTGCATTATGCCTTGTATAATTAATTAAAATAACTACGATGGAAGAGAATTTCAAGACGGTGAACCTTTCTTGTGTTTTATTATGTTAGTAGAGTGGTAGCTATTTCTATTAACTGTGATTATAGAAATGTAGCGTGTGTGGCGTGGCACTAGTGATGGGTGTTGTTGGGTGATGGTAGAGGTTCACCGATTGTTATGTTGAGTACAAAATAGAAAATGTAATGTTGGTTGTGGACAGTGTAAAGTCCAGCATCTTTTAGGAAATATGTTATATAAATTAGAGAATGATTTCAATGAATTGAGAAAACAAGGAAATGCTCTTTTAAGGAAACTTGAGTTGTTAATTTCAGTACCTTGCATGTCTGGGATGTGTCAAGATTTGGTTTGAGTTATTGGTTGTATATGTATATTGGTATGTTTGATTCTAAAAGAAGTTTAATATGATTAGGGCAGTTGTATCGGATCGTGTTATTGGGCCGTACATTGTAGTGTGTTTTCTTCTTTTGCGAGTGCTGATTGGGATTTGTTAGATGGTGGTTTTCTTTTATTCCATATTTTGGTTGTGATCACTTAGTGGTGGTTATGTGTGTCGTTGTTGGTTGGGGAGTTGTTGTTGTCTTTGGGGGTGCGAGTGGTTGTTATTGTTCTTGTCTCTTAGACCCCAATGAGTATGTGGGTCGAAAAGGCATTTGTGATCTCTCCTCTACGATGCTTCTTGTTCGGGTGTCTTTAGGGCCCCAAGGGGTTAGACTGGATTTTAGAGATTTATTCTAAGTATGAATCTAGCTTTTGGGTTGCTTGTGTTTTGATTCCTTCTTTAGCTCAGGAATCCATTCCAAGAATTAATCTAGGTTTAAGTCAGGGAGGTATTTTAGTTAATGTTTAGATTGCCTTTAGTTTTAGTTCTTTCCTAATTTTGGGGACGAAATTTCTTAAGGTGGGGAGATTGTGGCATTCTAGGAAATTTCTTTTCTCATCGCTCGAGCGATGGAATGATTGCTCGAGCAGTCTTGTGAAGCTTCCAGTACTTTTGTAGGTTTGAGATTTTGGGAGCTGTCAATGTTCGCTCGAGTACAGTGTTGGTCACTCGAGCGGTGTGGTGTCTCTAACGCTCGAGTAGTCTGTTCGGGATCAGCACTTTAAAAAGTCAATTTTTTGTCCACTTTCCTTCATTCTATCATATTCTCTCTCTCTCTCTCTCTCTCTCTCTCTCTCTCTCTTCAGCCATTATTTGGCTTCAAGTCCATAGAAGCTTGGTTTTCATCTATTTTTACCCATTTCCTACTCCATGCCCGTTATATAAAAACGAAGAGCACGATGAGGGCCTTCTATCCATCCGATTGGATCATGTTTTCATTACCGTTGATTTTTCAGCTTTCTCCTTGTTGTTTTAAGAGGTAGGGGTTTCCTTGCTTCTCTTTAATACTTCTCTATAGATAAGCTTGTGGTATTTTCATATTGCATAAAAGTGAAACCTTGGATGGGATTTTTGAAAAAACATGATGAAGAATGTAGGGTTGGGGTTGATCTTGTGATTTAAGAATGATTGAAGGGTATATTAGTTGATAAAATAATATTTGTGAAGTTTGGTGTAAAAGCCCTAATTTATTTGGAGGTTTAATGATTTGAAGAACGTTAGGAGATGAATAGTTTTGGTTTCTTGAATTAAAATAATTACGATGGCATGAAAATGTATTTAAAAGAGAAAGAAGTTGGTTTTAGGAAATAGGCTATGTTGATCAATAACTAATGATTTAACTCTTATAATTTGTTAAAGAGTCATGTTCAAAGTGATTAGTCTTATAATATTTGATTATGTATCTAGGATTTGGAAGATACAAGAATAATTGAATTATTTGTGGGAAATTGGGAAGTCATTGGACCTTATGATGTGAATTCGAGATTTATGTGCTGGGTTTGAATTGTTATGTTACATACGATGTTGAAATTAACTATTGACTATTGATAAATGATAATTGCGAGTAAAATGTGAAATAAACTCGATAATAAAAATAAAATAAAATAAAGAATTGATGGATTGTTGTTTAACCCCTTGAGGTGGTGTTGCTTGTTATGGAATGAATTGAGCATGTTATAATGTGTTGGGCTTTGGTAGCCATGATGTGTTGTATGTAGTGTTGGTACCCACGCGGGAATGAGGTGTACCACTGGCCATCCGTGTGAGGACGAAAAAATGTGGAAATAGGTGCTCCATTGGCCATCTGTGTGAGGATGGAAAAATATGGAATTGTGGTGTGCCACTAGCCATTCGTGTGAGGACAGAAAAATGTGGGCTTTGTCTTGAAATTGAAGATAGTCCATACTATACTTTTATATAAAAAGGTTTGTTCTCATAAAATGATGGGTTCAATAGGAAATCACCTAGAGATAAAATGTGTATGCTTCATCAATTGATTGTTGGGTTGCTTAGTAATGTGTGTGTATGTTGAGTTGTGGTATATGATCAAGGGTGTGGCAAGTTATTAGAAAGCGTTGGAGTTATAATCTGTTATACTAAATGGGAAGTTAAGTTGGGAAATGGTAATAACTAATCAACTCATGTATTACTGGTGGATGGTGAAATGGTCCACAAGAGTAAAACTTATCTACTGTTCTAAAGGCTGGGAAAAAAAATGGAAAAAAAAAGACTACTCTTTTAAAAGTGTTTATAAATGTGGAAAAGTATTTTTGGCTACGAAACGACATTATCAACATTGTAGGTATCGCATGAGCACTCATGATCATTCTTATCTATGGAATGCTATTGTTTGGAATCATTGTAGACCCCTACTGGACATTCGTGCTCATCCCTGTTGTTGAAATTTTGTTTAGGTATTAAAGTTAGATGTGGAAACCAAGAATCAGTGAGTCACTTGCATGTTATGTTCTTTGGATATTGGTGAGCCTATGCTCATGTACTGAGGTAGAGATGTACTTTAATATGTTGTAACTAATTTATGTTTAATATTGACTTATAAGCCTGAGGGAATTTTTTTGTTATTCTTTGTATTGGAATGATTCATCATTTGTATTATACGAGAGAGGATATTGTTGATTATTCCTTTATACTTCTTTTGACTCCTATACTTTGTAATTGGACTTAATAAGGATTTTGGTATAATATTCGAGTATTAGAATCTGAGGGTGTTACATGGATTATTATACTCAAGTTGCTTTAAAAGGACTCGGGGCACCACAACCTCCTCACCTTATAAAATTTCGTCTCCGAAATTGAACCAATCTTTTTTGCAAGAACATGTTCTAACCCAAACAAATTCCAAATCGCAAGATTATGCTAAATAACGACAACATGATCATTTAATATAATTTCATATGATTCACAGTTTCATTAACTTTGATGATTTTCACGAAATCTTTGTTTTTCACGACCACGTGGAGTTTAACAATTTGCAATTGGCAATTACATGCCTAATTTCCACGACAACATTTTACTACACAATGGCCTCAAATCAACTAAACATTATTAAACGAATCAGGGTATTTAGAGCAGACTTCCGCCTCTTGCTCCCAAGTTACCTTCTCAATTCCATGGTGTCTCCACAACACTTTCACTAAGGGTATGGTCTTGCCCCTCAACGTTTGTTCTCGGACATCTAAGATTTGGACTGGTAGCTCTTCATATGAGGCATCTTCATCTACCTCTAAGTCAACCCAATCAAGCGTAAGCGAAGGGTTAGTTTCATACTTCCTAAGAATAGATACATGGAACACATTGTGAACCTTGGAAAGTTGTGGTGGTAAAGCTAAACGGTACGCCACCTTTCGATCCACTCTAAGATCTTGAAATGTCCAATGAACCTTGGAGATTATTTCCCACTCTTCCCAAATCTCATCAAACCCTACCTCGGTGAGATTCTAAGAACACACGGTCACCAATCTCAAAAGATAAAGGTCGTTTCCTTTTGTCGACATAACTCTTCTGTCAGCTCTGAGCCATAACCAACCTCTTTCGGATGAGAGCAACTTTCTTGGTCATCTCTTGGACTAGTTTGGGGCCAAACACCAGTGCATCACCTACCTTGGCCCAATAGACTGGCAATCTCAAGATCGGCCATACAGGGCCTCAAACGGTGCCATCCCAATACTCGCTTGATGACTATTGCTATAGGCAAACTCAATTGATGGTAGGTGTCTCTCCCATGACCCTTTGAAATCTAGGACGCAAGCTTTAAGCATATCTTCCAAAATTTGTATAGTGTCTTTGAATTGTCCATTGGTTTGAGGGTAACAGGCGGTGTAAAAGTTCAGCTTGGTTTCCAATGCCTCTTGAAAACTTTGCCACAATCGGGTAGTGAAATGATGATCTCTATCTGAAACTATGGTCACCAGAACCCCATGAAGTCAAACTATGCCTCTAATGTACAATTCTGCCAAATAATCAACTGAGTCGCATGTGCGCATAGGAATGAAGTGTGTAGACTTGGTCAACCTATCCATAACCACCCTGTTACCCAGGTAGGCAACCAAAGAGTGGGCGAATTGGGTTAATAAAAATAAATGCAACAATTTAAATGTAATAAATCAAGTAAATAAATTTTAGCAAACAATCAATAATACTGAAAATAAAGAGAAATGCAAGAGAGCTCAAACACAAGGATTTATAGTGGTTCGACACAAGGGGCCTACATCCATTCCTTAAGGTTCTTCCTCAAGAATATATTCACTATGAATCAAATCAGTACACCACCAAAACTTCACCAAGCTTGTGGATTTTACACATGACTTACTTTATCCGTTGAGTACCTCTCAACTAAATGCCTACGAGACTTACTTTATCTGTTAAGGACCTCTCAACTAAATGACTCACTTTACAAGTTTTCACTCAGAATAAAAGGAATAAGAGCAAGAGGTAACAGTCCTCTTTTATAATATTTCTCTCTCAAAAGATGCCTATGAAAGTGTAAGAGCAGAGGGAATTTTGAGATACACTCAGAATAAACTTAGATGTGAAAGTGAAAGTATAAGTGTAATGTGTAGTAGAGATTGATTAGGAATAATGCTTGAATGCTCAGAGTTGATGTGTTGCTCAGATCTGGAGAAGTACAACATTTGTAGACTTCAATGTCTTTTAGCCCTTGGAGAGGAGCATAAGTGTGTCTTCTAGCCGTTGGAGTAGAGTATGGGTGATGTCTTCTAGCTGTTAGAGTAGAGCATGGGTTTGTACAGGCTGTCATCAAGCCTTTAGAGATGGAGTCTTATGTCTCTATGCCTTTCACTTTTTCAGATTTCGGAATGGTATGGATAAGATATTCTACATTCACTAAGTCAAAAGTGGCAGCTCACAACTCTTTTGAAATAGAATAAGACTTGTCCCTTCAGTTAGGTCAGAAATGTCTGTTCAAGGTTAGAAATGGCAGCTACGTTTTGAAACCCAGACTTAAGGGTGCTGACCCCTGTAGTTTTGGTGTCGACTCTTTTCTTTCTTTTATTTTCTGTCTTGACTGTCATATGTTCTTGGTCTCGACCCTCACTTACATAGGTGTTGACCCTCTACTGCTAGTAGGCTTAAACTTTGTTCTCTCTCTTTTGGTGTCGATCTTGTCATGTCTTGGTGTTAACCCATTGCTATTGGAAGGCTTAAACTTTGCTCACTGTCTTTTGGTGTCGACCCTGTCATATCTTGGTGTCGACCTTTTGCTATTGGAAGGCTTAAGCTTTGCTCATTGTCTTTCGGTGTCGACCTTGTCATGTCTTGGTGTCGACCCTTTACTGCTGAACAACCTAAGCTTTGTTCACTATCTTTTGGTGTCGACCCTGTCATATCTTGGTGTCAACCCTTTGACTTGTTTTAAGCAAGAATAACATTGTGCACACTTGTACTGATTCTATTAATTTGAGGTGCCATTATTTATGAGAATATAATAATTTAGAAGCATACATTCTTTAGAATCATTGAAGTGAAAAGACATGGGTATATTTTGAAAACTTTGAATAATTAAATAAGCTCAAGATATTTGTCAATAATCAAAATCAATACAATTTGAATGTGAATAACCTTAGGGCTAACAATCTCCGCCTTTTTGATGATGACAAATATATGTGAAGTTTTCAAATCATTTTAAGACAAAGGTTTAAGAAATAATTTTCAAGGAGTTTTGTAGATAATGGATTAAAAAACAAGATCGAAAAACCCCCCCTATGAAAAAGGCTTCATGGCCAAATCATTTTTATTTTAAAACTCAATGAGAAATCTCCCAATATAAGCCAAGAAGATTTTCGCACAAATGGAACAACTTGCTAATTACAATAAATGACAAGCTCCTCCTGTCAATATGCACTAGATCTTTTGCAAATAAGAGCTAATCTCGACTCAATTTCATTGAAAGAAATCACTAGCTATTGTTCCATCAAAATAATAGCCTCACTCAAGCATAAATGAAGTATATCAATCAATGTGTGTGCACTGTCAATCACTGTGTGTGTTGCTGGTAGTGTATAGTGAATCAATAACACATCTTTCATATTGATTCATGACTATATCAAAACAAACCAAAAATCGTACCACAATTGTTTGTTCTACCATGTGCAAAAGGATATAAGTTCATATACATGTGCAAAAAGATAAAAAACTATCCATCCAACATCCAAGTTCATAGACATTAAAGCTAAAACTATAATTCTTCACCCCCTTTGTCATTAACAAAAGGAGGGGTAAAGAGAAAAAAAAAAAAAAGACTAGTGAAACGGAGGAGGCTCATGGGGCCAATGTGAAGCTGCTTCACGCCAACCTTGCGCGAACCAAAGCATGAATTTACAAATTTGTTTTCCAAGATCGTCATCACATCGTTGTTAAAAAATTTGACAAAATTCTTCGTTGGAATGCTTGAGGACAAAAACAACTATCACCATGTTCTCAACACTTGCCTTGGTAGCTTCAATTTCCTGAGATTGTTGTACCCTCATATTATCAATTTCTTGTTGCATGTCCATTGCCAGAATGAATTTGTTGAACCATAGAAGCCAATTGATCAATCTTTTGTGCCAGATCAAATGAAGGTGGAATAGAGGCAGACTGAGAAGATGATGGCATATCTGACACTGGTGCAGATTGTGGATTAAGATTAAGGTTATTAAGCTTGGAGTTCAGTTCAATAATCCCTACCAAAAGTGGTCCTTGAACCAAGGAGTCTAGATGATCAACTTTTGTGGAAAGAGAGAAAATATCATGAAGTGTAACTGAAGAGAAAGGACCATGGGTGGAGAGAGACATTGGTGAAGAACTTGGAAGGTTAGGATCAGTGGAGAAAGATGGATCAAGAGTTGGTGGAGCAGTGATAGGTTTTTTAGTTTTGGTCCAAACATTGTCAATCAAAGAATATCCTATGTGACTAAGAGTTATTAAGCCATAAACAGCAGAGTCTCTAGGGATTTTGTTTTCACATTTGAGGTTAATTTTGAAATGTTTAAAGATCTTGGTGAAGATCATTCCATAGGGTAGGGCTTGGTTGTTTCTTTTATGGGCATCAATCATGACTTGACAAACCAAATTCCCAAAATCTATAAAGTATCCAGTGGAAAAGGCCTAAAGAAGATAAGTGTGGCCATATGTGACTGTATCAAATCGACCTTATCGGGGAAGGATGTTATGGTTTATGATGTGATGCAACAGTCTCAAAACAAGAGTTAGGTCTTTGCCAGAAATGGTAATGTGTTTATCTAAGGCTGGGTTATTGGTCAGAAATTGAAGACCTATAAGATTAGTGTAGTTAGGAGGATTTCTGCTTAGGGATAGAGAGATACGATGACCATCATTGGAAGTTTTCAAAATGGAGTTAATAATGGAGGGTTTAAGAGTGAAGGAATCACCCCTTACAAAGCACTCCAGGGTGCTAGGAGCAGATTCCTCATTATAGGATAGATTTGCAAAGAATTCCTTAATAAGAGTAGGATAAACATGACAGTCAAGTTTTAACAGAGGTGACTATTTTTGGTTATCAAACCATTGTTTAACAGGAAGGCTATGTTCTTCGAAGAAATTAACATCAATAGTTCGGCCAGATAGTACCTTTCTCAGGTTGAAATCTTTGTTGAACGAGGCTTTGCATTCATTATTTTTGAAGTGTTGTAAAGTAGGGCTTGGAAGCATGGAAGTGATGGTGGTGGAAGTGGAATGCTGAGTGCGTTTCTTCGATGGAATTGAAGGAGAGGCCCTCAAAATAATTACAAGAATCCAACTCCAAACACCAATACAAAGTGATATTTATATAATAAGAAGCTTTCATTAATCAGAGTTAATATATAAAAGATAACAATTACAAAGAGGAGTGAAAACAATACCGTTAATCACATGTCTTACTAGCTTACATCTTTCCAAGTCACTGCTTGGTTACAACAAAAATGAGTCATAAGCTCAATACACATAAAGCCCTAGGCTTGCACAAAAAGTTAATTACAAAATAAACACCATTGAACCCTCAGCCCCACAATCCTCCCAAGCTAAGTCTTTGGTGGAGGCATATCACCAACACCTGAAAATGGTTTTTCCCAAATAGGGTGAGCCAAAGTCTAGTAGAAACAATCTAACACAATATATGAATCTTAACAAAGATATAAGTATAATGTGCATATATAATGCCTGCGATAAAATTATTCATAGTTTACAAGATCATAGTATGCCAAGTTTTATATCTCATTTCATTGTTCATATTGATTTCGTTCAATCATCCAATACTGAGAATACGACTCATTGGGTCTCAAATCAATACAGTTATCATACAAACACATTCATTTTCTATTTTACGAAAATTTAGTCCATGAGATCGGCATCCATGCATACAAGCGGTTTTCGGGACTTTCACCCTTGACACACAGGCCAACTTAATTTACTGGAGTTCATCCCTTTTTTTCTCTCAAACATGGAGTACATCCCATTTCTCCTCCAAACATCATACATATACAATGTATTAAAACACAGTCATGTTCAATGACAACCAATAAGAAATTAGTTTCAATTCACCTAAGCTGAATGCAATTTCTACAACAATCATAGCTATCCTCCACCGATAGCCCAAGAGAGATATTTCTAAACAGATATATCTAAATAGATATAATCTCCAAGACAGATAAATTATCCAAATTTCCATATGTGAGAGACAATACACATCCAACTCCACCATTTATATAAACATTCAACCAATTTCATATTTCCAATACCAATTTCATTATTTATACAAAATAATTATTTTAAACATTTTAGGGCAAAACTCCATTCTCCCTTTTAAATCCAACCCATGTGTCAAAATCAACAAATTTAACACAACACACCCTTATATCTATACCCATAACCATTTTCAATACCTTCATTTGAAAGCCCCTTTTTTGATTTTAAACCAAAACCTTAGGTTTGTCTAAAATCCTTCAAATCTTAACATTATTTACACAACAACAAATAACTACGTTAAAAACCATAGGAGAGTGTAGAAAGTCTCTACCTCAAGCTTAGAAGACCAAAGCAACAATGGAGGAACTTTGAAGACGCCAAAACCAAATCTTGTTCAAACCAAAATGGAGCTCTTGAGACGCTCTACCATTTTAACAAAGTGAGTAGGGTGGAGAAACCACTAAATCTAGGTGAAAAAGTAGAAAGAGAGTGAGTTTTAGAGAGAGGAGCTCTAGATCTAGGGTTTTGAGAGAGAAAGTTATGAAAAAGTTATGTAAAAAGTGATATTCTCAAACTGATATATGCATAGTCCGCTTGAGCGCAAGAAATGACACTCGAGTGCAGAATGCACACTCTTAGTAGTATTACAGACAACAGACCAACGCTTAAGCGCAAGAAAGGCCGTTCGAGCGCAGTAAGATCATCTCGAGTGTAGAATACACTCTCTCAGTAGTTTTGCAGACCTATAAAATACTTAGAGTTCACAAAGCTCGCTCAAGCTTAAGAAGTGCCGCTCGAACGGAGGAGCAGAATTCTGGGCAAAAAGAGTTTGGAAACCAAGAAACCAATCTATCCTAAACGCAACCACAACAATCCTAAAGCCAAATTTAAGGAGATACAAGGGAAGTAAGATATAAACAACAACATGGAACCAAGAAACCCGAGTCCAGGATGCAAAAGGGTCGGGCTATAATCTGAATCGCTATAGTGAACCAAAAACAACCTGGTGTTGACACTCGCGAAGAGAGGTGTCAACCCTTATGAATAAAAACACAATAGAGGTTCACATAGTGTTGACCCTATAGGCATATGACTATAAATTAAACCATCACATAGGAATATTCATCATGCCAAGCACAGTTCAAATAAAGTAAATTTATTTCTCATTGAGAGGCTTGGTAAAAATATCCGCCAATTGATAGTTTGTAGACACAAATTCGAGTTCAATGTCACCTTTAAGTACATGATCTTGTAGAAAATGATGCCTTATTTCAATGTGTTTAGTGCGTGAGTGCTGAATAGGATTTTTTTGAAAGATTAATGGCACTAGTGTTGTCGCATTTTATAGGAATGTGGTCAAAGTGAAATTATTGTTTCATTCAAAGCATTTGTACACAACAACTAGCAGTGGTAATGTATTCCACTTCAGTGGTTGACAAAGCTACTGAATTTCTTTTTTTTTACAACACCATGATATGAGTGAGTTTCTAAGAAAATGACAAGTGCCACTAGTGCCTTTTCAGTCAAGTTGACATCCTGCAAAGTCGGTATTCGAGTAACCATAAACGTCAAAGCATTACTTTTAGGGTACCATAAATCCAAATATGGAGTGCCAACTAGATATCTAAAAATATGTTTTACTATGGTGATGTGTGATTCTTTCGGAGCAGATTGAAAACCTGTACACATATAAACACTAAACATTATGTCAGGTCTACTAGCAACTAGATAAAGTAAGGGACCTATCATACCTCGATATTTTTTTTCATCTACCAGTTTACCTTGCTCATCTTTGTCTATTTAATCGATGTGCTCATTGGAGTTGTTGTTGGCTTTGATAAATCCATTTCAAACCTTTTGAGGAGATCCTTGATATATTTCACTTGACTTATGTTGATTCCATCTTGGGTTTGTTTTATTTGCAATCCAAGGAAGTAAGTTAACTCCCCCATCATACTCAGTTCAAATTCACCTTACATATCCTTAGCAACACCTTACATATCCTTAGCAAATTCCTTGGACAAATTCTCATTACTAGCACCAAATATAATATTATCAACATAAACTTGAACAATGAGAATGTCTTCCTTTTTGGTTTTTATAAAGAAAGTAGTATCTATTTTGACACGAGAAAAACCTTTCTTAAAAAGAAAATTACTCAACCATTCATACCATGCACGAGGTGCTTATTTTAAACCATATAAAGCTTTTGAAAGTTTAGAAACATGGTTCGGGTATTTGTGATTTTCAAAACCGGGAGGTTGTTCAACATAAACTTCTTCTAAAATGTACCCATTTAGAAAAGTACTTGTTACATCCATTTGATAAAGCTTAAAATCTTTAAAACATGCAAATGCAAGCAACATGTGGATAGCTTTAAGACGAGCAACGGGTGCAAAAGTTTCATCAAAATCAATTCCCTGGTTATAACCTTGGGCTACCAATCTAGCTTTGTTTCGAGTTACAACGCCGGATTCATTTATTTTGTTTCGAAAAACCGATTTTGTTCCAATAACAGAATGATCCTTAAGTCAAGGAGTTAGAGACGAAACTTCATTTCTTTCAAATTGATTTAATTCTTCTTGCATAGCGAAAATCCAATTTTCATCATGTTCGGCTTCAAAAAAGGTTTTTGGCTCAATTTGAGAAACAAAAGCTAAGTTATCACAGACATTATGAATAGATTACACCTTATGTTGCATCACCTATGATGAGATCCTTAGGATGTCCATAAGCATATTTCCATTCTTTAGGTAGATCATTTTCCTTTTCTAGACGAGCGTATTCTTTTTGAAGATTTTCCATAGACTTCATCATTTGGTTTCGAAGAATGATTTTCATCAATGTAAATGCTTTCTATTCTTGGATTAGTTTCTGCAATATCTTCACTTATAATATTCTTGGAACCAAAGGAATTAGATTTTATCAAAAGTGACTTGTAAAGATTCTTTAACAAGTAAAGTTCTTTTATTAAACAGGCGGTAAGCTTTACTAGAATTAGAATGGCTAAGAAACACAACTTGATCAAATTTATCATCAAACTTACCTAAATTATCTTTATTACTATTGAGCACAAAACATTTACAACCAAAGGCATGCAAATGACCAATATTGGGTTTTCTACCTTTCAAGAGTTTATATGGAGTTTTCTTGAGAATGGATCTAATCATGGCACGATTCACAACATAAGAAGTAGTATTAACGGCTTCAGCCCAAAAATATCTAGGCAAATTATTTTCACAAAGCATAGTACGAGCCATTTCCTCAAGAGTTCTATTCTTTCTCTCAACAACACCATTTTGTTAAGGAGTTCTAAAGTAGAAAATTAATGATCAATACCATGCTCATTACAAAATAGAATAAAGTCATCATTATCAAATTCTTTACTATGATCACTTCTAATACTACAAATAGCAAGACTAATCATATTCTGAATACGTTTACACAAAGCAGAGAATGCAGAGAAAGTATCACTTTTATGTGCCAAGAATAACACCTATGTAAATCTAGTATAATCATCCATACAAACAAGACAATATGACTATGTTTGGTTTGGTTTTGGGAGATAAATTTTCAAAAAAAAAATTTGAGGAAAGAGTTTAGAAATTTTCTTGGTTTATTTGGTTGTATATTTTGGAAATAGTTTTGGAGTATGAGAGTTTTGGATGATTCGATATTTTGTTATAGTTGAGTAGATGTATGTGAGAGAAAAAATGATTGAGAAGGAGAGAGGAGAGAGAAAAAGTGATTGATTGATGTGTAAGAGATAGAAAGTGATTTTGGAATTTTTTTTTCAAAATCACTAAACCAAACAAAAATTTAGAAAATTTTCTCCAAAATTTGTTTGTCAAAAACAAACCAAACAAGGCCTATGATTTTCCACCCAGACTAAGTCCTATATGGTCCAAGCAAGTCAATATGCAGCAATTGAAGAGGTCTAGATATAGAAATAACATTTTTGGATTTGAAAGAAACTCTTGTTTGTTTACTTTGTTGACAAGCATCACAAAGCCTATCCTTTTCAAAAGCAATTTTTGGTAGACTAACAATTACCTCAAATTTTGAAAGTTTTGAAAGTAAATCCATATGAGCATGTCCTAACCTTCTATGCCATAACCTACCAGATTCATTAATAGCAGATAGACCCTTAACATCAGAGCAGGAAGATAAATTATGCAAATCAAACACATACACATTTTCATGTCTATGACCTACAAATAAAACTTCGCTAGTGAGATTTTTCGAAATTAATTCTATTACCTTCATAGCATAATTGGCTAATGCTAAGCAAATTATGTTTCAAACCTTCAACTAGCAAGACATTCTCGATAACTGGAGAGTGAGCTTTACCAATACTACCTGTGCCAATGATCTTCCCTTTGCTATTATCTCCAAATGTTACATAACCTCCTTCTTTAGGTTGAAGGGATGAGAACATTGCTTTATCTCTGGTCATGTGCCTTGAACATGCACTTTCGAGATACCATCTGTTGTTGTTGGATTTTGTCTTGAAGCACACTTGCAGAATTCAGATTTTTGTTGGCCTTTTGGCTCCCATTCTTTCTTAGGTACATGAGTTAGAGTTTGAAGTGTTTTTAGGAACCCATTTCTTTTTCCTTCTAACAAAAGAATTTTTCTTAACAGGATATGAAGGAGAAATATGACCTTTTCTTCCACAAAAATGACATGTGATATATGAATGACTTGATGATGCATGAACAAAAACATTTTAAGGAATTTTTTGTAGCACTTGTACCCTTTAAAGTTTTTGGGAAGTGTATTTGAATCATTTATTTTATTTTGAAAATCCTTGGTGTTGTTGTATCTTGGTTTTGGAGGAGTGCAAATCAATTTAAACTTGTTGGGATTGTTCGTTCACGCTTGTTTACGTTGAAAAGCTATTTGGGAACTTAGAAATCTTGTTTTGGGGTCGACACCAATCTTGGTAGTGTCGACACTTGCCTTTTGTTGTTGGCCTCAAGGGTCGGCACTGATCTGGAAGGGTCGACCCTTGTCTATTGCTGAATCTAGAATTGGCTGCTAAAATTTGGTCGATACCAGGGGTTCCAAGGGTTGACCCGTGCTTACTGCACACATTAGTGTCTTAGCTTTTCTTCCTGAAAGGTCGACACCTCTGTCTGAAGGGTCAATCCCTATGTGTAATTTTCAGATTTTTGGGTCGATTTGGGCCTTACTTTTTGGGGGTTTTTGACTTGTTCTTTTCATTTGACTTTGGGGCTATTGTTCTATTATTACCTTGCTTTTCTCTCTCTACATCGTAAGCTTCTCTTCTCTCTCTCTAAACTCAAACTTTTTCACTTAGATCTTTAGATCTACTCACGTAGAGTGATCTTTTCACTTTGGTCCTTTTGAGAAAGATTGTAGATCTTGTCAAGGGCTTCCTTTTTGTCCAAATAGTTTGTGGTTTCGTTGCCGATGATTTTTAGGTTGTCTTCTCTTCGCTTCAAGAGGTAGGGGTTTCTAGTTCTCCTTAAATGCTCACATTTATAGATCGATTTGTGATATTTTCTTTATATATATACAAAATTTACATTTTAAGCATATTGTGAAAAATCATGGATTGGGGTTTAGGGTTCGAAGAGTTGGGGTTTACTTGTTGGGTTATTGTGGGGACATATTTTGTGAATGACAGCACGTGGCCAAGGTGACGCCGAAGAGTCAGCCGAGGTGCCATGTGGCCTGGTCCTGATGCTGAGGTGATCTTGGCTAGGCCAAGGTTATCTAAGGAGATGCCGGAATTTGAGATGAGCGGATAAGGGACAAGAGTCCTAGAACAGGGGAAGATCTTAGTCTGGATAAAGACAAAACTCTTAGGGAGTTTATCCTTATCTAGCTAAAAGTCCAAGATGAGCATTGAGCCTAAGTCCACTAAAGTGAGACTTCTACAGGGATCAGGTAAGTATTGGCTATAAAAGTAGGACATCCTCGTGGGTCTCAGGTATGTGGGATGTACTGTGAGCAGTAAGTTCTTTCTTGTGAGTTAAGCATAATTTTTTTTTATCTTTGAGACATATTTGATTACTAACTTGATCGTCGGAGTGCCCCCAGGTGAACGAACCATCGTCGAATTCTTATCTTTCCGTGACAGGTTGTTTGGGCTTAATCTATTCTGTCGGTGCTCTCCAGTTGAGTTCCTCGTTTGGTTATGTGGTCAGAAATCAACACCCACAATTTGGTGTTGTCTGTGGAAAGGTAAGGAGAATAGATGGCCAATAACGGACAGAAAGAAAAGATCGGGGATGACGTCCCATGTAAGAGTGGTAAACATGCTAATCCTAACATCGAGGAAGAAAATCATAATGAAGGAGTATGGGATCAGAATCCTGGGGATAAGGACGTCGGAAAGGAGGGAGACACCTCGAAGAAATCAGGTTGAGATGAGTACTACAACGAAAGCGACCTTCAGGTATGGAAAGATAGATGCTTGAGGAGGGACTGCGAGATGAAGGGAATGGCCAACAAGTTGGCAAATCTGCAATCGATTGTCAACTTCATGATGCAGAACAACGTCATGCAACCACCATTTCCATTACAGGACACGCCGATACCAAGGGCTAGGACTGATGCCCAGAAAGGGGGGCAGAAAACAATTCCAGCGATCCCGCAGCATGACAAAGAAAATGAGCCCTTACATCAGCATTCACGGGATGTCGGGAGAGGAAAGTCGGTCAGAGGTGACTCGTAGAGGACACCTCGTACTAGGGGAACATATGTCAAAGAACCCTGGAATATCCAGGGGAAGGGCTTGTGTTTTGACACGGTGAATGAAGAGAAGTCCAAGAGGACACATAATGACACCGGGAGTAGCGCACCAAGAAGACTGAAATCTATTGATAGCCGAGCTCCTAGTCGGACTAAGGAGCATTTGAGGGACTACCTCCAGAAATAGCGGCAGAATACCGAGGTCATATCTCCTGTCAAGTTGAAAACGCCGTTCTCAATGGAGTTGGATAGGTTTGAGGCCCCAAAAAGGTTCCATATGCCGAGGTTCCAAATATATGACGGTAAGTTCGATCCGAACTTTCATGTCGGCTTATATCTGAATTCAATGGCTTTGTATACCGGGAACGAACCATTGCTGTGCAAGGTATTCTCCTCATCCTTTAGGGAAATTGCATCGGATTGGTTTCACAAATTGCCGAAAGGAACTGTGAAGAGTTGGGAACGCCTGACCGAGATATTTGTGGCCAGGTTCATTACAAACAAGTTGCAGCCACTACAGGTAGACTCCCTGATGGCTCTGAAAATTAGTGAGGGTCAACGCCTCAGGGCTTATTCCAAGAGGTATTATGATGTATTCAACCGAATATCGGGACGCAACCAGGAATTCGCGGTCGTGTCTTTTAAGAATGGCCTGGAAGATGAATGCCCGTTTGAAAGTCGCTGGCAAAAACTCTACCAAAGAGTATGGAGGAGCTCATGCCACGGATCGAGAAATATGCCAGAGCAGAAGAGGACATGTTGAGAACGAAGGCACTGAAGTAGGAGAAGAAGAATGGCTCGCCGAAACGAGGCTAAGGTAATACTAGTTTTAACAAGTAGGAAACATGGCTGAGGGCTGCACAGGCACTCACCACTGTGTTTCGAATCCCGGTTTACAAAGTTCTAGAAAGGATAAGGAACCAGCTGTATTATAGAGCACCAGAGAAGGTCTTTGATGAGTTCATGAGAAGGAGCCTTGGGAAGCACTATGCCTACCACAATGAGGATGGGCACCTGACTCAGGGATGCATAGCCTTGAAGACGCACTTGGAAGACCTGGTCAGACTTGGTCACTTGAGGGACCTAGTAGATAAGGCCAGAACAAGAGAAGAGCATGCAAAGCTTTCCTCAGCACCAGTGGCACCACCACCGCTACAACAACAACAAGCAGAACCTCGGGTGATCGATGTGATTCATTCGAAGATTAAAGAGAATGATATGCAGGGAGAGACACAAAAGGTGAGGCACTTACAACATGTGTATCAGGTCCAACAAAAAAGGCTTAGGAAAAACGAGTTCTAGGGACCAATGGTGTCCTTTACTGAGGCAGACCTAGACATGGTGCAGCATCTGCACAACGATGCTCTAGTAGTGACCTTTAAGATAGGAGAATGCCAAGTAAGGCACATTCTGATCAACCAAGGAAGCTCTTGTGACATCATGTATGTCAGATGTTACAAGGAGCTTGGCCTTCACTGAGATGATTTGGAGCAGTCGGAAAGCCTAATGGTCAGGTTCAATGGAACGCCGACATGGCCTTTGGGAGCAATAAATTTGGAGGTGCAGGTAGGCACCAGGAATGTTAGCACAGAATTTATAGTAATTGATACCCTATTCCTTTACAATGCTATATTGGGAAGACCGTGGCTGCACGTAATGAGGGTTATTTCCTCAACGCTACACCAGTTGTTACGATTTCTAATTGAACAGGGGATTGTAGAAGTCAGAAGGGATCAAGTGCAAGCAAAGAATTACTTCATGGAAAAAATGAAATCCAACTGCAATGTGTGAGAGGTAGAAAAAGTAGAAATTGAGAACGAGGACATGAAAGTTCTAGATAATATCGGCAAAGAACTCGCCGAGAAGAGCGAGGAAGCCTTGAAGAAAATTCTGGTCCAAGAAAGGGATAAAGAGCGCTTCTTCTTTCTAGGCTCAGGCTTGGCCGAGGATGAGGAAAGGGAATTAGAGGCTTTCTTACGGGCCAACATGGAAATATTTGCCTGGACACCATATGAGATGCTAAGCCTTTACCTCGAGGTCACATGTCATATGCTCAATGTAGATAGGTCGGCTAAACCTATCATTCAGCGGGCAAGGAGGTCGATGTTGATTCATGTGGTGGCAGTAGAAAAGGAAGTGGACAAGCTGTTGGAAGCCAAGGCTATTTGGGAGGTGAACTACCCAACCTGGCTGTCCAACATAGTAGTTGTGAAAAAGAAGAATGAGAAGTGGAGGGTCTGCGTAGATTTCACTAGCCTAAATAAGGCTTGTCCTAAAGACAGCTTCCCTCTCTCTAAAATTGATCAGCTGGTGGATGTCACTTCAGGGCATGGGAGGATGAGCTTCCTGGATGCTTACAGGGAATACCAACAGATAGCAATGTATCCCCCTGACGAGGAGAATACTGCATTTATCACCTAAAAAGGGTTATACTGCTACAAAGTGATGCCTTTCGCGTTAAAAAATGTAGGAGCAACCTACTGGAGATTGATGACCAAGATGTTCAGGCATCTGATTGGCAAAACAGTAGAAGTGTATATTGATGACATGGTCGTGAAGAGCAAAGAGCCTGGGAATCATCTGGCCGACTTGAAGGCAAATTTTGATATCTTGAGAACATATCGGCTCTGACTCAATGCTTCGAAATATGCATTTGGAGTCGGGTCTGGCAAGTTTCTGGGATACTTGGTTACTAGAAGGGGCATTGAGGTAAGCCCAGATCAAATCAAGGCCATTATTGACTCAAAGAGCCCGACGTCAGCCAAACAGGTTCAGATTTTGACTGGCAAGGCAGCAGCCCTGAACAGGTTTATCAGTCGAAGTTCTGATAAGTGTAAACCATTTTTTAGTTTGTTAAAGAAGGCCGCAGATTTTTTGTGGACGGAAGAAGGTGAAGTCGCCTTGGTCGACTTGAAAAAGTACCTGATAATGACTCCAGTTCTGTCAAATCCAGTAACAGGAGAATAATTTTTTCTATACTTGGCAATTTCAAAACACGCAGTGAGCGTGGTAGTAATCTGAGAAGAGAATGGAGAACAAAATGCGGTATACTACGAAAGTAAAACCCTATCAAGAGCAGAAACTAGGTACCTGCCCTGGAAAAATTGACACTAACCTTAATAATGGCTTCGAAAATACTGAATCACTACTTCCAAGCCCACAAGATTGTGATATTGACTGAGCATCCTTTGAAGTTCCTATTAAAACAAAGAGATTTGATCGGTAGGGTAGCCAGATGGGTAGTAGTGTTGGGCCAATATGACTTAGAGTTCTAGCCAACTTTGTGGCTGAGTTCACCCTTGGTGCCATCCCACGTCAGATTCTCGGTGAGCTGCGGCTTGGAATGCCTAGAGGAGCAGGAAGAAACCCAATTGGGGCCCAAGAACCCCACCCTAGCAAAACAGAAGAAAGAAGAGAAACCAAAGCCCTGCGACATTTACATCAGTGATTCCTTCGCCTTGTTTGTTGATGGAAGCTTAAACCGTCAAGGAGCGGGTGCAGGAGTAATGTTGGTATCACCAGATGGGTGAATAATAGAACAATCTATTCGTTTGGGATTCAAGGCCTTAAACAATGAGTCAGAGTATGAGGCACTAATTGTAGGGTTGAAGTTGGCAACAGCAATGGAGGTCGATGAGGTGGTAATCTTCTGTGACTCCCAACTTATAGTGAATCAAGTAACAGGCGAGTACGCAACCCGAGATGAATGAATGATAGCCTATGTGAAAGAGGTTGTCAGATTGCTTTCCCTGTTCCAAGGTTGCCGGCTACAACAAGTTAGCTGGGATGACAACAGTCACGCTAACGCCTTGGCCAACCTGGCTAGTGCAATAAAGTCGGGGGAGCCAAGGATAATCATAATTAATTACTTGATAGGACCAAGTGTGGAACCTCTAATAACAGAATATGAGGCACTGTGTGTAGAGATGGGTCCAAGTTGGATGGATACAATAGTGATGTTTCTTAGGGATGGCAAGCTGCCAGATGACTGAAAAGAGGCACACAAGATCAGATTAAGGTCGGCCAGGTTCAGCTTAACAGCAGGTGGCCATCTCTATAGGAGATCCTTCACTAGACCCCTTTTGAGATATGTGCATCCCTCTCAGGTTGAGGACTTTCTGTATGAGATTCATAAAGGAGTCTGTGGAAGCCATGATGGGGGCAGATCACTTGCTCATAGGGCCATCACTCAGAGGTACTGGTGGCCCTACATGTAGAAGGATGCTGAAGCCTACGTCAGAAAGTGCGAGAAGTGTCAAAGGTTTGCACCTTTGATACATCAACCAGCAGCGTCCAGCCCTTGGCCATTTGCCCTGTGGGGCATGGATCTTATTGGACAACTGCCCCAAGAAACTGGGCAAAGGAAGTTTCTGCTGGTAGCAACTAACTACTTCACGAAGTGGGTAGAGGCTGAACCCCTTGCAAAGATTCGAGATATTGATGTAAATAATTTCATATGGAAGAACATCATCATCAGGTTTGGGATCCCAAGGGCAATAATAGCAGACAATGGTACACCGTTATATAGTAAGCTAATCAAAAGCTTCTGTACAAAGTTCAAAATCAAGAACTACTACTCCACTTCAAGTTTCTCTTATAGCAATGGTCAGGTAGAAGCATCCAATAAGAATATCTTGGATGGGATCAGGAAGAGGCTAGAAACAGCAAAAGGGAAGTGGGTGGAAGAGTTGCCAATGTGCTTTGGGCATATCGGACTACTTTGAGAAGATCAACTAGGGAGTCTCCTTTTGCCATGGCTTTTGGCATTGAAGTAGTTATCCCACTGGAAGTCGGCATCCCTAGAATTAGAACCCAAGGAGTGGAAGATGGGACCAATGAGGCATTCTTAGCCCGAGATTCGGATCTATTGGAAGAAAGAAAGGAAAGAGCAACAATTCGGTTCGGGGCATACCAGTAATAGCTTGCTAGGGCTTACAACAAGACGGTTAACCCAAGAGAGTTCAAAGTTGGGGACCTCGTCCTAAAGAAAGTTGTCGGCAACAAGAAGGATCATAAGGAGGGCAAGCTTGGCCCAAACTGGGAGGGGCTTTATAGAATCATCTCGGTTGCTAGCAGTGGGGCATATAGGCTTGAAGACACTGATGGCAAAGAGTTGCTGAGACCCTGGAACACTTGCAATCTGAAATATTTTTATCATTAGTTTTTCATTTTTTGAAGTTTATGTCATAATTTTATTAGCTGAAGTAATAATAAAATGCTAGTTTGATTTTTATGAATTTGAAATTTGTGCGATAGGACTGACCAGTCCTATGACGATGTTTTCGAATGAAACATGACGAATAACTTAGACTTATTATGTGGCAGAGTTGAATTATACTTACATATAATATACTTGAACTAAGTTGGCGATGTTTCTGAATGAGGCGATGTTTCTGAATGAAACATGACGAATAACTTAGACTTATTATATAGTAGAGTTGAATTATACTTGCATATAATAGAGTTGAACTAAGTTGGCGATGTTTCTGAATGAAACATGACGAATAACTTAGATTTTATATGGCAGAGTTGAATTATACTTGCATATAATAGAGTTGAACTAAGTTGGTGATGTTTCTGAATAAAACATGACGGATAACTTAAATTTATTATATGGAAGAGTTGGATTATACTTGCATATGATAGAGTTGAACTAAGTTGATTCAACCTACACTTGCCATATTGGCAGAAGTAAACTCAGAATGGAACTAAGTTTGCTTCAGTTAATAGAGAAACCAAGGTTGAACACCTCGGCTAGCCTTTGTTTGAATATGACTTTGGCGAAAGGCCATAAAACGCATAATGTGAGCTTAAGTGGAACTTAGGTTCACATTAAGGGCGCAAAGAGCAGGAATGATAAATAAACTTGAGAGCTTGGCACTTGTTAAAATTTTTAGAAAAATTTACAAGTTAGAATGAGCTTGACACTTGTTGAAATTTCAGAATAATTTACAAGTTGAAGTTAGCCGAGGTAATGAGGAAAGAAGTATCCAAGCTACATATTACCTGAGATGACCAACCAAGTTGTCAAGTTTGGAAGGGTTGGAAGGGTAAAGTCTTTATAGAAGACAACAAGTAAAGATGCAATACTTGTTAAAAGAAATTTTAGCAAAGAAATATTTTAAGTATTGGCCGAGAAAAATAGTAAAGGTTTTTATCCGAGGTGAAACTTGTATTCCAACCCGAGGTGATTACACAGTCAAGATGTTCTTTGAAGAAATGCAAAAATATTCTAAGTATGGAAGCATGAAAGGCATGAAAGAAAACAGTAAGCATATATCTAAACACTTAGAAAGAAAAGAAGGCATGCATTCACTCAAAGGAAAATTGTTCAAATGTCAGACAAACAAGGCATTTCGGCCTGGCATAAAAGATTACTTGTTCAGTTACAAAATGGCACTTCGGCCAAACAAAAGCAAAATGAACAAAAAAGTACAAGTAAAAGAAGAAGATCCTAAGTATTGGCATCAGTGTCTGATTGCTCAACCTCGACTGTTGGCGTTGTGTTGGCCTCGGTTGGCAATAAGGCTTCTTTTTTTACAACTATCTCGATGTCTATCTCACGCAGAGTCTGATCTAAGCTCTTCTCGGCCGCCTGGACTTCGGCCTCAGATGTCGTCTTCTTAGGAGAGGTGCTTTTGGAGACCTCGTCTTCATCATCTTGAGTCAAGTCCAGGACTTTCTCATTCAGAGTGGGGGACTTGGCCCGAGCAGTAGCCTTTTCTTTTTCATCATCAAGCTCGACGTCATCCTCCTTGGCCTCATCATCCGATCCTTTAAGAGCTGGAGGAAAAGGCACTTGCAGTTGGTTAATATCTCGAAGAGGGGAGTCCATTAGGACAGATTGCTTATTGAGAGCCGTTGTCCAGCCGAGGTAATAACCTCGGTTGCAAGCCAGATTGACTTGCTCTTTATATTGGTCGCGGACGGCGGTTTGGCATTCTTCAAAGGCCTTTTCGTCGGCCGTCTTGACCTCGGCCTCTTTTGAGTCACTCGTCTCCTTTAGCTTGGCCTCAAACTCCACTGAGAAGGCCTCGACAGCCTTAGCCTCGGCCTTGGCGGCCTTGGCAGCTGCATCAGTAGTTTTAGCTTCAGCTTCAGCCTCGGCTTGAGCATCCTTAGCTTGATCCAGCAGACTTCGGTTGTTGGCCTCGGCGTGGTTGAGCGAGGATAGGAGGTTGGTAGCTTCCTGGGTTTTCTTTACTAACTCATTCCTTATCATCTCAGTCTTGACCGTATATGAATGTGCATGTTGGATAGCCTGCAAGGAATAAAACAGATTAGTAAAGATTTTAGCTAAGTAATGGAAAGCTGAAAAAGATCCAAATAGAAAATTTACCAAGACTGAGTGCTGCATCATTAGGCCGAAATTCTAGTACTCATGGAGATCGGCCATATGATTCATATCTTCAGGCAGAAGTACGACCGTTGAGAAGGCAGCGCTGACTTCAAAGTTCTTGATCGCGCTGTCACCGGCTGTTAGTGGCCTGTCCCCCACCATGACCTCAGGCGCCCAGGTCATATTGCGAGGGAAACTGCTGCTATTCTCTAGGCAATCCGACCTCGGGTGGTGGGACGTCAGGTGTTGCCTCCTCAGCTGGCCTCTTTTCAACAGTAGTAGTGTTCTTTTTAATCTCGGCTAGCTTGGAGATTAGCACAGTGTACTCAGAGTCAACTTGAGTCACTGTGGCCTTAGCCTTAGTCTTCTTCATTCTTTTCGACTTTGGCTTTGATTGGGATGGAGAAGAGGACTACATAGTTACGACCCCAGGAATATTAACAAGGAGATCCTCAACGATGGTTGGTTTGTGGCCCATTTCGTCAACGATGGCAGCAACGGTTACTCTAGTGCTGAAGTGTATTGCTGGAAGGACAATTAAGGGATTGGCTGGATCGTAAGACGACGCCTCAGAATCTCGGCGTTCGCGGCTATGAGTTCTGCCGACTGGTGCATTTGTTGGGGCACGACGTTGGCATCGACGCTAGGCTATCGGCATGAGTTGGAGGGCCAAGGTTGATGGTAGCTAACTGGGTCTGAGGAAGAGGCCTGGTCTGGCCTTGGCGATGAAGTGACTGGTGGAGTGGAAGCAGACAGAGGAGTCTTGCTGTTCCTAGGAACGTCGAGCAAGGCCGACTTGTATGTTGGGATATAATTAAGTAGCAAAGGGGCTTTGTGCTGGTCAACAGGTAGGCCCAGCAGCCTTTTTAGGTCTTTGTTGGGGAAGAAGGACTGGTGGAAGTCTTTTGATGGTTGAGGGAGAGCAACAAAGAGCAAAAAGCAGACATTAGAACAGATAAGAGAAATAAAGTGTCAAAGTCTTAACATAAAAGTTAACACTTAGTTCTTACCCTCATCCTCTTTAAACACTGATCGGTGCATAGGGAAGAGATGAAGATCATCATCAGGAGCAAACTCCCAATTGCCTGAGATGATCAGGTAATCATCTCCAACACCCTTGTTGGAGTCTAGGAGGTCGGCTATGATTTTGTAGGCAGTGGATCTGGGCTTGAGGTAATAAATGTAGCCTTTCTCAGACTTTAGGCCACACATGGTATAACAAAATTGGATGTCAGCTAATGTTATCCTAACTTTTCTTGGCAGGCTAGGGCGATTATACCATTGATAACCCTATAGGAATTGATGGCTAGCTGCATAGGGTTGAGTTTGTAATAGTTTAGGACTTCCCTAAAGAGAATGTCTAAAGGAAACCAAATTCCACACTCAATGAATGAGACAACGGGGAAGGGCATGGAGTCTCCATCAAGCATGATAGAGTCTTCCTCCCCAGCTAACCTCAAGTGGATGTCAGCTGGGATAGAGAACTCCCGCCTGAAGTGCTCAAGTTTTTCTTAGGTGTCTACCCTGTACCTAAACATACCCATGATATCGGCTTAGTAAAGTTTGGAGCAAAATTTGGGGAACAAGTGACTAGTATGGGTCTAAAAACCTCGGCTAAACCCTAAATAGGCACTAAGACATGGATTTCAAAGACCTAAAGGGAAATTGTTTTAGTTTTTCCTAAGTATGAGTGTTCTAAAGCAAATCCCAAACCTAGGTTTACAGAAACAAGAGTCAAGGACAAGAATCCGGAAACCAAGCAAGAAGACCAGAAAAGAAATATGATTTAGAATCAAAACAGAGTAGAAATATAGAGAGAAACACATATATGGCAAGAATAGTGCCAGACATTCAAGGACACAAATATGAATAGTAAAATGAAGTACAATGATGAAATTCGAAACACAAAATAGAAAGGAAGCATAATTATTAAAGTAATGATGTGGCAGGCATAGTGGTAAAACATAAATGATTCAAGAACACGGAAAATCACAAACATTGAGTGAGTGTGTGCAAAGTGGTGAACTCAAAGAATCGACACATTAAGAAAACAATACAAGCGACCAATACATATAGACAGATTCAAAAGAGCAAGAACTAATTTGCAATGTCCAAGTATGACGAATGGAGACACAAAATAAGTTCATGAACAGTAAAAAACTAACAGAAAAAATAAAGAAATTAGAGGACTTACCGATTGAAGCCGGAGTGGCATACGTTGGAATCAGACAACTTGAACGATCAGAGTTGAATAATGAAAGGTGCGCTGACAGTAACGGAAAAGGTAGTTGCAAAGCTTGAGAGCTTAAAAAATGGTGGTTCAGAAAAGAAAATCTAGAGAGAGAAAAATGGAGCGCAGAGAGAAATCGATTTTGCAAAAGTGAAAAGGCTAAGAGAGAGAGCAAGAGTTTTGTCAAAAATTTGAAAAGGCGACAAACCATAATGAAGTAGCCCTGGACGATATGCTTGTTAGGCAGCGTGCGCAGAGGCGATGCGACCTGATAGCGGGTGTCAGCTACGATCTAGTGAGGAAGCGATGTGTGGAGGAAACGGTTGGGAAGACTGTGCGTGACAGCTCATGCACAGACAAAACTCTTAGAATTCTTGATTAATGAAGCAAAAACCTCGGCTAAAGGAACGATCTCGGTTAAGATACTCAAAGAACTTGGTTCTTGGTTCTTGATCCCTGATAAAAATGGACAATTGAGTGCTGGGTACTTGAGGCCGACGAGTAATGATCTTGGTCGTGGAGAAGGAACAAATTTTAGCCGACATAGTATATGAACAAGTGATGTAGATTCCATCACCTTAGATTGCTGAGGTAATAGAACCTAGGGGGCAGTTGTGGAGACATATTTTGTGAATGACAGCATGTGGCCAAGGTGATGCCGAAGAGTTAGCCGAGGTGCCATGTGGCCTGGTCCTGATGCCGAGGTGATCTCGGTTAGGCCAAGGTTATCTGCGGAGATGCCAGAATTTGAGATGAACAGATAAGGGACAAGAGTCCTAGAACAGGGGAGGATCTCAATCTGGATAAAGATAAAGCTCTTTGGGAGTTTATCCCTATCTAGCTGAGAGTCCAGGATGAGCATTGAGCCTAAGTCCACTAAAGTGTGGCTTCTACAGGGATCATGTCAGTGTTGGCTATAAAAGCAAGGCACCCTCGTGGGTCTTAGGTATGTGGGAAATACTATGAGCAGTAAGTTCTTTCTTGTGAGTTAAGCACAATTTGCTATCTTTGAGAGATATCTGATTACTGACTTGATCGTCGGAATGCCCCCAGCTGGACAAACCACCGCCGGATTCTTATCTTTCTGTGACAGATTGTTCGGGCTTAATCTATTCTGCCGGTGCTCTCCAGTTGAGTTCCCCATTTGGTTGTGTTATGAATTTGGGTGTATAAGCAATAGAAGAGTTGGAATAAAATGTGTTTTGTGAAAAACTTTAATTTTTCTTAAAAACCCTAGTTTGGTTCATGAAGATAGATGATGGTTTTGCTTAAATTGAAAGTAGTATCATGAAGTTGAGGTGTTAAATTATACATATACAAGTTTAATTGAAATTTTAAGGAGTTCGAAAATTTATGTAAAAGTTGCGATTGAACTCTTAATGTTAATATTTTAAATTATGTTATAATACGAAACCAAACTTGAAGGGAGGAATTACTAATGGTATGGATCATATGAGCTTTGTGATGAAATGATGATGTGGAGGTTTAAGAGTTTGTATTGAATTACGTCAATTTATATTGAATGGTGTTGAATTGAGTTGTGTTGAATTTTGTTGTGTTATATTGAATTGCATTGAGTTATGTTGAGATGTGTTGAGTTGGGTTGAGTTGTGTTGGGTTGTGTTGTAGTTGCTACCCGCATGGGGAGTCGAAAATTTTTTTGGGTGCCCACGTCCTGTCGTAAAACGGTCGGTAAATGTGGTGGTGGTTTTAAATTCAAGGTGCCCATTTGCCCTGTCTAGGCTTATCGCTGGACGAATGTGGGAAAATATTTTTAGGTGTTCACAAAGTCCTGCCATATTGTAGTCAGCAACGGCAAAAGTGAAAAAATGATTTTTGGGTGTCCACAAAGTCCTGCCGTATTGAAGCTGGAAAAAGTGAAAAACAGATGGTTTTGAAAATGTTTTTGGGTGCCCACTCTTTGGCGTATAATAGTCAGCAAATGTGGGGATGGTTTTAAAGTTGGAAATGTTTTTGGGGTCCATGTCCTACCGTATGATAGAGGGTAAATGAGGAAGAACATGGTTTTGAAAAAATATGATTTTTGAGAAAATGGTTTTTGGGAGTTCACTTCCCACCGTATAATAGTTGGCAAAAGGTGCAAAGTGTTATGAATTGGGTGCCCGCTATTCTACCGTATCAAGTCGGCAAAAGGTGGAAGGTGTTATGAGTTGGGTGCCCACTATCCCACCGTATCAAATTGGCTTCCTGCCGTATCAAGTCTGCAAAAGGTGGAATGTGTTAAGAAATGTGTTGAGTTGGGGATAATACGTGTGACTTGTGATGAACTTATGAAATTACAATTTGATGTGTACTTTGGTATGGAAAGTGAATGCATATAGAAATTATTTGAAAAGAATGGATAATGAAATAGTAACTAGATAAGGGATTAGTGATAATGAACTCACCGGGTTGTCTATAACTATAAGGGAAGATTATGAGTTTTGTTTGTAAATAATTGAGAAATTGAATTGAAAGGGATTTATTAATCCCGTGTTGCGTTGAATTATAATTTGAAAGTGCAAAAGTTGATGTTATTTTTGGAGAATTGTTTTGAATATAAAGGAGATTTGGATTTTTACGTTATGGAGTTATAGCAATAATGGATAGCCAAGTGGGAATGGAGTGTATGAATGTTATTTTTGGAGTATTAAGGGAACTTAACTTTGAGGTTATGGGGTTATAATAATTGTGAATAATAAAAACGAAAATGGAAATGAAATGAGGAATACTTTGGAATTGGGTTAATAAATTTAAAATGTTGTTGTTCTTGAAGCATATTTGTTTTCAAAGAGGATTTGCGGTTTTTTTTGATGTTGAGGGATAATTTTTATGACTAAAAGTTTTCTTTAAATGTTCAAATACATTTTGAGATAAAGGTACTCTATATATAATATTTTGAAATTACAAAATGTCACCTACTATATGGTATCACCCTGCATGCATAATCATTTCTATCTGTGTGTTAGTTATTGTTGTAGAACTATGAGATTCTCACTGAGCAATTGTGCTCTTCCCTTTTTGTTTAAATTTTTTTTTTTATTTTTTTTACAGGAAAAGAATTTGAATTTATTAGTTAGGGAGTTAAGAAGTTCATGTGCCTTTTATGTGTAATTTCATCGTAGATGTGAAAGAAGTGAATTTTGCACATTGACATTTGTAATTATTTATCTGTAGCTCTGCAGTGGAAGTTGGCATGTATTATTATTATTGTTGTATTCATTATGAGGGAGTACATGCATTATTATGTTTCTATTACTCAAGAGTAATAGTTATTTGTATAAAAAAAAATGGACCTCAATTAAAGGCTTTTGGTAATGTTTCCGAGTAATTAAAAATTGGGGCGTGACATTTTTCACTTTTGAAAATGGTTTGTATCCAATCCCAGATTTTCTAAAAGTTTTATTTTTGCTTTTAAGAATTTTGTCTAATGTATCTCTACCTTGAGTAAATTGAAAGGGTGTTTTTCAAGTTTTCTACGGTTTCTCTTAAAACAATTTTCTCTTTTTTAAAAACTAATTTTCATCTTGTAAATCATCTAATCTTTTTTCAGAAATTGAAGACTCATTTAGAGTTAAAATCTCATTTTCCTTTTTCATTTTCGAGGCTTCATTTTCTAAAACATTGATCTTGGATGTCAAGGATTCATTTTCTTTTGATAAACTTGAAATCACTTTCTTTGGACAACTACTTTTCAAACTGAATTTTTTAAATTCATCATGTAATTCATCAAAAGCATATTGTAATTAATCAAACGTAAAAGATTCGCCATTTACCTCATCTTCGTCTCCAAGTGCTATTAAGCATAGGTTAGCAACCTCATTTTTGCAAACTTTAGTTTCTGAGTCACTTTTATTGCTATCTTCTCCCCATGCTGCAATCATGTCTTTTTTCTTGTCCTTCTTGAATTGTTTCTGGGCATTCTGATTTGTAATGTCCAGGTTTGTTGCATTCGTAGCAGGTGACTTTAGATTTTTGTGATTTTCTCCTCTTGGAAAATCTCTGTTGTTGAAATCTTTTCTGAAAAACTTTCACACACCTTATTTCTTTTTCACAAACCTTTTGAATTTCTCAGTGATGAATGCCATTTCTTCATCATCATCATCATCATCAGAATTATCTTCCTCACCCTCTTGATATTTAAAGGTGGATTTGAAGGCTATTCATTTCTTGTTGTTGTTGTCTTCTTCTTTTTTTCCTTCTTGCATTATGATCTCATGAGTTAAAAGAGATCCCACCAACTCGTCAAGATTTAGTGTTGATAAATCCCTATCTTCTATGACAGTGATAACTTTGGGTCTGTTTGGTTTAGCTTTAGAATTATGATTTGAGTGTGGAGTTGTGTTTTGAGTTTTGAGTTTTTGAATTATGATTTGAAAAGAGAAAATTTGTTTGATTATGAGTTTTGAACATAGTTTTGGGATGATTTGTACTTCTTTTTTTTGATTGATTGATTTATAGAATGTGAGAAATATGAGACGAGAGATGAGAGAGAAAAAGTGATTGATTGATTGATTAATAATAATAATAATAATAAAAGAGAAGAAAGGAGTTTTGAAAGTAATTTTAAATTGTATTTTAAAAATTTGTTTGGTTATAAATTTTGATTCAAATCATGATTTGAAAACAGAATTGAGTTTTGAAAATTAAACCAAATGCTACCTTTGTTTTCCCAGCTTTTCGATAATGACTGGAGGACTTTTCTGACAACATCAACATTAGTATAAGTTTTACCAAGAGACTTCAAACTATTTATAATGTCAGTAAAATGAGTAAACATTTGGGAGATAGTTTCATCTGGTTTCATTTTGAAGAGCTCATAGCTATGAACATGCAAACTCACTCTAGACTCCTTAACTTGAGTTGTTCCGTCATGAGTTACTACAAGTTTATCCCAAATTTCTTTTGCTGTTTCACATGTACAAATCCTATTGAACTCGGTAGCATCAAGTGCACAATATAACATATTAACAGTTTTGGCATTTACTTGAATATCTTTATAGTTAGCACTGGTCTATTCACTCTCAAGTTTGGTAACCTTTTGGTCATCTATGGTTTTGGTGGAAATTTTGAGACCATCACAAATGATTTTCCAACCTCATAGTTAGTAGATTGTATATGCATAATCATATGATTTTTCCAATAGTTAAAATTTGTGACACTGAAAAAAGGTGGTCTATTTGAGGCTTGACCTTCAGCAAGAGAGAATATATGAGTTGCCATAAATCACTCTAAGACGGTTAAGTCAATAAACTAGAGTCTATGCTCTGATACCAATTGTTACCTAGGTAGGCAACCCAAGAGAGGGTAAATTGGGTTAATAAAAAATAAATGCAGAAATTTAAATGTAATAATCAAGTAAATAAATTTCAGCAAACAATCAATATTACTAAAAATAAAGAGAAATGAAGAAGAGCTCAAACACAAGGATTGATAGTGTTTCGGCATACCGGGCCTATGTCCACTCCTCAAGGTTTCTCCTCGAGAATTTCTTCACTATGAATCAAATTAGTACACCACCAAAGCTTCACCAAGCTTGTGGATTTTACACAAGACCTACTTTATCCGTTGAGTATCTCTCAACTAAATGCCTACGGGACTTACTTTATCTATTGAGGACCTCTCAACTAAATGGCTCACTTTACAAGTTTTCACTTAGAATAAGAGCAAGAGGTACAATAGTCATCTTTTACAAGATTTCTCTCTCAAAAGATGTATATGAAAGTGCAAGAGCATAGGGCATTTTGAGATACACTCTAAATTACCTTAGATGTGAAAGTGAAAGTACAAGTGTAATGTGTAGTAGAGATTGATTAGGAATAATACGTGAATGCTCGAGATGATGTGCTGCTCAAATCTGGAGAAGTACAACATTTATAGACTTCAATGTCTTCTAACCGTTGGAGAGAAACATAAGTGTGTTTTCTAACCATTGGAGCAGAGTATGGGTGATGTCTTCTAGCTGTTGGAGCAAAGTATAGGTGTGTACAGGCCGTCATCAAGCCTTGGGAAGTGGAGCCTCCTCAAAAGATGTGATGCCCATACTTATAATTCAAATCTTTATAGGTGGAGATAAGATATGTCTCCATGCTTTTCACTTTTTCAGATTTGGAAATGGTGTGGATAAGATATTCTTCCTTCACTAAGTCAAAAGTGGTTGCCCATAACTCTTTTGAAATAGAATAAGACTTGTCCCCTCAGTTGTGTCAGAAAAAGTTTGCTCAAGGTCAGAAATGGTGGCTAGGTTTTGAAACCTAGACTTAAGGGTGTCGACCCTTGCAGTTTTGGTGTCAACCTATTTCTTTCTTTTCTTTCGTGTTGACCCTCACTTAAATGGGTGTCGACCCTCTGCTGCTAGAAGACTTAAACTTTGTTCTCTGTCTTTTGGTGTCGACCTTGTCATGTCTTGGTGTTGACCTTTTGCTGTTGGAAGGCTTAAACTTTGCTCATTGTCTTTTGGTGTCGACCTTGTCATGTCTTTGTGTCAACCCTTTGTTGTTAGAAGGCTTAAGCTTTGCTCACTGTCTTTCGGTGTCAATCCTGTCATGTTTTGTTGTCGACCATTTGCTGCAGAACAACCTAAGCTTTGTTCACTATTTTTTGGTGTCGACCCTTTGACATGTTTTAAGCAGGAATAACATTGTGCACACTTGTACTAATTCTATTATTTTGAGATGCCATTATTTATGAGAATATAATAATTTAGAAGCATACATTTTTTAAAATCATTAAAGAGCAAAGACATGGGTATATTTTGAAAACTTTGAATAATTAAATAAGCTCAAGATATTTGTTAATAATCAAAATCAATAAAATTGAAATGTGAATAACCTTGGGGCTAACACACTTGAACGACACCGTTACCCTGTTTTGTTCTCAGAAGTCCAAACACAAAATCCGTGGTGACATGTTCTCACTTTCACTTTACTATAGGTAGGGGTTGCAACAAACCCGCTGGTTTTTAGTGTTCAGCCTTCACTTGTTGACAAGTAAGGCATCTTGGTACAAATGAAGCAACATCCCGTTTCATACCCCTCCACTAAAACTAACGACTAAGATCTAGGTACATTTTTGTGCCTCCCGGATGTACCGCAAAATGTGAATGTTGAAACTCCCAAAGTACCTCATCTCTACACGATTCTGGCACAAACAAATGGTCTAAATATCTCACACTCAAATCCGAGTGGATATTCAAACCCCCTCTTCCTTCTCGTTGGAGATTCTCTCACAGATTGTCTCCACCTCAAGATCACCCTGTTGTGCTTTTATGACTCTGCTAATCAAGGTGGGTTGTGCAATCGAAGTGAACATGGTAGCATCCTTACTAGACTTGCCAACCATTCTCGAATGGCTACACTCGTAACGGTACTCATGGATTTACGACTAAAGGTATCGGCCATAACATTGGCCTTCCCCAGATGATAGTACAATTAAAAATCATAGTCTTCCATAAACTCCATCCACCTATGTTGACACAGATTCAGATCTTTTTGAGAGAACAAGTATTTTAAGCTTTTGTGGTCATAGTAGACATCAACTTTCTCACCATATAAATAATGCCTCCATATCTTCAAGGCAAAAATTACTGCCGCTAGCTCTAAATCATGAGTAGGGTAATTCTTCTCGTGGGTTTTTAATTGTCATGACCCATAAGCTACAACTTCCCTTCTTGCATCAACACACACTCAAGCCCATCCTGGGACGCGTCACAATACCTAACTAACCCTAAGATAAGTCCCTCACAAAACGGCGGTAATACCTAACTAACCCTAAGAAACTTCGAATTTCAAAATCATTTTTAGGCCATTCCTAATCTTACATAGCATCTATCTTGGAGGAATCAATGGTTACCTCTTCTCCTGACACCATATGCCCCAAGAATTTCACCCATGTTAACCAAAACTCGGATTTCTTAAGTTTAGCAAAGAATTTGTACACCCTAAGCAAGTCGAGCACTATTCGCAAGTGTTCCTCATGTTGCCCCTCGAAGGGTGAATAAATCAAAATGTCGTCCACAAAGTCAACTACGAACCGATCCGATCCAAGAACTCCTGGAAGACTTAATTCGTTAAGTCCACGAATGAAACCGGTGCATTGGTTAACCTCGAATGGCATAACTAGAAACTCATAATGGCCATAATGCGTACGAAAGGTCATTTTCTAGAGATCCTTCTCCTTAACTCTCGACTGATGGTACCCCGATTTCAAGTCTATATTAGAAAAGTAACGGGACCCCTTAAGTTGGTCGAATAAGTCATCTATTCTGGGTAGAGGATACTTGTTCTTAATGGTAACTCAATTCAACTTGCGATAATCTAAGCACAACTACAATGACCTATCATTGTTCTTGGCAAAGATAGACAGCGCTCCCCAAGGCGAAGCACTAGGGCGAATAAAGGTCTTGTCTAAAAATTCTTGGAGTTGGATCTTCAATTCATGTAACTCTGCAGGTGCAAATCTATATGGCACCATGGAAATTGGTGTCGTGCTAGGCACTAAGTCAATGGAGAATTCAATCTTTCAGTGGGTGGAAAACTGGTGAAATCTTTAGGGAAAACATTCGAAAATTCACAAACTACTCTCGGCAAATCATCACGGATCCCACTACCCTCAATGGCCAAAAAAAGGGCAAAAAGAAAACTAAGCTCTCCCCAACCCTTAAGGTCAAGCAATGGCGAAATGGAACTATCACCGCAACCACAAAGGAAATAAAAACAATCCCTGATAGGTGTGCACACAAACACTCGGTGTCGCTGACAATCTATCCTAGCCTAGAAATGTGACAAGCAATCTATACCCAATATAACATCAAAAGTGTGCATGTCTAGAACAATGAAATCAAAAGAGAGTTGGTGATCTGTGACCTCAATCTTGCAAGAGTGGCACACTCGTCCTAATGTCACTCTACCTCCAACTAGTGACTTGACCCACAATGGAGATTCTAGTTGATCAATCTCCAACCCCAAAGCAGAAGCAAAAGAAGTAGATCTAAATGAATGTGACACACCTATATCAATTAACACAACAAAATTACCTCTCACAATAGAGGTTCCTGGCTGTAACAACATACATGCACCTCTTTGGCCTTTGATCAACCTGCTCATCTTTCAGAGCATAGGTATGCTATACTGATTGAGCCGAGGTGGCTCCCTGGATAGCTCATGAGGCATAAACTGAATGAGCCTATTGGTGGCTTTGAGTCTTCCTTGACCCAGATGCGCTAGATACGCCTCCCAACTACGGCCATGTTCTCTTCATTTGCCTTGACTAATCGCACTGAAAGCAAGTAGGTCCTTGCCCCTACTTTAGGACTGACTCTAGGATTGATTAGGCGGCGGCAGTGGTAGCATCTGCTGTCCTTCTCTCTTCTATGGACAAGCATTGGCTTTGTGACCTAACTGGCCACATTTCAAATAGGTGAACCTTCCCTGAGCATTCTTCCCCTTGCCAGTACTAGGCAATGAAAAAGTAGACCTAATCGATTATAGATGGGACTATGATAGAGTGAAGCCCCCTGTGTTTCTTACTGGGCATAAAGTCCCCCTGTGACTCTTGCCCTCTAGATCTTGTGCCTCGAATCCTCTCCTCCTTGGCCTGCATGGTGATTTCCATATGTGCCGCCATCTCCACTAAGCAATTATAATTTTGGATCATATTCCCGGCCACCTTGTACAAAATTTTGGTCCTGAGTCTCTTTTTGAATTCAATTCACTAACATTCCTCCATTGCTACCAATTCCGGTGCAAATCGGGACAAGCTAGTAAAGGTTGCTTCGAATTCAGCCACTGATGTGTTCAACTACTTAAGGTTTAAAAACTCCTACCTCAGTCTCTTCCTAGCAGTGGGAGGCAGGTACTTGTCTTGGAAAGCAATAACGAAGCCTTTCCATGTTGGCTCAACTCCACCTTTGGCGTATTTCCACCATTGGCCCGCATCTCCCTTCAAATAGTAACTCACTAGAGTCACCCTAAGCTCACCATCCTCAGTGTGAAGCATTTCAAATGTCTTCACTGTTTGTTCTAACCATTCATCTGCCTTTTTTGGCTCTAGACCACCATGAAACTCGTTTGGCATAGCTCGTAAAAATTCTTGAGTAAGAAAAGCCACCCTAGTCTCTACAGCATTTTCTCGGGCTTGACTCTCTGCCCTCAACATGTTCATTGACTATCTCAAAGCCTCCGCTATGTCTCTAGCTAATGCACCTATAACAGCTTGACCCGCTTGCTCCGAAACTCCCGCTTGCTCTGAAACTCCCGCTTTCCCTACTTGCCCGGTGACGTTAGCTTGGACCGCTTGCTCATCCACATTAGCTTGGCTGAACCCCTCCTCTTGCACTAGGACCTAATAAACCGGCACCTCATGAACACATTGGTGAGGCCTACCCCGCCTCTCGCCTTTACCACCACATACTAGACCTCATCCTGACATCCTAATTCAAGGACAAAAACAAACAATTTAGCACCCAGTCATATATGCTTGCAACCGAAACTTGCTTGTCACCTCACGATAATCAATAAATTTTTAATTCACACAAACACTTAGTTTCACTCCACGTAAGCACTTGTCACATAAACACATATTGATTACTCATTCAAGATAATGCTTATCCACGAAATGCTGAGAGTTCCCATTAGAATGAACATTGATCAAGTGCCTTTCTAATGAGACTTCAAGGAATTTAATAGACGCAAATGACATCTTAAAAGTTCAATCACATACCCATATAGTCAAGTAAGCATGCTATCACATAACAATTAAAACATGGAACATCTCTTAATCTAGCGAAATAAACCGATTGTGGAAAACCCACTTCCCGCGAGCCCTAAGTATTCAAACCCAGTAGCTCTGATACTAAGTTGTAACCCCCCCTAAAAAAAATAATAAAAAAATAAATATAATCTAGGCATGATGATTTCCATCCATTACACTATTCTACCTTGATAAATCAATTTCCCTTAAATAGCATTTCATTCCGTATGAGAGGTATACAAAAATGTTCACATGCAATATATATTCAATCTCCTAAAAGGGTGAATCTATGGCACGTGCAACAATTACAAGTAGAGAAAATAACAACAAAATGTATGGCCAAAGGCTACAACTTCCAAGACTTAAGCTCAGTTACACACAAAAAGGTCATCAAACTGTGGCTCGCCTTTTTCGTGTCCCCTTTCAGAAAGGTTTGAAAGAAAGGGCCTCATAGTTTGGACTCCTGCGGTTCTGAATCTAATCTCACAAGTGCAAAGTGAAACTGATAATCACCAAAGAGTTCAAATCCGACAAATCTTTTTTAGAAAATCGATTTTAAATCAAATAATGCCAAAATTGGACTGTTTTGCCAGATATAGAGTCGCCACCTAAATATTTTTATTTTGGAAAAATTTAAGAAACCCTGACTTGTGCCAAAGGCCACGTGTCCGTCATCACCAAAGTTGCCTCGACCTCTACTAGTCATGATATGAATTTTTATAAACATTATGCATTTTTATCCTGGTTATTAAACTAGCTTTACTATGTGATGCGCACAAGCAAGTATAGACTAGCTTGCTCAATTTGGAACAATGGCTTGAATTTGCCACCTCAAGTGGGCTTAAAACTGCGGATTTGCCACCAAACATAGTGGGCTTAAAATATGATTTGCCACTTAACAAAGTGGGCTTAAAACTCACATTTGTTGAATCATTCCAATTCAAACAACAGGCCTTCATCCACAGGCATTCAAACATTTTAGCATTTAAGCACATAGCCTTATGGCAAGCATGCGAAACATGGCAATATGGCAATCACACTCATGCGAGTATGCTAAAGCGTAAAAACTCACCAAGTACTCCAAGCCAAAATAGAAACTAGTTAGAAAGATGCATGATCCTAACTACACAAGGTGTCTAATGCAACGCATGCAAAGAATGCAATTAATAGGCTTGGTTACTAATATGGCATATGAATCAATTTGATAACATGCGATTAAACACGTATTCAAACAAGATATTGAAATAACAATGCAGTTTGAATGATGCACCGAGCCTTGGTGCATGCAAGACAAGATGAATGGATGCAAGCATGCGATATGCTAATTAAAACATGTCCCTAATCTAACCATTGAAAGCGATTAAATAAACGGGAGAAAGACGTGGGGTTGGAAGGCATACACACACGCACACTTATTACAATATTACGCCCTCGCGAAGGAGGGTCCGAATGAATAAAAGCTAACTAACTAGTTAAACTAAGCTAATTAAGCTAACTATTACAAACCAAATTAATTAACTATTCTAACTAATTAATTAAATAATTACATTACATGTAATTAACTACTTAGCTAATTAATGGATTACAAATCAATTGCAAGTAAACTAAGTAATCAACTACTTAGCCCTGGGAAGTGATGGATATGCATGCGCATGCTCGATTCTACACCCGAAAAGACATTGCCTTGCTGCTGTAAGCCTCTATTTTCACATTTGATCTCTGAAAATTCTGTCAACTTCTAGAACACCTCTGCTTCATCTTACCAACACATTATGCAAAAATCACTCATGGCCGACAAGAGGGACAAGGGGCCAGTCGGCTACCAATGGTGGTCGGTCGGCCACCATTAGTGGCCGTCGGCCACTGCTATTTTATACTTCCATGCTGTAACAGAGAGCAAAACATAGCAAAACAGTGTATTCTCACAGGTTGTTTGTACTGTTTATCCTCCTTATCATCACACAAGCTCAAAGGAGGAAAACTCTTGGCCCTCTAACCATCAATCAAGCAATTTCCATGCATGATGGCTAAGGGACCAAGTTTGTACAAGTTCAATGAATGCACAAACATGACCAAAATGACCACCACCCTATCATGCATGATCAAGGGCAATGGTGACCAAAGAAAATGACACATTTCATCACTTTGAGTATGAAATGTTCCATTTTCCTTGTGTTCAAATTAACGTCTGATTTGAACACATGCAATGCAATACAAAGAATGCTTATCTTGCACACTTTTACTTGCCAATTTTGTTTACTCATTTTAATTACCAAACCATTCATTAATCCATTTGTCTATTGGTGAGTGTCTTCTAAAGTGAAAGAAGTGTCAACCAATAGGTAGTTTAAGGCATGGGAGAAGCTTTATGCTGTTGGTAATGAACCCTTAAAGGAGGATTAAACCATTAAGCATGAGCCTCAACCTCAAGCTTAAACAACCCTAAGGTTGAAACAACCCTCAAAGCAAATGAAAAAGTAAAGAAATGAGAGAGATTGCAGAGATTGCAAGTGCTGAAAATGAGGGATAAAAACACTAAAAACATGCGACCAACTCACACCAATGATGGTTAAAGCCTTAAAACACTAACTACTACACTAGAGGCATGCAAAACAAGACTCAAAAAGCACCAAACAACCAAAATAGTGGCAAAACAGTTCAAAATAGAGAGTAAAACATGCTGGACTCAAGCTAAGTTAGGCTAGAAAAACATGCTAACATGTGAAGCTAACTAGGCATGCAAACAAGACAGGAAGAGGGGGCACTAACCCCTCAAATTTTGGACTTCAAAATAAGATTTTTACCACTGAAAAACCTCTGAAATTCAGTGGTTAAAAGATTTAAAAAAGTTGATTTGAAAGTGATGAATAAAGGCATAAAAGCTTAGCAAACTAGTAAGCAAGAAAGGGTGAACCACCCCCACTTGAAAATGGCTTAAACTAACATTTTTAGGCCATAAAAATAGAGTTCTTTTTGGTTCAAAACCAGCCTCAAAACAGTTTAAAAAGATGAGAAAACAAGTATACTAAACAAGTGAACAAAGCAAGTAAACAACCTCTTGAAGCAAAGAGCAACTCTAGGCACAAATCCAAGCTAAAACCACTTGTTAGAGCTCAAAACAAGTCTCAAGGAACCTCAGCTCAAATAGAAGTAACTTTGATAAAGGTAGTGTATGTAAAAGTATGGAGAAAACTAACTACAAAGCACAAAATTGTAAGAGAGAGAGAATTTTGTTCCAAAATTGCTAACCTCTCAAAATGGGGGAGGAACCCCCCTATTTATAGAAAAACACTCTTTGAGCTTAGAAACATCCCACCATACACATGTAGGGAGATACAACTCATTGTGCTAACAGCTAGCACAACTGTCAACAAATATCTGAAAAAAGGCATTGGTGGCTGTCGGCCACCACTAGTGGCCGACCAGCCACACCCCTGGCCGACAACTTATGGTGGTGGCCGACAGGTCACCAAAAGTTTTAGACAAGGAAAAACAAGGTTTTGGTCCAAAACAAGACACAAAACATATAAGGTTTCAAGGCTGTAAGACAGGGCACTCTGTCGAGAACTTCGAGCACTCAAAATCTAGAGAGAGAGAGAGAGAATTTTGTTCCAAAATTGCTAACCTCTCAAAATAAGGAAGGAAGCCCCCTATTTATAGAAAAACACTATTTGAGCTTAGAAACATCTCACTATACATGTGTAGGGAGATGCAGCTCATTGTGCTAACAGCTGGCACAGTTGTCAACAAATATCTGGAAAAAAACATTGGTGGCCGTTGACCACCATTGGTAGCCGACCGGCCACCACTGGTGGCCGACCAACCACACCCCTGGCCGACAACCATTATCCATGGCCGACAGCCTATGGTGGTGGCCGATAGGTCACCAAAAGTTTCAGGTAAGGAAAAACAAGGTTTTGGTCCAAAACAAGACACAAAATAGATAAGGCTTCAAGGCTCAAAGGCAGGGCACTCCGCCGAGAACTTCGAGCACTCAAAATCTAGAGAGAGAGAGAGAGAGAGAGAATTTTGTTCCAAAATTGCTAACCACTCAAAATGGGGGAGGAACCCCCCTATTTATAGAAAAACACTCTTTGAGCTTAGAAGCATCCCACTATACATGTATAGGGAGATGCAGCTCATTGTGCTAACAGCTGGCACAGCTGTCAACAAATATCTGGAAAAAGGCATTGGTGGCTGTCGGCCACCACTAGTGGCCAACCGGCCACACCCCTGGCCGACAACCATTATCCATGGCTGACAGCCTATGGTGGTGGCCGACAGGTCACCAAAATTTGCATGCAAGAAAAAACAAAGTTTTGGTCCAAAACAAGACACAAAACAGATAAGGTTTCAAAGCTCAAAGGCAGGACACTCCATCGAGAACTTCTAGCACTCAAAATGAACACATGCAATCATAATCATCGAGTGCACAAGCGATGATGTTCGAGTCTTGAGAACAGTCAAAAATGGGGTGTCTACACAAACCCAACACGTTTAGTACTTGGCTTGCCAAAATTTCACAAAAAAAGAGAGCTTCTAGCCCTCAATATGCTCCACGCCTTCAACTAGGCGTGATCACCACATCCTTTCCTGCACAAATCCACTAGGGGTGAGCACAAAGCCTAGTAGAGATATCTTAACAAAGTATATGTTTAAGCAGTCTCGTATATATAAATGCAATGCTATGATATGTTCAAAACGTCAAAATTTCTCATTTCATCTAAAACACATGTTATGTTTCTTCCAAAAGTTCATTTTTCTTCATAAGATTCGAATAATAATAATAAGGGGTGGCAAATACAACTCAAGTAATCCCCAGGCTAGTGTCTACAAGTAGGCATAACAAGCACTACCAAATCCCTACTTTATCAGCTCCTAACCGAAAGGCATGTGATATCTCCTCCCGCGTGTTTTCGATCTTTCACCCTAGACACTCAAGCCAACTTAAGCAACATCAATTACACCCCTTATCCGAACGTACCAAATGTATTTACCCCAAATGTTACCATAACAACCGTTATTTTCGCAAAATCATAAATTTATTTCCAAGGCTTAGCCACAATTGAACAATATTTAAAATGATGCAAATGCATGAAATGAGAGGTGATTACATATAAGTATCTCGTTTGTACAACATCTTCATAAATCTAATAATTTGTTCAAAGCAAACTTCCATTCAATGATTCTCATAAGAAAACACAACAAATATAATCCATGTGATATATATACCTTTTTATGTTCATAATCATTATTCCATTCATATTTCAATGTATACCATTTCAAGGCCAATAACATTTTCCAACAACAATTATTCATCTCATTGATGTCCCAACTTCACAATCAATATAACGAAATTTCTATCAATTTCTTGAGAAATTTAACACTAATTTCATAGATATTTTATAAAATCCACATTTCCCCAAATTTCTTCAAAACTAGGGTTTGTCCCAAAAAGGTTTTTCTTTCATTCCTTCGTACTTTCTTCTCACAAGGTGTTTTCAAGGTTTCATAAGTTCACAAAGCATCTCTAATTTGAACATTCTCACAAGAAAAGTTATTTTCATCAACATTTACAAACCCACATTACAAAAATCCACACCACTCTACCAAAATTTTAAAAGGAAAGAACTAGACATGCAAAAATCATATATATAACTCAAAGAACTCCCTACCTCAAGACTTTGAGAAGAAAAGATGAAAATCTTCGAAACCAACGGCATCAAAATTTGATCTCCATTGTACACAACGTAGTCCTCGACGATCTCTCTAAAATTAAAGAAAGAACTATGGTCAAAATCTTAATGGATAAGGAGAGATCAAAGAATTAAATGAAGTGGGTGGAGGGTTTCTAGAGAGAGATGAGAAAAAAGACAGTGTGAGAGATAATGTAGAGAGAGAGGGTGAAGTGAACAGTGAAAGAAAAGTGTGTAAGGACTCAACTTTTTAGTGATTGGGCACATTTTTTGGAGCAGACTGCGTACAGACCGCTCAAGCGACCAAATTTGTGCTCGAGTGAACAATTCAAACTCCCAGAATCTCTCTCTTTCCTGCAAAAGACTGCTCGAGCGATGAAAAACTTCGCTCAAATGAAGAACACAAGCTTTTAAAAGTTCAGACTATAAAACAAGATACTGGAAGGTCGATGTCACCGCTCAAGCAACCAAACGACCGCTTGAGCGGACTCAACTTGAAAGTGAGATAGAACAGCCTTAAAAATTCCCACCTTCCCGGTTTCACTCCAACTCCCAAAAGTACAAGATGACATATCGAAACACACTAAAATATACATATAGTAATAATCACAATGAAGAATAGGTAACAACACTAGACTCAAAAGGACATAGAAATTAGGGATTATTATACTCAAGTTGCTTTAAATGGACTAGGGGCACCACAAGTGAGAAAAGGAAAAAGTAAGAGAGAGAAGCAAGAAAATAGAAAATGTACACGTAGGACATTTTTTGAAAAATCCATCTCAGTCATTATTTTATAGTTTGAAGAGATCTGAGCTGTCCAAATATCCTAATATGACAAAAATATGTTGAAGATTCAAAAACCCTCTTGCTTTATTATATAGATTATTGGTGTAAGAATGCATTAATACCAATATGTAATATATTTTTAGGGGGAATTACATATAGGTGGGAGAAGGAGAAAAAAAAAAATAACCAACACATGGGAGAGTGCAAATGACACTTGCACCCTTACAGCTTTTCATTTGCATCCCACCACAGACACACTTGCACCCCCCATGTGTTAGTAATTTTTTTCCTTTTCTTCCACCTGTATGTAGTTCCCTCATGTTTTTATACATCAAGAGTTGTTGAGTCTCGTTTCCTATGTCATGAATATCTTGCATGATGAAAAATATAATATTAGCCATTAGTATATTTTTATTTATGTAGAAAATGTGGAATAGTTTTTTTTAGAAAATGGAATGATATGGTACCTTAATATTTCAATCGATATAGGAATTTCATAATTATTTTCACAATGTTTATAGATCTATACTTATAAGTGTTTGAGGGCCACTTTAATGAAACTGTCAAGCTACGTACTTTATGATGTCATTTGTTAGTAATCAGCATATGATAAAAATTGATTGAAATTTTTTATTTAATGTGCTTACTTTCTGCATCATTGAGTTGCTGCAACAATGTTTGGGCATTATTTGATTTTTTTTTCTTGTAATTTGACTAAAATGTGTGCATGAGGTACATTGTTTTTCTTGAACTTCACAACATATAGGCCAATTACTGCTTCAGCACGTCTAACTTTATTTTGAGAGCATTTTGTAATAGATCTTTTATAATTCTTGTTTCACCTTCTTCTTGTTTTTCTTCTTACTCACCATTATAACTCATAGTAATAAAGCTGTTTGGATGAGTAAGAGTTTGAGACGATATCATATCGCTATGAATTTTAAAATCCATTTAACTTCAACAATGTGATTTTTTTCTGTGAAAGAAAAAAAAAAGGAACAATTATTATCATAATAGAGGTGTTTTGCAAAATATTGGTTCGTTATTGAAAGTGTTCATTGTGGACACTTATTTGTATAACATGTGTATGAGCACGAAATAATCTTCTCGTATAATCCTATTGACCAAGTTTGCACTCCTTCAAACGTCATCACTTTATTACCTGAAAACACACGTATGTTGGCCGACGGGTGTGTGCCAAAAACCCCTCTGATGCCCAAGTAAGCAAGTAGACAATAGTCAATAAGCTCTGTGTATTTGAGAGTAAGAATTGCAATACCTATGCATAGGTCCTATCATGAGCTTTTATAGAATCCGCCTAACACAATTCTAGTAAGACTCTAACTCTCCTTAGCAGAGTCCTCCTAAGAATCACACATCTAAGAATAAAGCTTATCCTTAGAACTTCCTTCCCACTGCAAGCTAAGTGAGATGGCCTAATACTCTGCTCGGCTGACTATACCCAACATAGCTATCTTGGCTCTGTGCTCAACATTGTTGAACCGTGATGACCCTAACTACAAGCTGGCTACCTACTGAGCTACTCCTAGTTCGACCCACTGCACTTGTAACAATCTCAGTTTGATATAAGGTTTGTCCCCAGATAGCTAGGTTTAAGCCCTAGTAGCATATCTGCGAACATCATAGCGCCAACTTGACCTAAGACCGAGCTACCCAATAACTCCTCCTTGGCCCACTGTGCGGCCCAATCTTTACTAATGATGTTGCCTAGCTCGGCCCAGTTTGTTCACACAAATTACCCTCTCAACATGTATGTGTATATGTATTAAACATACGTTAATAAGAGAACAATATAGAATTCCGTAGTTTTTTCCTTGCAAGTATAACTATATTACTAAAGCGATACATGTTAGAAAATTAAAGTATCTGATGGTAATATAGTATTACAGATTGACAACGTATAAATACAGTAACATATATAAATTTACATTTACATATATTTTTTTATATATTTATATATGTAGGCACTGACATATATAAGATATCACAAAAGTAATATATGAAACATTTTGCAACAATATAATATAGGTAACAATGAGAAGATAATTATTCATAATTAAATAGTTGGTCATTATGTAGATGCTTAGTGTTACATTTTTATGTTTTTTGTGTATGTGCACTATCTTTTAATTATATTATTAAATTCACATAAAAATTAAAAGGAATTTATGAATAATTTTTCTAAAATTAGAGATTAGTGAAAAAAAACATTTTTTTTTTTAAAAAAAGAAGAAGTTTATAGTGTTTGGCTTTGTTTGTTTTTGCAAACTTTTGTTTCGAATTTTTTTATTTTCATTTTTTTGTCTATGACACTATTTTTTATTTTTATTTTTTATAACTCTTTTATTTTTTTTAGATTCACTTAATTTAATAATATTTTTTATTTTTTAATTTTACTTTTAGATTTAGATTCACTTAATCTAAATACACTTAGAAAATAATTTGTTGTGTATTCCTTTTGAAAAAAAATTAATATTAAATAATAAAAAAAATATATAATAACCAAAAACCAGTACATGTTCGAATTTATAAATATTTTTGTCTATATTTTACTTTTTAATTCTATTTCGAATATTAGATATTAGATATTCATGTAAAAATATAATTTAAATATAAATATGAAGAAATTTCAATATCTGTAATCATAAAAATTGAGAAAATATAACAAATGAACAACAAAAATATGAAAAATAAACATATTAGAAAATAGATTTAAAAAATGAAACCAACAAAAGTGGCTCTTGTTTAGAATTTTGACATCATACCTTAGTTATTAAGGTACCATATAAAATATTGCAGTTTAGAAAATCTAATCTAAACAAAAACAAAATGTATGAATATAACCTACAAATTTTTGAGATGTAATACAAATCTCTGTTTTAAAAATATATGTGCTTTCCTCTGTTTAGTTTTGAACGGATGTATACGACTTCAAGATTCAACCACAATTATTCACAGTGATTTAATTCATAATAGATAAGTATAAATATTATGTATATCAGTATACAAGTAGACATATGAAATAAGAAAGAGCAATTATTTTTTGTTCTTCAATCATCATCAATGTAAAAAAAAGGGAGACGGTTTTTTTTTTTTTTTAATAAGAAGGGAGATGATTTGTTTATATTTATATACGATTTTTGAAAGTAGATATATCGTTATTGAGTGTTCAACTCAAAAAATAAAAAAAATTATTTATTTATATAAGACTCTTCATGACTTTTAAAAAATAAGTAGATTTGAAAATATAAAATTGAGATTTAAAACAAATAAAAACATGACAGTTTCTTCACACTTTTAATATAGTAGTAGATAAGCCAACATATATACATTTGTAGATGGTGACCTCCTGTTATTAGGTATATAATAAAAGATTGTACTTTCCAAATCTCCCTCGATGCATGTCATCTTTATGTACTTTTAATTTCATGTTGTTAATGAAATTTTTCTTTGTCAATCAAAAGAAAATAATAAAACATTGCTAAATTAACAATCACAAAAGATTATATTCACAGTTAAATTTACAGAATCCAAAGGTTAAAAATAAAAACATGCACTTGTATAAATAGATATGTGCATGAAGGATAGTATTGTACCTTACTAAAAGAAAAAGTGTAGTATGGCAAGATGTTGGCTCTTGCAATTTTTGTTTCATCGGTTGTGTATTATTGGAGGAGCTGAGATGAGGGGTTTGAAAACATAAGCAACAGCGGAGAAGCTATTGGACCACACCTATAAGGGTATTTTTGCCTTTTTGTATTATACTTTGAGTTTGACTTAATTTCTTTTTTCAAGTCTACTCTCATTTTAGGCATGTATATCACAAATTTTGCAAATTTGGACAACATTTTTAATTGCAGGGTTGTAAAATGCAAAATAGTGAAAACTGGCATGATTAATTGGTTAGTTTTAAATGATAGTGAGGCAAAGTATACGAAAATAAAATCACAAAAGAGTAAAATGATTTTTATTCATGATGTATCCAAGGCTTTATTCACTAGAAGCAGGGAAATTTTTTTGGTAATATCTCTGTATCCCAATACCAATACCAATACCAATAATGTTATAGTTATTATTTGTTTTTTGAAAATAGTTTATAAATAAAAAAATTATACAATTTTTTTTTTTAAATCTAGAATGATATGACTGATATATTTTTTTAAATTATAAATTAAAATTATTAGTGTTTTGATTTAAAAATTAATAGGACATTTATATCTAAGTCGTAATTTATGAACTTATATTCCATGAAGTCCTAACTAAGATTTTTTGAACCTTCAAGTCCCATTAAAATTTTAATAGTCGAAATTACCTTTCAAATAATGATTGTTCATCATTTATAATTATCTATAAAAGAATATGATGATTTAATATTTATTTTGATTTTCAAAACTTTAAAATATCAACTTTCAAATGGAAAAAACTATATATAAACAAAAAATTATGTGCAAAAAAAAAATTATGTTTTTTTAAAGAATTAAAAAAACTGAATTATTTTTTTGTACAAAACTGAAAGTTTTGTGTCTATAAAGGAGCATGATAACGGAACATTAATGAGCAAAACAGAAGAAAAAAAAAACTTTAAAAATGAAAAAGCTGATAATGTTCTCGGTTTTGTTGGATAGTTCAATCTAACCAATAATTAGAAGGACAAAAACGTTTAATCACATGCTCTATTTTTTTTATCAATTAGTGAAAAAATTATCTGAAACATTACTATACAAAATTGATAATGTACTTGGCTTTAAAAATGGAAAACATTGATAATATTCTCAGTTTTATTATATAGGACTTATTGGTTCAAAAGATTTTAGATAGGACCTGAGCTATTATAACATTTATAAATATGACTTTTAGATAATTAATTCAAAATTAATAAAGAATTAGACACCACATCATGTATAAAATATTGCTTTTATAAAGGCGATTTAGTCAAAGCCCCTCCTAATAAAACTTGGGCAATCATAAAGAGCTTTACAACCATGATACAGACCCCTCACTATCTCTCACCCCCACTACCTCCCCCCCCACACACGTAGAGGTTAGTGATTGGAGAGGGGGAAAAAAATATTCTGGCCAATCACCGCCCACTGGCAGTCCTGGGGGTCTCCTCCAGTGGAGGTCCCAAGCATTATACGAGAGCTTTAATAGTAGAGCTCTAGTGAGGTGTCAAACAAAAAAAAAAAAGAAAAACAAGCCAAAACATTACATCATCATGTGGGACACACCATTAGAGCTTTATTAGAGTTCTTAAATTAGAGCTCCCAAACATTATTGATAAAACTTTAGGGAATGCATTAAGGGCAAACAGCAAAGTTTTCTATCAAAATTTCAGCACATACCACTATTACCAAGACATCCTTAATGGCTAATTTAATATTTTAAAATTTAAAATGATATAACTTTTGATCTAACTATCATTTTTTAAAATAAAATTAGTATATTTAGAATTCTCTTATTAAGATTTATCAAACAATATCCATGTTGATTATGAAATTCTTACACACACACACAAAAAAAAAAAAATACCGTCATAATTGATGTAAATAGTAAAATTTTATTCTGTTTTACAGTAAAATTGTACTGTAAACTCTATTCCATAGTAATATTTTACTGTTGGTGTTAGTTTCAATAGGAAAAACAATTACGATTTTTTTTTAAAAGTATTTTATAGCCAACATAGATCTTATTTAATAGATCTTGACGAGAAGATTCTAAAACTACTAATTTTATTAAAAAAATCAATATATAGATCAAAAGTTATATCATAGTTTAAAATATAAAAATAGTTAAGTGTAAGATTGTCTATAAAAAAATGAAAACAAATTTATTTTTCCTTAATGAAAGAGACGGGGTTTAAAAATTAAAAAAATTTGAACATTTTTCACTTTAAAAGAGACCACAGGTGACTTTTGGCCAAAAATCCCTTTTTATAACTACAACATATTAATGAGACTCACGTTAAATCCACACAACTAATAATTCACATTATATGATTTCACATTATATGATTTAAATAAAATATAATAGAAAAAATAGTAATATAACTTCATATCAAGCTTTCCTTTCGATATGATATCTTATAGGGGAAATTGTGAATCAGTTGGAAGATGGCAAAATAAATAAATAAATAAATAAATAAATAAAATAAAATAAAATAAAATCTACAAAATAATGAAAAAGTTTACAATTTCAATTATTAAAGTTCATAAACTTTAACATTGATTCGAAATTTATTTCAGAAGTATGGGTTGAATTGTAATTTTCCCTATCTTATATATCCAAATCGTTTATCCTCACCTAATTGTACCATGTGTTGAAAATTGCAAGGTACAAAATTCTTTAAAACAATAATTGTACAACTAGAAGTAATGCAGACGAAAAAAAAATTTAGATGGTTGTCTATTTTGTCAGGAAGATAGAGGGATGGCTGCACAAAGACAAGAGTTGGTACAGACTAGAAAATTGAGACGGGTAATAGTTTAAACAATAATTGTATGTAGATGATATTTTGTTATTTTATTTTAGGATAAAATTCATCTTACCTTTTCGTGGTTAGGGGCTGGAACATGTATGTATATAATGTGTATATATGTATCAGTTTCGAATATATGTTGTACGAGTATGAATTAATCTTCACTCGTATGATTTTATTTATTAAGTTTGCGCTCCTCCAAACGTCATCATCACACCTGAAATCACAAACATGAGCTAACAGACGGGTGTGTGCCAGAAATCCCTCCGATGCCTAAGTCAGCAAATAGACCAAGGACGCAAAAGCTCTATGAATTCGGGAGTATAAATTACAATACTTGAGATTAGGGTGAGGTTTGAGCTTTTGTAGATTCTGCATGACACAATCTTAGTAGAACTCTAATTCTCTTTTGTAGAGTCCTCCTAAGAGTCACATTTCTAACGGATAATACTTATCCTTTGACACCTTTCTCATTGCAAACCAAGTGAGATGGCACAACTCTTTGCTCGGTCAATGCAATCAGCCGAGCTAATTTTACTCTATCCGCCACTAGTAATGCCGAGCAACACACACTGTCGTCTTTGTCTTGCCCGATATGCCACCATGCTAACACAGCGTGGCCCCTTACATAGCTCGGTTGAACCCTCATTCCTAGTTTTGTTTGACCGTCTTCCACTGTAGCTCGGTCAAGGCATTGGCCGCCATTAAGAAGTAGCTTGGCTTTTACTTGTCCGGTCAACTATCTTTGACCAGTCTACCTTTTGTTTGGCCCAACACCAAGCTAGCTCCATGATTTAGATCGGCCCAAGCTACAAATCGCTTCTAGCTCGGGCCAATTTGGCTACACAAATCTCTATTGCCTTTTAATTCCATCTGCCATGCATGATTGGGATTACTCTCTCAGCCAAGCCAAAATGCTCCATCTTGCCGAGCTACTACAACTGCTTGGTCGCATAGCTTGCTCGGTCCCTAGAAGTCTCATTAGTCATACAACACGTTCACCCATTACTCTGACACATCATCCTTCCTAGGATATATCGTCCTTCCTAGGACATGTGGCTTTCCCCCATTACGTCCGTATCATTACTCCAGTTGCCATGCACAGGTTCTCAAATTTTAAATCAGCGCGCCGTTTTGCCTTCTAAGTACATATATAACCTATATGCATTCCTTTCACCCTTCCACTGTTCAGCTTCTTCAGCTAAAACCCTAAATCCACATCCATAACCCTTCGGATTCCGTCACTCCAGCCTCAAATTGAAGCATAGCTGCCACTGAGTTTGATCTGTTGTTGTTGTTGTTGGAGCTTCTTCTTTTGATTGGACCTTATTTCTACGCCAAAATCTATTAGTTTCTCACTCTTATCAATATTTTTCTGCGGGTATTCATACTGTTCTTCATGTTCATAGTGTTTTCCATTTGCTATATGGCTTAATATACTCATAAAAGTCAGTGCAACTCCAATAATAATTAAAATGAGGGTTAACTAGAGCCCAAAACCGACTTAATCTCCAGAAAAACCCCTGAACCTTTCACTTTCGATGATGAACACACAATAACCTGGGCCAAACCCCTGAACCTTTCACTTTCGGTGATGAACACACAATAACCTTGGCCAAGCCAGCCATGAACTGTGATTTTGATCCAAAACCACATTGGAACCAAGAAAACATGTTTGCAGGTCCTTTAAGGAATCAACTGATCTATTAACCTTGCCTATGATGGGAATCAGGCTAAGGCCTTGCCCCTTAAACCAACCGAACTAACACCTTGTTTGCTTGTCTTTGCCGAGCAAAAACTTTGCTCACTTCCGAGGCTGATCTAAAGCCCTTGCTCGGACCTTGAACTGAGCTATAACCTTGCTCACCTGTTTTCTGCCGAGCTAAAACCTTGCTCTTTTTCGTAGCTGAGCTAGAGCCTCGCTCAAACCTTGAACATAGCTAAACCTTGCTCGTTCAAGAAGCCGAACTAACACAGCCAATGACAAAGCTACGAACAACACTTATACGCTCTCCTAACTGAGCAACCTGCTTGGAGCCTCATTGCTCTGTACTTACTTTGCACCATTGTTTTATCTCAGTCAACACTTGAGCATAACACAATTCATTTTCGGCTGTGCAAACTGAACTAGGTTTTGTCAGGCACATCTTCACAATTTTCCCTTGGTAACGTCATTTGGTTGGAAAAACACACACCAATTTGTGGCCGTGCTACGAAGCCAAGCAAACCAGCTGAGTTATTAACTTAACAATTGCTCCCATGGGCAAGTAATGTTTCATGGCGAGCTCCCTAAGCGCCATAGTCGAATTCCGTATGGACTACAATATTCCAAACGATGTACACTTCACATTAGCTGAGCAAGACACCATACCATGGGGTAAAACTGGATTCTGCCTCTTCACCATGCTATCAATAGTAAAAAGTGGACTCTGTTTCCCAATCCAACCCCTAATCTGCAAATTCATGAGGCAAATAAGACTTTGCCCAACCCAACTTTCCACCGACACAAACAGGATAATAAATGGAATAGCCAAGGTAAACCACTGCCTAGGTCTCAATTTAGGACTGGGTCTTAATAGTGGGGCGGCCCACACGTACGAAATAAGAATTCTGCCGAAAATGCCCTATTTCTGGACAATTAGCTGGCCGTCCAATTTCTTGGCTAGCCGGCCAACTGTTTTGGCTGGTCGGCCAATTAATTGGCCGGTTGGCCACAAATATTTGGCAAGCTCAACTATTTTGTACGAAATAGGGTTTTTCAACAAAATTATCATCTTCACACTCTCCTTTGCTCAATTTCCTTGGAAAAACATTTCATTTTGAAGTTTAAAAACGAGTCTCGGAACACTACGGAAAACTCGGAACAAGGTGTGGAAATAAAGTTTCACAAGAGGGTCTTGATCACAACTTAAACACTTGGCCAAAACAGGGTTTAAGGTTGGAAATGAAGCACAAATTCCATATTTCTCATTGAGGATCTTGCGAGAAACTGTTTCTTATTTTCATCATCGGGTAATCAAAAGGGAGCGGCCAAGTCTTAAGGTCGGTCAAAATAGGGTATCTATAGTTGCCTCTCTTTGACAGAGCTCGAAGTCATTTCATGACGTGAATGAATGTCAAAGTTTGAAGACGACCCTTTTGACATGGTTGTAAAACTTGCACTAACAAACAAGATGCAAATGCAATTGGTTGAACCCCCAGGTTGTCTATGCATCCCTTTGTAAGGAATCATACCAGTGTAGTTCAGCGACTAATGCAAATGATATGCTTGAAATACAATTTGAAAGTTGGACTTACATGCTTTGCAAAGCCGGTCGTCTTGAAAATTCATAATTATGCAATGCAATGCAATGATGATAAATATAGTAAGATGATAGCATAAATAAGCTTCAACCTTTAACAAGTTTATCCGTGTCTTACACGGAAAGGAACAAACAAATGTCAACTCCAAAGATGGTGTAACCAACAGGCCTACCTAACCGTATTTCATACGGAGGGAAGGAAGGTTTTAACAGAGTAAACTTGAGACCCTAATGCGTTTCACTAAAAAGGAGAAAAAGTGGTGTAACCAACAGTCGTACTTATCTGTATTTCATACGGAGAGGGGGAAGGTTTTAACCTAGTAAACTTAAGTCCTAATGCGTTTCACATGAAAAGAGGAAAGGTGGTGTAACCAACAGGTGTACCTAATCGTATTTCATACGGAGAGGGGAAAGGTTTTAACCATATAATCTGAAGTCCTAACGCGTTTCATGCGAGAGAATGAAAGGTGGTGTAACCAACAAGTATACCAAACCATATTTCATACAGAGAGAGAGAAGGTTTTAACTGGGTAAACTTCAAATCGTAACGCGCTTTACGCAAAAGGATGAAAGGTAGTGTAACCAATAGGCGTACCTAACCATATTTCATACGCAAATTGGAAAGGTTTTAACCAGGTAATTTGAAGTCCTAACGCGTTTTATGCGAGAGGATGAAAGGTAGCGTGACAAACATGTATACCTAACCGTATTTCATACGAAGAGGGAAAGGTTTTAACTGGGTAAACTGAAGTCCTAACACGCTTCATGCGAAAAGAGGAAAGGTGGTATAACCAACAAGTGTACCTAATCGTATTTTATACGGAGAGGGGAAAGGTTTTAAACACGTAATCTGAAGTCCTAACGCGTTTCACGTGAGAGGATGAAAGGAAGTGTAACCAACAAGCGTACCTAACTGTATTTTATACGGAGAGGGGGAAGGCTTTAACCAAGTAAACTTCAAATCTTAACACGCTTCACGTGAAATGAGGAGATGTGGTGTAACCAACAAGCGTACATAACCGCATTTCATACGAATAGGGGGAAGGTTTTAACTAGGTAATCTGAAGTCCTAACGCATTTTACACGAGAGGATAAAAGGTAAAGTAATCAACAAGCGTACCTAACCATATTTCATACGGAAAGAGAAAAGGTTGTAACCAAGTAAACTTCAAATCGTAACGCTCTTCACGTAAAAAGAGAAAATATGGTGTAACTAACAGGTGTACCTAACTGTATTTTATACGAAGAGGGGAAAGGTTTTAACCAAGTAATCTGAAGTCCTAACATGTTTCATACGAGAGGATGAAAGGTAGTGTAACCAACAGGCGCACCTAATCGTATTTCATATGGAGAGGGGAGAGGTTTTAACCAGGTAAACTTCAAATCGTAACACACTTCATTTGAAATGAGGAAATGCGGTGTAACCAACAAACATACCTAACCGTATTTCATACGGAGAGGGAGAAGGTTTTAACCAGGTAATCTGAAGTCCTAACACGTTTCACACTAGAGGATGAAAGGTAGTGTAACTAATAGGCGTACCTAATCGTATTTCATACAGAGAAAGGGAATGTTTTAACTAGGTAAACTTCAAATCCTAATGCGTTTTACTCGAAAAGAGGAAAAGTGGTGTAACCAATAGGTATACCTAACCGTATTTCATACGGAGAGAGGGAAAGTTTTAACCAAGTAATCTAAAGTCCTAACGCGTTTCACGCAAGAGGATAAAAGGTAGTATAACCAACAGGCATACCTAACCGTATTTCATACGGAGAAAGGGAAGGTTTTAACCAGGTAAACTTCAAATTCTAATACGTTTCACGTGAAAAGTGGAAAGATGGCATAACCAATAGGCATACATAACCGTATTTCATATGGAGATGGTTAAGGTTTTAACCAGGTAAACTAAAAATCCTAGCACGTTTCACGTAAAATGATGAAAGGTGTTGTAACCAACAGGCATACCTAACAGTATTTTATACAGAGAGAGGGAAGATTTTAATCGGGTAAGAATCAACATTCCAAGTGAAATCTGTGAGCCTCTGAGAGTAAAAGCAATTTAGGTGTGTTGTTTGACTATGTTCAGACAAAAATGAGAACACCCGACTTCATCACATGGATCCAATCGTACAAAACAAGGGTGACCCAGCCAATTTTTTAACTTCTTGTACAAAAACATAGCAATCAAGCTGAATTATGAGCTAGCCGGCCAACAAATGATCCTCTTGGCCAAAAACTTGGACACTTGGCCAACACAGATTTTCATACAGCTAAAAACTTAGCTGGCTGGCCAATAAATGTGTCGGCCGGCTAATTTCATTAGTTGCAGGGCAGAAATGGGTTTTGACAACTTGGTTGCTTTAAAACACCTCTAGGGCTCATTTCTAACACAACCCCAAGTCTAAAACCTTCTCTCTCACTCCCTAAACCTGTTCACTCTCCCCAGACTCTTCCCATTTCATTTTGCCCACAAGCCTCTGCTGACTTCAATCCAAGGAAAACCGTGCCCCTCCTTGATTTGAACTGATTGGATTTTCAAAAGAGGTAAGTTTTCTGATTCCACTTCTAATTTTTTTGTACATTTTCACACAATCTTGTGTAAATTTCTTCAGATCTTGCTTGATGTTTACACGAATTGGGTCAAATTTCTTTGATTTCTTATTATGTACTCACGGTTTGGACACCCACGCCACAATCTTGGACTTATTTTGGGGATTTTTGATTATTAGGGGTGACTTTCTGAATTTCTTGATCAGTTACCTATGGATTAAAACCATTTCCTTGTAGTTCCTTATGAGTTGTTTCGAATTGCTTGAATTTTTCACAATATTTGCATTGTTTGATCGAATTTCCCATTGCTTGTTGTTGATTGCACATCACTATAGAAATGTTCTTGCTATTCACTTGCAATCTTCACAAATGCAAATCTGAATTGTGATTGGTTGTCCGTGAAGTTAGACAGTTTCTGTTGATTTGGTTCGAATAGGCTATTATCCATGACTTGGCACAAACTCTCTTTAGCTGTAACCTTGAAATTCACATTGTTTATATTTGATTTCACATTGTTGGGCCTTAGTTTCATGCTTTCCTTTGTTGTTCTTCATGATTCATTGCAAATTGGCCTTGATTTAGCCCTGTTGGATTGAATTCTTAAATTTCTCAATGATTGCTTACAGCTTAAATTGAGTTTCTTACTCTTTTCCCTTTGATTCCATAGATTGCTATGGCTAGCGATGATGCTCCACACGATGTTGTGCCACCTATTGTCGTTGCGGAAGGTGACATACCCTTACCGGTACTTGGAGGTGATATCCTTGCCCTTGCCTTGGACGTTGAGGGCCACAACGAGGACATCATGGCTGAAGATGTTGATGTAGTGCCAGAGCCATTCCCTTTGAGGATAAGGCCCTTCGACCCTGCGGCCTACAAACCACGTACGCATATGATGGTCCCGTAGGGGATGCTGCGATTCACCGAGTTCTCCTGGCGAGTTGCTGATGACGCGTTGCTTTGGGAGCGCTTGAGGCACCTATCCAACGATTCCTCCATGATATTCATTGTTTCTTATCCCTCTTTTTTTTTTTCTTTTTATTTTTTGCATAGCTCTATTCTCGTTTATGCTAACAATTTTCTTATTGCAGGTCACCGATATGGAAGCGTCCATGGCCTTCGCTAGTGGTATAGATATTTTTCCACTGAGGTCCGTGCCTTGGTGGATAGAGCCGGCTTTGGGCCATTCTGCCTGGGCATATCATCACTGCAGGTGAACATGTCAATTTATGGTGCCTTGGTGGAGAGGTGCTGGGACACCACTAACTCCTTTCACTTCTTTTCTACTGGGGAGATGACGATGACCCCTTACGACTTTTCTGTGATCACCAGTCTCTCAATGGGGGGTGATCCGATCCCTTTTGTTCTCGACCTGAACTAGTGGCACGCCACTCAAACCTACCTTATTGGGACTATCCCACCTCTCACTCCCCATGGGATGATTCGTTACAACTGGACCTGGCAACACTTCCATGGGTTAGAGAGAGTGACTCTAGAGGAGGTTGCCCAGCATGCCTGCGGGTTTCTTCTTTATGTCCTCGAAACTACCCTATTTGCAAACATGGAGAATACCATAGGACTCTATCTATTGAGTGGCATGGTACAACTCAAGCAGGTGAGGGAGTATGGCTAAGGTCGAGCTAGCCTCGCCACACCACCCTCTATGGATACATGAGCTTCATGTCTCGCCGGAAGATAGAGCTGCTTGGAGGCTACTGGAGATCATGGTAAGTACATTATGCATTCTCTTTCAATTCAATTGTATTTAATTGCCATTTCATTTTTTCCTGTTGATTTTTTGATATACATTTTCATGCAGTTATGGCTTTACATTTACTTTCCCTCCATCGCCCCCATTTCGAGGTTTAAGATAGCCCTGGCAGTGCCTCACTTCCTGTATTTCGACAAGAAGCTCAGCCCCTACAGCCTATATGTTCGCAGCTTCACTATTTGTCGTCGCTTCTTCGATACTGTGACCGCCAACATTGTAATCTTTTGAGAACTCTCTATTTCCCGTTCACTGTCTTTTACATCAGGTAACTAATTTACAGATTCTTTGTTTATAGATCAAGCGGTATCCTTGGGTGGCCATGCCCACCGCAACGAGGGCGAGATATGTCATCTCCTTAGAGACTTCCCAGATAAAGGTGTTGCTAGAGGGCCCGTTCTACAGTATCTAGTACCTGTGTGAGTGACTCACCCGCCAGACTTTTGGTCATGCCAATCCTTGCATTCCATCTTCTCCTCCTCTACTCATGATGACGGCTGATGACATCACCAACGGGGCCATTATCGATGATCTGATGTTAGGGCAGCATGCTGATATCTTCTATGTCCCTAGGGATTATACTGTATTCATACGATCCCACATCATGCCTCCCTTGACCGAGGGCATGGCTTGTGCTATTGGAGTTGCTGATGACCCTATTGTTGGCAATGAGGCTCTTATTGGTGTTGTCCCTGCTGGTGATATTGCCTTACTTTTTGGACATCTGGCACTTCCCACAGTGATTACATTTCAGTGCCCGGATGGCTTTCTCTACGAGCTTCCGTTAGAGCCTCTTGGATGACAATCGCTCGTCCTCGCTCCAGAGAGCCGACCTGTATACCATTTTCCTTATTGCTTTCCTATTGTTTCAATTCAATACAAATCTCTTTTTCATCTACAGTACCCAAAGATGGTTTACATTGATCACTTCCTGGAGCTCATTGACACATTGATGCTCATGGTGCAGAGGATAGATGCAGCTTTGATCGCTGCCAGGGTTGAGGTAACCATTTCTTTACTTGCTTTGTTTCATATGCAGCTCTTTTTGTTTCATTCACTTTCAATACATTGCTTATTTCATGTCACTTGTTCTGATATTATGATCCCTATCCTTTTCAAATAGCATCCCTTCCAGCCATAAAGAGGAGAGGAGAGCAAGCTCCAGCCTGAGGTAGTGGAGGTCAAGACGAGCGTGGTCGTGGCAGAGGGAGAATAGGATTTCTTGTGTTTCATGAGTCGGAGGCATCTGAGGAGCATTCTGAGGAGGACATTGAAGAGAGCAACGATGAGAGTGGCAGTGGCACAGATGTTGGTGCTGACCCTTAGAGTTCCGAGGACGGCAAGACTACTAGTGACGTAGAGGCTTCCTTACTACGAAAAAAGATGGAGAGGTCTTCATGCTGATTTCCGTTTTGTATTTTTTGTATTTTTTTTTTTTGTGTGATGTATTTCTTTTTCTCTTCTTCTTCTTCTACTTTGGATATAAAAGGACGACCTAGAGACTACTAATGATATATATATATATATATAGTCTATGTATTTCATTTTTGCTTAAGGAATCGAGCACTATAGAAACTCCATTTTTGACCGCCCTTAAGACTTGGGCGCCTCATGGTGAACACTCAATGATGAATTAGTGCGCTGTACAAATGTTCAATTTCTTCAGCAAAAAGGCTTCAGTTTTCCAACTTCAGAGCCCAAATCTTGTACCCCCATTGAACCAAAACCTAATTTTTTTTTCTAGTTTGACCACTCAGAGGCATGCTGGCCGACAGGTGGCCGGTACGCCAATTTTATTGGCCGGTCGTCCCCTTTTTTGGCCGGCCAACCATGTCCAGCGGTAAACAGATATTTACTGCCAACTGTCCCCTCCATGTGCATGCTTTGCACCAGCTGGCTCAATATAGATATTTCCGACAGAGAAACCTGTTTTTCTATAAATAGATGACTATCCCTCTTGATTTTAGGTTAGAAAAATTTGCGAAAAGAAAAAAACTTATCAAACACTCTTCTTCTTTATCTTGCAATATACATATAATACACATATACTTCCTAAACCAAAAATTTGAGGCTATTTGCTGAGATTATTGAGCGAAAATTTCAGCTCTTGAGGGTGAACACTTTGTGGTTTGTGAACCAAAGAGTATCTTCTTTTCAAAGGTATAACTCTTACCATCTTTTCACTACTCTTTCCTTCTCTTTTGTTGTTGTTTTTCATACTGTTTTGGACTATTTTTGTGGGCTGAAACTTGTGATTTAAAAGTTACCAAAGGTGGAGGGGTTAACCACCCTTCCTTGAACCTTATTCCATAGCTTATATCCTTATGTTTTCCACTTGTTTCTCAATTTTTAGCCACTGATTTTCAGAGTTTTCAAATGCTAAAACATGTGATTTTAAGGTCCATAAATGGAGGGGTTAACCACCCTTCCTTTGGCTTGCTTACTAGCTTTATTCTCTTTCATTTTTTTTTTAAACTTTTCAAAATACTTTTTTCAGCACTCTCTCTCTCTCTCTCTCTCTCTTTCTCTCTCTCTCTTTTGTGACTATTTTATTGTGTTTACTTAGTTTATGCTTTGAATAGTATGCTTGTATTGTTGTAAGTCCTCATAGATTTAGCAGATTGGGCCTTAGACACCAATCTATTTGAGTTAATAGCTCTTATTCCATAGTTTTCATACATAGACTCACACTTGTAATAATCATCTCTGCAACCTCCTTCATTTCTTGGTTTTCTTTGTTTAAGCGTTGTTTTAAACAATTGATTGTTGTTTAATGCATTAGAAAGAGACCTTCCATGCTTAATAGTTTAATCTCTTCCGAGGTTCATTACAAGGGCATTATATCTCTCTCATGCTAAGCACAACTTCTTGTTTGACACTTCTCTTTATTAGTGGACGTAATTATCACTTTTGGACAAACATGAATAAAGAATGGCTAGGTGTAGACACCCCATTTTTGACCGACCTTAAGACTCAGACGTCACCGATTGAGCGCTTGGTGATATTGCATAATGTGCTCGTTCAGAAGTCTCAGAGTCGCGGCCGTGAGCCCTGCCTCCGGACTTCCGAACCCTTTTCTGTGCCTTGTCTCGGTTTGCGAACCAGACTCGGTTTTCTCTGTTTCTTTTTCCGAGGGAAGGGAGAGGTCCCGTAGACCGTCTCTCAAATGTCCGTAGGCTACATTTGGTGGCCGTAGGCCATTTTGCCCATTTCGGAGTCCGGTTCCCGGTTTTCGAAGCCGTCAGGCCGTGTGCCTCGGTTCGGGACCGCTTAACCATCTCCTATTGCTCTGATTTTTGGCATACATCTTATTTCATCCCTTTTGAGGGACACTGGGGGCTGAGAAACCCACTTCGAGGTCGAATACCATTTTCGGTGCTTAACAGCCCATTTTCGGGACCCCGAACTGCGTGTTTTGGCCCCGGAACATTCGTTTTGCAACGGTTTTCGTTCATTTTTGGCAGGTACCTCTGTTTTATCACAAGGAAGGTCACTGAAGGGTGGGAGACCAGCAATTGTTGCAACAACCAGTTATCTCTCTTCCGGAGCCTCCCAGCGCCCGTTTTTCGCACTTCCGGGCTAATGTTGAATACCTTGGAGCTAGTGTTGCCAACTTTCAACCACATATTTGTGATCTACACACCTGAGAGGCCCCTAAAAGTTGGTGGCCGGCCATTAAGGTCACCTGACCCTTTTGACCCCTTTCTTCTGGGCTAATGTTGAACCCCTTGGACCTTTTTTCTTGAACTTTGAACCACATATCTGTGATGTACACACATGAGAGGCCCCTAAAAGTTCATGGCCGGCCAGTAAGTCAACTTGACCCTTTTGACCCCCTCTTTCCGAGCCATTGTTGAACCCCTTGGGCCCACTTTCTTGGAATTTCAACTACATGGTTGTGTTGTACACATATAGGGGTACCTCTCCAATAGCTGGCCGGCCAGAAAATCACCTTGACCCTTTTGACCCCTAGCCGGCCGGCTAGGGGGTGTGGCCGGCTGGCCACCTCCAGCAAAAGTGTGAGGCCGGCCTGCTTCCTTGCACTGTGTACTTTACAGCTGTGGGGCAATATCCCCCAGATATTTCCTGTATCCGGGGGATATTTTGTGGGGGAGTTTTACCCTCCTTTTCCCCCACCTTTACACCCCCTTTTTGATCCTTATAACCAGCTGGTGGCCTCCTTTGCAAGGGTTAGAAAATTTACTCTTCAAGCTTCCATAGCCAACTCCATCTTCTTCCTTCTCAATTCTTCAAAAAACCCTAACTCCCTAATCATCATTCCTTCTACACCACCAAGCTCTACCACCATCATCTCATTTCCAGCAACAAGGAAGGATTCTTGAAGGCTAGAGAAGCTGCAAATCCATCCAAAAAGCAACAAAAGTTTGAATCTTCAAGGGTAAGTAACACTTTTAACCTTTTGAACCTTTTTCTTGATCTATTTCTAAACCCCACTTCTTTTTGGTTTCAAGCTCTGGCCCTAACTGAAAAGGGCCATATTTTGAGCTCATCTTCACTTCTCATTAAGGGCTCAACCCTGTTTGAGCCCTCCATAATATACTTGCTTCATTGATCATCTTGTATGTCATGATTTTGCATGCTATTTTTGGTCCATGAGCAATCTGTTTTTGAGCATGTTATAAACTGATATAAGGCTTATTTTGAGCCCCTCTTCAACATTGGAGAAGGGCTCAACATTGTTTGGTGTCTCCATGTGTCACTTGTAGTTATACCCCTTATTTGGCCCCATTTTTGCATAAATTGGAAACCCTCTTTGCTTCTGTTTTTGGACCTTGGTCCGAACTGAAAGTGGTCTTATTTTGGCCTATACTTCATGTTTCCTTCACATTTTTTTCTGTTTGGTGATTATTTTATATACTTCATGTTATAGCACCTTTTGAGCCTTGTCTTGCATCACATTTTTAGCATGTTTGTATACTGATTTGAGGTCTGCCATATACTGTAAATGTTCATATTTTTGGTCCATCTTCAGTGCTGTAGAAGGAAATTTTTCAATTTGAGTTTTGCTTATACCACTTGCTTCATTACCCCTCTTTTGGCCCCTATTCTTGCATGCTATTTTTCCCTTACTTATACTTGCTGTTTGGCCATGTTTATAACTGTGAAAGTACATATTTTGGGACTGTCTAGCTTCTGTCTTTGCATTGCATGTCCATATTGTGCATGTTTGGCATAGCTATAGGCCATTTCGGGTGCATAATGTTGCATTTCGGGACATTTCCTTACATTTCATGTCATTTCGCTTCATTTCGGGACTATTTTCCCCCATATTTTAGTGCTGAAATTCCATTAGTATGCTTGCATATCATTTTTGCCATATTTCATCACATTTTAGCATTGCCTCGGTTTGCGTGCCAGTGTGCACGCATTTCGAGGCACTTCATTTTCTGCCGCGGCATCTTATGTGAGTGCGGCTGAGGCTCACTCATGTTAGTATAAGTCCATTTGTCATTTTTCATGTCATTTGCATTGCGTATGCATTGCCTCGGTTTGCGTGCCAGTGTGCACGCATTTCGAGGCACTTTATTTTCTGCCATCGGCATCTTATGTGAGTGCGGCTGAGGCTCACTCATGTTAGTATAAGTCCATATCATGTTTTCATGTCATTCGCATCGTTTTAGCATCGTCTCGGTTTGCGTGCCAGTGTGCACGCATTTCGAGGCACTTCATTTTCTGTCATCGGCATCTCATGTGAGTGCGGCTGAGGCTCACTCATGTTGGTATAAGCCCATTTTTCATTTCCATGCCATTTCATTGCATCATATCACTGCCTCGGTTTGCGTGCCTGCGTGCACGTATTTCGAGACACATATCATTACCTCGGTTTGCGTGCCCGCGTGCACGTATTTCGAGACACTTACCATTGCCTCGGTTTGCGTGCCCGTATGCACGCGTTTCGAGGCATCTCATTTTCATTGCATTTACCATTGCCTCGGTTTGCGTGCCCGTATGCACGTATTTCGAGACATCTCATTTTCATCGCATTCCGTCATTGCCTCGGTTTGCGTGCCCGTGTGCACGCATTTCGAGGCACCTCATTTTCGTAGCATTTTACCATTGCCTCGGTTTGCGTGCCCGTGTGCACGCATTTCGAGGCACCTCATTTTCGTAGCATTTTACTATCGCCTCAGTTTGCGTATCCGTGTGCACGCATTTCAAGGCGTCTCATTTTCATTGCATTCATGCATTTTCTCGGTTTGCGTGCCCGTGTGCACGCATTTCGAGGCATATCATTTTCATAGCATAGTACATAATAGGTTGTATCTTAGATCGTATTCTGCCATTTTCTCGGTTTGCGTGCCCGTGTGCACGCATTTCGAGGCATATCATTTTCGTAGCATTGTATATGTTAGGATTGTATATTAGTTGCATTTCATGCATATCATGCATATCGCATCATGTCTGGAATAGGAGTTAGCCCGGGCACGGGACACGAGGTACATTTCGTACTCCGAGTGACGGAATGTGTCTCAATTCCCAGTCACAGACACTCCGGATTATCCGTGATGGAGTTAGGTTTTAGCTGTAGTTTCATGTGCATGCATCCTATATTGAGTTGTGCATTTCGATTCCTCGGCCATCATGCCTCGGTATGCGTGATTGGTGGCACGAGGATCGAGACATGCATATATCTGTGCAAATACATTGCTATGCCCCTTTCCTGCTCTCTGTTGCAGCAAAATGAAGAATCAGCAACCTTTGGGGGGGCTTGGCACGCATTTCAAGAACAGGTGTAAACAGAGGCTAATTGGGGCATTTCGGTGGATTTCCGCGCAAGACAGTCCGGACATGCATCATCCACCAGAAGCAAGGCAGTCTCTGGCTTGCATGCCAGTTTTATTTGCTTTCTTAGTTAATTCATTAATTAATTAGGATTTTGTAATATTTTGGACTGTAATATTCTTTTATTTGGGGACTGTAATATTTGGACTGTATATTTATTCGGACCCTCCGAGTGAGGGCACAACTGTAATAAGTGTGGGTGAGTGTGATGTATGTCTTCCAACCCCACGTCTTTCTCCCTTTTATTTATCCGCTTACGATGGTTAGATTAGGGCATGTTTAAATTAGCATACAGTATGACAGCATGTTTGCATCATTCATCTGTATCGCATGCACTGGGCTCGGCGCATCATACTAACTGCATCGTACTTTCAATTCCAAGTTGAATATATGGTAGTTGTAACATTTCATATATCATCTTAGAATAGCCGAGCCTGCTATAGTTGCATTTTGCATGTGTTGCATTAGGCATTTCTGTATACTTAGGATTCATGCATGATTTCTAATAAGTTTCTATTTTGGCTTGGAGTACCCGGTGAGCTTTATGCTTTAGCATCCTTGCATGCGTGTGAGTATTGCCATGAATAGCATGCTTGCCATGAGGCTATGTGCTTATATGATATAACTGCTTGAATGCCTGTGGGTGAAGGTTGGGTTATCTGAATTGGAGTAAATCATCAAATGTTTCAAGCCTACCTGTGGGTAGCAAAAACCTCTTTCAAAAACACAAAATGTTTTGTTCCAATTCAAGCGATCCAGTCTATACTTGTATGCTGTGCGCATCACATAGTAACCTAGGCTAATAAACCGGAATAAGAACTCACAATGTTTTCAAAATTGATATCATGGTTAGTAGAGGCCGGTCTATGACCGGGCGAGCGGGGGTGCTCACGAAGTGACCTTCCCCAATCGTACCCAAGTTCCCGAGCCGAGGCAACTTTGGTGATGACGGACACGTGGCCTTTTGGCACCGAGTCAGGGTTTCCTAAATTTCCCAAAATAAAATATTTAGGTGGCGACTCTGTATCTGGCAAAGCAGTCCATGTTTGGCACTTCTTTCAAAAATCTGTTTTCTTAAAACGATTTGCCGGATTTGGACTTTTTGGTTCAGATTTAGAACCGTGACTACAAAAGTCGAGTCCGAGCTGTAGCGAGGTCCCCCGCGGGCAATGTTACAGTTTCTGGCGACTCTGTTGGGGATTTAGAGAACTTGACTCGAACTCATGATATCTGTTTTTGACTACACTTGTGTGTTTCTTTGCATTGCATTTGCATTGGTGCGCCTAGGACACCGTGTTTGCCGTCTGCTATTCCTGAACGGTTTGCCGGAGGCTTGTCTTGTCAAGGCATGACCATAAGGCTGACCGGTTGTGGGCTCTGCCAGTATGGGAACACAAACCCCGGTTTTTACCGGGGCACCCTCTTTGACCATTCGACCTAGTGCATATTCGGATCCATAGTGACCATTCCAAATTAGGACAGGTTGCTTACCCGTTTATAGGTTGTTTGAAACCGCTGTGTGCGTAATGAAACCTTAGTTCCTGACACAATAGGACAGGAAAACCCTACCCCAACATAGGGGTGTTTTGGCTCTCACTTATCTGTTATGTGCTTTAGAGTGCGTCTCTACAGGAATGCATGTATCAGTATACGAGTTTGGGCATCAAGCCTGCGGGCTTCAGTTCAGAATTGTCAGTATCAGGCCTGCGGGCATCAGATCAGTATATGAGTTTGAGTATCAAGCCTACGGGCTACGGTTCAGTATTGACAGTATCAGGCCTGCGGGCATCAGTTCAGTATTGTCGACATCAGGCCTGCGGGCATCAGTTTTGTATTACGGGTATCAAGCCTGCGGGCATCAGCCAGTATTTGAGGATTAATTATCTGCGGATATCAGATTCTGTTTCAGGGAACAATGATACAGGGATAATAATCAGTGTTCGAGGCCATTGTGTATTTCAGCTTATTGACTGTGTGTTGATTATGCCCGACTGTGTGTCTTGCATTTTATTTTAAGCTGTTATGCTGTCCGTTTATCTGTTTATTTATTTCCTTTTCGCTTTATTTATCTTTTGCTAGGGTCAGTTTTAGCACGATTGCTTCCAATTCAGCAGGCATTCCCCAAGCACATTGGACACGAGGTCGTCGACTCCATCGATCTGAGGATCTAATCGACGGACAACCAGTGTTCCGTTCTCTACCCCCTGTTACCAGAAGGAAGCCGAAAAGGCGCAGTACGTCAGAACAGAGATTGTCAGAACAGTGGGTTACTTTATCAGAGGACTACAGGACTGAGGTCTCAATTACTACTGTAGAAATAGACATACCGGTTAGACAGATGGATCAACCGAATACATCAGGGATGAAGGCTTTGATGCGCCAGATGCAGGAGAGTATGAAGCAAATGCACGATGATGCCGCCCGTCAAGCGAAATTCTCCAAACAGCAGGCCACAGTCATGGCCCAGCAGGCTGAGTTGATTGCCAGACTGCAACAACAGAATACAGCGTCTCCTTCACAAATAATCCCTCCTCCGGCAGGAGCCCCAATACCTGAGCAGGCACCTGTTGTTCAGAATATTCCTCCGAATACCCAGAATACTGTACCAACTGTCCAAATTTTACAAGAGGACACGAGTCTTCCAACGGGGCCGGCTCCGCCCCCGCTTCCACCACAACTGTCCAAGGTCCATACATCCAATCACCCGGACTCTCCATCCGAGGTCGAGGTTGATCATACGGCTCTGAAATTGAGCAAACTGGAGAAGCTCTTCAAAAAATCCCAAGGGGCCAAGGCTATGCCGGATATCGGAGATAGGTATACCGAGGAGGCCGTGACACTCCCCGATAGGTTCAAAATGCCACAAATAGACCGTTTTGACGGGACCGGCGACCCCATGGTCCATATCCGACTGTTCGCGGACGTCTTGCGGCCAATGGGCCTAACACGACCACAGAAACTCTCACTATTCGGCCGAACCCTGTCAGGTGTGGCCTCCCATTGGTACGCAAGATTGCCAGAAGAAGTGAAGAAGAATTGGGATGAGATGGCTGAGGCCTTTGTCACACAATATTCATACAACACTCAGATCGAGATCACAACCCGTGATCTTGAAACGACGAGACAAGAGCCCAAGGAATCTTTCTCGGACTTTGTGATCCGATGGAGGGCAAAGGCGTCAACGATGACTTTAAGGCCTACTGACAAAGATCAAATTCGGATGATTGTGCGCAATCTCCACCCGAAATTAATGCAGAGAATGATTGTAGTCCCCTTCCCTACTTTCGCAGATTTACATGACATGGGGGTACAAATTGAAGACGCAATGAAACAAGGTCTGTTTGACCAGGACAGAGAACAACCGAGGAGGACCTTCAATCGCAATAACAATGCAGGCCCGAGCGGCGCTGCAAATACGAGAGCCTCGGAAGTTGGTATGGTCACCACCATTCCCCCTCCCCCTCCAAGACCTATGATTGCCACACCCTTCTCCGGCGCGTCCGGAAGCAACACACAAGCCAACAACCGATTCCAACCACGAGGCCAAAGAACCTTTACCCCACTATATATGCCTCTGACCAAAGTTCTAGGAATACTGATCAGAAAGAATCATTTGAAACCCCTAGAACCAAAGCCATTACCGAATCCACTCCTCCCCTCTTACGACCCATCAAAATACTGTGTATACCACCAACAACACGGTCATGACACCGACCGCTGTTACAGATTACGTCATGAGATCCAAGATCTTATTGACAAACAAGTGATCGCACCTCCTGATCAACCCAATGTCACAACCAACCCTCTCCCATCACATAACCAAGCTCCTCCTCCCAAAAGAATTAACTTTATCCAGACTGGGGTCGCATCTTACGATCCTAGCATCTTTATTACACCCACCCACCTACCCAAGCCGGAGGTGCTCCTCCCCGATTGCACTGATTTCTTGTGCATGGTAGACATCTCCAAAACCCAACCAGAACCGATGGTGGTGACCGGCGAAGACGGGGCAGGGCAGATTTTGGGAGGAAATGAGATTGTTGAATCTGAAACTGGACAGAATTTTGTCGGGGGAGCCTATGATCCAAGCAAGCACATCCTATCGACGAGCCGAATTGGGCTAAGTGTAGAATTGCCAGAGACAGGAGAGCTATGCATGATCCGGGGGGATAGATATGGGCTATGGGCAGATGAGCTGACAGCTGCAGGGGAGGACTTTGCCAACCTGCAACTTCTTGATGACCAGGAATTGGGGGAGGCGTCAATTAATTGGTATGATTATGAGGAATCAGAGGAGGCCACAGGATGGCTCGAAGATCAACCGGATGCAGTGGGGGAAGCCCAATCAGAACAGAGCCCGGCAGGGGCAGAAATATCAGTTGTGGCCGGAACGGCCGAAAATCAAGTTGTATCGCCGGAGAGCGCCGGTGTAGAGAATTCCGCTCAGGACATGGGCATTACGGATGTAGGAACTGTTGAGCAAACGACTGTACTGACGCAGTTGGAACAAGGAAAATTTGAGGAGGCTGAGAGAATTAGAAAAGCTAAAGGCCCTAAGGGGACTGAAAGTGCTGTGTGCACGAAGACAGACAATGCTGCGAGCATATGGACAGAGAGCACTGAGAGTGCGAGTGGACCGGAGCCAGACAGGTGTCTGTTGGCTGCCAGCGGAATGTGGTGGGAAGATGACGACTTGTGTCTTGCCCACACGGATGAAGACTGGGGGAATAACCAGCCGGATGATACTTGGTACCTCGATGAGGTTGACCATATGACAAGAAGTGGGCGGTACTTCAAGCCCCCACACCTGGACCAACCCGAGGCATCCGGGAAGGACAGAGAAGCGGAGAGACAGAAGGAGAAGCAGATTGAGGATGAAGCTGTGCTGAAACAATTAAAGAAGATACAAGCAGACATCTCCATCTGGGGACTGCTAATGGCATCACGAGTACACAGAGAAGCTGTCCTATCTGCCATGGACAAGTCCAAACTCTCCATAGACACCACGCCTGAACAGCTGGTTGGGCTGGTTTTTCCGGGAGGAGGTTCCCCGGCATTAACCTTTTCGGACAAGGAGCTACCGCCTGAGGGCACAAACCATAACAAACCTCTCTATATTTCTGTGGAATGTAGAGATAAGTGGATACCGGTGGTACTTGTTGATACCGGGTCTGCGATTAATGTCTGCCCGACCAGAACGGCATATGCAATCGAGTTGAAGCCCGTAGACTTCGTCCCAACCACCCAAGTGATCAGAGCATACGACAATACCAGCAGAGAAGTGATGGGGACTGTTAAAATTCAAACCAAGGTTGGTCCAGGACAACACAACATCGAATTTCATATCTTGGACGTTCCCGCAACCTTTAACCTACTTTTGGGGCGACCGTGGTTGCACCAGGTCAAAGCAGTCTCTTCCACTCTACATCAGATGCTAAAGTACCCCCATGGGAAAGGGGTAGCGATAGTTTTCGGAAATTCATCAATCCATCCGCCGCCGGAAGTGTCCACACCTGTCTTGGAGATTGAGCACGACACGGAGGATGTGTTTTTGTCGGGGTTCACTTTGGCCGAGGCTCAAGTGGTGCAGAATGTCATGGCTGTGAATGAGGGCATGTATGTCAGTGCACAATCTATCTACCTCATGAACAAGCTAAAACATACCCCCGGGATGGGATTAGGGAGAAGCGGCCGGAAGGGCGTCTCAGTGTTGGCTGAAGTGCCACACAACCCTCATGCCTTTGGACTGGGTTATCTGCCCACCAAAGAAGACTGGGTAAGAAAAGGAAAAGAAATGGCCGGAAGGGCCAGAGCGAAGAAGGCCGGGAAGCCATTTGATTTAATGCACAGGCCCATCTGGGGTACCCTAAACGGACGTTTCGTCCGGGAGGGGGAAGATTTTCCGTTCTGCGGCTTCCCGGAGCCATGGCTAAACGCAGAGGGGACGCGCGTGCCTGGTTTTGAAATATTCTTCGACATACAATTATCTGGGGATGACGTTGCCGAAGCGCAGACAGACCCACCAACTGAGGCTGAGCAGTGTGAAACAGTGGATTCTGAGAGCACAGAGCTTGAAATGGGGGTAGCACTGGCGAGTCTACTATCAGATCCTCCGATCGGCCAAGAGTGCTTGGGGGATAACTCTTTGGTTTCTGTGATTGGAGATGAAATAGCTGCAGGCTTTCCAGCGCCAATCTTGGATGCATCTATCGCACCTTCTCTCATCTGGCAATATGAAGAAGGCTTTTTATCTAGCAGTTCCGGGTCAGGTAGTGAGCCGGAATCTGATTCTACCGAATCTTCTGCGTCGGAATCAGATTCCAGCTCGACTGAGTCTGAGTCCGGTATTCCTGGGGGTGATAACCCGGATACCACAGTCCTGTCTAGGTCGTCTTTTTCATTTTCTTTTGAGTCTGTTGTAACAGAGGAATCTGACGGCTTGGAAGTATTTAATGAGAATGATGTGGATGTGGTTTCCGAGTATTTTTCTGTGCCTTTGATTTATTGCTTAAATCAGGATTTTCAAAATTTTGATGAAAACAGCGAGGAAGAAATTCCCCCAGTTTTGCAACGATTAATTGATCAAGAGCAGGAGAGATTTGTTAAACCTTTAATGGATGAAATCACTACTGTGAATGTTGGTACTGAGAAGGACCCGCGGCTGGTCCAGATCGGGTCCACGTTGTCTTCAGAGGAGCGCGAGCGCTTAGTCGCTTTATTAAAAGATTTCAAAGATGTTTTCGCGTGGTCCTATGAAGACATGCCTGGAATCGATCCTGAGATTGTACAGCACCGGATCCCTCTTGATCCAGAGGCCCGCCCTGTCAAACAGAAACTCAGAAGGATTCGCCCAGACTGGGCCCTTAAAATTAAGGAAGAGGTCACCAAGCAAATTGACGCAGGGTTCCTGCTGGTATCTGAATATCCAACTTGGTTGGCCAACATAGTTCCAGTGCCGAAGAAGGACGGCAGAATTCGGGTCTGTGTAGACTTCAGAGATTTGAACAGGGCCAGTCCGAAAGACGACTTCCCTTTGCCGCACATCGATGAATTGGTGGACTTCACGGCAGGACATGCCTTGCTTTCGTTTATGGATGGTTTCTCAGGCTATAACCAGATAGTGATGGCACCCGAAGACCGGGAGAAGACTGCGTTCACTACCCCGTGGGGGACATATTGTTATAGAGTGATGCCATTTGGGTTGAAAAATGCTGGAGCTACGTATCAACGGGCAGCGACTACAATATTGCATGATATGATCCATAAAGAGGTCGAGGTGTATATGGACGACATGATTGTCAAGTCCAAAGATAGAGAGGGCCACTACACCGCCTTACAAAAATTCTTTCAAAGGATCAAAAAGTTTCGGCTGCGGCTGAATCCCCAGAAATGCACGTTTGGTGTTACAGCGGGGAAGATGCTAGGGTTTCTGATCACACAAAGGGGCATCGAGGTCGACCCTTCCAAAATCAAGGCCATCTTAGAAATGCCACCACCAAGGACTGAAAAGGAGGTGCGATGCTTTCTGGGTAAAGTGCAATTCATAAGGCGGTTTATTTCTAAATTAACCTTGACTTGTGAACCACTTTTTGGCCTCCTGAAGAAAGGAAAGAAATTCCAATGGGACGGCCGATGTCAAGCAGCTTTTGAGCAGATCAAAGAATATCTACAGAACCCACCCGTGTTGTCACCGCCAGAGCCGGGGAGACCGTTGATACTGTACCTTTCGGTAACTGAGACCACCATGGGCTGCATGCTCGCGCAGGAGTCAGAAGACAAAGTGGAAAGAGCCATCTACTATCTGAGCAAAAAGATGCTGGATTACGAGACCCGCTATACGCCGCTGGAGAAGGCTTGTTTGGCCTTGGTATGGGCAACCAGGAAGCTGCGGCACTACCTGTTTTTTAATTGCCCGGGCTTTCAACAAGAAAGTTAAGTCCAGGAATCTGAAAGAAGGAGATTTGGTGCTCAAAGACAACCGAGCTCCCATCCACGACCCAAGGGGCAAGTTCAAACCCAATTGGACTGGTCCTTACATCATCAAAGCTATCTGGTCAGGTGGGGCTGTGGTTCTGATGGATCTAGATGGCTTGGAGTTCTCACAACCGATCAATATGGACAAGTTGAAGAAATACTATCCTTGAGAGGCTCGCTAGGCCGAAAACCCGAAAGGGCGACCTAGGCAAAATTCAGGCACAAAAAAATAGAAAATATAAAAACTGAGCTCGCAAGGTTGAAAACCCGCAAAGGGCGGCCTTGGCAAAAGTTAGAGCGCAAAAGGAGAGTGAAAATACTCGAGTGAACCTTAGCCTGAACTACGTAAGGCTTGATTCCCATCCTTGGGATACGTAGGCAGCTTCACCTTGAAGTTCAGTCATAAACTTTTTCCCGATCAACTCTGTCCATCTTGATCATCTCAGTCATCTCTATCCATCAGCATTTATCGCGATCTCCGGTACAGTGCTGTTCAGACTAGGGGCAACTTTCCGTTGTCGTGACGATGCAAAGTTACTCAGACAAGGGGCAACTTTCCGTTGCTATGAAGTGCCGCATTGTTCTTCAGACTAGGGGTAACTTTCCAGTTGCAGGGATCTGGGGTTGTGCATTTCAGTGACAGATCTCCGGCGTGTCCAATTCTGATCCACATCGAAAATAGTTTTGAAAAGTTTTAATGAAAGTTGACTTTGTTCAAATCAATCTTTTTAAGACTAAGACCATTTTGGGACCAAAAGTGGAAAATTTTCAGTACCACAACTTTCAATTTCATTGATTTCAAAATTGAGTTCTCCTGCTCTTGCATTACAATCGAGGTTGCTTTTTAGTACATTCATAAAGAAAACTTGAAAATGCTAAATAAGCAATAAATTTGGGGCATAGTTGAATCAAGTATCTCTGCGTTCCCCCCCAGAGCTGGATGGAGCATCTGATGCCAAGCTAGGCCCAACCTGTGCCTCCTCATTGAGCCAATCCACGCACTCATCGGACAAAGTACAACTGAAAGTGGAAGCAGGGGCCAGGAGCTCTCTAGTCCTCCATGCCGTGGCATATCGGCCGAGCTGTGCGCCCCGGATCGGGAAAGCGGCTGGGTACTCAATCCCCTCCGGTGGATAGGTCTGATCATGGCCAAACTGACGCAGGAACCGGAACGGAAAATAAAATACACAATGGGTTAGACCAATCAGTTGGATCCCGATCAGCCGAGACATACTGTAGCTCATTGCCGGGAGGTTGAGCCAAGGACAACGCCAAGCAATGCCGTCTGCAGACAAATTGCACATCCAATCGAACCACCACCTTTCGTCAAGAGCATTGACTAGGCGCTGTCGAAAGAAGTAACCTCGAGCTGAATAAACAGGGCAAGAGTCCACAACCTGCAACTTATCCATTAACCATACCTAGGGGAGGGATGGAAAATGAGAGAATAAAGAATAGAGAGATGTACGATGAGAGAAAAGTAAGACAAGGGTTTTGTGAGAAAAACCTAGCCTGAGGGCCGAGTGATGTGAGCAAATATATATATGTGAGGTCGGGTGGGAAACATTACCTGCAGCAGCAGTGGACTCCCGGCGAACCTAGTCGCCTCCCGGCGATAGACAGAATCTAAACCCATCAATGTCTCGGCCAAGGTCATGGCAATACAACTCTTCCCTTCTCTCAAACCTTGGGCGACTTCAATCAGGTGAATGCTAGCCCCGCCAAAGCCCGAGGAAAGCAGAAAGTGAGACAACAAACATAAGCAGAGGGCGTGTTGCCGGAAACCCTGCCAATAATGGTTGCTGCGGTCACCGGCGTCGGAAAAATGATGGATCAAGCCGAGGATGTCCAGCTCTCCACTGCAGATCAGAGATCGAGCGTCATGCGCTGTGAGCCCACACATCCGCCCTAAAGCCTGGGCGTGACCAAAACGGAACTGGGGCAAGATCACTTCAGAACACTCAGACTCCATCAAAACTTGAAAATCTTCGAAAGTGGGGCACATATCTTGACTACCAAAGCTAAAAACATGCGTCACTGGATTCCAGAACCTTGCCGCGGCATGTAGAAAAGGGAGATGTAACGGAGTACGGCTCAGCGTGAATAGTGCATTCAAGCCGAAACCCCGGAAATTCAGCTTTTCCGAGCCATCTAGAGAAGAGATCCAAGATATGATATTTTCCGCGAGAAATGCCTCCATCTTTGCCTAAAACTAAGATAAAATGAATGTTCCCGAAGTTGAGGCTTATATAGAAGGAAAAACACTATTCACGGGGACACGTGTCAAAAATCTAGTGGCTGCAGGACTGAATGGCCGGCCAGCTACTTTTTCTGGCTGGCCAGCCATTTACTTTTTCAGAAATGGCCGGCCAGCTATCTCTCTCCACCAAAAATGGCCGGCCGGCTCCCAAGGATGGCTGGCAATGCTGCAGTGTATCTCCTTGACCCTGTTTTACCCTTCGAGGGAGAGTTCCAAGCATTTCCAGGTAACGGGAGAATCAAAGGCCTTCATCTCCCTCCGTTTCGGATGCGTTCCGATGCCCAGATCGTCAGAAGTACACTTTGTTTTTGTTGAGTTTTGTTTATCAAGTTGTTGCATTTTGCTTATCGAGTTGTTTGTCGAGCGGACGTGTTTTGTGTTTTTGAGTCATTGCTCTCTGTTTAAGCAATTTTTGTTAAAGTCTGGTTTATTTGTGTTGTTGTATTTTGCTTATCGAGTTGTAAACTTTCTAAGGTCCTGTTATATCTTAGTAAGTTGAGTTGTTTAGTTTGTTGCGTCGGTTCACTACCTGACTTGGTGATTACACAATGCGCATTTCCATTCAATTTTATTTTTGTGCGAAATAAATTGATGCGATACGATGCTAAAAGTTTAAAATACAAACATCTCTTCAAAAGCTATTTCATTTCATCATGCTTTACAACAAACAAAGGTACAAGTTTTACAAAAAATAAAACTGCCTAACAATGTGCAAAGTGCTACAAACTACTAGCAAAAAGAAAAATAAAGCAGGAAATAACAACATCAAAGTCCTTGGGAGCGGGAACGAGAAGCACGCCTTGTCCTCTTCTGCGGGATAATCTCCGCACTGTCATCATCATCTGAGTCGGAGCCTCCCTCCTCAGCAAATGTCTCTGACTGACGGTCGGTAGCCTCCTCCTCCTCCTCCTCCTCCTCCTCCTCAGCATCCTCCTCCTCCTCATCAGGCTCCACCTCCACAACGTGAGCCCTGCGTCTGCGGACGGGCCCTCCTCGAGCTCCTCGGAAAGGCCTAGATGGCCCGGGTCCTCTGGAAGGCCGAGATGGCCCTGCCCCCTGAAAAGGCCCAGATGGCCCAGCTCCCCAATGAGGCCCGGATGGCCTGGTTTGCGGCTGACCGGACCAGGAAGGCATCTGAAAACAAAGAATTCAATTCAAATACATCAGTCCAAATATATACATCAGATGCAGATACAAGCAGAGGCTACATGAAGTGAGTGCATGTAAGTACAGTGTATAAGTGGGGTGTGTGTCAGATGTGCTCTACACAAAAGGTCTATCGATGCAGTAGAAATCAGCATGTCATCAGAAGTATGATAAATGCCAGAAAACTGAAGGTACCTGGATGCCCGCGACAGACAACTGTGCCTCCCTACGCAGGACCATGCCCTCGAGTGTGGCCACCAGCCCAACCACCTCCTCCATGTATCCTCGCGATGGCTGCAAAAACGAGTTCATAATCATCAGTGAACAGAAGAGTGTCTAAACATCTGAATGATGAATGAAAAGAAGTGGAGCATACCGGCGGTGAGTCCGGATCAATGGCGTATCGATCACTGGGCATCGGAGGCTCTAGTGGAATCAGAGTCGGAGAGCTAGCCCCATACTGCCACGCCATCAACTCAGTAGGCATATCTGGCCATCCGACATGAGGATGAATCGACGGAGTCGGAGGAACCAGTCTGCTCCCGCTTCTAGATGTGCTAGCCCTGCTAGAAGAAGGGACGTCTGTAGCTCGAGCCCGAGCCTGATCCGAGGACGACGTACCGGCAGGCCTCATCATCGGGATACGAGCTTCCGTCAATGGAGGCATCAAGTATAGGTGACGGTAAGTGGCGTAGTCCCCCTCCTCAACATGCAGTAAAGCATCAGTGCCCAGCATGGCGCCGACTACCTCTGAGTAAGAGAGTCTGTCAGCGGTCCGCATACTGGCTGGGGGTACTGCGGGAATATCCTGAGAAAGATACCCCCATACCTGGCGCAGAAAGCGCTCCCCCAGGAACCATACCCTGCCAACCGGCCCTTCAAGCAGGACCCTATACTGGGAGATGTCCGATGCCCCGGTATACTGAAGTCGGAGGCCATCACCCAGAGACGCCCAGGGCTGCCATGTAATCTGCGAATGATGAATGCATAAACTAATCAGAAATCGAGAATATACAGAGCAAATCAAAGATGAAAATGAAAAGAACTGAAAGTTCTGAGGTACCTCTGAATGTCGCACCGTGTCGAAATACTGTCGCAGGCGAAGGAGGGTCTCTCGAGGCCTCGGCCGGTGCGGGCCCTCGAATATCAATGAATATGGGGTCACAGGAATCCCTACCACCTCCAGCTCTGGGGCTAATGATGGGAAGTATACATAAACCCATAGCTGAGAAAAGCAGTGCAGAATGTAAGTATGAAATGCTGAGAGCAAAATACAGACTGTAAAAGTGCGCTGTGGGTGCAATGTACAAGTAATGAGAAGCAGAAATGTAAATCAGGGGGACAGAAAAGTACCTCCCAAGCTCTCCAGTAGCCGCCAAGTAAGTCGCCCCGCCCGCGGGAGGTCGCGCTCATATAAAAGTAGAGGGTAGCCAGGCCGGCGCCACCCCAATCATATCTACTGACCTGTGATAGGTCAACCAGAGCGCTCAGCAGGTATAGCCCAATGGTGTTCCCTTTGTCGGCGAACAGGGTAGTCCCGAAGAGGAACATCAGGAAGCCACGAGCATACTGCTCTGTCTCATCGGGAGTCTCGGGCACCATCTCCGCCCGCCGAAAATGGGAAGAGAACCAAGTGTATCGGACTCTCCCAGAGACCCTGTCAACAGGTGGGTGAGCCCCCAATAAATACATCCAGGCGGCCTCCCACTCGCCCATGTCCTCGTCGTAGGGGATGGACCAACCTCCGACGTCAAGGCCGGTCAATACAGCGAAGTAAAAAGGGGTCATGGTCATGTCCCCGGTAGCAGAGAAATGAAAGGAATTGGTGGTGTCCCACCATCTCTCTACCAAGGCTGCCATCAGCGTCCTCCTGGCAGGACAACGTGACAACCCGACACAGAAGGGGCCGAACCCCGCCAAATCTACCAAGTCTCTGACGCCCTCCGGGAGCTCAGCGTACCAATCCCTCACGGCAGTGGAACCATACCCCCGCACACTGCGGGAACTACCCTGCATTCAGAATGAATACATGTGTCAATAATGAAATGAAATGGGCTGTGTGCCAATGAAATGAAATGGGCTGTGTGCCAATGAAATGAAAAAGGGCTGTGTGCCAATGGAATGAAGTTTGGGCTGTGTGCCGATGAAGTGAAATAAGCTACTTACAAAATCTACCTGGGCTACGTGTTCAGAAAATTTGAAATTTGAGCTGCGTGTTCAACTTTCAGTTAATTGTGGGCTGCGTGTTCACTATCTACCTGGGCTGCGTGTTCAGAAAATTTGAATTTTGGGCTGCGTGTTCAACTTTTAGTTAATTGTGGGCTGCGTGTTCACTATCTACCTGGGCTGCGTGTTCAGAAAATTTGAAATTTGAGCTGCGTGTTCAACTTTCAGTTAATTGTGGGCTGCGTGTTCACTATCTACCTGGGCTGCGTGTTCAGAAAATTTGAATTTGGGCTGCGTGTTCAACTTTCAGTTAATTTGTGGGCTGCGTGTTCACTATCTACCTGGGCTGCGTGTTCAGAAAATTTGAATTTTGGGCTGCGTGTTCAACTTTCAGTTAATTGTGGGCTGCGTGTTCACTATCTACCTGGGCTGCGTGTTCAGAAAATTTGAATTTTGAGCTGCGTGTTCAACTTTCAGTTAATTGTGGGCTGCGTGTTCACTATCTACCTGGGCTGCGTGTTCAGAAAATTTGAATTTTGGGCTGCGTGTTCAGAAAATTTGAATTTTGAGCTGCGTGTTCAACTTTCAGTTAATTGTGGGCTGCGTGTTCACTATCTACCTGGGCTGCGTGTTCAGAAAATTTGAATTTTGGGCTGCGTGTTCAACTTTCAGTTAATTGTGGGCTGCGTGTTCACTATCTACCTGGGCTGCGTGTTCAGAAAATTTGAAATTTGGGCTGCGTGTTCAACTTTCAGTTAATTGTGGGCTGCGTGTTCACTATCTACCTGGGCTGCGTGTTCAGAAAATTTGAAATTTGAGCTGCGTGTTCAACTTTCAGTTAATTTGTGGGCTGCGTGTTCACTATCTACCTGGGCTGCGTGTTCAGAAAATTTGAATTTTGGGCTGCGTGTTCAACTTTCAGTTAATTGTGGGCTGCGTGTTCACTATCTACCTGGGCTGCGTGTTCAGAAAATTTGAGATTTGGGCTGCGTGTTCAACTTTCAGTTAATTGTGGGCTGCGTGTTCACTATCTACCTGGGCTGCGTGTTCAGAAAATTTGAGATTTGGGCTGCGTGTTCAACTTGCAGTTATTTGTGGGCTGCGTGTTCACTATCTACCTGAGCTGCGTGTTCAGAAAATTTGAGATTTGGGCTGCGTGTTCAACTTTCAGTTAATTTGTGGGCTGCGTGTTCACTATCTACCTGGGCTGCGTGTTCAGAAAATTTGAGATTTGGGCTGCGTGTTCAACTTTCAGTTAATTTGTGGGCTGCGTGTTCACTATCTACCTGGGCTGCGTGTTCAGAGAATTTGAAATTTGAGCTGCGTGTTCAACTTTCAGTTAATTTGTGGGCTGCGTGTTCACTATCTACCTGGGCTGCGTGTTCAGAGAATTTGAAATTTGAGCCGTGTGTTCTAATGTGGGCTGTGTGTTCGCAATTAATTAATGAGCCGAGTGTTCAGAAATTCAAGTGTTGAAACTACATGTTCAAGCATGGCAAAGGTGCGAAATGTAAAATACAGAAGATAAGGTAAATACCTCTCGGGCCTCGTGAGAGAGATGCTGCTCCGGCTCTCTGAGAAGTAGATCCACGGGTGCTCGCTCGTCAAAGCTGGTAAAATGACGGAAGACGGCACGCGGGAGGACGTGAGCTGGCGGACGGTACCTCCCGGGAATGAAAGGTCGGGTCCTCGGAGGTAGAGTCATGGGATCGAAATCATCTCCGGCACCTGGAAAACCTCCGCCATGGGAAGAAGTACCCGCCATTTTCAAGAATCTGCAAAAGGGGAGCAAAAATGAGCAAAATGGGCCAAGATTGGAAAAAGTCAACAAAAGTCAACTCTCGGGAAATAAAAAGTCAACAAAAGTCAACTCTCGGGAAATAAAAAGTCAACAAAAGTCAACTCCCGAGAAAATCTTCCACATATTAAGATAAACTTACCTCAAGTGGTGAAAATGCAAAAAGAAACTCCGAAGCCGGAATTTAATCGCTCCAAAGTGCTTGAAACTGAGTGTTTTTGCGGGAACAATTTGCGCGGGGCGTTGGAAAACGCGCGTGAAACTCAAATCTGGAGAGAAAAGTATTGAAAGAGGCAAGAAATGAAGTGAGGCTCGGCTGCCTTTTATAAGCCTCAAGCCTTGGATTGCAAGAGCATCAAAAAGGAGGGAAAAAGACCGAAATGCCCCCGGAAAAAGGGCATGGCCGGCCGGCCCCTTTTTCTAGCTGGCCAGCCATCTGCTTTTTGCAGAAATGGCCGGCCAGCCATTAGCTTTTGTGGAAACCGGTTGGCCACCTCCCCTTGGGAAGATAAACGGCCGGCCATCATGCCCACGTGCTCACCTAGCTCTCTGCAAATTTTGAGGAAGATCGGAGTTCCCGGGACCTGAAAAAGTTCAAGAAAAGTACACTTCCGGTCGGGAAATTGCTCCGTCGGGACTTCGGTTTCAAGTTCTGACATGTGGCTCATCGTCACTCATCAAAATCAAAGTGTATCCTTTTTGAATGAGTTGTAACCTTTCAAAGAAGCAGATCGGAGGCCGCGATTGAGTTATCTTCGCCGAAACACGCTTTTCCGTACTCGTTGTTTCATGACAAATGAACACCCTGATTCGTGCTCGTTTTGTACTATCATGCACATTATCTTGCATTCTCATGAGCATACTCACATTGTCATGCACGTTTCTTGATGTTAATCATACTTCTGTGTTTGAGCATACGTTGTCACGCATGTTCTATTTTTGCATTGCGATGCATTCACTCACCGGCACTGCGTGTGTCGAACTTTCGAAATCACATTAAATACATGTTGTTAGCATATTGTGCTTGTTGCAATTTCTCTCTTTTGCAGGCACGATATTGTATGTACGGTTCAATTGAGGCTGGTGCGACCAGACGAATCGCGCAGGTATCGTATCTTCTCCGTGTGAGACGTGGCGGGGATTGAATAATCCTCCGCATTCTTAACTGCATGAAATGTAGTTGTTGCTTTACATTCTCGCTTAAAACTGTTGCATCTATTTGCGAATATTTGCTTCATTACAGCTTGCTGCATTTGCATGATCATTGGGTTACCTTCGGCTTCTTGCATATCATTTGCATTTTGCCCCCTGCCTGCGGGCATGCCTGCGGGCGCATCTCTGTTTATCCTGTATGTTTGTCTAAGTCTTCGGCCTTGTCAAAAATGGGTCGTCTCTGGGCTTTGACATTCACTCCCGTCACTTGTGACTTCCGAGTTCTGTCAAAGAGGGGCAACTGTAGACACCCCATTTTTGACCGACCTTAAGACTCAGACGTCACCGATTGAGCGCTTGGTGATATTGCATAATGTGCTCGTTCAGAAGTCTCAGAGTCGCGGCCGTGAGCCCTGCCTCCGGACTTCCGAACCCTTTTCTGTGCCTTGTCTCGGTTTGCGAACCAGACTCGGTTTTCTCTGTTTCTTTTTCCGAGGGAAGGGAGAGGTCCCGTAGACCGTCTCTCAAATGTCCGTAGGCTACATTTGGTGGCCGTAGGCCATTTTGCCCATTTCGGAGTCCGGTTCCCGGTTTTCGAAGCCGTCAGGCCGTGTGCCTCGGTTCGGGACCGCTTAACCATCTCCTATTGCTCTGATTTTTGGCATACATCTTATTTCATCCCTTTTGAGGGACACTGGGGGCTGAGAAACACACTTCGAGGTCGAATACCATTTTCGGTGCTTAACAGCCCATTTTCGGGACCCCGAACTGCGTGTTTTGGCCCCGGAACATTCGTTTTGCAACGGTTTTCGTTCATTTTTGGCAGGTACCTCTGTTTTATCACAAGGAAGGTCACTGAAGGGTGGGAGGCCAGCAATTGTTGCAACAACCAGTTATCTCTCTTCCGGAGCCTCCCGGCGCCCGTTTTTCGCACTTCCGGGCTAATGTTGAATACCTTGGAGCTAGTGTTGCCAACTTTCAACCACATATTTGTGATCTACACACCTGAGAGGCCCCTAAAAGTTGGTGGCCGGCCATTAAGGTCACCTGACCCTTTTGACCCCTTTCTTCCGGGCTAATGTTGAACCCCTTGGACCCTTTTTCTTGAACTTTGAACCACATATCTGTGATGTACACACATGAGAGGCCCCTAAAAGTTCATGGCCGGCCAGTAAGTCAACTTGACCCTTTTGACCCCCTCTTTCCGAGCCATTGTTGAACCCCTTGGGCCCACTTTCTTGAAATTTCAACTACATGGTTGTGTTGTACACATATAGGGGTACCTCTCCAATAGCTGGCCGGCCAGAAAATCACCTTGACCCTTTTGACCCCTAGCCGGCCGGCTAGGGGGTGTGGCCGGCCGGCCACCTCCAGCAAAAGTGTGAGGCCGGCCTGCTTCCTTGCACTGTGTACTTTACAGCTGTGGGGCAATATCCCCCAGATATTTCCTGTATCCGGGGGATATTTTGTGGGGGAGTTTTACCCTCCTTTTCCCCCACCTTTACACCCCCTTTTTGATCCTTATAACTAGCTGGTGGCCTCCTTTGCAAGGGTTAGAAAATTTACTCTTCAAGCTTCCATAGCCAACTCCATCTTCTTCCTTCTCAATTCTTCAAAAAACCCTCCCTAATCATCATTCCTTCTACACCACCAAGCTCTACCACCATCATCTCATTTCCAGCAACAAGGAAGGATTCTTGAAGGCTAGAGAAGCTGCAAATCCATCCAAAAAGCAACAAAAATTTGAATCTTCAAGGGTAAGTAACACTTTTAACCTTTTGAACCTTTTTCTTGATCTATTTCTAAACCCCACTTCTTTTTGGTTTCAAGCTCTGGCCCTAACTGAAAAGGGCCATATTTTGAGCTCATCTTCACTTCTCATTAAGGGCTCAACCCTGTTTGAGCCCTCCATAATATACTTGCTTCATTGATCATCTTGTATGTCATGATTTTGCATGCTATTTTTGGTCCATGAGCAATCTGTTTTTGAGCATGTTATAAACTGATATAAGGCTTATTTTGAGCCCCTCTTCAACATTGGAGAAGGTCTCAACATTGTTTGGTGTCTCCATGTGTCACTTGTAGTTATACCCCTTATTTGGCCCCATTTTTGCATAAATTGGAAACCCTCTTTGCTTCTGTTTTTGGACCTTGGTCCGAACTGAAAGTGGTCTTATTTTGGCCTATACTTCATGTTTCCTTCACACTTTTTTTCTGTTTGGTGATTATTTTATATACTTCATGTTATAGCACCTTTTGAGCCTTGTCTTGCATCACATTTTTAGCATGTTTGTATACTGATTTGAGGTCTGCCATATACTGTAAATGTTCATATTTTTGGTCCATCTTCAGTGCTGTAGAAGGAAATTTTTCAATTTGAGTTTTGCTTATACCACTTGCTTCATTACCCCTCTTTTGGCCCCTATTCTTGCATGCTATTTTTCCCTTACTTATACTTGCTGTTTGGCCATGTTTATAACTGTGAAAGTACATCTTTTGGGACTGTCTAGCTTCTGTCTTTGCATTGCATGCCCATATTGTGCATGTTTGGCATAGCTATAGGCCATTTCGGGTGCATAATGTCGCATTTCGGGACATTTCCTTACATTTCATGTCATTTCGCTTCATTTCGGGACTATTTTCCCCCATATTTTAGTGCTGAAATTCCATTAGTATGCTTGCATATCATTTTTTCCATATTTCATCACATTTTAGCATTGCCTCGGTTTGCGTGCCAGTGTGCACGCATTTCGAGGCACTTCATTTTCTGCCGCGGCATCTTATGTGAGTGCGGCTGAGGCTCACTCATGTTAGTATAAGTCCATTTGTCATTTTTCATGTCATTTGCATTGCGTATGCATTGCCTCGGTTTGCGTGCCAGTGTGCACGCATTTCGAGGCACTTCATTTTCTGCCATCGGCATCTTATGTGAGTGCGGCTGAGGCTCACTCATGTTAGTATAAGTCCATATCATGTTTTCATGTCATTCGCATCGTTTTAGCATCATCTCGGTTTGCGTGCCAGTGTGCACGCATTTCGAGGCACTTCATTTTCTGCCATCGGCATCTCATGTGAGTGCGGCTGAGGCTCACTCATGTTGGTATAAGCCCATTTTTCATTTCCATGCCATTTCATTGCATCATATCACTGCCTCGGTTTGCGTGCCTGCGTGCACGTATTTCGAGACACATATCATTGTCTCGGTTTGCGTGCCCGCGTGCACGTATTTCGAGACACTTACCATTACCTCGGTTTGTGTGCCCGTATGCACGTGTTTCGAGGCATCTCATTTTCATTGCATTTACCATTGCCTCGGTTTGTGTGCCCGTATGCACGTGTTTCGAGACATCTCATTTTAATCGCATTCCGTCATTGCCTCGGTTTGCGTGCCCGTGTGCACGCATTTCGAGGCACCCTATTTTCGTAGCATTTTACCATTGCCTCGGTTTGCGTGCCCGTGTGCACGCATTTCGAGGCACCTCATTTTCGTAGCATTTTGCTATCGCCTCAGTTTGCGTATCCGTGTGCACGCATTTCAAGGCGTCTCATTTTTATTGCATTCATGCATTTTCTCGGTTTGCGTGCCCGTGTGCACGCATTTCGAGGCATATCATTTTCATAGCATAGTGCATAATAGGTTGTATCTTAGATCGTATTCTGCCATTTTCTCGGTTTGCGTGCCCGTGTGCACGCATTTCGAGGCATATCATTTTCGTAGCATTGTATATGTTAGGATTGTATATTAGTTGCATTTCATGCATATCATGCATATCGCATCATGTCCGGAATAGGAGTTAGCCCGGGCACGGGACACGAGGTACATTTCGTACTCCGAGTGACGGAATGTGTCTCAATTCCCAGTCACCGACACTCCGGATTATCCGTGATGGAGTTAGGTTTTAGCTGTAGTTTCATGTGCATGCATCTTATATTGAGTTGTGCATTTCGATTCCTCGGCCATCATGCCTCGGTATGCGTGATTGGTGGCACGAGGATCGAGACATGCATATATCTGTGCAAATACATTGCTATGCCCCTTTCCTGCTCTCTGTTTGCAGCAAAATGAAGAATCAGCAACCTTTGGGGGGGCTTGGCACGCATTTCAAGAACAGGTGTAAACAGAGGCTAATTGGGGCATTTCGGTGGATTTCCGCGCAAGACAGTCCGGACATGCATCATCCACCAGAAGCAAGGCAGTCTCTGGCTTGCATGCCAGTTTTATTTGCTTTCTTAGTTAATTCATTAATTAATTAGGATTTTGTAATATTTTGGACTGTAATATTCTTTTATTTGGGGACTGTAATATTTGGACTGTATATTTATTCGGACCCTCCGAGTGAGGGCACAACTGTAATAAGTGTGGGTGAGTGTGATGTATGTCTTCCAACCCCACGTCTTTCTCCCTTTTATTTATCCGCTTACGATGGTTAGATTAGGGCATGTTTAAATTAGCATACAGTATGACAGCATGTTTGCATCATTCATCTGTATCGCATGCACTGGGCTCGGCGCATCATACTAACTGCATCGTACTTTCAATTCCAAGTTGAATATATGGTAGTTGTAACATTTCGTATATCATCTTAGAATAGCCGAGCCTGCTATAGTTGCATTTTGCATGTGTTGCATTAGGCATTTCTGTATACTTAGGATTCATGCATGATTTCTAATAAGTTTCTATTTTGGCTTGGAGTACCCGGTGAGCTTTATGCTTTAGCATCCTTGCATGCGTGTGAGTATTGCCATGAATAGCATGCTTGCCATGAGGCTATGTGCTTATATGATATAACTGCTTGAATGCCTGTGGGTGAAGGTTGGGTTATCTGAATTGGAGTAAATCATCAAATGTTTCAAGCCTACCTGTGGGTAGCAAAAACCTCTTTCAAAAACACAAAATGTTTTGTTCCAATTCAAGCGATCCAGTCTATACTTGTATGCTGTGCGCATCACATAGTAACCTAGGCTAATAAACCGGAATAAGAACTCACAATGTTTTCAAAATTGATATCATGGTTAGTAGAGGCCGGTCTATGACCGGGCGAGCGGGGGTGCTCACGAAGTGACCTTCCCCAATCGTACCCAAGTTCCCGAGCCGAGGCAACTTTGGTGATGACGGACACGTGGCCTTTTGGCACCGAGTCAGGGTTTCCTAAATTTCCCAAAATAAAATATTTAGGTGGCGACTCTGTATCTGGCAAAGCAGTCCATGTTTGGCACTTCTTTCAAAAATCTGTTTTCTTAAAACGATTTGCCGGATTTGGACTCTTTGGTTCAGATTTAGAACCGTGACTACAAAAGTCGAGTCCGAGCTGTAGCGAGGTCCCCCGCGGGCAATGTTACACTAGGTAATGTAAAAGAGGTTAAAATTGGACTAAAAGTGGTAAACAAGAGTAATAAATTGGTTTGGGTTCAATCGGACGTTATATTGAACCTATTGCGTTACGAGTCATTACATGTTCTTTAGTGATGTTAATGATTCGAGAAGCAATGTCTACCACTACCCTTGAGGTAACTCCATGATAGGGAGATAGTTTTGTTGGTCTTTAATTTCCATTTATTGAACCTTTGTTCTATCGGTTCATAGATCATCACGTAACAACCTTGCAAATGATTTGTGAGCCGAATCTAATCCTCCCTTGATCAGTTTCATGATAGGAAGAGGCAGAAAGGACAAACATCTCCTGGAAACACTCTATTTTTGCTCTGTTTCATTTCTGTTGCAGTAGGGCAATATCTAAAAGCAGCGTCCAACCTGCCAAATTTCTTCCCAATCGACCACTTTCTAAGGCCAACCGACCACCCTATTTTGTGCAAGCAGTGTCATTTTCATGGCAGAATAGAGCAGAAGCTGAGGCAAAAACAGATTAATTTTCTAACTGCAAGCATAATAGTTTCTGGTAGCAAAATAGAGAGGTTTTTGGGAGGGCATTCTCATTTGTGTACGTGCGATGCTTCGTTTCCCGTGGTCCTTTAAATTAATGCTTTGATAGTAATACGTTTAAATTAGTTAGATTCGTTCAAAATTGTAATAACTAGTTAAATTTAGTTATTTGTAATAGCTAGTTAAATTAGTTAATTTGGTATTGTAATAATTCGTTTAAATTCGAACATTCAGACCCTCTTACATGATGGCACACTTGTAATATTTGTGTATATCTTCCAACCCCCATTTCTTTCTCTCTTTTATTTATATAATTATAATGGTAGCATCGTGTTTTACATTTTCATATCATTGCCATGCCTCGTATCCATTTGTGCATGCATTAGATTTGATTCATCATTCTAAACTTGTTGTTATTTCCTACTTAATTGAATACGTGTGCTATCGCATGCTTTGAGTTGCGATATATGCTATGTTAATAAACCGAACCAATTCATTGCATTTTGTATGCGTTGCATTAGTCACTTGCATATTAGAGCATGCATTTTTCTAACTATTTCCTTCTATATTAGCTTGCCTCGATTGAGTACTAGGTGAGCATTTTTGCTTTAGCATATTGCATGTATGTTTATATTGCCATATCAAGCATATTACCATGAGGCTACGTGCTTATTTGATATATCTCTTAAATGCCTGTGGATGAAGGCTATTTCGCTTAAGTTGGGATGATTTGATTAATGTATATATGAGCTTGCTTTTTCAAGTAGCACATATTCAAAGCATCTTTTCAAAACAAACATGAAATTAAAACATTCCAATGTGAGTGACTCAGTCTATACTTGTGTGCTTCACATAGTAAGTTAGCATTAATAAATCTGGACAAGAACATATAATGTACATAAAAATCACATCATGATTAGTAGTGGTCAATCTTTGATTGGGTGAGTGAGATGCTCAATTCATGACCTTCCCCTCTCATACATAAGTTCCCGAGCCGAGACACTTTGGTAATGACGGACAAGTGGCCTTTGGCACGTGTCATAGGTTTCCTAAATTTTCCAAAAATATTTAGGTGGCGACTCTGAAATCTGGCAATGCAATTCATTTTCGGCATCTCCGATGATAAATGGATTTTTTTAAAGATTTGCCAGATTCAGACTCATTTGTGTTCTTTCTATTTCACATTGCACTTGTGAAACCAGATTTAGAACTACGGGAGTCCGAACTGTAGGGCTATTGTATCCGAGGAAACTAAACCCCTCCGAGGAACACGAAAAACAAGCTACAAGCACCAATATATTAGCTTCAGATTTTTGTTTTCTTGAATTTTTTTTGTTTTGAAAAACTGTAATCGGAAAGTTAGACCTTCAATTTTGAATGAAAGAAGTTTTATTCAGGACATCGTGGCATGAATGGCATAGCACTTGAGTAGTAAAACATTTTGTTTGTGGATTTGAAATCAAAAGTGATTTATTTTCATTAATGGATTGGTCACTAAGCTTTCAACTGTCCAAATTCAAAATACAACTCGACAACAGACAAACAAAACATAAATAGCTTAAGCACATCACATTAAACTTGTTGGAAAAGAAAAGACTCAAAACAAGACCTAAACGAACAAACCGTTGAGCTTTCCCCATTTGCTGCAACTTTCATTTCTAGACAGAGAGGAATTTTGCTGGTCGGTTGATTAATTGGATAGCTAGCCAATTAATGTGCCGGCTAGCTTTTTTTCATTTTTTTTTGGTACCCTGCCAAAAGGATATAGGAGGAGCAAAAGAGAAGTTGCCGGCCGGCTAAAAAGTTGGACAACTGGCAGGGAAATTGGCCAGCTATAAGGGAAATTGTCCAGGTACCATAAAAAGTTGGCCGACTGACTGATAAATTGGTCGGCCTGCTAAAACAGTGTAACTCAGTGGAAGACATCTATGTTGGCAGTTGTTTTGCACTACCCAGCCCACTACCTTCTATAAAAGGGGATCTCACACTGCTGTTATACCATAGAAATTATAAGCTAAATATTTTGCTCTTGAAAATGGAGAGTTCCCTCATCAGGCTCAAGGCTTGGGTGGCCACCCTAGATGGCATGGATAAAGTGAATTTCATCGGATTTAGCCTAAATCCTCTTTTCTCTTCGAGTCGTGCCCCAATTCAACGTCCGTCTCTTCGTGTAGCTGCTCGTTGTTGGAATTCGAGTACTCATGTATTCCGCTTTCGGCACAAGAGCTTTGTCCGACTATTGAAGAGTTCCGAGCACTAATGGATCTTTCTCAAGATGAGAAAATTATGCCCCGATCAAATTTTGACTATGCACATGCCCTTTCTCAAATGTGCAGTATGGCATTAAATGAATCTCGATCTCTAGCTCATGACAGCAAAGTGGATGTTTTTTGATCTCTAGCTCATGACAGCAAAGTGGATGTTTTTTCCCTGATTCACCGATTTTCAGAAGTCAGCAACAGAATGATCCTCTTTTGCGTGGGCAGTGACATCATGTCCTCCATCTATGTCTTTTAGCACATTTCTTGCTCGTTCCTGGTGGCCTTGAAGCTAGCATCAAATTGGTGGACATAACTCAATGCATTCGGAAGGGTCAGATCTACATTGGCTTAGCGTTAGCCAAGACTTCGACGGGCTTGGATACATTCCATCAACAAGAAACCTTCCAGTTTGGCGAAAGTCCACTACTCCTGCAGGTACTGTTTCCCACCGTTTTTCTCATTTTCTGATACTCACATCACTCTAGCACTCATCACTATTTTTTCACACTCTTGTAACCCTTTGCTTACTTTTCCCTCAACATACTCCTCTCTTTTCTTTAATCTCTCTTTCTTTTAATCCCTTCCCAGATATGGTTGGTGGACAAGTTGAAAGTAGTGGCTCCTTGTGCCCAATATTCAATCAGAGGCTACTCTTCTCGCTCCCAACTAGTGGACTTTTCTTTAGAGGAAGAGTGGTTTAACTAGATGTGTCACAGGTCTGCAGTTGACATTGCTTGGTGATGCCATTGGCTTAAATTGCCCTAGATGACTTATAGCATGTTCCTTCGGCTCGGTGTGTAGCTAATCAGCTTGACCCACTATGTCGTTTACTTCTCGTTCAGGTTCAGAAGACAATTCGAACATGATTAAACTCATCCTATTGGTGAAGTCAAGTACCTTGCTTCATTTCCATTTCAGGCCACACATCTCTCCCGATACATGCCCGCTTGGAGGATAAGAGAACTCTTGGCTCCTGCTAATAGCTTCACTCATACCATGTCTAATTCATATATGCCCTGGCTTGAAGAAGAGGTGCGCGCTGGTGTTGCCCTGATAGTGAAGACCCCCAAAAATGTAAGGAAGAAACAGGAGACTTCTGAGGGTGCAACAAATAAGAGACAGAAGACCTGACTCGACTGTGTCTTTAGTTCATTGCTTTGACTCTTTTCAATTAAAAAAAAAAAATTGTAATCAAAATGGGAGATAGATTTGTAATGCCCCAACCCTTCATATGTTATCGATATTGTCTGTTTTGGGCTATTCCCGCACGGATTTGTTTTTTCCAGTGGGTCACCTATCCCAGAACTACTCTAGCCTAAGCACGCTTAACAGGGGAGTTCTACTAGGGATTTCACCACCTTAGAAAAGGCCTCGATGCTATATAAGGGTCTAGGTTTTTACTTTTATACCCCAGAAACTCCCTTTTCATTCTCGATGTGGGACATTGGGACCTTACACTCTGCCCTCTTAGGGCTGCACATCCTCGTACAATAGCCTGCCAGTTTGCAAGCCCGCCCAAATGCACCAAAAGACGCCAGAGGTCCACATTCAATACTCCGGAGTGTCGACTTTGATACCATTTGAAATGCCCCAACCTTTCATATGTCATCAATATTGTCCGCTTTGGCTCATGCATGAACGAATTTGTTCTTCCCAGTGGGTCACTTATCCCAAAACTACTCCAGCCTAAGCACGCTTAACTGAGGAGTTCTGCTAGAGATTTCACCATCTAGAAAAAGGCCTTGATGCTATATAAGGGTCTAGGTTTTAATTTTTCTAGCCCAGGAACTCCTCCTCCATTCTCAATGTGGGACACTGGGACTTTACAAGATTAGCGTACTTATCCCATCCTCTGTTTTAACACCATGTAATAAAAGTTACGAGTATTGAAAATTTCCCTTTTATGGTTTAATGAATGGCCTGAGTTTTGCAAAAATAAAATAATTTTTTAGGAAATCATTCAATTCCATTAAAATTCATCAAATACCATTTTTGCAAATGGTCATTACCTAACAAACCCAAAATCAACCCTCGAGATGTACAAACTCCAAATAGATATACTAACCCTATATTGCAACTGAACCTTTCATGAAGAAGAGATAGGATAATCAAACTGAATGAAGATAATCCAATCGATCATGGATAAGATAGCCAAGTTGAATAAGGATAGACCAATCAAACATGGACGAGACAAGCATGTTGAATATGATTAAAGGTGAACTTCAGGATGAAGTTGCGTATGTATCCTAAAGATAGGAATCAGGCATCACCTAGTTCATAACTAAGGTTCACTCGAGTATTTTTACTCTCCTTTTGTGCTATAACTTTTGCCAAAGCCGCCCTTCTAAATTTTCGACCTTGCGAGCTTTTCTAATTTTTTCTTTTTTTTCATTTTTTATTTTTACCATTTTCTATTTTTATGCCCTAACTTTTGCCTGGGTCGCCATTTTGGGTTTTCAGCCCAGCAGGCCTCTCAAATGCAGTACTTTTTTAGCTTGTCCATGTTGATTAGTTGCGAGAACTCCAAACCATCCAAATCTATGAGAATAACTGCTCTTCTTGACCAATTTGACTTGATGATGTAGGGACCCATCCAATTAGGTCTGAACTTGCCCTAGGATCGTGGATGGGAGCTCGATTATCCTTCAACACTAAGTCTCTTTCCTTCAAAATCTTGGATTTGACCTTTCTGTTGAATGCTCTGGCAATCCTGCGTTGATACCTCTAGGCATGGTATAACGCCTTCAATCTTCGCTCATCAAATAGTATCAACTCCTCAAATCGGTTTTGTTTCCAATCAGCTTCTCCTATCTGGCATTCAACCATAATCCTAAATGAAGACACCCCTATTTTAATTGGTAAAACAGCTTCCATTTCATATACCAAAGAGTATGGGGTTGTCCATGTAAACGTTAGGATTGATGTCCTGTATCCCCAAAGTGCAAAAGGCAGTTGTCTGGCTAATCTCTATAGGTTTCCTCTATCTTACGTATAATGGTCTTGATGTTCTTATTTGCAGCTTCAACAGCTCCATTGGCTTGCGGTCTGTAAGTGGAGTGGATGACTTGTGAAAGGTTACACCATACTTTTCTAGTAGGATTGCCACCTCCCCTTTAAAATGTGAACCATTGTCTGAAATGATTTCATTCAACACTTCATACCTGCAGATGATGTTATTTTTGATGAACTTAGCCACCTGCGTTGCTTTCAATACTAAATACGACTGCGTTTCTACCCACTTGGTGAAATAGTCAATAGCAACTAGAATGAATTCATACCCATTTGAACCCTTTGGTGCGATCGCTCCAATGACGTCTATGCCCTAAACTAAGAAAGGCCAAGACAAAGTCATGTTGTAGAGTTTTGATGGCGGGATATTCATGCAATTAGCATGGATTTGACATTTAGGGAAAAATCTCTTTTTCTTCCAAAATCAATACCGAGTATCAAAATCCACCACTTCATCACAACTCAACTTTATTTTCAACACCACAATCATTTCCAAGAATTCATTTGAAAACCCCTCTTTTGATCTTTAACCCAAAATCCTAGATTTGTTTCAAAAATTTCCAAAATCACAATATTGTTTAAAAATAGCAAATAACTAAGTTAAAACTCATAGAAAGTGCAAAGAATCCCTACCTCAAGCTTAGAAAATGAGAGAGAGAGAGAGAGAGAGAGAGAGAGAGAGAGAGAGAGAGTGAAAGAAACTCAAAGATGCCGAAAATCAACTTTGCTTTGATTAGAATGAAGCCTTCGTCGAGCTCTACCTTTTTAACAAAGGGACACGGGTGAAAAGGCCGACGGATCTAGGTATATTTGAGTGAAATAAATGAGTTTTAGAGAGAGAGTGAGTGAGAAAATAAGGTTTTGAAATGTTTATAGAGAGAGAGAGATGAAAAAGTGACTCAGAAAAGTAACTTTACGAATTGATATACGTGCAGACCGTTCGAGCGCAAGAAGTGTCGCTCGAGTGACCAGACACAATAAGTTGCACTGCTCAAGTGCAAAAAATTTTGCTCGAGCGAAGAATACCACCTCCCATAAGTTTTACAAATAGAGAACCACTGCTCGAGCATAAAAGGCTTGCTCGAGCAAACATTGCTCAAGTACAAAAAATACCGCTTAGGCAAAAAATGCCAACTCCTAGTATCTCTGCAGACCTGCAAAAGTATTGGAAGTTCACAAGGATCACTCGAGCGCAAAAAGTGTCGCTCGAGCAAAGAAGCAAAATTCTGGGCAGCAACAGTTTGAAAAACAAGCTACCAACCTGTTCCAAACGTAACCAACACTTCCCAATAGCCAAACTCAAAGAGAAATAAAGGGAAACAAAACAAGAACAACTATATAAGGCAATGAAACCCGGATACAAAACATAAAATGGGTTGGGTCTAAACCAGAGTCTCTATAAAGTTTGCCCACTTTACTCAATAACTATGGACTTGGAATTTTTTTTCCCTCTTGAAGAGCTATTAATCATTTAGACCATTTTAACAATTATTTGAATTTGAAATATTTATAAAATTAAATATGATCTTTTGACTAATATTTTCATTTAAACCCTAAAAGAATATATATATACATGCGCTTTTCTTGTCTTTTATTATTTTTTAATTTATTTTGTAAATAAATAATATAAAAATTAAAATTAATATTTTATAAATTGACAAATCAGACTAGATTATATTAAAATTCCTTATTCTAAATTAGTCAAAGAATTAAAAAAAAAAATTTAAAATTTCAACTTATCAATATTATGATCTAAGCATCGTTTGGGAAGTTGGATTAGGATGGGTTGGGACTAAAATAGTCATAAAAAAATAAAATAATTTTTTTAATTAATAAGACAAAATATCACATCCAAAACATAAATATTTTATTTTTTCCCTTATAAAAATTTAAAAAGTCAAAAAATCTATTCCAAACAAAACTTTTTAATCTCAAACTCAAATAAATAAAAAATTAAAAAATTAAGAGCCAACTTACACTCCAAACGAAACCTGAAAATGGAGAATACCTTGTAACTTGAAAAGGAGGAGGCTCGAATGGCCCTAATGGGTGTTTACCAGACGACTGGCCGGATGAAGGGCCGAATGTTCATCCGGACGATCGGATGAAACATTTATTTATCATGACTGTTAGCCTTCTCGCCAGACGATCGATAAAATAAATTTTAAGCCATTCAAGCCAAATTCAAATCCGAACTGTACAGTAATACTCCTAAAAATATCCAATTGGATCAGAGTGATCAAATCATGGCCACCCTCTAGCTGTACACCACTACTGGCTGCACTGTAAGTATGAAAGCTATAATTAGGATTTTGGTTTGTCATCTAGTTCTAGGAATAATATGTGCCAGCTACCTTGTTTGTTTTGCCCATATTCCAATTCGAAGATTATGTGCCAGCTACTTCGTTTGTTTTGCCCCATATTCCAATTCGAAGATTAGATTAGATCAAACCGCAGCCAAGGCCAGGAACTGAGTTCTGAAAATTGTTTCTTTCCAAGGATTTTTTTTTTTTTTGAGATAATTATTACAAAATCCAAATTAAAGAAGGTATAAGATATTAGGTTTAATGAATATTTTTTATTAATGAGAAGTTCACCCTTTGCGAAATAGTTTGGTGATAAATCTTTTTATTTATTTTGAATAACATTTTATTTTTAATTTTATTCTTAATTTATCAATTGATTTTCATTGACTATCTATTCATATTATTTTCTATCTGTTCAAAATTACATCTATTTGTTCAAATTATTTTCCATTTATTCAATTTTTTCCCTATCTATTCAAATTTTTTGACTATATGTTTAAATTTTTTTTTTCCTTATATGTTCAAATAGTTGTCCAAGTTTATTATTTATTCAATTTTTTCATTTATCTGTTTAAATCTATCTGTCCAATTTTTATTATCTGCTCAATGTTTTCCCCTGAATTTTATTTGTTAATTTTTTATCTATTCAAATCTTTGTTATTAAAATACACCAAATTACTATATGTTCAAATTTTGAACAAATCTGTTACAGATAACAGATCTGTTCGACAACATTTTTTTTTTATCCAAATAAATATGTTCAACAAGAGATCTAAACAGATTTTAAAAAATAATAATACAAAAAGAAAAGAGCTGATCTGTTCAAAATTTTCATTCTCAAACACACGCCCACACATACAAATGATCCATTACCTATACAAAATTAAGCTACCAAAAGTGAAAAAAGCAAAAGGCATTTTCAAAGAAACAAATCCAAGAACGAAGTTGATGTTAGGGAGTAGTGCTCCTTCAAGCTCCAGATCCATATTTGGATCCAACTTCCCTCGTTGTTGTGGACTTAGACGGCCTGTAGCTTTCGAAGCTCATATACTTTGGGAAGAATAGGTTAGTGGCACCGCCGAAGCCTGCCACTGACCTATGGCGGCAATGGAGAAATCTTCTCACTCATACCTTCCTTCGTCACCTATCGTGTAGGCCGTGATTTTTAACCCTGTGATTGTTGATAATCCCGATATTTCAAGCTACCAGCCTCACGTCCACGATCGTTGTGAGCCTCCAGCGTTGATTCCTCTTCAAATGAATAAAATAGAGTTAAAGGTTGATTGTTGTTTGGAGAAGGGACAGAAGAGAGGAAAGAGAAAGAAAAATGGAGAGATTGAGAGAGAAATGAGTGCTTGATCTATCAATCTATTAGAGAGATAGAGAGAGAAAGTGAGTTTGATTTTCAACAGATAATGATTTTCAACAGATAATACGCGTGAATTTAATGAGAGTTTGAAGAGAGACAGGGTTAGTTTGGTCATTTCATAAAGTTTATTCTTATGGCCTTAATGTTTTATCATCAGGACTTTTGGATAAAGAAAATTTAAATTTAGATTTATCGCCCGAACGAGCTTTCTTTTGTTCATTAAAAAGTAAAAAAATAATAATTAAAAAAATCCTTAAAATGTTTGATCGAAATAAAGTCTAGCGAATAAGATGGCTTGAAAATGGAATTCATTCTCTTTTTTGTTTTATTAAGATAAAATTCAGTCATGCTGATTTTTGAGATAAAATAAATATATCAGTCACATATTATTTATTAAATTATTAAATTTTTTACAAAATATGCCAACTTTTATTACTTTAATAATTTAAAGATTTGTGTAGTAAATAATATACACACATAAAAGCTTGTCTGGTTTAGTCTTGAAATTTTTGTTTTTCATTTTCTTTATCTTAAATAATTATTATTTATATATATATTTTAGTTGATTTTTTATTTTTAAATGCACTTAACCTAAATATACTTACAAAAATAAAATATAAATAAATTTTGTAAAAAATATATATTAAAAAGTACACAAAAAGTAACTTTTTTCACATTTCATAATACTTGGGAGTAGACGCAGAATTCATTTTATTAAAGTTTTTGGAATATATCATAAAATTTGAAGTCTGCTTGTGAATTGTTTTAGACTGCTGTACAATCAATATTAAACCAACTTGAGAGTTAAGATATAAAAGCAGCTTATTTCAGCTTTTAGCTTAATTTAAGCTATTTTGATGTGTTTGGTTTAGCTTATAGCTTATAGCTTATAGCTTTTTGAAAGTCAGAAATCAGCTTATTCTTTGAGTGAGGCAGGAGATGCTTAATTTATAAGTCAGAAATTAGTTTATGTTCATAGTTATAAGCTATAAGCTGTTTAGGCATAAGCTATAAGCACTTTCCCACAGCTCTACCAAACAGGGTCATAGTGATCAATTTTGTAACCTGAAACTGTGGAATCAATGTAGAACCAAATCACTAGTCTTTTTTTGGTTTGGTTCTAAAAATTTTATGATTAAGTTTGAATTTTAAATTTTCTAGAATCATAGATACCAATTTGATTCTTGCTATCATAAACTTTCTTTACCACTGTTCAAGGTTGGTAATACCATAAGATTAAGATAAGAACTATTAATACATGGGATAAAGAATGAAATTATATATATATATATATATATATATTTTGTTATGAAATATTTGGATAACCATCAAAGAGATACAATTGGAATTCTAATGAGTTTTTGGGCCAAAGCGTAACTAGAGGAAAGCTTTATCATGTGGGTAGTGTGGTATACCATGGGGTAAATCACATGATGTGGTGAATAGTGGTGAATAGTGAGGGTCTTATCACCTATAAATAAGTGAGTTTGCATAGTAATGAAGATATAGAAAAATTGTTTATTAAATGTGTGGTCCTTTATTTCATCTTCTATTATGATTCTTTCTTCTTTATTTTCTTTAGTTTTATAACACGTTATCAGCACAAAATTCTGACCAACTAAGAAGGAAAAGTGGAATCACATACAAATAAGGGTAGTGTGGTTTTTTTCCAAAGTGGTTGAGGTAGAAATATATTTTAAATAAATACTTTATAAGAGCGGTTCATGATAAGGCTAATTCTATATTTTTCTTAATATATTCACGCAAAACTAAATATATTATTGTTGTTGTGTTGAGTGCACAAATATGTCAAATCCTTCAAAATCAGAATTCATAGATCTTGATATTTCGAAAAATTTATTTATCTTAGATACTTGATATTAAGATCCACCTTGAGGCAATGGATCTTGAAGATAGCATTAAAAATGAAAATGAAGCATCCCTGAAGGATCGCGCAAAGTCAATGATATTCATTCGCCACCATCTCCAAGAAGAATCAAAACTACATACCCCACGATAATAGATTCACTATTTTTGTTTAATAATTTGAAGGAGAAATACGAATACCAGAAGACCGTAAACCTCTCAAAAAGCTCTTTATAATTGATTGTACATGAAGTTGCAAAATTATGAATGAGTTAGTGAGTACAATCTATAGAATATGTGTTGAAATATTCACGCTGATAATATGCTCCTGTAGTAGCAATATAAAGAGCGTCGATCTACAAAGTACTCTAAATTGATTTCATGCCTTCTCGTGACTGAACAAACTAAGCAACTTTTATTGAAAAATCATCAATCCTGCCTTACTGGCTCTATTCCATTCCCTAAAGAGAATGAGATTGCATTTCATGGTCATGGACGAGAGAGAAGTCGTGATTTTAGACATGGCTAAGGTAAAATTATAGAATTCGTAGGGGACATGTTCAGAAACATTCGAGCAAAAATATCATGTTATTCCACCTGAAGTGGAATAATCACAAGATATCATAGGAAAAATGAGAAAGTGTACATAATAAAATCTTTCAAGAATGATGTATGTATATATACATGTATTCATGTTGCATATGCATGGGGCATATTGCATGGCAAATAAATCTATTAGAAAAGAGAGTGATTAATATGCCTAAATAATTATTGTTCATCTTTTTCACCCAGAAGTTCACTATTCATCATTGTGCATTAGTTTAACAATTTTCTCAAAACACTATTCATCAACAGTATTTTACTATTAAAATCTTTTTCACTTGCAGCATCTGCCTTCTAAATAACAAGCCTCAATAAAATAAAAAAAAAAGAAGAAGAGATTATTGGTAATGAAAATATTCACACTGGTTTCTGAATATTATATTTGTTTTGGTTATGTTTTTGGAATTTATATTTTCCTGTTTGATCATGTTTTGGAAATGATGATCAGCTATCTATATACATGGATTGTATTGAAGTATTGACTAATTTTAAAATGGTGAATAAAATATTAATTTAGTAAATAGTATAAACACACTTATAATTCTTTGTAATGAAAAACATTTGATGATGACAAAAGCTAATGTAAAATTTCAAATTCTGCAAACTTGATTAAAAACTCTGGAAGAGCCAATATTATGATTGTCAAATGGAATCAAATTTGATATTGATGAAATATATTCTAGCAGATCTATAAGACATCTGTTAAATTTTAAAGATATATGTCGTATTAGTTAATGAAACCATAATAAAGGTAAAGAAGAATATCTATATATTACTACTGAAGTTGATTGATATTTATATGAGTTGTATTATACAGCAATAAAAGCAATTGAATCAAATGTTAAGATACTCCAAAAGTGCTCTAACTTAATGCACCAGAAGTGTTATATTTATAATCCAAAAATGCATTCATGTCAGGGCACAATTTCTCTGAGCATCCGAGATCTATAAGGATGTATTAAATTATTAAAAAAAATCAAATATGACATCCATTAAAGAACTAAAAGATTCTTTTACCAAGAGATTATCCATCAAGTGATTATCCATACTGTGTCTGGTCACTGAAAAAATTAATTATTAGACTATTCTATTCATATCAACATGGACTATTCGTTATTTCATAATTTTGATAGATATATTAACTAGATAGTCTTATTCGTAACACACCTTTTAATGATTATTGCATACATATTGGTACTGATGTCAAGCATCTTACTGCCCATGTTCATACTCAAAATGGTATAGTTTAATTTTAATTAAATGGCTTTAGTTGATCGCTTAACCTTTGCTTATGAAAAATAAATTACCAACTGTATACATGAATACTCACCATTATAGCTTGTATTTGGTTAACCATTAAATGTTATTCATTTAGAGTGTTTGGTTATGTTGTATATATTTCTATTGCACGCCCTTATCACAATAAAATCGGTCATCAACGTAAACTTGGAGTTTATGTTAGTTTATTATTAGATATCTTGAACCCTTAACATGCAATGGATTTAGAGCACGCTTTGTGAGTTGTCATTTTGATAAAACAGTCTTCCCATCATCAGGGGGAGAAAAGTCACAGACTAAAACTCGATGTGAAATCACTTGAAATAATTCGATGTTATCTTATCTTGATTCTCGTACTAATCAATGTGAACTAGAAGTTCAAAAGATTATTTATTTGCCAAGTAAGCAAATCAATTACCAGATGCTCATACCGACACTAAAAATATAATAAAATCCTATATTTCAGTTGCTAATGCTCTAACAAGAATTAATGTTCCTGAAGGACAATCTGCTGGTATACCTGTAAATGTATCTAAGTCAAGCCAGAAGAGTTGTAGACTTGTCGGTGCAAAAGACAAAGTTTCTTAAAAGAAGATGACAATTGGTATTCCTGAAGAGATCATATCTAGCACTCCTGAAGAGATTATATTCGCGCTCCTAAAGAGGTGCTTTAGAAGAGATTATACCTAACACTCTTGAAGAGGCTAAACTCACGAAAAATTCTTAATGCTCCTGGAGAGGTTAGACCCACAAAACAGACTATTATAATAAATCTAATCTAAATCTCCTACTTATAAACCTCCTGAAAGAGAACCTCTAGAAAAAGAATCTCCTGAAGAGTTATCTCTTGAAGTAGAACCTCCTGAAGAGTTATCCCTTGAAGTGGAAAAGGTACCTGAAAATAATGAGATCTCAATACATTATATAAGTACAGGAGATATTTGTGACAGAAATGAAATTGTTGTCGACAACATATTTTCATTTAACGTTGCTCTTGATATTACCAAAACTAATGGTGAAAGCATTGCTAGAAGTGATGATAATAATAAACCACAAACTGTCAAAGAATGAGGATGTAGAAATAATTGGCCAATGTGGGAAAAAAATAAAAAATAAATAAAACAATACAAGTAGAATTAAACTTGCTTATAAAAACATGAAGCATTTAGAATTGTAGTCTAACCCCCTGAAGGGACATAGCCTGTCAAATATAAGTGGGTATTGCTGGATATAAGTGGGTATTTGTACTATAGTGCAATGAGAAAAATGAAATTGTTAGATATAATGCACAACTTATTGTGCAAGGTTTCTTGCAGAAACTTAGTATTAACTATGAGAAAACTTATTCACCCGTTACAAATGCAATTGCATTTAGATTTCTCATCAGCTTGGAAATCATAAAAAAATTAGATATGCTTTTAAGGGATGTGGTTACAACAATTTGATGGATCACTAGATAGTGATATATATATATATATATAATTCCTAAATGATTTAAAATGCTAGGGCTGAGCAAGGAATCCGTGAAATCCGTAATCCGATCCAGTCTAGTCCAATCCAGTAGGTTTGGATTGATTTTTTGAATCCGTGGTTCGGTTCCGGATTGAAAAATTAAAAATCCGTAATTCACAGATTGGTTCCGGATTGAACCCCACGGTTCCGGATTGGAACTGATCCGGACCGTATACAAATAGTCTATATTTTTATTATACACCCTCCTGCATAGTGACTTCTTTGAATTCATATAAAATTTAAATCCAAACCTAAACTTTCTTCTTTTATTACTTTTGTTTGCTAGTTTTTAATGTTAATTTATAATGGTCTAAATACTTATGGTGGAACTAGTTTTCTTATGGTTGTTTAAATTCTAGAATAATTTGTCGCTATTATGAAAAGACATGTTGCTATTGTGAAACTAATATGGTACTATATTTATATTTTTATGAAATTAAAGTGTTATATATATTTTTTTGTTATTTAATTATGTAAATCCGTAGTCCTAAACCGATCCAATCCGTGTTTAAATGGATTGGTTCGGATTGGTTCTACGATTTAAACGAATTGGATTGGTTCCAATTTTTCAGGATCTGGTTCCACGATTTAAACGAATTGGATTGGTTCCAATTTTTCAGGATCCATAGATAACGGATTGGTCCTGGTTTTACTTCAATCCGGTCCAATCCGGACCATGCTCACCCCTATAAAATGCTAGAAGCATTTAATTCAAAACCCAAAAGTGAGGAATCCAAATTTGCAATTGTTGTAGTATATGTTGAAGATTAAAAACTTGTGGAACTCTAGAAGAACTTACATAAACTGTAGAATATTTACTTAGCAAAACGAAATTTTGTATCGGCCTACAGATCAAACATTTGCCAAATAAAATTCTTATTCATCAATTAAAAGGTTCTTAAGCACCTTTATATGAAACAAGCTCATACATTAAATACTCCAATGGTTTTCTCACTCTCCAGAAAATGGTGTAGAAATTCTTGGTCCTAAAATACTATATCTCAATGCAATCAGTGTTATTATGTAACAAATTGTACCAGGCCCAATATTGCATTTGCAGTCAATTTATTAGCAAGATATAATTCTACATCAACTCGAAGACATTGGAATGCAGTGAAACAAATATTACTTTATCTTCGTGGAACAACTAATATGGATTTATTTTATTTAAATGAATCAAAGCCACAACTAATTAGATATGCAGATGCTTGATATCACTTTGATCCACAAAAAATCATATCACATACAGGATATATTTTTACCAATGGAAATACGGTTATATCTTGGTGATTAGTAAAACAAATATTGACTGCTACTTCTTCAAATCACTCAAGGATACTTGTAGTTCATCAAGCAAGTCAAGAATGTATTTGACTTAGATCCATGATTTATCATATTCAAGAAAACTGTGGATCACCTTCAACAAAAAATAGTCTAACCATATGATATGAAGATAATGTTGCATGTATCACACAGATCAAAGGAGGCTACATCAAAGATACACTCAGGTGATAATCTGGCAGATCTATTTACTAAAGCACTACCTACTACAACGTTCAAAAAGTTGTGCATAATATTAGAATGCGTCGACATAAAGATTTATTATGCAACTTTGAGGGGGAGTCATCCATTTAAGCAGATTTGTAGATTGTACTTTTTTTCTTTCGTTTAAGATTTTTTCCCACTGGGTTTTCCTTAGCAAGGTTTTAATGAGGCAATCTAAACAAATCACGTACCATAATATTGTACTATTTTTCCTTCACCAAAGGTTTTTTCCCATTGGGTTTTCCTTGGGAAGGTTTTAATGAGGCATATATGGTTATCCAATAGGGAGTGTTGTGAAATATTTGGATAACCATCAAAAGAGATGCAATTGAAATTCTAAATAGTTTTGAGCCAAAGTGTAAATAGGGAAAAGCTTTACCATGTGGGTAGTATGGCATACCATGTGGTAAATCACTCCATGAATAGTGAGGGTTTTATCACCTATAAATAGGTGAGTTTGCATGGTAATGAAGATATAGAAAAATTGTTTATTAAATGTGTGGCCTTTTATATTTCCTCTTCCATTATGGTTCTTCCTACTTTATTTTCTTTAGTCTTATAACATATATCATGAAAATGCTTATAATATTGGATAAATTATATTGGTAATCCCTATACATTCTATTACTTGTGCCATTTTAGTTCCTATATTTTCAATTAGCTCAATTTTGACTTAATTTTAGATTTTGTGTCAATTTTATCCAATTGAAAATGCCATTAAGGTTTTTGACCAAAAAAACTTATTGAATTATAGTTGAGGTCAAGTTATTGAATTGATTAAATTTATAATTTTCCTTCTAAAAATATGACACATATTGTTTGTGTGCGCATTTGCCATACAAATATTAATAATTAGACCAGTAAAAAATAGTAATACTATGGTCCCAAAAATATTATCCATAATTTTACCTAGAAATATCATTCTATGATTCATATTTGTTTCACACTTGGTTCCACACTTCATCAATTCAATCTACAGCACACAAACATACTATCCAGAAAAATTTTGGTAGTTTAGTCAGGCACCATAGCATTTTTCAGTAAAAAATTCATGGTCAAAATTAATTCAATTCAAATTAGAGAGATCAAAATGAAATAAGGGTCAAATTACATGACCAATAGTGTAATTTTTCTTATATTACTTAATTAGAATGATATATATATATATATATATATGGATAAATATGTAAGATGAGACAATTATTTTATTTTTTTTATATAATTGAAAACAACAAAAGAACAAAAAAAAAAAAGAAGTGTTAATAAAGTGCAAAGGACAACAACTAGGTAGATGAAACTAGAAATTTCATTCCTTATTCAAAGTACATCACACAAATATCCAACACCCACAATTATGTATTTATTTTAGTTTACACTCAAACATAATGCAGAAATGTCATACTATTAATTTTACACATTTTTTTTTTTCATTTTTTGGTCTTTGGTTTCTCTCAAAACACATACAACTCAGAATCATATCATATAGTTTGTAAAATTGTAGATATTTAAGGGCACTTGCGTCTGCCGCCATGGGTCGTCATGGTGTAATAACAGGGACACACCTCTTGGTTACCGGAAGTACCCGGTGGTACACAGTTGCAACGGGCACAGCAGGTCCCGCATGCCCTCTTGCACATTTTCTGCCTCGATGCTAACCGACACCTGGCAACGCATGCAGCTCCACAATCTAGAAAAAAAAATTAAATAAATAAAATTATTAACAGTTAATTACTCCTATATTAGTAGTTTTTTTTATTATTTATTATTATTATCACTATTAGACCTATTTGAATAATGGGTTGTTGATAATTATAATTGAGTTTGTTATTTTTTAGATTTGCGAGTTAAGTTCTCAAGCTTTCAAATTGTCTGATATCGATACTTTTTGTAATTTAAATTCATATTTGTCAGGAGAGACAAGATTAAAAAAGATAGATGATCTCACCAATTACATATCATTTTTTTTTTCAATTTTCTTAATACGATGAGATTATTGATCGGAATCATATATCATCGAATTATTTGGTTAAAATAGAATAAAAGATTGAGAAATAAAAAAATTAAAAAATATATATATACTATTAAAGGGTGAAGGGAAGATAATCCCAAAGGGGGTGACGGGCTTTAATAGTTCTCATATAGCTGTTCTAAAAAAAATAATAATAAATATATATATATATATATATAGCCCTCATGTAGAGGAATAACAGTCTAAACCAAACTGCAAGTCTAACCAAACAGACCTTGAAATTTGGAGAATTGAAGGATTAAATTTTGAGCTGCAAGCAACACATCTCCTAATCAAATTTGGCCATGTTTGTCATAAACATGCTCCGAAAGCTTTGATTTTGTCATTCATAAAAGCTCATTATTTGATTGAGTAAAAAATCTGACCTAATATTAAGGCATTATTTGACATAAATTAAATAAATACACTTATTTAGATAAGTATACTTATGTGAGTCTTCTTTTCGTGAAAAATAAAAAAATATACTTATTAAGATCATACTAAACACCTCTTAAATGGTAATGCTATGGTACAAACCCCTCAAAAGGTGTGTATCATATGTACTCTTGTTATGAATTTTTGTAATATATATTATGTATTGTAATGGTATATGTTATATAATTTTTTTGATAAAGTTACAACAATTTGTGATTTAAAAATAAAATTAATGCATTTTGTGATAATATTACACATATGATAGACACAAAAATAAGTAATATTTACTACCATCAAATATGATAGAGATGTGTCTATAGAATTTCCTGTCTAAACAAAAAGTTTGAATTTTAAATTTTAATTTTAAAGTCTCAACTCAATAGACACAATCTAAAAGTTCAAACTGGACTCTTCAGTCCTAAGAGAAATCAATCTGATTATGATTATAATTCCATGAGACTTGGAAATGTAAAGAAAACGCAAATATACCCATTTTCTGGACATAAGAAGTCTGAGAAAGATTGGTGTTCTCCTGTAATTCCACAAAACAAGTATATAGGTTAGTAAAAATTGATCAAATACTTCAAAAATTAAAAAGGAAGCAAAGTAAAAGAACTTATTTACATATACATAATATGTTCTACTGACTTATTAAGGTGATGATGAGATCCTACCGTTTCATCAGCAGCATCAACGAGATGGAGAAGAAGAAGAGAAACAACAAGTGAAGCTATTAGAACCTTAGGGATGGCCATGGCTGCTAATAAAGAGTATTTGAATTGAACCAAAACTCTTTCTTGTAGGAGTTGATATGCATGAATAATGAAGAAAGTGTTGTATTTATAGAGAAAAAGAGAGGTAGTAAAGAACAAGTTGGGTGTCATCCTAGGATGATAATGAGGACATAGGATTGGGGTTGTGGTAATTGGTTTAGTCTGTGGCCAAGGCTTAGAGTTTGGGATACTGTGTACTCCTTTTAGGCCCCGTTTGAGGATTTACCTTTTTAGTCAAAAAGTCAAAAAGTTATCATTTTAGTCAAAAAGTCAACAACTCATACAAAAAAGTCAAAGATTCTCTTTTCTCTCTACTTTTTGCACATCTTTTCGTAATTAGCCAAAAAGTCATCCCAAACATATAAGTTTTTTTTACCTACTTTTTTAGCCAAATAGCCAAAAAATTACTAAATTAGCCTGTTCCCAAACGAGGCCTTAATATCTCATTTGTTATCACTACTAAAAAAATCACTTTTTGCGACCGCTATAAACCGTCGCAAATAATAAAAAAACAGTCGCAAAAGACCTTTTGCGACGGCCCATGCGACGGCAAATGGGGGTCGCGAATGTGGGGGTGGCAAATACTTTTTGCGACGGCAAAGCAACGGTCGCAAATTATTCGCGACCGCCTAAACTACTTATGGCGACCACTATTTTTCCGTCGCAAAAAACAAAGAAAAACACTAACATGATTTCTGGCGACCATCTTGTTACCGTTGCAAAAAAAAAAAAAAAAAAAAAAAGAAAAGAAAAAGAAAAAGTGTAACGTTAAGCACTCTAAGAGTAGTAATGACAAGAATTTAGACGAGTATAGCATTGTAGTTTAATCAGGCATTCCATTTGAGTTTCAAAATTGGAGTCATATGTGAGTTATTACAACTAAAAACTTGGGAAAAATTCTATTATGAAAAAAATACAATCCATTGGAAAACAGCTCTTTGTTGATGTTAGGGTGCGTCTTGAAGAGGACACCTGCATTGCCTCCAGTCTCAACCTGAAAGTAAAGCAAGATGTTAAAGCATGCCATTAGATAAAGCATCAGAATTTAAATCTACAAACTCAACTCATGAAAAAAAAAGTATGCACTTCTAAAGATACCACAAAAATTGGCTTTAAAAGGTCATTAATCTTTTAACAGCAGAAATAAACTTAAGGCAACATTATAGTCTGTAAATATGGTGAAGAACTAATCTCCTGTTTGAATTTCCAACTGAAATTGAATGGGGCCATTCCTTTCTCACAAAAAAATTTAACTTAAAACTCATCACCTTGAACTGTTATTTCCATAAAGCCTATAAATGACCATATATGAAAAAAATTATAAAATAGAACTCTACTTGAGATTACTCTGTAACACAGTTGACATATAAAAATACAGCAGGATTTAGATAGGAAAAAGAAGGAAACATGAAGTTATACCTGAGAGTTGATCTTTGAGAGATATTATACCATGTCCTTCTTTGAGATTTAATTGCACCTGTTTGCCACACAGTTCTAGGAAAATGAATAACACAAACTGGTGGAAAAGGAATAAAGCATCAGACTCACTTAAGAAGAAAACAAACTCCACATCTACTTATTCATTTTCACAACCATATACAAGGAAACTAAAATTTATAAACATTTTTTAATTTAGTTTATGATTCGGTCACAACCACTTTTCCAAAATTGCAATTTAGTCAAGATTCACAAATGTACTAGTCACATATTTGGGAATTATATAGTTGCAACAACCTCCCATTGGGGGGTGCAAATTCACTTCAGAACAGCAGTTCCACACTTCAAAGTAAGAATTGCATTAGAACCTCGCTCTCATCAGAAAGAACTGCACTCCCAACTGGGATGGAATATAGCTAGGTGTTGATACAATTTTTGGTGAGGGTTAACCTTGGAAACTACTCCAGCAGTGGTGATGCTGCTCTAGCCATCTTTTCATACTCCTGGTATCTCAGGCCTAAAGCAAAGATCTTGGAAGCTTGTATTCACCGATCAAGAAGTGAAATGTTCACTCAAGCAGTCATGTCGAGACAGACTGCTCGTTTCACATGATCTAAGAGCAAACAGCTACTTATGTGCACTACAAACTTTCTCGTACGTGTGATTAAGTTCATGGTTGTGATATGAATTTTATCTAAATTGAGTTTGAGAAAATCAGGAGGTTGGTTTATTTCTTCTGAAGGCCCACTCCAATTCACCCTCGCCTTCTTGCTCAGCTTCAACTAAGGCCCACTACTTTTTTTATCGGTAACAATTGAACTCAGGTTCACCATTTTTCTTTTTTCCTTCGGGGGTAACAAATGACAAAACAGAATGTACAAATATTACATGGAAACGAAAAAAGAAAAAAGAAAAAAGAAAAGGCCTCAAATACATGTGGCAAAAAAGGGACTTTGTTATATAGGGTTTGAAGCATGGACATAATAATCATTTTGACATGCATAGTTCAAGCAATTACGTAATAAAGATCATTTCTTTAATTTTTATTTCAATTGTTTACAATAAGCACTTGTGATCAGTTCTTTAGTTCTTATTTCAATTGTTTCCAATTAGCACTTAGAATTATCCGCAACAATTGAAATAACTGTTCAAATGTTATCCTGACATTATCTAAACTTTCACAAAGAAAAAAACACCCATTGGTCATCATCAACAAGGCATTCATATCACATAATTAGCAAAAGAAATGCAATTTATTTAATTTAAAAACTAACCTGGAGGAAGGGATTGCTTCAACTTGTCAGCCTTCTCAGAATCAAACACACAAAGTGTGTAGAGGTAACTGGCACAACGAACCTTGAACTTGACAACATCTTTGCTCCTCTTGATTTTCACAGAACGTGCATCCTTCCTTCTGGCAGTTAGAAGGAAGTCCTTGATCTCATGGATTTGCTTTGGCTGTCATATATAAAAGATTCAAATAAATAAAAGAATAATCAGCAAATAAATGTAAAATCTGAGTCCCCAAAATATTCATTAAAATCAGGATATATATAATAATGATGAACAAACCACAATCCCCAAAAGCAGCAAAGATTTTATTTTTATGTTTCAATTACAATTCAAAGAAAAAAAAACAGCAATAGTAATCTTAGCTTGACTACAAAACGAACCAATTAACGAAAGAATGCATGAACCAACTTGATTGGGTTATAGCTACACAAGAGTAGAGAGAGAGAGAGAGAGAGAGAGAGAGAGTACCATTTTGGTTTTTTAGGGTTCGAGGTCTCTCGCTGGTGAAGTTGCAGACCACCTTCTGCTCCTGACCTTTCCTTTATCAATGGGCTTTTTAACTTCATCCAACTAAAGGCCAACCTGCTTGGAAAGAACCCAACTCTGAACCGCCAAGGCCCAAATAGAAATTAGGCCTCCCATCTTTAGAGTCATCAAAGCCCCTCTCAAAGACTGCCTAAGAGAAGACGTTGATCAAGACCATGGAAAACAATAACACTTCTCATACCTAATTGCATGTTTTGTTGTATATCTATTCATATATATCAGGAAGAGGGATATACATTCTATACGAGGATGTGAAGAAAAAAGATAGATGCATATATATGAAACTATTAGATGCATATATATGTGAAGAAAAAAGATAGATGCATATACATTCTATACATTCTATACGAGGATGTGAAGAAAAAAGATAGATGCATATATATGGTTGTTAGTAATCTTAACAACCATCCATTAGAAAACATGAAGAAAAAAGATAGATGCATATATATGAAACTATTGTCACATAAATTTTATCCCGATTGAAGTCACTTATAATGAGAAGAAGCTCTATTTCATACACAGTCTAAGTACAATCTAAGTGCCTCCAAGCCATGTAACATTTTAAAATCATCAAAGGGAAGGGGGGAAAAAAACAAACAAACAAAAAATAGCCTTTCATTATATACATATAATGAATTGTATTTGTGAATAAAGAACTGAGCAATTGTAGGTTTAGGAAAATGAACTATGCTAATTGTTACAGGACATCAAAATATTCCCTCAATATGTCTATTTGCCTCAAATTTATATTTTCTTATATGTGTTTTCCAATAGAAATGTTGAGGCTTATCAACTAGAGGAAGACATCACTCATACAATATATAATGCACATTTTTTCCCAATCCGTGACAGAGCATTATAATCAGTAGCTTATTTTAATACATAACAAGAGCATGTTGAAGATAATTTCAATGATCTAATTCTGAATATGAGAAAACCGTAAGTTCAAATAATAATTCCAGAATTCGATCCACAAAAATGAAGATAAGTAGATAGTGAAATTTATATATAGGTTGCTATGATCATCAGTAAATGAAAATCAAAAGCTGAACTGTACCAGTAGAAGCGAGTCCTGCTCGGTTATCTCCGATTCCTTCACTTTCTGTACACACAACCTGATCGATCGAGAAGATTGCAGTGAGATTAGTGGATAAGCAAGTTGAATCGATCATTACACACAACTTGATTTCTGTACACACAACTTGATTTCTCGGATCATTACAGAGAAAGTTGAATCGATAAAGATGTGTTTAGGCTTACCGATTATGAAATCTTCAACAGTTGTGGACTTGAGAAAGTTGAATCGATCGATAGATTCGAGCGAGAGAGGCAGATTTTGAGAGGGAGAGGGAGAGGGAGAGGGAGAGAAAGAGAGCTCAGATTTGGGGAAAAAGGGGGCGGATTGAGAGGGAGAGAGAGTGAGTCAAGTTTTATAAGATTTTGATGGTAAAATAAGATTATGATGTTCAAAAATGATTGGGTCAGGAAAATGAGATGCTAATTAAGATTTTGATGTCTAAAATTGATTTTTTGCGACCGTTTAATAATCAGTCGCAAAAAAAATAGACGCAAAAAATCATATTTCTAGTAGTGTATGTTCAAAACTTTTTAAATGTAATTCATATAGGGCTTTATTTTGAATTTAATTAGATTATGTTAGTAGACATTAAAATTGGTTTTTCAAAGAATAATGTTTGAGAGTCACAATTTGTGTGGCTCAAATGGCTTAAAACTGTCAAAACGACGTCGTTTTGGCATTTTTTGTGCTCAAAACGACGTCGTTTTGACAGTTTTGAGCCATTTGAGCCACACAAATTGTGACCACCATTGCCTTTTTCAAATTAGTTGGTCCCCATTATGGAATTATAAAAAATAAATAAATAAATAAAAAGGGGGAAGTGGTGGAATATTTGGTGGAGGGAGAAGAAAGATTAGAACCATCTGGAGTGGGAGTGGAGGTAAGCAACCATCTAATAATTTTACCTTTTGCCAGTTGTTATAAAGTGGTAAAGATTGCTTCCATCTGTCAATTTCTTCACAGGCACAAAGGTTTTATTAACCAGTCAAAAGAGGCCCAAACTTGCATGCAAGGCTACTTTTGAGTTTGATTTTGCTGTCATGCATTTTCTGTAATAAATTATTTTGGTGCTTTTTATTACAAAAATATATTTATATTTATATTAATAGATTGTATAATTCAACAATTAAAATTAGATAATATTAAAAATACACAGCTCGTATAAACTATTACATTTTGTCACCATGTTTTATTATTATCTCATGTATCAACCTGCATTGTAATATTCAATAAATTAATAATGTGTTGACACATAAGATAATAAACAAAATATATATACTTTTAAAATTATGATCATCAAGATATTAATATTAACGCAAAAAAATTATACAAAAAAAAATTATCTAGAATAATATAATTTTATATATAAAAAAAATTCTATATCATTATTCTTTTCTTATCATTATAATTTGTTAACCACACATCTATAACTATTGAATAGAACTCATGTTAATGATTATAACTGTTGTACATTATTTGATAAATAAAATATAACAAAATAATAATAGGTTAAGTTTGGCATGATTGAAAAAAGATAAAAACTCAAAAAGTCACTATCCTATTTAAGTCGCATCATCTTATTTAAGTCACATCACCTCTCTAACACATCACTTCAAACCCAACCCAAACCCAACCCATATTTCATAAAAAATTAAAAAGTGCACTTATTTAGTCTTCCCAAATTAGGCCTAAATGTAAAATTTTCGATCCCTTTATCTCGAGCTATCTCTTCCACTGTGCAAACTTTTTGCTTTTTATTCTCTATCCTCTCTCAATCATACCATGTTACAAAAATTAAGATATAAAAATCTTTAAAATAGGGAAATTGGGGGGTAGCGGGGACGGGGACGGGGACGGGGACGGGGACGGCCACGGCCGGCCGTGAGGCATAGGCTATAAGGCTATGGTCTAGGACCCATAAAATAGATTTAAAAAAGGGATTTTTCTTATTATAATTTAGTATAATATATTAGGTATGTTTTAAGTTTAAAAAAATTAAAAAAGATCTAAACTAACTTAAAATAAATTGACTTATTAAAAAATTGAAAGGCCATTCAAAAAAATTAGCACTGTTATCCATTAGAAAATAGACCCAAAAAGGGAGTCTCTTTTATTATAGTTTAGTCTAATATATTAAGTATATTTTAAGTCAAAAAAAAAAAAGAAATGCCCAAATTAACTTAAAATAAATTAATCTATTAAAAAATTGAAAGGCTCATTTAAAATAATTAGCATTGTTATTCAGTGAAAATGATTTTGCAAAAAAAATTAGATTATGCAAGTATGATTGATTTATTTGCTTCTAAAAATACAAGAAGAGTGAAGATCAAACGATACTTATTAGTTATTGTAATGTAATACTAAGTATTTTTTGTGATTTTGACATAAATCCTTTGTCCTTTACTTTTAAATTTTTTTTTTTCATTCAATAAAAAAAAATGTGAAAGGGCCCAAAAATTTATTAGTTGATTATCGGCTTTAGGCTCCAGAAATCTCAGGGTCGGGCCAGGGGTTGGAAGAATAGAGATCCTTTTTTAGCCATCGATTTTTCGGATCTGTTTTGGTGTGTTTTATTCAGGACCGGCCCTGGGCTAAGGCGAGTAAGGCCTGTGCCTAGGGCCCCCAAAATAGGGCCCTAAATTTTGAAGATCCATTATACTATCAAGTTTTAAATAACATCCAATTATTGTTAGAAGCTCTCAAAAACAAAACAACCCACTAAAATAGAAGCCCTCCAAAATAAAACAGCCCACTATAAAAGGCCCAAATAAAAACATGTTGCAGGCCTATATTAAAAACAAATAAAAAAATTAGTCCAATTAAAAAAACAATCAAAGGGCCAAAATTTACTCAAGCAAACTTGAGTGGCTACTAGCAAATATTTTTTTTTTTGGGCATATGTACAAGGGGCCCAAATTTATAAGCTCGCCTAGGGCCCCTGAATTTTCAGGGCCGGCCCTGGTTTTATTGTAAATTCAAAGTTAATAATCAGATAAACAGAAGTCAAAAACATTTATTCTTTAATTTTCCAGTAATCAATTTTTTTAAACTTATTTTTATTTAATAAGATGTAAGTAAAAAATATACCAAATAATTTTGACACAAATTTTTAAAATAAAAATAAATAAATTATAAACGGTTCAAGAGAATTATGACGAGGATAGTTTAAAATGTATGGATGAGGACGAACTGGGGGTGTCGAGTAGGCCGTGTGAAATGAAGCTGTACACCTATTTAAAAATAACAAATCGTAACTTAGAAGAATAACTTTTGTACTGTTTTTAAAACATATTAGGCCAAAATTTTAATATTAAACTATATTGATAATTAATATTTGTAAAGAGAAAGAAGTCGGGCTGCCTTGAGCCTCCACTTCTGTCTAAAAAATAGAATTCTCAAGTAATGTAGGTCTTATATTATGTTTAATTCATTCAAATAAAGTAGAATAAAAAATTATTTTAAAAAATATATTATAAACGAAATCATTATTATTTATCATTGTAAGAGAATAATTATTTTATAAAGAGGCGAATGAATGAATATTTCATTTTATTCAATTTCATTAGAGTGAATCAAATGATTAGTTGTTTAAAATTGAAATTTTAATTAAAAAAAACTTTAAAAACAATAGACGTGGTGAATAATGGATGGTGGTTTGCTAAATATATGAATTGTTTATAAAATATTGTTAACTATACCAGTTATGATTGCCTTTTCAAAAATATTTTTTTTAATTCGATACAAATTTTTTTGAATAAATTAATTATGTTATTGTCCATTGAAAATTTCCATAGTATCTCAACAATTATGATTTATGTTTACATTAATGACATTAATTTATGTCAATTATAAATATAAAAAAAAATTATATGGAAATTTCTCAGGAAATATAAACATTCACTAATACAAAATTTAAAAATTGAATTTGTCACTTAATATTTCAAGTGTTTTTTGTGCATAGCACAGGTAAAAAAATCTAGTTACTCTGTTTGGATTTGAGTATTAAATATATTTGTTTCTTTTTATAGTGAAGGCTTGTAATATTCTAATCAATTTTTTTATTCAGCAGTGATTTAGACCCTCTCAAACTTCAACCCCTACCACCTCCACACACACGTGGCGGGTGGTGATTGGAGGAGAAAAGAAAAAGAAAAAGTGACCAATCAAAAAAGAAAGGGGGTCAAAGGGGTGGGGAGAAAGGGGTCCAAATTTTTATTCTTTTTTATTTGCTTTTAGATCCACTTAATTTAGATACATTTAAAAAATATATGATTTATAATAAAAAAATCTTTACAAAAATCACTAAATATAAAAAAAAAAGTACAAAAGTTTAGTATATTTTCACATGTTTTGTATTTATTGATTTTTTGTAAAATTTCTCTACAAATATTTTACTTTTTAAGTGTATCTAAATTAAATCGATCTATAAAGTATTTTTTTATTAAAAAAAGACTAAAATATTTAAAAAATTTAGCAAAAACAAAAGAATATGGAATAAAAAATCAAAAAATATTTTTGAAAACTCAACATCAAACAAAATAAATAATTTTAATATTTATATTCAAGCAAGTTATATATAAATATAGGAGAATTCTATTATATACACTTCATACTATATGCACCCTTAGTTACGTCATTTTCTTCTTTAGTTGTGACATTATTTTGAGATATGTGGCTATGACTTTTTTGTGGTTGGTTATAACTTTCTTTTTTTTTTTCTTTTTTTTTCAGTTATAACTCGAAAACTATAAAATTATGCCGTTTTCTTTTATAGTTATAAGGCACATGTTCCCATAAATATAAGTGTATATATATATATATAGAGAGAGAGAGAGAGAGAGAGAGAGAGTCATGCTACCATATGCAAATATCATAACTAAATCTATTTTAATTATAATTAAAAATAATAATGAGCTATATAACCAAAGACGTTTTTAATTATAATTAAAATAAAAATCAAATTAAGTATAACTAATATCACAATTAATCATAATTAAGTCATAATTAGCAACATAATCAAATTATAAATATCATAACTGTGACATATGATAAACACCTCAAAATAAAATGTTTATTATAAAACTTTCTATATAATAGACTTCATTTTTTACGTTCGCCTTAGATTAAAAAAAAAGGGAGAATAACAAAATAATAATAATAATAATAATAATAATAATCATAATAGAGTATAAAAAAAATTGTAAAGTAATAAATGTACAAATAATTCATGCATCGGATTGTGAATAAAATTTATATTTTCATTACTTTGTAGTAATTATATTTCTTACAAATCACTTTTTCAAAAAATTTCAAAAAATAAATAAATAAATAAATATATAATAAAAATCAGTGTCGGCATAAAGAGGCCGCACAAAGTTTGAAGCTATCTTTAGTAGGGATTATATAAACAACTTATAATATATTTTAATTTAGAAGTTTGTATTAGATTATTTGATAGAATTTTTACTTACAGTTTATTAAGTAAGAATAATTTAAATATTTTTAAAAAAATTAATTTTTAAGAAATTAGGAAGGGATGCTTTATTTTTTATTTTTGAATAAATTACAAATACACCTTCGGAGGTTTGCTTAAAATACAAATTATCCTTATAGTTTGAAAAATTACATTTTACCCCTTGAGTTTTCTAATTTCATTTAAAATCGCCTATTTTATTAATAAATCATCAAGTCAATTAACAACTTTTAATGATATTAAAAATATGTTTAAATTAATAATTTAAGTAATTTTATTATTATATAGAAAAGTAATTATAAATTTTATTTTTTTAGTTAATTCTCTTAAATAAAAAAATATAATAAAGGAATATTTATTATTTTTCAAACCATAAAAAATAATTTATATTTTAAACAAATCTAAAGAAATATATTTATAATTTACTTTTTATTTATTATTATCTACTTTTAATTTAAAATAATTTTCACCAAACATCTTAAGAAGAGTAAAGAGAGAGAGAGTATGTGCGCGCGCGAAATGCCACTGTGCCAGCTACTTTGGGGTCCACGGTTGTTTTGTCCCTCAAGCCAAAATTGAAGATTAGATCAAAACCCAGAAGCAATTGTTTTTATCTACACACCCTATCTTATAAGGCAATTGAACCATTCTCTACCGTGCTTTCAGTGATCATGAAATAGGTTCTCTATTTTGATATTTTGCCTCCTTTCTTTTTGGAGTATTGATAGAGACCCCCCAATCACCACCCCACCATCTCATACACATGTGGCGGATGGTGATTGGAAGAAAAAAAAAAGAAAAGAAAAAAAATAGAAAAAAATAATTGGTCAATAGGAGGAAAGGGAGTCGAAGGGAGTAGAGAAAAAAATGAGATCTCAAATATTTTTGTTCTTTTTGTTAATGGCCCAAATCATTCTTTAGACATGTAATTACCTTTTTGCCCTATGCGTTCAAACCAAGCAGCCTTATTTATAATCAACATTTCAGACTCACCCCCTAAGCTATGAGGTGGGTCTTATTGGCCTATGTACAGTACACGCCATTATTGTACTTGTCATATCACCATTAACTTATGATCATTTGCATTTATATTAGAACGGCGCTGCTTGAGGGCCCGAATTTCGGGGTCGAATGCCCCGAAATTTCCACTTTAGGTAAAAAAAAAAAAAAAAAAAGGAAAAAAGAAAGAAAAAAAGAAAACAGTTTCTAAAAATGGAAATTAGGGGCATTAGGGGCAAATTTTTTAGGGCCACCAATCATTTTCCATATTAGAATAGTGAAGGGATAAAATATACATCCAACGTATCGAAAAATTATTTGAGATGTCGGGAAAAAAAATAATTGTCTACAATAGAGGTAAAAGTTTTATATTAAAATATTGCCTAAAATAAGTGAATTTTATGAATTTTTAGATTAAAAAATAGAGGAAAAAAATAATTATTTGAAATAATTTTTTAACTTTTTATGAAAAAATATGTATTAAAATATTGTATAAAATAGCAAAATTATCATTTTACCCCTACTACAATGAATTGCCTATTGACTTAGATTGTCCAGGAAGCCAGATAGCTGACAGGAAACAAGTATAGGAGCAGATTGCCTACAATCCAAGATCGGACTAGACGGTACTGTTTGGCCCGTGGGGGCCCACCAAGACTCCCGTTTTGATAATCAAAACCGTTAATGTATAGAATTCGTCGAGTATTATATGCTTGTAAAAAATCATGTTGATCGGATATCAATAGCTATCTGATCAAAACAGTTTTGTATGAAAAAAAATGACGGTAAAAAATAAATGGCTGAAAAAAATCTGATTTGATCACATAGCTATCCATATCTGATCAACGTGATTTTTTACAAGCATATAATACTTGACGAGTTCTACACATTGAATGGTTTGAATTATCGAAATGGAACCCGTGGTGGGGCCCCACAGGCTCAGCAGTACCCTCCAACTTAATGAATATAGATATCTAATTTATAATTTGTTCCATCACAGTGCACCTGTGTAATTTTTCCAGTCACTTCAGTACCATCACCTGTGTGAAGTTGGATTGTACTTTTTTTTGTGTAAATTAATTTTTTTATATTTTTAATTTGTGAATAGTGATAACTTTTTTATTTTTTTAGTAACTTTTTGACTTTTTATCTTTTTTTATAACATTCCAAACCCGCCCTAAATCTTGGCTGGTCTAAATCACTAAGCTCAAATTTGAATGGCCTTCTGACATGGGCCAGATATCCATGTAGGCTAAACTGTTCAGCCTATCTCCACATGGATCATGTTTCCAAGTCCTCAAATACTTGGGACAAGCATATTGGGATTAGGCCAACCCAGGTACGATATTAAGCTGGGCTGAACTCATCAATAGAACCAAAGTGGGTCAAATCTACTCAAGGTCATCCAAATGGGCCAGCTCATCTCTACAAGCAAACTCAGAAAGGACCGAGCCGATGTATGAATGGAACCGAGTTGAGGAACTCCTGAGCAGGCGTGGATGTTATAAATGCATACATGTGCAAAATGTCACTTCAGCTGGTCCTCCATTCCTAGAATTATGGGATCAATTGACAGAGGGAATATGATCTGTTATATACATAGTTATAATAAGCATATGACTCTATAGATAACCATCTTGTGGTCCTCGATCTTGAACAATGCTAAAGAAGGCCTTAAGGCACCCAAAATCCATGAACCTCATCTTAGGGAATAAGCTAAGTCTTGTATATAAGAAAACACTCTCTTCACATTAAAGGTAACTAATCTGATTGTCACGACCCCATTCCGTCCCTAGTAGAATGGTGCCATGAAGGCTAGTAATCCGAGATTACCAAAGGCCAACTTACAAGGATTCACACACAATTAGAGTATACATATGGGGCTTACATGTGCGGAAGCAATAAATTTAAATCTATATAGTCCACAAGAGTTGTGCATAAGTCAAATGAAATGACATACATTTTAACATAGTATACAACCTGGATACAAATAAAATAAGTACATGTTACATCTTGATCAAAAGGCTTCTAAAGCCGACATATACAAGAGAAATGAATTACAAAGCTAAGAAGCATAATCTTCAAGATGCTAGCAAAACATGAATCCAAAACAACTTGCAAATAACATCTAGGCATCATCGCCTTCTTACTCATCACCTACATATATATATAAAGGGATGGTGAGATTGGATACTCAGTGAATGATATTAGTAATAAAGGTTTGAATGAATGATATTCGAGATCTTTATCAAAACAATACATAGCATATCTTATACAAAATCAACGGATGAACCAAGTTCATCTATCAAGTCTTTCAAAGCTTCAAGGGATGCTTACTAGCATCAATATAATACAAGGGATGACATTCCTGACAAAACAAGGGAATAATCGACCCGAAATTGATTAGACAAACCCACCCGTACAAGACCATCGGTGGCAAGGAAGATATCTCAAACAAGGGTATTAGTTGCATTATAGTCCTCTAGCACTAAGGACTTTCCAAGAATGTCATCAAAACAAGATAATATTTGATACAAAACTAGGAATAATAATTCATACTTGAACAAACACTTTTCCAAAATGAAACAAGCAAAGCCTTTATCAAAACATTAGAACATAGCTTTATTAAAATACCACTCACATAGCTCTTCAGGTGCAGGGATTAAGGCAAGAATCCAAGACCTACAAATACATGTCAAAGTCCACTGAATGTATTTCAAGAACAAAGAAGTAATGCTCAAAGATGGTTGTGCAATGCATCCTTAAAACAAGCTCTACATGAGCGTAAATGATCCCGACATTTCTTTCAAAACTAGGTCAAGACAAAGTAAAACATGTGCTGGGAGTTAAAACATTATTGTTTATCTCGGGAGAGCGTGCTAGGTACCAACCAGGTCTTGGCCGAGGTCCCATACCTCTTGGCCGAGGTGTGGTCCCGATGACCACATTCAGGGAAATGAAGTCTGGAAAATCTGGGTTTCTTTTTGAAGAACATGAAGAATATGAACATGAAGAACATGAATACTAAAATCATAACTTCTTTATTCAAAATATGAGATTTCATGATATGAGTTAAAAAACATGGACCTGGGTACCCATACTTGAAGATTCCATGAAAACAAACACAAAAACATGGATCTTGATACAAACTTCCAGATCAAAACGTGGGTTTTTCTTGAAGAACACAAGAACATCATTTTCTCTTTCTAAAACCAAACTTCAAATCAATGCATGGCTCATGAATCATGTTAGATCATGCAATGTGATCAGATCAATATAAAGAACAACAAGAGTAGATTAAGACTCTAACCTTAAAGCACGAATCCAACGGTTCAAACTCTAAGAATCAAGCTTGAGAATCTATTCTCACTCTAAGGACTCCTTCTTCCTCTTTTCCTAGAGCTTCTCTCTCTTCTAGAACAAAGATATAGCAAATGATATGTTTTCTCTACTGCCGACTGATTTAACCCTCTGCTGGGACACGTGGCACTACCGGATTGGATTTCCTCAAAAAGGTGCCTGAGTGAAAAGACAAGGATATGACAAAGTGTATATGATAAGTAAGGTGACAAGGTCACTCTAACAAGGCAAGGATCTCGGATCAAGACATAGGCAAGTAAGGTCTCAATGATCTCGACTAGGAAGGATAACACTTAACTTAGCTGTGCCACACCTTGGCCTAGATGTGCCACACCTTAGTCTAGGTCATACCAGTCCAGGAACAAGATCACTAGGTGCAAGAATCAAAGATCTAGGACGTCTAGATGATAACACCTCGGCCCAGATGATACACATCTCAGCCTAGGTGATGCACACCTCGGCCTAGATGATGACATCTCGGCCAATGTGCCAAGGTGAAGGTGGAGGTCAACCAAAGTGGATTCTAAGATGGTCCTAGGTGTAAGAGGTTCAAGGGTGTGACCTAGGCTTAATGCACCAAGCAAGGAATAAAGCATACCAGTAATACACAGGTGTAGACACCCCATTTTTGACCGACCTTAAGACTCAGACGTCATCGATTGAGCGCTCGGTGATTATGCATGTTGTGCTCATTTCGAGTTTTCGGAGTTTTGGCTGAGAGCCTTGCTTCCGGGCCTCTGAACTCTTTGTGCTTTGGCTCAGTTTGTGGACTGAACCTTGTTTCTCTTCCCTGAAGGGAGGGAGAGGTCTTGTAGACCACCTTTCATGGTCGTAAACCACTTTTCGCGTTTGGAGACTAGTTTTCGATTTTTGGAGCCTTCGATCGCGCGCCTCGTCTCAGGACCGCTTAACATTCTCCGTTTGGCGTGGTTTTTGAACGATACCTTGTTTCCTCTGCCTAGAGGGACACTGTGGTCCAGGAGACCACTTTTGTGGTCGCAGACCACTTTTGATGCCTGTAGACCAGTTTTCGAGCCTTCCGGCCGCGTGCCTTGCCTCCCGAACTTTCGTCTTGCATCTGTTTTGGTTTGTTTTTGGTACAAACCTTGTTTTCCTTGTTTGGAAGGTGTTACAAGGGTGGGAGACCAATTCTTCCCCTTGGAGACCACTTTTCCTCCCGCCAGCTAGTTTTCTGGTCGGTCAACTGGTCTCCTTGGTCTTTGGGCCACCTTTTCTGGTCGGCCACCACACCATTGCATTGTTTTCATGCTGCTGACCTTCTCCCACCATGGCCGACCACTTTTTTCCTTGGGAGACCACTTGGGGTGGTCGGTTGCTTTTTGTCACTTTTTTAGAGATATTTTCATCCAGCTGGCACAGCTGGAAGGCACTAAAGCCATCCTCTATACACGTGTATGAAAGGATGGCTTTGAACCCTAAGCTTGTCCAACAAGCTTGAACCTTGGTTCTCTATAAGAGAGAACCTCCTCCTCCCTCCTCTAGGGTCAGATTTTGTGCCTTAAGCTATGCATACACATCTTTGTATCTATCTTGCTCTTGCTCTTCATTTTTGTGCCTAAAAGTGTATATTCATCACACTTTAACACACAAACACACACTCAAACACCATACTCTTGGAGCTGAGGTCCCTTGAAGTTGTTTTTGAAGTTTTTGGACTGGTTTTGGTTCAAAAAGAGTGCTGGAGTTGCAGCCTTGAAGCTGTTCATCAAGGGTGAGTTTGTACCCTCTTGAACCTTGCTTTTGATTAAGCTTTTAGACCTATTTGCATACTGATTTAAGCTAAACTCTTAACTACAAAAAGTTCTTTTTTTCAGTCCTTAAAATGTTTATTTAAGGTCACTTTTGTGTTGGGGGTGGACTACCCCCTCTTAGGCCTTGTTAAGCCTTGTTTTGAGCCATTACTTTTGGCTCTTGTTCTAGACTTTGCATGATCTTTCTACCACTGAAATCCAAAGGATTTTTAGTGACGGAAATATGGTTTTGGGGTCCCAAATAGGAGAGGGTCATCCCTTCTCCTTGTGTTTTGAATACTTGTTTCATATGCCTCATGTTTGAGCATGTTTATTAAGCTTGTGTTGGCTTGTTCTTAGCAGGTATTTGGGGTTATTTTGAGATGGCATGCCACTATTTTTGGTTGTCTTGATCACTTCATGCATGCTTAATACACTTGTAGTGTAAATTTCATAAACTAGTCTTGTATGCTTCATGAAGTAGCATGTCTTTCTAGCTTATGTTGACTCCATTTCAATAGGTTTTTGGTGTTGTTCTAACATTCCATAACTCTGTTAAGGTTGGGTTTGATAGCCCCATGCATGCTCTATGCACTTGTACTGCAATTTCATGAATTAGCCTAATGTGTGCCATGCTTTAGACTATATTTCTAGCATGATTTTGGCTTAACTTTGAGAAGCTTTTGTCCATGTTTTAGCATGCTTTAGCTCTGATCTGTGTTGATTTGGTCTTGCATGCCATGCTTTTTATAGCTATAATGCATTCTAGCTTGTTAGCTTTATGTATCTAGTCCACTAGCATGCATTGCTTGACCTATTTCCATGATTTGGCATCATTTGAAATGTGATTTCAATGCATGTAGTGTGGTCATATACTCACATCTTTCACTCATTCAATGCGTTGGAGGGTTTGCCCTTTATGCCTTAACATGAGTCATTGCGTATGCCTTCATTCCCAAGCTTGCGAGCTATCATTTCAATGTGTTTTTGGGCTATTTTGTCATGATATAACTCTGATTTTTGTTGGCGAAGCCATCTCATGCTTGGTCTTTATAGGTGTAGTGCAATCCACCTTATTTGCCTTGTATGATCCATGTCTTATGCCCTTCATGCTAGCTTATTTTGGCTTTCTTCCATGCATGTTTTAGACTCATTTTGACATGTTCTAGGACTGTTTTTGAGTTGCCTTTGCCATATGCTTCATGTTTTACATAGCTATAGTGTAAATGCCTATGATAGCTTCAAGCTTTGGGTACCGTAGCATGCTTCATTTGCATCATGTACATGATTTGGCATCATTTACCATGACATTTCAGAGCATGTAGCATTGCCATGTTCCCACTTCATTCACTCTTTAAGTGCCTTTGAGTGTTATGCATTGTTGCCTAGTTTATGGCCTAGCATGTATGCCATCTTGCCTAGGTCCTTGAGCCCTCATCTTAGCATGTTTTGGTCTTTGTTTAGACCTAATTAAGCTCTGTCCATGGTTGGTTCATGCATTTGTGCCATGTTTTGCATGCCTCTTATGTGTTGCTCTTTGTTAGCTTTGTGCCTTAGGCCCTCTTGCATGCTTTACTTGTGTTGTTTGAATGATTTGGCATCATTTCACACTTGATTTCAAAGCTTGTAGTGTTGTTACACTTCCATGTTTGTCACTCCTTGAGCACTCTTGAGAGTTGTGCTCTTATGCCCGGTAAATGGACCTTTGCATTGTGCATGCATTGTCTTGCATTTCATGCCCTTATTTCATCATAATGGCCACTGATTTGGGCATGACTGAGGTCTACCCACATTCGGTTTAAGTCCATTGAACATTGTGTATGCTATGTTACATCGCATTGTGCATGCTATGTTCTTGTTCGCATTGTGTATGCCATAATCGCATTGCATTGAGTATGTCATGTTGTTGCATTGCATTGTGTATGCATGCCTTACATTGCATGTTTGCATGCTTGAGTTGCATTGCATGTTTGCATGCTTTAGTTGCCTTGCATTTGTTTGGATTAGGTGTTAGTCCAAACATGAGAAATGAGGGACATTTCATACTTGAAGTGATAAAACGTGCCTCAATTCTCGGTCGCTGACGCTCTTGATCATACATGATAGAGTTTTAGGCCTTATGTGTTTATGTGTGCATTCATTTTACATTGAATTGTGCAACTTCGCCTTTCGTCCATCATGCATCGAGATGCGTGATTGGTGGCCCGAGGGTCGAGAACCGCACTCTCTTGAGCTTATGAAATGATAGGGAGGGTGGTTGTGCACACATATCTTGCAAATACATTGCCATGCCCTTTCTTATTCTTTGTTGCAGCAAACTGGAGAAGTGCAGCAAAAACTGGCCGGCCAGCCAGAAAAATTAGCTGGCCGACCACTTTTCTGGTCTGCAGCAACAAAAAGTGGTTGGCCAGTGGCTAGAAGCATCAACAACTGGTCGGCAACCCTCTCACAGGTTCCCATGGTGGAGTTGAAGCTTTGTGGAGCTTGGTGCAAGGTTCTGAGAACAGTTGCAAACAGAGGCAAGTCGGGGCATCGCGACGGATTTCCGAACGAGGCGACCGAGCATGCGTGCATTCTTCTCCCTCTGAGGCTCCTGATTTATCACTTTACTTAGCTAATTTGCTTAGCTAGTTTATGCTTTGGTTTGTACTTAATTTGTTAATGCGTTTAACTATTCAATTTGTTTTGTAATAGTTAGTTAACTAGGATTAGTTAATTAGCTTCGTTATATAATAATTAGTTTAATTAGCTTAGATTAGCTAGTTAGCTTCTTATTCGGACCCTCTGTTGAGAGCGCCAACTGTTGTAATAAGCGTGTGTGTATGTGATGCATGTCTTCCAACCCCCATTTCTTTCTCCCTTTTACTTAACCGCTTACGATGGTTAGTTTTAGGGCATATTTCATTAGCATCCTTATGCTTCGCATGCGTGCATCCATTCATCTGTTTTGCATGCACCGGGTTCGGCGCATCATACTAACTGCATTATATTTCAATTCCAATTTGAATGCATGTATCAATTGTTGCATTTCACCTAACATCTTAGGATAACCGAGCCTACCTTAGTTACATTTTTGCATGTGTTGTATTAGCCATTTTAACATGAACTAGGATCATGCATGATTTCTAACTAGTTCTCTATTTTGGCTCGGAGTACACTGTGAGTGTTTACATTTTAGCATACTGCATGTGTGTTATTGACTGCCATGAAAGCATGTTTACCATGAGGCTAACTGCTTATTTGATATAACTGCCTGAATGTCTGTGGGTGAAGGTTGGATTGCTTGAATTGGAACAATTCATTGAAATGCGCATTTTTAGCCTACTTGCGAGTAGCAAACCGTTTTCAAACAAACGAACGTGTAATGTTTTGTTCCAACTTAGGTGATCTAGTCTGTACTTGTATGCTATGCGCATCATATAGTAATTCTAGGTTAATAATTGAAATAAGAACACATGTGTTTTCAAAAACAAAATATCATGCTTAGTACAGGCCGATCTTTGATCGGGTGAGCGGAGGTGCTCATTGTATGACCTTCTCCTCTCGTACCCAAGTTCCCAAGCCAAGGCAACTTTGGTGATGACGGACACGTGACCTTAGGCACGAGTCAGGGTTTCCTAAATTCTCCCAAAATAAAATATTTAGGTGGCGACTTTGTATCTGGCAAAGCAGTCCATGTTTTGCACTTCTTTATAAAAATCAGTTTTCCAAAACGATTTGCCGGATTTGTACTCTTTAGTGATTTATCGGTCTCACATTGCACTTTGTGAGATTAGATTCAGAACCGTGACACGAGTCCGAACTGTAGTAGCTAGAGAACAAAACGAATTCACGCCCTCGTAGGCGCGGAGCTGGGGAGTTCTCGGGGGTGGTCCACAGTTTCTGGCGACTCTGCTGGGGACTTAGAGAACTTAACTCGAACTCATGATATCTTGTTTTGATTACACTTATGTGTCTCTTTGCATTGCATTTGCATTGGTGCGCCTAGGACACCATGTTTTCTGTATGCTATTCCTGAACGGTTTGCCAGAGGCTTGCTTGGAAAAGCGTGCCATAAGGCTGACCGGTTGCGGGCTCTGCCACGACGGGAACACAAACCCCGATTTTTACCAAGGCACCCTTTTTGACCATTCAACCTTGTGCATATTCGGAATCCATAGTGACCATTCCAAGCTAGGACAGGTTGCTTACCCGATTATAGGTTGTTTGAAACCGTTGTGTGCGTAGTGAAACCCTAGCTCCTGACAAAATAGGACAGGGAAACTCTACCCCTCCATAGGGGTGTTTTGGCTCTTACTTGCATGATATATGCTGTCAGAGTGTGTCTCTACAGGTTATGTATATCAGTTACAAGTTTGAGTATTGGCCTGAGGGTATCAGTTTGGTTCTGATTTTGGACAGAATTCAGTAAAGAGCGCAGTCATTCAGCTATGCTTATATCTGTTCTGGTGAAATCAGGCTGAGGTGCTGCTTGTTTTCTCTTTTGCAAGGTGGGTCGTGGAACCATAGCTTCAGAAGGCTCCGATATCTCCCAAGTGCATTGGACTTGTGTTGATAGACTTTGTCAGGTCAGAGATTCAGTATAGAGCAGCCAGTGTTTTCCTTCGCTGAGGCAAGGTAGAGAAAGGCCAGTCAAGGCTCACCAGTTCATCTGATCCGTTAGTCACTAGCCACATCACCTCTGTTCAGTTCAACAGACTCATGATGACGCAGAGTTCAGAAGAAATTGTGGTCATGGCAACAACATTAAACCAGGGAATCAGCATATAGGGTGAGACCGATGCTGAAATGCAACGCCTGTCTGGAGCGTCTACCACACATCCAGTCTTGGAACCCCAATCATTTCAAACCCGTAAGCCCATAACTTTTGAGCTGATGGGAATGATCGGCGATCTTTAGAGAACTGTGGCTGATCTAGCCTTTGGACTATCGGCTCCGCCATCGACCACATTACATGCCGAAAATTTCACAGCAGAAGACTCCCCACTCCTGGGGCGAATTGTAATTGAAATTGGCCAACATGAAGCCACTCCAAGTTTGGGTAATGACATGTCAACAACAACAGGGCTCCGCACTGATGTAGCGACCCAAACCATCGACCAAGTTGAGGCAAGTGGAAAGAACAAGGTAGGGGCGGACATCGATCCCTATGAACACCTTCTGTGGGTTGTTGAGGCTCTGAAAGCTGAAGGACTGAACAAACAGCAAGTGCTTGCAGTTATTGTAAAAACTGTGGAGGACACTTTCGCCACTCAGAATGAGAGCAGTTCAAATCAAGGGGGAAACCGAGAGAACGGCAGTCGTACCAGGAACGATCATCTGAGCTCTAAGTCTACACCCAGAAGAGATCAGAAAACCAAGTCAGCACCTGCCGACCCCTTTGCTAGTACGCCCAGCAAAAATTCGCAAACCTCGAAGTATCTACCCCGAGGCCTCAGGGTCTTCCATGCCCTCTATAAGCCTTTGTCCAAGGCTCTTCAAATCCTTGTTGAAAAAGGCCATCTCAAACCCCTCGAGCCTCGGCCTCTCTCTAGTCGTCTTCCACCCGGTCATGATACTACCCAGTGCTGTGCGTACCATCAACAAACCGGTCATAGCACTGATAATTGCTTCCGTCTTCGCCACAAAGTGCAGGGTTTGTTTAACAACAAAGTCATCATCCCACCAAGCTCAGCAAAGTCTATCGTCATTGGATCAGTGAACTTGGGGGATAGTGTGATGTGATTAGGGGGTGAACCACCTGCGGATGGCGCTCAGTTTACTCCAAATATGGCGTATGGCACGCACTATTTTGAGCATTTGCGAATGCTAGTTTTTGTACTTTCTGACTTGGGTATTGAGTTAGTCTTGTTGTGTTGTATGGAGTCAGTCTTTTCATACTGAGTCAGTTGAGTCTGTCTCGTTGTATCAAGGCAGTCCTGTTTTGTTAGAGTCAGGTGATTTCGGGGGTGTTATCTCGGACATCACTTGCTTGTTTTGTGTTTGTCTTTTTCCTTTCTTTTGAGTCTGTTTCTGCCTTGGAGCCAGTTGTGCCAACGGATCTGAATGAAACAGCAGTGGTTTTTTACACTATTGTGTTTGCTTTTGCCTTGTGCCAGTTGTACCAGAAGTTCTGAATAAGATGGCAGTATTTGACTAGAAACTGTGTCTCTTCTGTACCTTGAAATTATTGCATTGACCTAAGTTTTTCAAAACTTTTTGAACATTGTGATGAAAACAAAGAGGGAGGAATTCCTTGGGATTTGCAAAAATTTGATCAACTGAGAGAAAGAGAGGCATGCTAAGCCCTTAATGAATGAGATCATGCTTGTCAATGTGAGTACTGAGAAGGATCCTGGCTTGATCCAGATTGGTTCTACATTGTCTTCAGCACGAGCGACTAGTCGCTTTCTTAAAAGATTTCAAAAAATGTTTTGCGCCGTCCTGCGAAGACCTGTGTGGAATCGCTCTTGAGATTATGCAGCTTAGGATCGCTCTCAACCTCGAGACTCGACCCCTTGCTTTCAAACCTTGAACTTGGACTCAGAATGTTCAAAGGTCAATCATGATGTGAGGCCTGTGTGGCCAGATTTGAAGCAGCCCATGAACTAGGGTCAAGGAAGTTAGATCAAGAACATCAGATGTCATCAAAAAAAGCTTGCGAAGCTAGATCAGAAGTAGCCCTTGAACTAGGGGTCAGAAAAATGTCAGATATGCTCGAAGAGCCAAAAATTGGGACATTCCTCAAGCTAATAAAGATCGGCAAGAATGCCAAATCCCAGAAGGGAGGAAAGAGGAAAGTATTACTGAAGGACAACCAAGTTCCTATCCGCAACACTAGGGTCAATTTAGCCCCCACTGGATGGACTCCTACATTATCAGGGAACCCCAACCATTCTCCCGGATTCAGATGGCTTCGAGATCCTAAAACCATTTGACATGGACAAAGCTACACTTTTACCCTTGAGAGGCTCGCTAGGCCGAAAACCCAGAAGGGCGACCCAGGCAAAAGTTAGAGCAAGAAAAAGAAATGAAAAAAAAAATGCAAAGAATAAAAAAAGAAAAGAAAAATTCTGAAAAGAAAAGATAAAAAAAAAAAAGAAAAAGAAAAGAGAAGAAGGACATAGCTCGCAAGGTTGAAAACCCGGAAAGATGGCCTTGGCAAAAGTTAGAGCATACAAGGAAAGGTTAATACACGAGTGTACCTTAACCCGGAACTACGTCAGGCTTGATTCCTATGTTTGGGATACGTAGGCAACTTCATTCTGAAGTCCAGCTATAAACACTTCCAAATCGATTATGTCCATGTAATGGTTCTGATCATCTTTGTCTTCTCTATATCTGAGAGTTCGATTGTGATCTTCACTATGAGAACTGGTTACAGTGTGCTGCGGTGCTATTCAAACAAGGGGTAACTTTCCGTTGCCATACAGTATGTTGCGGTGCCATTCAGACAAGGGGCAACTTTTCGTTGCCGTGCAGTGCCATTTAGGCAAGGGTAATTTTCCATTGTTTTGGATCTGAGGTTGTGCATCTCAAGAGTAAATTCTGTGTTGGTCGAGCAGTGGCCATTTGCAAAAACAGTTTTTGAGAATTTTTACTGAGGTTAACTAATTTTCTCGAAAATTATTCCATTTTCCAAAACTGGGCCATTTCTTGGACCCAAAAAGGAAAAATTTTCAGTGCTCATAACCTAACTTGCATGATTTTAAATCAGAAAATTGAACAAGCATGTTAATCTAACTCTCGTTTTGGTCAAAATTGTTTAGTAGAAGCTCAAAAACAAAAAATGGTCAAAATGATGAACTAGGGGCATAGTTGAGTCAGGTGTTCTGTCTTTTCCCCATTGTCAACATACTTACCAGAAAGGGCACCGTATTCACCAGAAAGAGCACAACTGAAGCTAACAACAGAAAAAAGCTAAAAGCCCTCAACATCCTCCGAGCAGCGAGGTATCAAGCTAAGTGTGAAGCACAAAATGGAATGGATCAGGATATTTCACTCCCTCATCTAGACAGGTATGATCACATCCATACTAGCCAAGGGCGTCGCCAACCACTGTCAGCTGTGGATCTACTGCACATCTTGTCACAACTCCTCTGTGGGAAAGTTCACTGTTGTGAGCAGAAGAAGAATCTAGCGGAATGCTAGGGGAAAGAACTCACAACTTCCTGTTTATCCATCAACCACCCAAGGGAGGGATAAAAAATGAGAGATTGAAGAATAGAGAGATGTGCGTTGAGAGAAAAAGTGAGGAAAGGGCTTTTTAAGAAAAAAAAAAACAGAGCCTGAGGGCCGAGTGATGTGAGAATCACAAATGAGAAAGGGTGGGAAACAATACCCGGAGAAACAGGCTCCCTGTGCACATTTGAGTCTTTTGTTTTGTTGTGTTTTGTCTGTCTCGATTCTTGTTTTGAGTCGTTTCGTGTGTCAATAGATGTTCTTAGGTTGTTTTACCTTTTTGTTTTCCTTTGTTGAGTCATTTTGGCTGTGGTTAGTCGTAGGCTTAATACCCGGTTGAGAACCCTTTCCTCATTACAAATTTCAAAATGATTCCTTTTGTGCTTAGAGTGCTGTGACATTCTCCACATTTGCGCAAAACAGGGTTTGTTCTTTCATAAAACTGCAAGGTTCAACCCAGGTCATATGAGAACAGTAGAACAAGGACCTATATGAAGCTATATAGGTTCCAGACGGCAAAGCAAAAGAAAAGAGGGAAAATCGGAGCATCTGAGTTTGTTTCAGATTCTGGGATTGTACTCCGAATATAGCCCTTCAGGCCTTGTTAATGCTCCGAAGTATGAGTGTGCCTCTACTCCAAGCTCAAGCCTGTTTCAAAGCCAGAATGGCGATCAGAAGTGCTCTCCCTGAGTATCATTCCCTGCCAGGGACATCTTGGCCGTGTTTGCAATGAGTTCCTAGGAGACCAACTGCGACGGTGGAAACTAGAGTTCGAATGGTTGTTGCCTAGAACGCAAAGGTTCAGGATTTCCGAGACTAAAGTCTGGTTTAAATACCCAGGGGTGTATCCCCGGCTTGAAATCTGTATGGAAGCCCCATAGGTTGAGATAGCGTGTGCGTGCCTCAATTCTGGATACTGAACCAACCTAGTCGGTCACCCCATTGGAGAATAGGGAAAGTTGTGAATATGGTCGGGAAGAAAAGCAGCATCTGTGGCTTCTACATACGGAGGTTATCCCTTGTCAGTATATCAGAACCATTATATTGTGAGTTGAAGGAAAGAGTTCGAAGAATGCAAGGTAAGAGTTCGAAGAACCCAAGGGGAGATCTCCATCAGAGTAGAGCGGTTCATCGCCACTCACCCCACGAGGTGCTTTCTAAAGCACCGCTGTGTCTGTTTATTGCATTCCTTAAGCATCATGCATTCGAGTTTCCGGAGTTTTGGCTGAGAGCCTTGCCTCCAAGCCTTTGAACTCTTTGTACTTTGGCTCGGTTTGTGGACCGAACCTTGTTTCTCTTCCCTGGAGGGAGGGAGAGGTCTTGTAGACCACCTCTTTGTGGTCGTAGACCACTTTTCGCGTTTGGAGACTAGTTTTCGATTTTTGGAGCCCTCAGTCGTGCGCCTTGTCTCGGGACCGCTTAACATTCTCCGTTTGGCGTGGTTTTTGAATCATACCTTGTTGCCTCTGCCTAGAGGGACACTGCGGTCCGGGAGACCACTTGTGTGGTCGCATACCACTTTTGATGCCCGTAGACTAGTTTTCGAGGCTTCCGGCCGCGTGCCTTGCCTCCCGAACTTTCGTCTTGCATCTGTTTTGGTTTGTTTTTGGTACAAACCTTGTTTTCCTTGTTTGGAAGGTGGTACAAGGATGGGAGACCAGTTCTTCCCCTTGGAGGCCACTTTTCTGCCCGCCAGCTAGTTTTCTGATCGGCCAACTGGTCTCCTTGGTCTTTGCCACCTTTTCTGGTCGGCCACCACACCACTGCATTGTTTTCATGCTGCTGACCTTCTCCCACCATGGCCGACCACTTTTTGTCATGGGAGACCACTTGTGGTGGTCGCCCGACCACTTCAAGTAGCTGGCCGGCTACTTTTTGTCACCTTTTTGGAGATATTTTCATCCAGTTGGCACAGCTGGAAGGCACTAAAGCCATCCTTCATACACGTGTATGGAAGGATGGCCTTGAACCCTAAGCTTGTCCAACAAGATTGAGCATTGGTTCTCTATAAGAGAGAACCTCCTCCTCCCTCCTCTAGGGTCAAATTTTGTGCCTTAAGCTATACATACACATCTTTGTATCTATCTTGCTCTTGCTCTTCATTTTTATGCCTAAAAGCGTATATTCATCACACTTTAACACATAAACACACACTCAAACACCATACTCTTGGAGCTGAGGTCCCTTGAAGTTGTTTTTGAAGTTTTTGGACTGGTTTTGGTTCAAAAAGAGTGTTGGAGTTGCAGCCTTGAAGGTGTTCATCAAGGGTGAGTTTCTACCCTCTTGAACCTTGCTTTTGCTTAAGCTTTTAGACCTATTTTCATGCTGATTTAAGCTTAACTCTTAACTGCAAAAAGTTCTATTTTTTAGTCCTTAAAATGTTTGTTTAAGGTCACTTTTGTGTTGGGGGTGGTCTACCCCCTCTTAGGCCTTGTTAAGCCTTGTTTTGAGCCATTCCTTTTGGCTCTTGTTCTAGCCTTTGCATGACCTTTCTACCATTGAAATCCAGAGAATTTTCAGTGGTGGAAAGGTGGTTTTGGGGTCCCAAATAGGAGAGGGTCATCCCCTCTCCTTGTGTTTTGAATACTTGCTTCATATGCCTCATGTTTGAGCATGTTTATTAAGCTTGTGTTGGCTTGTTCTTAGCATGTATTTGGGGTTATTTTGAAATGGCATGCCACTGTTTTTGGTTGTCTTGATCACCCCATGCATGCTTAATACACTTGTAGTGTAAATTTCATAAACTAGTCTTGTATGCTTCATGAAGTAGCATGTCTTTCTAGCTTATGTTGACCCCATTTCAGTAGGTCTTTGGTGTTGTTCTAACATTCCATAACTCTGTTAAGGTTGGGTTTGATAGCCCCATGCATGCTCCATGCACTTGTAGTGCAATTCCATGAATTAGCCTAATGTGTGCCATGCTTTAGACTATCTTTCTAGCATGATTTTGGCTTAACTTTGAGAAGCTTTTGTCCATGTTTTAGCATGCTTTAGCTCTAATTTGTGTTGACTTGGTCTTGCATGCCATGCTTTGTATAGCTATAATGCATTCTAGCTTGTTAGCTTTATGTATCAGGTCCACTAGCATGCATTGCTTGACCTATTTCCATGATTTTGCATCATTTGAAATGTGATTTCAGTGCATGTAGTGTGGTCATATACTCACATCTTTCACTCATTCAATGCGTTGGAGGGTTGCCCTTTATGCCTTAACATAAGTCATTGCGTATGCTTTCATGCCTAAGCTTGCAAGCTATCATTTCAATGTGTTTTGGGGGTTATTTTTCCATGATATAACTCTGATTTTTGTTGGCGAAGCCATCTCATGCATGGTCTTTATAGGTGTAGTGCAATCCACCTTATTTGCCTTGTATGATCCATGCCTTATGCCCTTCATGCTAGCTTATTTTGGCTTCTTTCCATGCATGTTTTAGACTCATTTTGACATGTTCTAGGACTGTTTTTAGGTTGCCTTGGCCATATGCTTCATGTTTTGCATAGCTATAGTGTAAATGCCTATGATAGCTTCAAGCTTTGGGTACCGTAGCATGCTTCATTTGCATCATGTACATGATTTGGCATCATTTACCATGACATTTCAGAGCATGTAGCATTGCCATGTTCCCACTTCATTCACTCTTTAAGTACCTTTGAGTGTTATGCATTGTTGCCTAGTTTATGGCCTAGCATGTATGCCATCTTGCCTAGGTCCTTGAGCCCTCATCTTAGCATGTTTTGGTCTTTGTTTATACCTAATTAAGCTCTATCCATCGTTGGTTCATGCATTTGTGCCATGTTTTGCATGCCTCCTATGTGTTGCTCTTTGCTAGCTTTGTGCCTTAGGCCCTCTTGTATGCTTTACTTGTGTTGTTTGAATGATTTGGCATCATTTCACACTTGATTTCAAAGCTTGTAGTGTTGTTACACTTCCATGTTTGTCACTCCTTAAGCACTCTTGAGAGTTGTGCTCTTATGCCCGTTAAATGGACCTTTGCATTGTGCATGCATTGTCTTGCATTTCATGCCTTTATTTCATCATAATGGCCACTGATTTGGGCATGATTGAGGTTTGCCCATATTCTGTTTAAGTCCATTGAGCATTGTGTATGCCATGTTACATCGCATTGTGCATGTTATGTTGTTGTTTGCATTGTGCATGCTATGTTCTTGTTCGCATTGTGTATGTCATAATCACATTGCATTGAGTATGCCATGTTATTTATTGCATTGAGTATGCCATGTTGTTGCATTGCATTGTGTATGCATGCCTTACATTGCATGTTTGCATGCTTGAGTTGCATTACATGTTTGCATGCTTTAGTTGCCTTGCATTTGTTTGGATTAGGTGTTAGTCCGAACATGAGAAACGAGGGATATTTCATACTTGAAGTGATGAAACGTGCCTCAATTCTCGGTCGCCGATGCTCTTGATCATACATGATAGAGTTTTAGGCCTTATGTGTTTATGTGTGCATTCATTTTGCATTGAATTGTGTAACTTCGCCTCTCGGCCATCATGCATCGAAATGCGTGATTGGTGGCCCGAGGGTCGAGAACCGCACTCCCTTGAGCTTATGAAATGATAAGAAGGGTGGTTATGCACACATATCTTGCAAATACATTGCCATACCTTTTCTTGCTCTCTGTTGCAGCAAACTAGAGAAGTGCAACAAAAACTAGCCAGCCAGCCAGAAAAACTAGCTGGCCGACCACTTTTTCTGGTCTGCAGCAACAAAAAGTGGTCGGCCAGTGGCTGGAAGCATCAACAACTGGTCAGTAGCCCGCCCACAGGTTCCCATGGTGGAGTTGAAGCTTTGTGGAGCTTGGTGCAAGGTTCCGAGAACAATTGCAAACAGAGGCAAGTCGGGGCATCGCGACGGATTTCCGAACGAGGCGACCGAGCATGCGTGCATTCTTCTCCCTCTAAGGCTCTTGATTTATCGCTTTACTTAGCTAATTTGCTTAGCTAGTTTATGCTTTGGTTTGTACTTAATTAGTTAATGCGTTTAACTATTCAATTTGTTTTGTAATAGTTACTTAACTAAGATTAGTTAATTAGCTTCGTTATGTAATAATTAGTTTAATTAGCTTAGATTAGCTAGTTAGCTTCTTATTCGGACCCTCCGTCGAGAGGGCCAACTGTTGTAATAAGCGTGTGTGTGTGTGATGCATGTCTTCCAACCCCCATTTCTTTCTCTCTTTTACTTAACCGCTTACGATGGTTAGTTTTAGGGCATATTTCATTAGCATCCTTATGCTTCGCATGCATGCATCCATTCATCTGTTTTGCATGCACCGGGCTCAGCGCATCATACTAACTGTATTGTATTTCAATTCTGATTTGAATGCATGTATCAATTGCTGCATTTCACGTGACATCTTAGGATAGCCGAGCCTACCTTAGTTGCATTTTTGCATGTGTTGCATTAGCCATTTTAACATGAACTAGGATCATGCATGATTTCTAACTAGTTCTCTGTTTTGGCTCGGAGTACACTGTGGGTGTTTACACTTTAGCATACTGCATGTGTGTTATTGATTGCCATGAAAGCATGCTTACCATGAGGCTAACTGCTTATTTGATATAACTGCCTGAATGTCTGTGGGTGAAGGTTGGATTGCTTGAATTGGAACAATTCATTGAAATCCGTATTTTTAGCCTACTTGCGAGTAGCAAACCGTTTTCAAACAAACGAACGTGTAATGTTTTGTTCCAACTTAGGCGATCCAGTCTGTACTTGTATGCTGTGCACATCACATAGTAATTTTAGGTTAATAACCGGAATAAGAACACATGTGTTTTCAAAAACAAAATATCATGCTTAGTACAGGCCGATCTTTGATCGGGTGAGTAGGGGTGCTCATTGTATGACCTTCCCCTCTCGTACCCAAGTTCTCAAGCCGAGGCAACTTTGGTGATGATGGACACGTGGCCTTAGGCACGAGTCAGGGTTTCCTAAATTCCCCCAAAATAAAATATTTAGGTGGCGACTCTGTATCTGGCAAAGTAGTCCATGTTTGGCACTTCTTTATAAAAATTAGTTTTCCAAAACGATTTACCGAATTTGGACTCCTTGGTGATTTATCGGTCTCACATTGCGCTTTGTGAGATTAGATTCAGAACCGTGACATGAGTCCGGACTGTAGTAGCTAGAGAACAAAACGAATTCGCGCCCTCGCAGGCGCGGAGCCAGGGAGTTCTCGGGGGCGGTCTACAACAGGTAAATCACAAAAGCACAAAACAAGATAGGGACCTTTACTTTGGCAAAACAATTCAAAATGTACAAATGCAAGCTCATCAAGACAAAATCATACAGATGCACATGAACGTGACTAAGACTAGAATGAGGGTCATTACACTGATTGAATCTCATCTAATCACATATAGAACATACTTTCTTTTCCTCTCTTTACACCTAGAGTGAGAGCTTAATCTTCTTCAATCCCTCATTCCCACATTGGAGGAGTTTTTTGGCCAACCCCAGCCAGACAGCTCTGATAGTGTCTTTGTTTTGCAGGCCCCAATCCACTTCATCTAGTACGGGATTGTGTAGTGAGCATGGACTTCATTCATTTCTAAGCTCTGTAGCTGATTCCGACAATGGGAATTGAGGAAACTTCTCTTTCTAGATTAACTCCATTGACGGAGAAGACAAAATGACAAAAGACTGGAGCTGCTGACGGTTATGGAAGAGCATACTAGAAACAATTATAAGACTTTAGATTTCGTTGAGCACCATCAAGTTTTTGTTACAGGTTGTTCTCATCATTTCATGATAGAGAAGGACAATAAGGATTATGTTATTGATTCCATGGGGCTAAAGATCCAAGAACTTAAGGCACAACTTAAGAAGATGATGAACGATCCAACGAAGAAGAAAACCGACGCAGAACCCTCTCATTTGTACTAAAAGAGTCCATCTCTGGAACCACTGGGGAAGAAAGACGATAGAAATGGTTTTGGGCAACGCAATCAGCCAATTTCGGTACAAAGTGAAGCAACGAGTAGCCACGTCCTTGGTTCATGCCGAAGAAAGGCAAACGACAGAAAATGGTCAGCCACCAAATGGAGTATCCTCTCTGTCCCTAGGATCTCCGTACTTAGTTGATCGAAAACGGAGAGAATGAGCAACAGAAGGATCGAGAGGCACAATATCTCGATCATACTGTTCATTAGAGGGAGCACTGAGCACTAAATCGGGTCATCTTTTCTTATTTTTCTCCAGATATTGAAGCTTTCGAGCCTCCAAAAAAGTTCTCTCCCTCAAAGTTCATTTCATATGATGGGACGTTGGATCCACTCATGTACATCAGTCATTACCAACAAATGATGTTTATGTGGAACCGAAACGACGCACTCATGTGCAAGGTTTCTGTCCAACCTAGGAGAATCCAGACTCTGATGATTCAATCGCCTCCTTGCTAGATCAGTCTATGATTGGAAACAACTCTCGGAGGAATTTCTGACTAGATTTGTTTCCAATAGCAAAATTCCGAAGGAGCTAGACACCATGTTTAGCCTTCGAAAGGAAAAAATGAAAACACGCAAGGAGGTACTAAGAGGAGTCTAATGAGCTGGAAAAGAATGTCTGTAGCGAGTAATTTGTCCTAATATCCTTTAAGCATGGCTTGTGTATACACAACAAGTTGAGGCAATCACTGACTAAGCGCCTAGCTACCACTATGAAGGATCTTCGGGCCAGAATTGAGCAGTACACTCATCTTGAGAATGAGCAGATTTTGGTCGAAGTAGCAACGACCAAGCAACCAAATCGAGGGACCAGCGAAGAAATGCACGAAAAGAACCCTATAAAGTTACAGTGAATTAGATAGATTAATTCAAGTCCCTTGAAGTAATCAGTACAATGTTTAAGGAACTGATTTACTGCCTCCTAGAGAAAATCAAGAGGGAACCATACTTCACTTGGCCACTGAAGATGATGGGAGATCTAGCTAGTTGTAATCAAAAGCTAATGTGCACTTATTATCAAGATAGGTGGCACATGACTCAAAATCGTAGAGCATTAAAGCAACATTTGGAGGGTCTAGTAGCTGCTAGGCACCTTTATGAGTACTTTAATCCAGATAAGACTGTGGCCATGCCGGGGAACCCACTGATACAGCAGAATGTCGAATGCCCTCCTTGCCTGGTCATTAATGTGATCCACGGCATGACAGATCCCAAGCAGGAAGAAATGCTTCGAGAGGAAATTGTGAAGGCTTCACATCTTCAACAAGTAATGTCAGTCGGTCTAGCACTTAAGAAGGTTAGAGCATAACCTAAATTTCCTTTATGTAATGTTTCATTTACTGAAAAAAAAATAGAAGGAATTTAACATCCACACACTGATGCATTGATTATTATTGTTGGGATTGGAAAATGATTTTGATGTGAAACAAGTCCTAGTAGATCGGGGTAATGTTGCAAACATTCTATATTATAACTTGTTCGAGAAACTTAGTCTCACTGAATAAAACCTCACTCCGGCAATGATGCCACTAGTCGACTTCAACTCCTAACCAGAATGGTCACTCGGCAAGGTAACCTTACTTGTTATGGCTAGGACCAAAACCTCTAGATCGAATTCTAGGTTGTGAACACTCCACCCCCCTACAACACCATCCTTGGACGACCCTGGATATACTAAATGGAAGCAGTCCCTTCAATCTATCATCAGCTCATCTGCTTCCCAATGGAGCATGGGATGGAGCAAATAAAGGGGACCAAGTTGCTGTGAAGCACTATTTCATGGCTACCATGAAGACCAAACAACTCTACGACTAGGTCCAAATGGTGGGGATAGTGGATCAGCCCATACTAGAAGATATGGGAAGAGTTCTAGTCGAGAAAATGGTGGAAGACTTAGAGAAAATCCTAATAGAAGAAGGCAATCCTGAAAAATATTTCCTTATCAGTACCTTGCTCAGTGCTGATGAGAAACATCAGTTGTTGGATTTGTTGAAGGAAAATATAGAAGTATTTTCATGGTCGGCCTATGACATTCTTGGTCTGGATCCTGAATTTGTATGTCACAAGCTTAACTGCAATCCTTCACTCAGCCTATGGTACGGAAGAACATAAGGTTCTCAATCGAGTATACCAAAGCAGTAATTGTAGATGTAGACAAGCTCCTACCAATGGGGGCAATTCGAAAAGTCCAATACTAGCAATGGCTATCAAACATTGTTTTTGTGAAGAAGAAAAACAGCAAATTGAGGGTCTGTGTTGATTTTACTAGTCTCAACAAAGCATGTTCGAAAGATAACTTCCCCCTGCTACGTATGGATCAACTTGTCAATTTAAACGCCGGACACAAACGAATGAGTTTCTTAGACGCCTACAACGACTACCATCAAATACCTTTGTTCGACTCGAACTAGGAAAAAACAATATTCATCACTTCTAGAGGAACTTATTATTATAAGGTGATGTCGTTTGGTCTTAAGAATGTTGGAGCAACTTACTAGCGAATGGTGACTCAGATGTTCAAGGATTTACTCTGCTAAACTACAGAAGCATATATAGATGATATAGTAGTTAAGAGTCTGTTTGCAACAGACTACCTTGCCGCTCTCAGAAAAGTTTCCAGCATCCTTAAGACTTATCAACTTCACCTCAATGCCTCAAAATGTGTTTTCAAGGTAAGATTAGAGAGGTTCTTGGGTTACATGGTTACTCGAAGAGGAATTCAAGCAAATTTGGATCAGATTAAAGTAATACAGGAGATTGAAATATCGAAGAAAGCAAAGGAACTTCAGAAATTGACAGGAATGGAAACAACGCTGAACCGATTCATCAAACTGAATGAAGCCCTTCCTCTAACTCCTAAGGAAGAAAGTTTTATTTTAATGGGGACCCAAATGCAACAAGGTTTTGCAAGACGTAAAGAAGTACCATATTTCACCACCTCTCTTGTCCACACCAGAGTTAGGAGAAGAACTATATCTGTATCTGACAATTTTAGATCACGCTGGCTTCTCAAGCCGAATGTCTAAATGGGCAGCAAGCTTGGTGAGTTTGACATTAGGTATTAGCATAGAACAACAATAAAGGCCCAGGTCTTGATAGATTTTGTCGTAGAATTGACTTCCGTTTCGAACATCGTACATTTGAACCCTAGCTCACCCTAGCTCAGCACTGGTTCCATGCACCACTGTGCTACAAGAACTGTGACAACCCTTACCTCTGATTAATGCTAAACTGTAACTGAGAATGATAAGTAACTGATTTGACTGAAATTATGAATTGATTGCAAGAGTATATTGCTTTACTTGCATTTCTATCTGTTTGTCATTTGATCGATCTGTTCATGTTTTAAGTTTCGAACAGTAAATTGAAGGCCTTATCGGCGGCCGAATCTGAAATTGATTAGTATTTTATGCTAATTAGAATTTATGTGATTTTATGGTAGATTTAATTAAAATGCGACTTGGTATGATTAAATTAGATTAAATAAAGCTAAATTACATTAGTTCAAGTTTATTTCAATATTGCCATTAAGTGGGCACTTTAGGCCATTAATTGATTTTTCCTATTTCACTTTGTTGCATCGTCTCACCCATTTCCTCTAGAGACCAATTCGAGAGAGGAAGAGGGAGAGTAGGAGAAAATTTAGTTCATCAAGAATTTGGCTTGGAGACTTAGAAGATTTGGAGGATAAATGCGAATTGAGCTTCCATACCTTGATATTCAAGACCTAAGGTAGGAAATCATCTTACTGATTGTGAATTCTAGTTGTATCTTGCATGGTTCATGAGTCATCAGTGATCTAAGTCAAGAATTGGTTTAAAGAGTTGATTTGAGTAGCTAATTCATGCATGCATGTACATGTTCTTGGGATTTGAGGTTGTTTTCATAAAAAGCCCCACATGCATGTCAATTTTCTAGTCATAGTTCATGAATTCATCATGATTTTGGAGGGATTGACTCATTTGACCATGTGTTAGAAGCTTTGAACTCAATTGAATACATGGATGTTAAATGTACATCTTGTTTTTGAAGTTTATTTGAAATTTGTGTTTAATTGACTTACCTTTGGGCTTTGATTTTTCAAATTGATCTTCAAGACATGTTATATTATGGGTTTTAAAGTGTTTTCCAGAAAATTGGCCCAAAAGGATCGAATTTTGAGGCTTTTAAGTTAAGTTTTGTGCTTGGGAATGAATCTGGAAATTCCAGATTTTGGACCCACGCTCAAGCGTAGGACTTCACGCTTGAGCGTACACTCTGAGTCATGCACCTCTGCTCGAGCATGGAAAGTCACGCTCGAGCGTAAAATGCATATGCCCAGAAGTTCATGTGTTTTACAATCCGCTCGAGCGAGAAAGTTCACGCTCGAGCGAGGACCTGAGTCTCACGCTCGAGCGGGGGTCGAGCCTCCATCGAGCGTGAATTGCATACATCCAGTACTTTTCATGAAGTTTACAGTCCGCTCGAGCGTAGGAAGTCACACTCGAGCGGAGCTCCTTTGTCTGCATGTCCACTCGAGCGTAGAAAGCCACGCTCGAGCGTGGACCCCTGTTTCAGCAAATTTTGAAAAGTGTTTTAAAGTGCATCCTTGCATCCTCTTTCCATCCTAGGCATTCCTAGGCCATGTTTAAGGTATCTTAATGAGGATATTGATGTAGAACCACACCGAGTCAAGATAGGGAATAAGTTGTTGATTCCCGAGTGTGTAACTTAGTGTGTGTTCGTTCTGTAACTGTGTAGGGTTGGCACCCGAGGACGCCCACTAGCTGCTTATAGCCCAGTGCTCTGTGAGTGACAATGTTGTAAAGATATGTTCGATTATGATTATTTTCTGAATGATCAACTGCTCTGCTTACTGAAACATTATTGTTTAATGAATGAATGTTTGTCCTATTTGTAAACTGTATCCGTGGCATCCATAGCAATTCACTATTACTGTACTGTTACTGCTATTGTCACAGAGATCTCTGTCGATTCCCATGTTTGGAACTACTACTGTTTACTGTTATGATGGCCATCAACTGACTGTTCGGTCTGTTAAGACCTACTGTACTGTTTTGCTATGGGATGCACCACATATAACTGCTACGGTTTCTAAGTGACTGATATGACTGTTTAATTACTGAAAGGTCATTCATTCTTAACCTTTTTACATAACTGTTATTCACTGGGCTTTAGCTCACTGTTTATATATATATATATATATATGTAGGTGTCCAGGCACCGGACCGGAGCTAAGAGCGTCGGGTTAGCTCTTGTTTTGTCAAGCCAACCTTTGTGCCTCGCCTCGAGGTTCCAAGTCTGTTCAAGCTATGGCTGTTTTAGGGTGTTTGAATTCACCCCTCTGTTTCTGTTTTGTAATAGACGTTATAGACTCCTATTGTACAGTTATGGCATAGGGATTGGATCCCTAACTTGTATGTTTGTATATCTGATATGTAAATGTGTTTTGGTTATGAATGTGACTTGTTCATAAAAGTCTTTTTGCATTCAGACTGTCACAGCTCATTGGACACCTTTTATTTACTGTTTTGGCTTCTACCAGCCCCTTTACTCTGTATCACTGTCATTACTGTTAAGCAGGCCTTTGGTAATCACGGATTACTAGCCGGTTACGATGCTAAACCCATGGGGGCGGGTCTGGGTCGTGATAGAGTGGTATCAGAGCGATATCAAACCATGAGTTATACCGCACACACGTGTCCAAATGAGCAATAGAATGTCCTAGAAAAGTAATTAGGCCATTGCATGAGCATGAGAAAGTGTGTGTGGCCATGACATGAATATATGTGTTAATTGATACCACTCTGTCACGATCCAGACCCGCCCCTATGGGTTTAGCATCGTAATCGGCCAGTAATCCGTGATTACCAAAGGCCTGCTTAACAGTAATGCCAGTAATACAGAGTAAAGGGGCTGGCGGAAGCCAAAATAGTAAATAAAAGATGTCCAATGAGCTGTGACAGTCTGAATGCAAAAAGACTTTTATGAACAAGTCACATTCGTAACCAAAACACATTTACATATCAGATATACATACATACAAGTTAGGGATCCAATCCCTATGCCATAACTGTACAGTGGGAGTCTATAACATCTATTACAAAACAGAAACAGAGGGGTGAATTTGAACACCCCAAAACAGCCATAGCTTGAACGGACTTGGAACCTTAAGGCGAGGCACAAAGGTTGGCTTGACAAAACAAGAGCTAACCCGACGCTCTTAGCTCTGGTCCGGTGCCTAGACACCTACATATATATATATATATATATATAAACAGTGAGCTAAAGCCCAGTGAATAACAGTTATGTAAAGAGGTTAAGAATGAATGTCCTTTCAGTAATTAAACAGTCATATCAGTCACTTAGAAACCATAGCAGTTATATGTGGTGCATCCCATAGCAAAACAGTACAGTAGGTCTTAATAGACCGAACAGTCAGTTGATGGCTATCATAACTGTCACACCCCCAACTTGCCCCTAAAAGTTCGGGCATGACCCATTCAGAAACAGACATATAACCTGGTATATATATATCATATGGGGCCTTGACTGAAGCACAAAACATACAAGAATACAAAATTAAGCAAATCCCATTGAGCTATTTCTAACATGCCAGGATCTCATACATTACATGCACCATAAGAGGTTGATAGAATCCAAAAATATTTCTTGACAGTATATATATATAAACACATATACAGACCCAGCCCTGTAGTCGGGCATGTAACAAAAACTATTGGAGTTATACACAATCAACCTTGGAAGGGTAGCCAAGAAATAAGCCAATTATCTTAGTAGACTTCACAAAATGGGTGGCCTTGTAAGTGCTTGGATACACGAAGGTTGTCAAAAGGAACCGGGCATCATAGGTTAGGATTGACCACCTGGTTGGTTGCCTACAGAAACAGACATAACAGAGAGTGAACCGGGCTCAGTGAATAGTAATACATAATGAAGCAATGCCCAACTTGAAACATGACATATATCAGTATATGTGTAAATGCAGAGGTTACAAAGTTAGCCTGATTCTGTATTCATCTTATAACGGCCTTAGGCCCAATCTTGAACATAAAAGCTTGATATATCACATTCTTAATTCATAACGGCTTGAAGCCCTTAAACATGGTGGCATAATGCCCTTGAACATAGTGGCACAAGGCCCTTAAACATGGTGGCACAAAGCCCTTGTAACATATGGCACTAAGGCCCTTGAAACGTGTGGCACAAGGCCCTTGTAACTTGTTGGCATTGAAGCCCTTGAAAGTATACTTATACGAACTCAAGAGGTGTCTCACACAGACTCTAGAGGTGGCTCACGTCGTAGCACTTAGTTCCGTGTAGCACTTTGCTTCATATCACAATAGCTTATAATGAGTGGCCATAGGCCCAGCGTCTTATAGAATAAAGGTATTTTATCTTTCCCATTCCTTTCTTTACATACTTGGAACATGCTTGAACATTAACATACATACATGAGTCATACATACTTGAAACATTAATCATAGTTGCGTACTTGAGACATTAACATAGTCGTGTAAACGAAATGCTAATGAAAATCATTAACCATATGTAAAGAAGATAATGATACTACTACTCACAGTGTTGCGATGATGTGCTTGTTCTTCCCGGAGTGTGCCCTGCACACATTCAACCTTACACAATTTAGTTTCCTTTCCATATTAGATCACTTTCTGTTTCGTTTTACTTCGAAGGAATTTATACATATTAAAAGGCATCAAATACATATTCCGACAACATTAGAGGGTTTTACACGCAAAACGGAGCGATTCACGTTTTTCAGCATGGGCCGCACGTGCGGCTGTGAGCCCCGCACGTGCGGCAAACTCTCCCGCACGTGCGGCAAAAATGTCCCGCACGTGCCTTTTTGACAGTGTCCAAGCCCCTGTTTTTCACTATTTCCCCGCACGTGCGGCCATGACTCCCGCACGTGCGGCAGCACCTCCTGCACGTGCGGCCATGACCCCCGCACGTGCGGCGATTCTGCTCAAATTGTCCGAAAATTTCTTACAAAATCCCATCTTTTGGTACATATTTACAAGGCTCAAATTAACATTCTTACTTGATAATACATGGTCCAAAATCATGTCAAGATGATGGCAATTACATCAATTTAATTTAGTTCATCATTCTTGAGCTCACAACATACACATATCCATGAGAATTCTAACTTTACACATCCATAAACATATATCCACATATTTGAATTCAAAGTAAAAGCTCAAATACAACTTCTCCATGGTTAATTCAAAGTGAATCAAGCAACCAAGTAAGAGTATTCTACCCACTAACTTCTACACATACATAAGGTTACAATTACTATCTTCAAATACCATAACCAAGGGAAAATCTTACTCAAAGCTAAGAGAAAGGTTGTAGGAAATAATTAGATTTACCTTAAGCTTGAGCTCCTTAGATTCTCTACCTTCTCCTTGTTGAATTCCTCTCAAACCTCCACTCTCTCTCTCATCCTTTCTCTCTTAGGAAATAGCTTGAAGAAACTCTTCTAAGTTATATGATATGAACATGAATATATCCTTCTATATAAGCATATCATAGGTGAATAAAACGAAAATCATTCAGTTTAATCATCCTAAATTGAAATTGCATAAACATACTTAATATTACTTAAAAATTATGCTGATCACATATGTGAAATCAATTTCAGATAATTAAGCCTCTAAGGCTTCAAATTTCTGATCTATGCGTTCTCATGTAACAGATACTTTCCTTATTGAACAGATAAACATCTTGAATCATATGGTTTACTTACTTAATTTAAATTTCCCATAGGATTCCACAGTAAGCATTCAAAATCACAAAATAGGATCCGAAAATATAACAAAGAACGTGTACGAGGGTCGGGTTATTACACTCTCCCCCCCTTAAATAAGTTTGGTCCTCCAAACTTGTTTTACCTTAGGGTAGAACCAGATGTGGATACTGATGTTGCATTTCCTCTTCTTTTTCCCAGGTTGCGTTGGTTCCGTAATGTTCCTGCCATTTCACTTTTACCATTGGAATTTCTCGGTTTCGTAATTGTTTCACTTGCCGATCCAAAATGCGGATTGGTTTCTCCTCATAAGTTAACTTATCATCTAATTCAATTCGGTGATGATCAATAACATGAGACGGATCCGCAAGGTACCCCCGAAGCATAGAGACATGAAACACATTATGTACTTGACTCATATGTGGCGGGAGGGCAACCCGGTAAGCCACCGGACCTACTTTTTCCAAAATTTGAAAGGGACCAACATAACGGGGTGTTAACTTACCCCTTTTCCCGAATCTTGGATGGCCTTTCATCGGAGTAACTTTTATAAAAACGTGACTGTCCACGTCAAATTCCAAATCTCTCCGTCAGTTATCCGCATAACTCTTTTGTCTACTTTGAGCCGTTTTTAATCTTTCCCGAATAACTTTGACTTTTTCAGTTGTCAACTGAACAATTTCAGGCCCTAGCAAGGATTTATCTCCAACTTCAGCCCAACATACGGGAGAACGACACGGTCTTCCATACAAAGCTTCATAGGGTGCCATTGCAATACTTGAGTGGTAACTATTGTTATATGCGAACTCTACCAGTGGTAAATGGGTTTCCCAACTTTCTTGAAACTCTAGCACACACATCCGGAGCATGTCTTCCAGAGTTTGTATTGTTCTCTCGGATTGACCATCAGTCTGAGGATGGAAAGCTGTGCTGAATTTTAATTCTGTACCCATGGCTTCTTGTAAACTTTGCCAGAATCTGGAAACGAACTTTGGATCCCTATCCGATACAATTGAGACCGGTACACCATGCAGTCTTACAATTTCATTCACATAAAGGACCGCCAGTTTATCTGCATTGTACTGAGTCTTCACTGGCAGAAAGTGAGCAGACTTAGTTAATCGGTCGACAATGACCCATATAGCATTCATACCCCGAGGTGTCCGTGGTAATCCCACAACGAAATCCATGGTTAAATGCTCCCACTTCCATTCCGGGATTGGAAGGGGTTGTAATAATTCCGCTGGTCTTTGATGCTCCGCTTTCACTTGCTGACACTGCAAGCACTTAGAGACGAAGTCTGCAATCTCCTTTTTCATGTTTGGCCACCAAAAATTTTGTTTCAAATCCCGATACATTTTAGTACTTCCCAAATGCATGGAAAATCTTGAGGCGTGTGCTTCTTCCATCAATTTCCGTTTAAGTTCCAACACATTGGGAACACATACTCGGTCTTGAAATTTGAGTACCGAATCCATTAAACTGAACCCCGATTGTGGCTTGGTCTCCAATTCATCACATACCTTCTTTAGAACGTCATCCTCCATTTGATGTGACTTAATATCTTCAAGCAAAGTCGGTTGAACCATTACTGCTGCCAGTACTGTTTCCTATCCAGGTATCTTGAATTCCACCCTCATTTTATCCAATTCATTTACCAATTCCCTTTGCTCCGTAAACAGGTTGGCCAAATCTCCCATATTTTTCCGACTAAGTGCATCTGCAACCGTGTTGGCCTTACCAGGATGATAATGGATCTGTAAATCATAGTCTTTAATTAACTCTAACCACCGACGCTGCCGCATGTTCAATTCCTTCTGGGTAAAAAGGTACTTAAGGCTTTTGTGGTCGGTGTAAACTTCGCAGGTAGTACCATACAAATAGTGCCGCCATATCTTTAAAGCAAAAACCACCGCCGCGAGCTCAAGATCATGCGTGGGATAATTCTTTTCATGGGGTTTAAGCTGTCGTGAAGCATAGGCGATAACCCTACCACCTTGCATAAGCACACACCCTAATCCTTTATGGGACGCATCACTGTAAATTACAAACCCTTTAGTGCCAGACGGTAAAGCCAAAACTGGAGCTGTAGTTAATTTCATTTTTAATTCCTGGAAAGCAGATTCCCGCTCTTTTGACCATTCGAATGCAACTCCCTTTCGAGTCAATGGTGTAAGTGGCCCAGCAATCTTAGAAAAATCTTGAACGAATCTCCTGTAATAACCAGCTAACCCCATAAAGCTACGCACTTCAGTCACATTGGTAGGAGTTGGCCATTTCACAATCACCTCAATCTTGTGTGGATCAACAGAAATTCCTTCCTTTGTGATAATATGTCCCAGAAATGCCACCTCGAGTAGCCAAAATTCACATTTCTTTAGCTTTGCATACAATTTCTTTTCCCGGAGGGTTTGAAGAATTAAGCGAAGATGGGTCTCATGAGCTTCCGTATTCTTTGAATAAATGAGGATATCATCAATAAAGACCACCACAAATTCATCCAGATAGGACTTAAAAACGCGGTTCATCAAATCCATAAAGGCTGCTGGGGCATTAGTAACTCCAAAGGGCATGACCAAAAATTCATAATGACCGTACCGGGTTCGAAAGGCTGTCTTCTCAACATCGTCAGCCTTGACTTTTAATTGGTGGTATCCAGACCGTAGATGAATTTTAGAAAAGACTTGTGCCCCTCGAAGCTGATCAAATAGGTCATCAATTCTTGGCAATGGATACTTATTCTTGATTGTGACCTTGTTAAGCTCTCTGTAATCAATACAAAGCCGGAGTGTCCCATCCTTCTTCTTTACGAACAAAACTGGTGCCCCCCACGGAGATACACTCGGACGAATAAATCCTTTGTCCAATAAATCTTGCAACTGCATTTTCAATTCTTTCATCTCAACTGGCGACATTCTATACGGAGTCTTAGAAATGGGTTGAGTTCCCGGTGCTACTTCAATTGTAAACTCAATTTCACGGTCTATTAACTGTCCTGGTAATTCTTCTGAAAGACGTCCGGAAATTCACAGACAACTGGGATCATGTCGGTATTCCCACTCACCACTTGCTCCTCTAGAACACTGCATAAGTACCCCTGACACCCTTTCTGAATTAATTTACAAGCCCTTGTTGCGGAAATTAAATATGGTGGAGGAGTCACTCCATGTCCCTGAAAAGTAGACTCTGATTGTCCCGGAGGGTAGAAACTGATTTGTTTAGTCAAACAATCTATAGTTGCACCATATTCACCTAACCAGTCCATTCCCAGAATAATATCAAAATAGGCCATGTCAAGAGGTAACAGATTGGCATACACCCGGATATCCCCAAGTTGGAGTTCACAAGCAACATATATAGAAGTACAAATCACAGGACCTCCCAAAGGTGAAGATACACACAACATATAAGACAGTTTTTCTTCCGTTTTATCTAAATTAGGAGCAAATAGTTTCGACACAAAAGAGTGGGTGGAGCCAGAATCAAATAACACATGAGCGAAATGACCGTGAACGATAAATGTACCTGACACCACTGTTGCCGCGTTTTGCACATCTCCCGGAACCAATGCGAACACCCTGCCTTGTCTCGCAGTGTCTTTATTATTAGCAGTTGCCTTGGTATTGGAAGTTGGTGTAGACCCCGCTGAACTTGTAGTGGTTCTATTATTACTTTGTTGGTTTCTTTGAGGGCAATCCTTGATCAAATGACCCGTCTTACCACACTGGAAACAGGCTCCAGACTTCCGATAGCACGTTCCACGATGCTTCTTTCCACATTCCGGACAAGTCGGTATTGAATCCTGACTAGGGGTAGAAGTATTTGAACTCCCGAAAATCTGCTTCTTGTTTGGTGGAGCAGGCGATCCCTTCGACCATTGAGTATTTTGCCTCTTCCCTTTCCATTCTGAGATTCAACTCTGAGTAGCGAGATTCCCTTCCGCTATAACGGCTCTCTCCAACACGTTAACGTAAGTAGGTAACTTCAACATGTTGACCTTATCTAGGATGGCGCTCCGCAATCCCCCTTCAAATTTGCGCGCCTTCTTATAATCCGTATCCACCATATGGGGTGCAAACCGAGCTAATTCTGCAAATTGGGCTTTGTATTCTGCAACGGTTTTGTTCCCTTGCCTGAGAGTTTCGAATTCCGTTACCTTCTTATCTCGCATGCTTTGAGGGAAGTACTTGTCATAAAACAATTCCAAAAATCTGTCCCATGTCAACCCTTGATGTACAGTTCTTGTAAGCATCCACCATCTGCGTGCCTCATCCTCAAGAGTAAAGGCAGCCAATTGCACCTTCTGAGCTTCCGTGCAAGGAAAGACTTCGAATAACTTCTCTATTCCCAACACCCATGCTTCAGCTTTCATTGGTTCTATTCCTCCTTTGAAGGATGGCGGTTTCATCTTTTTAAACTCCTTAGTAAGGGTGATAGTCCGGTCTTCAACATGGAAATCTTGTACTGCCGGTGGAGGTACCGGTGGTGGGGGTGGTTGTTGTGGCTGTTGCTGTTGTTGCCGTAGGGTCTCCGCCATTTCCATAATCATTCTCTCCATTCTATCCAACCGTGCAGAAGTAGCATCTTCTGTATCTTCTGTCCTTGTCCTCACCATTGCCTACACAATAATCATTTATACATAATAGACATATTTCAAAAGTGTTAACATTATCAGAGTAGACTTATCGTTGCCATCGCTTTTTCATATACTTTCAGAATGTCATGCAAGATGCCTAAAGCTTTTCTAGACACCCTAAAGCTCAATGGACCCGTGTGTGAGATAGCAACTCGTGCTCTGATACCACTTGTCACACCCCCAACTTGCCCCTAAAAATTCGGGCATGACCCATTCAGAAACAGACATATAACCTGGTATATATATATCATATGGGGCCTTGACGGAAGCACAAAACATACAAGAATACAAAATTAAGCAAATCCCATTGAGCTATTTCTAACATGCCAGGATCTCATACATTACATGCACCATAAGAGGTTGATAGAATCCAAAAATATTTCTTGACAGTATATATATATAAACACATATACAGACCCAGCCCTGTAGTCGGGCATGTAACAAAAACTATTGGAGTTATACACAATCAACCTTGGAAGGGTAGCCAAGAAATAAGCCAATTATCTTAGTAGACTTCACAAAATGGGTGGCCTTGTAAGTGCTTGGATACACGAAGGTGTAGATGCGCCCGCGTGGGCCTCACTACTACAGTTCAGACTCGATTTTGTTACGGTTCTAAATCTGAACCAAAGAGTCCAAATCCGGCAAATCGTTTTGAGAAAACAGATTTTGAAAGAAGTGCCAAACATGGACTGCTTTGCCAGATACAGAGTCGCCACCTAAATATTTTATTAAAGGGGAATTTAGGAAACCCTGACTCGGTGCCAAAGGCCACGTGTCCGTCATCACCAAAGTTGCCTCGGCTCGGGAACTTGGGTACGATCGGGGAAGGTCAGCTATGAGCACCCCCTCTCGCCCGGTCCGAAGACCGGCCTCTACTAACCGTGATATTCTGTTTTGAAAACGTCTATGTGTTCTTATTCTGGTTATTAGCCTAGAATTACTATGGTATGCGCGCAGCAAACAAGTATAGACCAAATCACCTAAATTGGAACAAAACATTTCTTGTTTGTTTTGAATATGGTTTGCTACTCGTAAGTAGGCTAAAATGCAGGTTTTGCCACCCTCAAGTGGGCTTTTAGAAAAGATGGTTTTGCCACTATCTAGTGGGCTTTAAAATTCACAGTTTTAATGTGTTATCCCAATTTAAGCAATTCGACCTCCATCCACAGGCATTCAAGCAGTAATATCACGTAAGCAACTAGCCTCATGGTAATCATGCTATCATGGCAACACTCACACGCATGCAAGGATGCTAAAGCACAAATACTTACATCGTACTCCGTGCCAAAACAAAGAACTCGTTAGCAATCAATGCATGATCCAAGTCCATGTTTAAATGCCTAATGCAACGCACACGGAATGTCACTAGAGTAGGCTCGGCTAGTCTATGAATGACATGTGAAAATGCGCAGGTAGCATGTATTCAAGTTAGATTTGGAATGCTAATGCTGTTAGCATGATGCGCCGAGCCTGGTGCATGTAAGACAAATGTATGGATGCACGCATGCTATCATACTGTTATGCTAATTTAAATATGCCCTAGTCTACCATCATAGGCAGGTAAATAAAAGGGAGAAAGAAGTGGGGGTTGGAAGACATACACACACGCACCCACACTTATTACAAGTTTGCCCTCGCTCGGAGGGACCAAAATAATAATACAAATTAATTAACTACGCAAGCTAATTAAATATTACAAATTGCTTAATTAATTAACAAATTAACTAAACTAAAGAAAAACAGTAAACCGCCTCGGGGCGAGGGCCAAATGCAACATATGCTCGGGACTGGCTCGGAATCGCACTGCCATGCATAGTTTGCCTCTGTTTTCCCTGCTCTGCTCTTCTGAAAACTGCCAAAGTCTCAGGGATGCGTCTCAGGACACTGGGGGATATCATCGGCTGAGCAGAATTTCCACCGGCAGTAGAATTTAGTCACCGGCACAAAATAGATCCACCAGCCATCGATTGACTGCCGGTCGGCACTAAATATTGCCGGCCGGCAATAAATTCCTGCAGAACCTGCAACTCACAGCAGCAGAGGGCAAAATCTTGCATGGCAATGCAATTCAAACAATTTATGCACCAATCACATTCCTTATCATGTTAATGACTCAAAGGAGGATGTGCCCCGATTCTCGGACCACCAATCACGCATTTCCATGCATGATGGCCCAAAGAATCAAGTGTGCAACTTCAATTTCAAAATGCATGCAAGCCAAATAAACACACAAGGAGGCCTAACCTCTATCATACTCATCTCAAGAGGCAAGGTGATGCATGCAAGATGCAATGCAACTTAGGCATACGAGCTAAGGATGCAACATGCCGATACAAGCAAACATGCAAGGTGAGCATGCAAATAAGCAAAGGATGGTCTTAAACATGAATTAGGTAGCTCTAGTTAGGCCCAAAACAGTGGCCAAAATGCTAAGTGCATGCAGGCAAATCACATGCAAACATGCATAGATACATGGTCCAAGACTTAAGCATAATGAAGCGACTTTTCGACGCATTTGAAAGGCACAAACATGGACAATTCGCATGCAAATTTCAGAGGCGATAGGTGATGCAAAACGGCCCCGAAACATAACGAAACGACACTCAACGCATGGAATAGATCCCGAAATGCAAGATTAGGCACATGAAATGGCTTACAGCTATACAAAGCATGCACAATATGGACACGGAGCATGAAGACAGAAGCAAGACAGCTCTGAGACAAGCATTTTTACAGTTTATGACATGGCCAAACAGCAAGCAAAGATGGGGCTAAAATGGCATACAAAAACGGCCCTAAACATGAGATTATGAAGCAACTCACAGCTGCTGACCCCAAACATGTTAGGGCCCTTCAACAACATTGAAGAGGGGCCCAAAATAAGCCACTTTGCAGAACTGTAAAAACCCCAAAAACAAACATAGATATGGCTAAGCTCTGATGAAAGAAAACGGGCCAAATGGTGGCCAAAGAAGCAAGTGGTATATGCAAAGCCCAAACTGAAAAATGCCCTTCTACAACATTGAAGAGGGACCAAAAATATGCACATTTACAGTTCATGGCAGCCCCGAAATCAGTATACAAACATGCTAGAAATGCAATGCAAAATGAGGCTCAAAAGTGGCTATAACATGAGGTATACAAAGCATTCACCAAAAAAGAAAAGACCCTTAATAAAACATGTTAAGAAGGTCAAAATAAGGCCACTTTCAGTTTTGATCATGGTCTAAAAATAGAAAAATGATAGGCTAGTGAAGCATGCAAGAATATTGACATACAAGTAGATATTGAAGCAAGTGCAAGATGGAGGGCTCAAACAGTGTTGAGCCCTTCAACAAACATGTAGAATAGCTCAAAATAAGGCCACTTTCAGTTTTGGCCGGAACTCAAATATACCAGCAACTATGGCTTAGATATGATGCAAGAATAGGCTAGAAAAGGGAAGAAGAGGACTCACCTTTGTAGACCAATGAACCAGCAGCTTTTGGTTGAAGTTTGGGTGCTCTTAGCCTCTGCAAATGACCTCCAATGTGCTGGAATGAAGTGTAGGGGTGTGGTGCTATGGGTTGGTGAAGAAATGGTCCAAGAACAAGGGTATTTGATGATTGAATGAGAGAGATATGGAGAGAGATTGAGGGTTGTATGTATGTATATCAGATATACATGGTATATCTCTGGTTTTTTTGCTTCAAAACCATCCAACCTAGACAAAGGGAGAGGAATGGTGCTTATATAAGGCAAGGGAGGCATTTAACTTGCAAGCTAAGTAAAGGGAAAGGGTCAAAGGGGTTCAAGGGGGTGCAAGGCTTCTAGAGGAAGCTAAAACAGCTGGCCAAGCTTCTTCAAGAAGCTTGGCCAAAGGGTTCAAGCTTCTAGAAGGTTAGGGGGGGTTCAAAGGCTCACAAGGTGCAAAACAACCACACATGTGCATGGGGGATCGATTCTGTGCACTCCAGCTGGCACAGCTGGAATCCACTCAATCTGCAGAATGCTCCGGAAGGTCGTCGGCCAGCATAAATTGCCGGTCAGCACAATAAAGTGCCGGTCGGCACAATAAATTGCCGGCCGGATAAATAGATTGCCGATAGGTGCTGCCAAGGTCAAAAAATGGCCGGTGGGTGTCCAAATTGAAGCCCTGGAAGTTAGCTTTCCAATGGCGCAAACCTTGCATTAAAATTCCTTCTGTGCAAAAAGTTATGTCCTTTTTTGTGAAGCCGCGCAGATTCGATCCAACCGGGATGATGCCCGACTTCAACTGATCATATCTCCCCCACCCGGACTTGGCTCTAGGAGATTCTTGAGTGCAAAATGAAGCCCCGAAAGTAAGTTTTCCAACGGTGGTGGCCTCATAGATAAAATCCAAGTATGCAGATTAAGAAGCCCGATTCCGCGAGGACTGCTCGACTCTCTCTTAGCAATTCTTGCCTATCTTCTTCTCCAACTTGGCTTCTCCCCTCTTCTCCTCTTTTCTTCAACTTCAAACCCCTAAGCAAGGTGTTTTGAAAGATTTGCCTCTCTTCTTGCCGAAGAAACTGAATCTTTGCCCTGCACATCTCTCAACACCGAGCAAACCATCAGTAGTGCCCAAGTCTTAAGGGCGGTCAAAAATGGGGTGTCTACAGTTGCCCCTCTTTGACAGAACTCGGAAGTCATAAGAATGACGGGAGTGAATGTCAAAGCCCAGAGACGACCTATTTTTGACAAGGCCGAAGACTTGGACAAACAAACAAAATACCGATAAATAAATGGTTGTGCCCACTGGCTGCCTACGTATCCCTTTGCAAGGAATCAAACCAGCGTAGTTCAGGGGCAGGATGCAAATGATATGCAGGAAGGCTTTGACAATTGGACTTATACGCTACGCGAAGCCGGTTTGTATTCAAAACAATGCAATGTACTAACAAGTACAGGTGAGGTGCGCAAGATAGCGCGATAGAATGCATGCAAAATGCAAGTAAGGTGCACAAAACAGTGCAATGCGCAAGAAAGCGCGAGTGATTTGAAATGCACAAAACAGTGCGATGCGCTAAACAGCGCGAGTGATTTGAAATGCACAAAACAGTGCGATGGAGGTGAAATGCACAAGAAAGTGCGATTGAGATGCGCAAAATAGCGCGAAATGTAAACTGCACAAAACAGTGCGATGCGCAAAATAGCACGAATGTAAACTGCACAAAACAGTGCAATGCGCAAAATAGCGCGAATGATAAACTGCACAAAACAGTGCGATTGAGGTGTGCAAAATAGCGCGAATGTAAACTGCACAAAACAGTGCGATACGCTAAACAGCGCGATTGATTTTGAAATGCACAAGACAGTGCGATACGCTAAACAGCGCGATTGAAATGCACTAAACAGTGCGATGCGCTAAACAGCGCGATTGATTTTGAAATGCACAAGACAGTGCGATACGCTAAACAGCGCGATTGAAATGCACTAAACAGTACGATACGCTAAACAGCGCGATTGATTTGAAATGCACTGAACAGTGCGATACGCTAAACAGCGTGATTGAAATGCAATGCACAAAATAGTGCGAGTGAGATACAACCACAAGATGCACAAGACAATGCTAGTGAGATACAAAGTGTAAGTGCACAAGATAGTGCGAGTGAATGCATGTTCTATGCAAATGAGGTGCATTTTCTATGCAAGTATGGAAGAGTGCATTTTCTATGCAAAAGATACGAGCATTTTCTATGCAAGAAACAGGAGCATATTCTACGCAATATTGAAAGCAAATTCTATGCAGAATCGAAAGCAAGCATATTCTATGCATGAATCATAACGATGTGCGGCACGCATGTCACAGAAATGTATACGAAAGTGCACATTCTATGCAATGGAAGGGCATCAAACATGTACTCTGGTGCCTTCGATTTACCTTTCGGAGGACTTTGTAACACACTCAGCTCAAAAAGGGCACACCTTGTTTATATTGACGAGAGATAACATCTGCTGCTGCTTTAATTGCCATTCTGACTTGAAGCAGGCTTAAGCTTGGAGTAGAGGCACACTCATTCTTCGGAGCACTGACAAGGCCTGAAGAGGTATATCCGGAGTACAATCACGGAATTTGCTGAAGGTGGAACACACTCAAATGCTTCGATTTTCCCTCTTTTCTTTTGCTTTGTAGTCTGGAACCCATATAGCTTCGAATAGGTCCTGGTTTTACTGTTCTGACATGATTGGGGTTGAACCCTGTAGTTTTATGAAAGAACGAATCTTGTTTTGCACAAACGTGAAGAATGGCACAGCACTCTAAGCACAAAGTGATTTTATTTTTGAAGTTAAGAAATGAGTTCTTAGCCGGGTATTGAGCCTACGACTGAACACAGCGCACTACGACTCAACAACGGAAAACAAAAGGTAAACAACCTAAACACATCGAGACATGCTCGGAACGACTCAAAGCAAGAATCGAGACAAACAAAACAAAAGACACGACACACAGACGTGCACAGGGAGCCTGTTTCACTGGGTATTATTTCCCACCCTTTCTCATTTGTGATCCTCACATCATTCGGCCCTCAGGCTCTGTTTTTCTGAAAAAACCCTTTTCTCACTTTTTCTCTCAGCGCACATCTCTCTATTCTTTAATCTCTCATTTTTCATCCCTCCCCAGGGTGGTTGATGAATAAACAGGAAGTTGCGGGTTCTTGCCCCAAGCATTCTGCTAGATTCTCTTCTTCTGCTCACAATAGTGAACTTTCTCCCGCAGAGGGGTTGCGATGCGGCTGGATGTGCAGCAGATCTGCAATCGACATTGGTTGACGATGCTCTTACTGGGGAGTTTGGACGTGATTAGATCTGTCCAAACAAAGGAGTGGAATATCTTGATCTGTTCCCGTTCGTGCTTCGCACTTGGCTTGATACCTCGTTGCGTGGAGGATGTGAGAGCCTTCTGCCCTTTTACGGTCAGCTTTAGTGGTGCCCTTTTCTGGCAGGTAGAGTGCCCTTTCTGGCAGATGCATTGACAACGGGAGAAAGACAGGAAGCCTGACTCAACTGTGCCCCTAGTTCATTATTTTGACCATTTTTTGTTTTTGCTTTCTACTGAAAGAATTTTGACCAATATGAGAGTCAGATTAACATACTTGTTCAATTTTTGATTTGAAAATCATGCAAGTTAGGTTATGAGCACTGAAAATTTTCCCTTTTTAGGTCCAAGAAATGGTCCAGTTTTAGAAAAGATGGAATAATTTTCGAGAGAATAGTCAACCTCAGTAAAAATTCTCAAAAACTATTTTTGTAAACGGCCAATGCTCAACAAGCACGGAACCTACTCTTGAGATGCACAACTTCAGATCCGAAGGAAAATTGCCCCTTGCTTGAAAAGAGCTGCACGGCAACAGAAAGTTGCCCCTTGTTTGAATGGCACTGCGGCACACTGTATGGCAACGGAAAGTTGCCCCTTGTTTGGATGGCATCGCAGCGTATTGCAATCAGTCCTCAGAGTAACGATGACAACCGAACTCTCAGATACAGAGAAGGCAAAGATGATCAAAACCATTACATGGACACAGTTGATTTTGAAGTGTTTTACGGCTGGACTTCGGAATGAAGTTGCCTACGTATCCCAAAGATGGGAATCAAGCCTTACGTAGTTCGGGGTTAAGGTACACTCGAGTATTTAACCTCTCCTTTTGTGCTCTAACTTTTGCCAAAGCGCCCATCGCGGGTTTTCGACCTTGCGAGCTTTGTTTTTCTTTTCTTTTCAATTCTTTTCATTTCTTTTTGATTTTTTTTGTTCTTTGCATTTTCTTCATTCCATTTTCTTTTGCATTTTTCTCCTTCTTTTTTTTTGTTCCTTTTTTTTTTTTTTTTTTTTTGCTCTAACTTTTGCCTGGGTCGCCCTTCCGGGTTTTCGGCCCAGCGAGCCTCTCAAGGGTAAAAGTGTAGCTTGGTCCATGCCAAATGGTTTTGAGACCCTGAAATCATCTGAATCCAGGAGAATGGCTGCTGATTTGCAAGAGGACTCATCTTCAGCTCTTTGATCGTGTCTGATATCTTTTCCCCTAGTTCGAGGGGTACTTCCGTTCCAGCTTTGCAAGCTCATTCTGATCTTCCGATCTTTTTGATCTGGCTTTCCTGGCCTCTTGTTCGAGGGCTGCTTCAAATCTGGCCACACAGGCCTCACATCGTGGTTGACCGTTGAACCTTCTGAATTCAAGTTCAAGGTTTGGGAGCGAAGGGGTTGAGTTTCGAGGCTGAGGGCGATTCTAGGCTGCACAATCTCAAGAGCGATTCCACACAGGTCTTCGCAGGACCGCGCAAAACATTTTGTTTTTAAAAGTTTTTAAGAAAGCGATAGATCGCTCGTGCTGAAGACAGTGTGGGACCAATCTGGATCAAGTGAGGATCCTTCTCAGTACTCACATTAACAAGCATGATCTCGATCATTAAGGGCTTAGCATGCCTCTCTTTCTCTCAATTGATTAAATTTTACAAAACCCAAGGAATTCTTTCCTCTTTGTTTTTTATCACAATGTTTCGAAAAAAGTTTTAGAAAACTTAGGTCATTACAATGACTTCAAAGGCACAGAAAAGGCAGGCGAAGAGCACTGTCATCTCATTCAAACTTCTGGCACAACTGGCACACGGCAGAAGCAAACACAAGAGTGCGAAATTCACTACTGTTTCATTCAGATCTGTTGGTGTAACTGGCTCCTCGGCCGAAACAGACTCCAAAGAAAGCAAGAAAAGACAAACACAAAACAAGCGAGTGATGTCCGAGGTAATACCCCCGAAATCACCCGACTCTAACAAAACAGGACTGACTCGACACAACAAGACAGACCTGAATGACTCAGTATGAAAAGACTGACTCAATACAAAACAACAAAACTGACCCAATACCCAAGTCAGAAAGTACCAAAACTAGTGTTCGCACATTGCTCAGAATTGTGCGTGCCAAACGCCACATCTGAAGTAAACTGAACGCCGCCCGCAGGTGGTTCATCCCCCGATCGCACCGCATTATCCCCCAGGTTCACTCATCCAATGACGATAGACTTTGTTGAGTTGGTGCGACGATGACCTTATTGTCAATCAGATCTTGTATTTCGTGGCGAAGACGGAAACAACCATCAGTGACATGGCCGACTTGCTGATGAAAGGCACAGTACTTGGTCGGATCATGGGAGTGAGGAAGTCTATCTGGCAGTGGTCGCGGCTCCAAGGGTTTCAAATCCCCCTCTCTAATCAAGATCCTAAAGGCCGCTGATAGAGACATGTACAGTGGTGCGAATACCCTCTGGCCTCGAGGTGGGTATTTTGAGGTTTGTGGAGTTTTGCTGGATGCACCAGCAAAGGGATTGGCAGGCGTTGACTGGGTTTGCTAATCGTTTTCGAGCACGGGATTAGGGCTGAAAGGAACATTCCTCGTACAAAGGCCCTTCTCCTGGCTTGCCCCTTGATTCAGACTGCTCTCATTCTGAGTGGCGAAAGTGTCATCCACAGTTTTTGTAACAACTGCGAGGACTTGCTGTTTGTTCAGCCCTTCGGCTTTCAAAGCCTCAATATCCCACTGAAGGTGTTCATGGGAACCAATGCCTACCCCTACCTTGTTCTTACCACTTGCCTCCACTTTGCCAAGGGATTGGCCTTCTTCAAATGCAGCCCGTCTTGAGGAGCCTTTTGACATGAACTCCCTGGTATGTGATGCGGTTGATGACGGGGCCAAAACTCCAAAGGCCAGATCTGCCACAATTCTCTGAAGGTCTTCAATCATTTTCATCAGCTTAGAAGTAGTTGGTTCGTGGGTTTGAAATGATTGGGGTTCAGATGCACCCATCATGCATAAGTCCATGCTTTCCGGGATAAACACCTCAGGCTTGGGTAGATGGGCCGGGGTGATGTATATGCTGGGGTCGTAAGGGACGGCCAGTGTGTGGATCAGATTGAGATATGGATGAGGTACTTGGTCATCGGGGGCTGAAGGTGGAGCTATCGTCCGGTTGTCAATGAGATTTTGGACCTCATGACGAAGGCGGTAGCAACGGTCGGTGCCATGACCGCGCTGCTGATGGTACATACAGTACTTGGAGGGATTATGTCTAGCTGGAAGTGGTTCAGGAAGAGGTTGAGGATCGAGGGGTTTGAGATGCCCTCTTTCCATCAAGGCTTTTAGTGCGCTAGTCAGGCTCATATAGAGGGGAGTGAAAGTTCTGCCTTGAGCTCGGGCTGGACCGGCTGTTTGTAGGCTTGGTTTGGCAAAAGGGTTGGCTGTGGCGACTGCATTGATCTCGGTGGGTTTGGGAATGACGCTACTACCAACATTGGTACTCCCTGCAATCGCCTTCCTTGTCGGTTCACTTGTTCTGGGAATGATCCCGTTGTTGAACGCATTCTCGACCTGAACCCCCAGTTCATGCAAACTTTTGAAAGTGAATAGTGGAGCGACTATCAACTTTTGTAACATATCGTGCTCGAGGTTTCGCACCATCATTTGCACTTGATCCTTCTCGGAAGGCCGATCTGTCATCTGTGCTGCCTTTGCTCTCCATCTTGCAACAAATTCTACAAAAGGCTCTGTTGGGTTCTGGCGGGTTGTTTCAAGCTCTTGCATGGTCATTTCAACTTGGGTATTGTAGGAATACTGATCAACAAAGGCCTCAGCCAATTCTTCCCAGTCTTGCTTCACTTTATCTTCCAACTTAGCGTACCAAGTGGCTGCTACACCCGACAGGGTTCTTCCATACAGAGAGAGTTTTTGTGGCTTAGTCAGTCCCATCGGCTTTAAGACATCCAAGAAAAGTCGGATATGTACCATTGGATCTCCAGACCCGTCGAAACGGTCAATATATGGCATTTTGAATCTGTCTGGGAGCCGTACGGCAGCCTCGGTGTGCCCATCCTCAATGTCGGGAATGGAGTTAAGGCCCTGTGCCTTTTTGAATTGCTTCTCAAGGTTCGCAATCTTCACTGCAGTCGGATTGAGCTCATTAACATCAAGGGAATAAAGCCTCTCATTAGGCTGCACCAGGGGCCTGAGCACCTAAGCTTGAGTCAACCTTTCTCGAGGATTCGAACACTGCAAATCTTCAACTGGCGGAAGTGGGTCAAAGTTTGGCTGTGGTCCCAAAGCTGGATGTGAGGCAGATGCCCCAGATGGACGCTGCATTTCAATACTGGTCTCAGCCTGCATGGCAGTTCCCTGATTTAACGCTGCTATCACGGCTACAAATTCTTCCGAACCCTGGGCCATTATGGTCTGCTGAGTCTGAACAAAGGTGATGTGGCTGGCGACGGACGGATCAGATGAACCGGCGAGCCCTGACTGGCCTTTCTTTGCCTTGCCTCAGCGAAAGAACACTGGTTACCCTTGAATTGAATTTCTGACCTAACAAAGTCTATCAACACTAGTCCAATGTACCCCAGGGATATCGAAGCCTTCTGAAGCTATAGTTCCAGGACTACCCTTAGCAAAAGAGAAAACAGACAGTATCTCAGCACAATTTTACTGGAACGGATTCAAGCATACTAGGATGACTGTACTCAATACTGATCACTGTTTCCCAAATATCTGCCTGTAAACTGACACCCTCGGGTAAAACTGATTCCCCAAATACTGATGCTGATGCCAACAGGCCTGATACCTAGACTTGCAAACTAGTATATGCGTTCCTGTAGAGATACACTCTAAAAGCACATAGTAAGTAAGAGAGAGCCAAAACACCCCTATAGAGGGGTAGGGTTTCCCTGTCCTATTTTGTCAGGAGCTAGGGTTTCACTATGCACACAGCAGTTTCAAACAACCTATCGGGTAAGCAACCTGTCCTAGTTTGGAAGGGTCACTATGGATTCCGAATATGCACTAGGTCGAATGGTCAAAAAGGGTGCCCCGATAAAACCGGGGTTTGTGTTCCCATGCTGTCAGAGCCCATAACCGGTCAGCCTTATGGTCATGCCTTAACAAGACAAGCCTCCGGCAAACCGTTCAGGAATGGCAGATGGCAAACACGGTCTCCTAGGCGCACCAATGCACATGCAATGCAAAGAAACACATAAGCGAAATCAAAACAGGATATCATGAGTTCGAGTCAAGCTCTCTAAAATCCCCAGCAGAGTCGCCAGAAACTGTAGATGCGCCCGCGTGGGCCTCACTACTACAATTCGGACTCGATTTTGTTACGGTTCTAAATCTGAACCAAAGAGTCCAAATCCGGCAAATCATTTTGAGAAAACAGATTTTGAAAGAAGTGCCAAACATGGACTGCTTTGCCAGATACAGAGTCGCCACCTAAATATTTTATTAAAGGGGAATTTAGGAAACCCTGACTCGGTGCCAAAGGCCACGTGTCCGTCATCACCAAAGTTGTCTCGGCTCGGGAACTTGGGTACGATCGGGGAAGGTCAGCTATGAGCACCCCCTCTCGCCCGATCCGAAGACCGGCCTCTACTAACCGTGATATTCTGTTTTGAAAACGTCTATGTGTTCTTATTCTGGTTATTAGCCTAGAATTACTATGTTATGCGCGCAGCAAACAAGTATAGACCAAATCACCTAAATTGGAACAAAACATTTCATGTTTGTTTTGAATATGGTTTGCTACTCGTAAGTAAGCTAAAATGCAGGTTTTGCCACCCTCAAGTGGGCTTTTAGAAAAGATGGTTTTGCCACTATCTAGTGGGCTTTAAAATTCACAGTTTTAATGTGTTATCCCAATTTAAGCAATTCGACCTCCATCCACAGGCATTCAAGCAGTAATATCACGTAAGCAACTAGCCTCATGGTAATCATGCTATCATGGCAACACTCACACGCATGCAAGGATGCTAAAGCACAAATACTTACATCGTACTCCGTGCCAAAACAAAGAACTCGTTAGCAATCAATGCATGATCCAAGTCCATGTTTAAATGCCTAATGCAACGCACACGGAATGTCACTAGAGTAGGCTCGGCTAGTCTATGAATGACATGTGAAAATGCGCAGGTAGCATGTATTCAAGTTAGATTTGGAATGCTAATGCTGTTAGCATGATGCGCCGAGCCTGGTGCATGTAAGACAAATGTATGGATGCACGCATGCTATCATACTGTTATGCTAATTTAAATATGCCCTAGTCTACCATCATAGGCAGGTAAATAAAAGGGAGAAAGAAGTGGGGGTTGGAAGACATACACACACGCACCCACACTTATTACAAGTTTGCCCTAGCTCGGAGGGACCAAAATAATAATACAAATTAATTAACTACGCAAGCTAATTAAATATTACAAATTGCTTAATTAATTAACAAATTAACTAAACTAAAGAAAAACAGTAAACCTCCTCGGGGCGAGGGCCAGATGCAACATATGCTCGGGACTGGCTCGGAATCGCACTGCCATGCATAGTTTGCCTCTGTTTTCCCTGCTTTGCTCTTCTGAAAACTGCCAAAGTCTCAGGGATGCGTCTCAGGACACTGGGGGATATCATCGGCTGAGCAGAATTTCCACCGGCAGTAGAATTTAGTCACCGGCACAAAATAGATCCACCAGCCATCGATTGACTGCCGGTCGGCACTAAATACTGCCGGCCGGCAATAAATTCCTGCAGAACCTGCAACTCACAGCAGCAGAGGGCAAAATCTTGCATGGCAATGCAATTCAAACAATTTATGCACCAATCACATTCCTTATCATGTTAATGACTCAAAGGAGGATGTGCCCCGATTCTCGGACCACCAATCACGCATTTCCATGCATGATGGCCCAAAGAATCAAGTGTGCAACTTCAATTTCAAAATGCATGCAAGCCAAATAAACACACAAGGAGGCCTAACCTCTATCATACTCATCTCAAGAGGCAAGGTGATGCATGCAAGATGCAATGCAACTTAGGCATACGAGCTAAGGATGCAACATGTCGATACAAGCAAACATGCAAGGTGAGCATGCAAATAAGCAAAGGATGGTCTTAAACATGAATTAGGTAGCTCTAGTTAGGCCCAAAACAGTGGCCAAAATGCTAAGTGCATGCAGGCAAATCACATGCAAACATGCATAGATACATGGTCCAAGACTTAAGCATAATGAAGCGACTTTTCGACGCATTTGAAAGGCACAAACATGGACAATTCGCATGCAAATTTCAGAGGCGATAGGTGATGCAAAACGGCCCCGAAACATAACGAAACGACACTCAACGCATGGAATAGATCCCGAAATGCAAGATTAGGCTCATGAAATGGCTTACAGCTATACAAAGCATGCACAATATGGACATGGAGCATGAAGACAGAAGCAAGACAGCTCTGAGACAAGCATTTTTACAGTTTATGACATGGCCAAACAGCAAGCAAAGATGGGGCTAAAATGGCATACAAAAACGGCCCTAAACATGAGATTATGAAGCAACTCACAGCTGCTGACCCCAAACATGTTAGGGCCCTTCAACAACGTTGAAGAGGGGCCCAAAATAAGCCACTTTGCAGAACTGTAAAAACCCCAAAAACAAACATAGATATGGCTAAGCTCTGATGAAAGAAAACGGGCCAAATGGTGGCCAAAGAAGCAAGTGGTATATGCAAAGCCCAAACTGGAAAATGCCCTTCTACAACATTGAAGAGGGACCAAAAATATGCACATTTACAGTTCATGGAAGCCCCGAAATCAGTATACAAACATGCTAGAAATGCAATGCAAAATGAGGCTCAAAAGTGGCTATAACATGAGGTATACAAAGCATTCACCAAACAAGCAAAGACCCTTAATAAAACATGTTAAGAAGGTCAAAATAAGGCTACTTTCAGTTTTGATCATGGTCCAAAAATAGAAAAATGATAGGCTAGTGAAGCATGCAAGAATATTGACATACAAGTAGATATTGAAGCAAGTGCAAGATGGAGGGCTCAAACAGTGTTGAGCCCTTCAACAAACATGTAGAATAGCTCAAAATAAGGCCACTTTCAGTTTTGGCCGGAACTCAAATATACCAGCAACTATGGCTTAGATATGATGCAAGAATAGGCTAGAAAAGGGAAGAAGAGGACTCACCTTTGTAGACCAATGAACCAGCAGCTTTTGGTTGAAGTTTGGGTGCTCCTAGCCTCTGCAAATGACCTCCAATGTGCTGGAATGAAGTGTAGGGGTGTGGTGCTATGGGTTGGTGAAGAAATGGTCCAAGAACAAGGGTATTTGATGATTGAATGAGAGAGATATGGAGAGAGATTGAGGGTTGTATGTATGTATATCAGATATACATGGTATATCTCTGGTTTTTTTGCTTCAAAACCATCCAACCTAGACAAAGGGAGAGGAATGGTGCTTATATAAGGCAAGAGAGGCATTTAACTTACAAGCTAAGTAAAGGGAAAGGGTCAAAGGGGTTCAAGGGGGTGCAAGGCTTCTAGAGGAAGCTAAAATAGCTGGCCAAGCTTCTCCAAGAAGCTTGGCCAAAGGGTTCAAGCTTCTAGAAGGTTAGGGGGGGTTCAAAGGCTCACAAGGTGCAAAACAACCACACATGTGCATGGGGGATCGATTCTGTGCACTCCAGCTGGCACAGCTGGAATCCACTCAATCTGCAGAATGCTCCGGAAGGTCGTCGGCCAGCATAAATTGCCGGTCAGCACAATAAAGTGCCGGTCGGCACAATAAATTGCCGGCCGGATAAATAGATTGCCGATAGGTGCTGCCAAGGTCAAAAAATGGCCGGTGGGTGTCCAAATTGAAGCCCTGGAAGTTAGCTTTCCAATGGTGCAAACCTTGCATTAAAATTCCTTCTGTGCAAAAAGTTATGTCCTTTTTCGTGAAGCCGCGCAGATTCGATCCAACCGGGATGATGCCCGACTTCAACTGATCATATCTCCCCCACCCGGACTTGGCTCTAGGAGATTCTTGAGTGCAAAATGAAGCCCCGAAAGTAAGTTTTCCAATGGTGGTGGCCTCATAGCTAAAATCCAAGTATGCAGATTAACAAGCCCGATTCAGCGAGGACTGCTCGACTCTCTCTTAGCAATTCTTGCCTATCTTCTTCTCCAACTTGGCTTCTCCCCTCTTCTCCTCTTTTCTTCAACTTCAAACCCCTAAGCAAGGTGTTTTGAAAGATTTGCCTCTCTTCTTGCCGAAGAAATTGAATCTTTGCCGTGCACATCTCTCAACACCGAGCAAACCATCAGTAGTGCCCAAGTCTTAAGGGCGGTCAAAAATGGGGTGTCTACAGAAGGTTGTCAAAAGGAACCGGGCATCATAGGTTAGGATTGACCACCTGGTTGGTTGCCTACAGAAACAGACATAACAGAGAGTGAGCCGGGCTCAGTGAATAGTTATACATAATGAAGCAATGCCCAACTTGAAACATGACATATATCAGTATATGTGTAAATGCAGAGGTTACAAAGTTAGCCTGATTCTGTATTCATCTTATAACGGCCTTAGGCCCAATCTTGAACATAAAAGCTTGATATATCACATTCTTAATTCATAACGGCTTGAAGCCCTTAAACATGGTGGCATAATGCCCTTGAACATAGTGGCACAAGGCCCTTAAACATGGTGGCACAAAGCCCTTGTAACATATGGCACTAAGGCCCTTGAAACGTGTGGCACAAGGCCCTTGTAACTTGTTGGCATTGAAGCCCTTGAAAGTATACTTATACGAACTCAAGAGGTGTCTCACACGGACTCTAGAGGTGGCTCACGTCGTAGCACTTAGTTCCGTGTAGCACTTTGCTTCATATCACAATAGCTTATAATGAGTGGCCATAGGCCCAGCGTCTTATAGAATAAAGGTATTTTATCTTTCCCATTCCTTTCTTTACATACTTGGAACATGCTTGAACATTAACATACATACATGAGTCATACATACTTGAAACATTAATCATAGTTGCGTACTTGAGACATTAACATAGTCGTGTAAACGAAATGCTAATGAAAATCATTAACCATATGTAAAGAAGATAATGATACTACTACTCACAGTGTTGCGATGATGTGCTTGTTCTTCCCGGAGTGTGCCCTGCACACATTCAACCTTACACAATTTAGTTTCCTTTCCATATTAGATCACTTTCTGTTTCGTTTTACTTTGAAGGAATTTATACATATTAAAAGGCATCAAATACATATTCCGACAACATTAGAGGGTTTTACACGCAAAACGGAGCGATTCACGTTTTTCAGCATGGGCCGCACGTGCGGCTGTGAGCCCCGCACGTGCGGCAAACTCTCCCGTACGTGCGGCAAAAATGTCTCGCACGTGCCTTTTTGACAGTGTCCAAGCCCCTGTTTTTCACCATTTCCCCACACGTGCGGCCATGACTCCCGCACGTGCGGCCATGACCCCCGCACGTGCGGCGATTCTGCTCAAATTGTCCAAAAATTTCTTACAAAATCCCATCTTTTGGTACATATTTACAAGGCTCAAATTAACATTCTTACTTGATAATACATGGTCCAAAATCATGTCAAGATGATGGCAATTACATCAATTTAATTTAGTTCATCATTCTTGAGCTCACAACATACACATATCCATGAGAATTCTAACTTTACACATCCATAAACATATATCCACATATTTGAATTCAAAGTAAAAGCTCAAATACAACTTCTCCATGGTTAATTCAAAGTGAATCAAGCAACCAAGTAAGAGTATTCTACCCACTAACTTCTACACATACATAAGGTTACAATTACTATCTTCAAATACCATAACCAAGGGAAAATCTTACTCAAAGCTAAGAGAAAGGTTGTAGGAAATAATTAGATTTACCTTAAGCTTGAGCTCCTTAGATTCTCTACCTTCTCCTTGTTGAATTCCTCTCAAACCTCCACTCTCTCTCTCATCCTTTCTCTCTTAGGAAATAGCTTGAAGAAACTCTTCTAAGTTATATGATATGAACATGAATATATCCTTCTATATAAGCATATCATAGGTGAATAAAACGAAAATCATTCAGTTTAATCATCCTAAATTGAAATTGCATAAACATACTTAATATTACTTAAAAATTATGCTGATCACATATGTGAAATCAATTTCAGATAATTAAGCCTCTAAGGCTTCAAATTTCTGATCTAAGCGTTCTCATGTAACAGATACTTTCCTTATTGAACAGATAGACATCTTGAATCATATGGTTTACTTACTTAATTTAAATTTCCCATAGGATTCCACAGTAAGCATTCAAAATCACAAAATAGGATCCGAAAATATAACAAAGAACGTGTACGAGGGTCGGGTTATTATAATAACAGTAAACAGTAGTAGTTCTAAACATGGGAACCGACAGAGATCTCTGTGACAATAGCAGTAACAGTACAGTAACAGTGAATTGCTATGGATGCCACGGATACAGTTTACAAATAGGACAAACATTCATTCATTAAACAATAACGTTTCAGTAAGCAGAGCAGTTGATCATTCAGAAAATAATCATAATCGAACATATCTTTACAACATTGTTACTCACAGAGTACTGGGCTATAAGCAGCTAGTGGGCGTCCTTGGGTGCCAACCTTACACAGTTACAGAACGAACACACACTAAGTTACACACTCGGGAATCAACAACTTAGTCCCTATCTTGACTCGGTGTGGTTCTACATCAATATCCTTATTAAGATGCCTCAAACATGGCCTAGGAATGCCTAGGATGGAAAGAGGATGCAAGGATGCACTTTAAAACACTTTTCAAAATTTGCTGAAACAGGGTCCTTGCTCGAGCGTGGCTTTCTACGCTCGAGCGGATATGCAGACAAAGCAGCTCCGCTCAAGCGTGACTTCCTATGCTCGAGCGGACTGCAAACTTCATGAAAAGTACTGGATGCATGCAATTCACGCTCGACGGATGCTCGACCCTCGCTTGAGCGTGAGACTCAGGTTCTCGCTCAAGCGTGAACTTACCATATTGCCTATAGTGAAATGGACAATGCACGAAATGCTGATGAATTCGAATCATTTGAGGCAAGGATGGCAAGATTAGAAAGAACGGTTGAACTGTTGACTGAGGCCTTGAGGCTACAATAGAACCAACAGCCCCCACCTCCTCCAGTTCAACCGGAGCAAAATGTTAATGAGGATATAATTGCCTTGACACAGAAGTTCAGTAAAATGAAACCACCATCCTTTCAAGGAGGCCTTGAACCGTTAAAGGCCAAAGCATGGGTTCTAGAAACAGAGAAATTATTTAAAGTGTTTCCGTGTTCCGAAGCACACAAGGTATTGCTGGCTACCTTTACTTTACAAGAAGAGGCCAGAAGATGGTGGATGCTTGTTCATGACACCAATACTGCTTTGACTTGGGCTCAATTTAAAGAAGCCTTCTTTGAAAAATACTTTCCTCAGTGTGTCAGGGATCGCAAAGTGACTAAGTTTGAATAGTTGAAACAAGGTACTATGTCAGTGGCAGAGTATGAATCAAAGTTTACTAAACTCGCCAGATACGCGCCACACATGGTGGACACTGATTACAAAAAGGCCAGGAAGTTTGAAGGCGGCCTTAATATAGAGATACTTGACAGAATCAATGTGCTGAAGTTACTGAAATATGTGGATGTTCTTGATCGGGCGATAATAGCTAAGTCGAACATCGAGGCATTAAAACAGACCAAAACACCAGCGACTGAATGGTGTGGTAAGAGACGGGGTTTTAAGTTTAAGAAAGGCCGAAACAGTCCATTGAACAAAAAGCAAAATGCAGGGTCAACAACCAGTTCTAGCCAGGGAAACAATTCTATACTACCCTGCTCTGAATGTGGGAAAAGGCATAATGGGGTTTGCTATAAAATCTCTGGTGCTTGTTATAGGTGTGGCAAAGTGGGTCACATGGTTAAAGATTGCCCTTCCACTTCTCAAGGCAATAGTAAAGCTGCAGCTAGCGCAGCAGCATCAACTGTTGCACCGAAACCCAATCCCAAAGCTACCGGAAAGGAGCCTCTAAGGCAAGGCCGAGTGTTCGCTCTTATACTGGGAGATGTGCAGAATACTGAGACCGTTGTGTCAGGTACACTCTCAATCTATACTCAAAATGCTTATGTTCTGATTGATTCGGGGTCTACACATTCATATGTCTCGCATGCTTTTTCGTGAAAACTAAATAGACCACTAGAACCGATGAATTATTTATTAGTTGTATCTTCACCTGTTGGGGGATCCATGACTTGTGCTTACATGTACCCTGCATGTGAAATTATTATTGGGGATGTGCATTTGTGTATTGATTTACTGCCTTTGAATATCGATCATTTCGATGTGATATTGGGAATGGACTAGTTAACAAAATATCATGCTACCATAGACTGTGTGACAAAACAAGTTGTTTTCCGTCCACCTGGATTGCCTGAATTTGTATTTAACGGAGTTGGTGTAGTGCCTCCCCCATATTTGATTTCGTCTATGAAAGTTTTTAAACTAATTAAGAAAGGATGTAAAGGGTGTCTATGTTTTATATTGACTGTACCTACTGATGCTAAATCTAATGTGGACAGTATTCCCATAGTCAGAGAATTTCCAGATGTTTTTCCAGATGATTTGCCAGGGGATTTGATTGACAGGGACATTGAGTTCACCATTGATGTGATTCTGGGTACACAGCCAGTTTCCAAAGCTCCATACAAAATGGCACCTACCGAACTGAAAGAATTGAAAACTCAGCTGCAAGAAGTGTTGGATACGAAGTTCATCAGGCCTAGTACTTCGCCATGGGGTGCTCCAGTTTTGTTTGTGAAAAAGAAAATTGAGACTCTGGATTGACTACCGTGAACTGAACAAGGTAACAGTGAAAAACAAGTACCCACTGCCTGGTATAGAAGATTTATTTGACCAGTTATAGGGTGCTCAGGTCTTTTCAAAAATTGACCTTAGATCCGGATACCACCAGTTGAAAGTCAAACCAGAGGACATTGAAAAGACTGCCTTTCGAACGAGGTATGGACATTACGAATTCCTTGTTATGCCTTTCGGAGTTACTAATGCACCTGCTCCATTTATGGACCTTATGAATAGAATTTTCAAACCATTCCTCGATGAATTTGTAGTTGTTTTCATAGATGACATTTTAATTTATCCCAAAAGCACGGAAGAGCATGAACATCATTTGAACATTGCCTTATAGACCTTAAGAGAACGGAAACTGTATGCAAAACTAACGAAGTGTGAATTTTGGCTAGACGATGTAATGTTTTTGGGACATGTGATCAGTAAGGATGGTATTTCAGTTGACCCACAGAAGATTGAAGCAGTAGTGAATTGGCCTAGACCATCTAATGTTACTGAAGTCCGAAGTTTCATAGGCTTAGTCGGATACTACAGAAGATTTGTGAAGGACTTCTCCAAAATTGCCCTACAGTTGACTCAGTTGACTCAAAAAGGGATATCATTTGACTGGACTGATCAGAGAGAATCAGCTTTTCAAGAGTTAAAGACTTGACTTGTGACTGCACCGATTCTTACCCTACCCTCAGGTATGGATGGATTTACCATATTTAGTGATGCTTCTTATAAGGGTTTGGGATGTGTATTGATGCAGAATGGTAAAGTTATTGCATATGCTTCCCGATAACTGAGACCGCATGAAAAGAACTACCCGACCCATGACTTAGAACTTGCCGCAGTGGTATTTGCATTGAAAATCTGGCGTCACTACCTTTATGGGGCAACGTGTGAAGTGTATACAGATCACAAGAGCTTGAAATATTTCTTCACACAGAAAGAATTGAACATGAGATAGCGGAGATGGTTAGAACTGATAAAAGATTACGACTTGCAAATTTTGTACCATCCGGAGAAAGCCAACACCGTTACCGATGCACTGAGTAGGAAATCAGTTGGAAATTTAGCCTGTTTACTCATCGGGCAGAAAAAATTGCTATGTGACCTTGAAAAATTTGAAGTTGAGATTGTTTTGCGTGAACAAGGTGGAACCTTAGTCGCTATTTCTGCTCAACCGGTACTGATTGAGGAGATTAAAGAGAAGCAGCAACAAGATGACTTTTTGAAAAAGGTCATTGATGAATGGGAGTCCAAACCGAGGTCGGACTTTAAATATGAGAACAATGTGTTGAAATTCCAGGGAAGGTTGTGTGTACCGAATGATTCTGAACTGAAAAGACGAATTCTGCAAAAGGGCCACAATTCGAAACTGTCTATCCATCAAGGAAATATGAAAATGTACCAAGACTTGAAACTGAATTTCTGGTGGCTGGGAATGAAGAAAGAGATTGCTGACTTTGTATCGAAAAGTCTTCATTGCCAACAAGTTAAAGCTAAACATCAACGACCCGCAGGCTTATTGCAACCCTTACCAATACCGGAGTGGAAATGGAAACATATCACTATGGATTTCATTGTTGGTTTACCTCGCTCCAGTAAAGGTATGGACTCAATTTGGGTTATTGTTGATAGATTGACTAAATCTGCTCACTTCTTTCCTGTCAAAACAATTTACAATGCGGACAAATTTGCTATAATTTATATTGATGAGATTGTTAGATTGCATGGAGTGCCTGTGTCCATTATTTTTGATAGGGACTCGAAGTTTACATCGAGATTTTGGCAAAGCCTACAGACAGCATTGGGTACTGAACTGAGACTGAGTAGTACATACCATCCTCAGATAGATGGCCAGTCAGAAAAAACCATCCAGACTCTGGAAGATTTACTGCGAATGTGTGTCCTTGATTTCCAAGGAAATTGGGAAAGCTATTTACCTTTAGCCGAATTTGCCTACAACAACAGCTTTCACTCGAGCATTGGTATGGCGTCTTTCGAGGCTTTGTATGACAGAAAATGCCGATCTCCTATTTGCTGGGCAGAAGTTGGAGATGGGCCTTTGCATGGGCCCGAAATTGTACATGAAACTACCAAAAAAGTGAAATTGATTCAACAGAGGCTGAAAACTGCACAAAGCTGACAGAAAAGTTATGCGGATGTCTGAAGACAAGACAGGGAATATGAAGTAGGTGATCATGTTTTTGTTAAAGTAACACCAATGAAAGGCCAGACTCGTTTTGGGATTAAGGGTAAGCTAGCGCCGAGATATGTCGGGCCATATGAAATCATTGAAAGATTAATCCGGTGGCGGCTTCCTCCTGAAATGGAGCATATGCATAATATCTTCCATATTTCAATGTTGAGGGATTATCTTCGGGATCCCTTCCGTGTGATTGAGCCTACCCGTGTAGTGCTACGTGATGACTATACTTATGAAGAACGGCCTATTCAGGTTGTAAACCGACGAATCAAGAAGTTGAGGAATAAAGAAATTCCGTTAGTGAAAGTGGACTGGCAAAACCATGGTGGCGTCTATGCCACTTGGGAAAGGGAAGACGATATGATGAAGAGATATCCTGAATTGTTCCCACTAAATCCGGTATTCTACCAAAATGAAGGTAATTCGAGTTTGGAGGACCAAACTCTTTTAAGGAGGGAAGACTGTGACAACCCTCACCTCTGATTAATGCTAAACTGTAACTGAGAATGATAAGTAACTGATTTGACTAAAATTCTGAATTGATTGCAAGAGTATATTGCTTTACTTGCATTTCTATCTGTTTGTCATTTGATCGATTTGTTCATGTTTTAAGTTTCGAACTGTAAATTGAAGGCTTTATCGGCGGCCGAATCTGAAATTGATTGGTATTTTATGCTAATTAGAATTTATGTGATTTTATGGTAGATTTAATTGAAATGCGACTTGGTATGATTAAATTAGATTAAATAAAGCTAAATTACATCAATTCAAGTTTATTTCAATATTGCCATTAAGTGGGCACTTTAGGCCGTTAATTGATTTTTCCTATATCACTTTGTTGCACCGTCTCACCCATTTCCTCTAGAGACCAATTCGAGAGAGGAAGAGGGAGAGTACGGGAAAATTTAGTTCATCAAGAATTTGGCTTGGAGACTTAGAAGATTTGGAGGATAATTGCGAATTGAGCTTCCATACCTTGATATTCAAGACCTAAGGTAGGAAATCATCTTCTTGATTGTGAATTCTAGTTGTATCTTGCATGGTTCATGAGTCATCAGTGATCTAAGTCAAGAATTGGTTTAAAGAGTTGATTTGAGTAGCTAATTCATGCATGCATGTACATGTTCTTGGGATTTGAGGTTGTTTTCATAAAAAGCCCCACATGCATGTCCATTTTCTAGTCGTAGTTCATGAATTCATCATGATTTTGGAGGGATTGACTCATTTGATCATGTGATAGAAGCTTTGAACTCAATTGAATACGTGCATGTTAAATGTACATCTTGTTTTTGAAGTTTATTTGAAATTTGTGTTTAATTGACTTACCTTTGGGCTTTGATTTTTCAAATTGATCTTCAAGACATGTTATATTATGGGTTTTAAAATGTTTTTCAGAAAATTAGCCCAAAAGGATCGAATTTTGAGGCTTTTAAGTTGAGTTTTGTGCATGGGAATGAATCTGGAAATTCCAGATTTTGGACCCACGCTCGAGCGTAGGACTTCACGCTCGAGTGTACACTCTGAGTCATGCACCTCCGCTCGAGCGTGGAAAGTCACGCTTGAGCGTGAAATGCATATGCCCAGAAGTTCATGTGTTTCACAGTCCGCTCGAGCGAAAAAGTTCACGCTCAAGCGAGGACCTGAGTCTCACGCTCGAGCGGGGGTCGAGCGTCCGTCGAGCGTAAATTGCATGCATCCAGTACTTTTCATGAAATTTGTAGTCCGCTTGAGCGTAGGAAGTCACGCTCGAGCGGAGCTCCTTTGTCTGCATGTCCGCTCCAGCGTAGAAAGCCACGCTCAAGCGTGGAGCCCTGTTTAAGCAAATTTTGAAAAGTGTTTTAAAGTGCATCCTTGCATCCTCTTTCCATCCTAGGCATTTATAGGCCATGTTTAAGGCATCTTAATGAGGATATTGATGTTGAACCACACCGAGTCAAGATAGGGACTAAGTTGTTGATTCTCGAGTGTGTAACTTAGTGTGTGTTCGTTCTATAACTGTGTAGGGTTGGCACTCGAGGACGCCCACTAGCTGCTTATAGCCCAATACTTTGTGAGTAACAATATTGTAAAAATATGTTTGATTATGATTATTTTCTTAATGATCAACTGCTTTCAGAAACAGTTTTGATACAATTGAACAGAAATTAGCTAGGTTACAGGTAACCTTCGAAAATTAGCTTTGGATCGATCGAATTGACTTAGCAAAGTTAAGCAAGTTAACTTTTAGAATTAGTTTTGGATTGCAACCAAACAAACTTAGCAAAGTTATTGCAAAACACTTTGTGCCAAGTGGCATTGCTTGGTGGAAATTATGTTTAACTAACAATTTTTTAAACATGGTCAACTTTTTACTTCTCAAAATAACAGGATTTTTAAAGTTACGAATGGCATTTTCTCAAGTAAAGATGCATCAAATCCAACACTTCGATAATGCTGCATACAAACAAAGTTGGGACACACTTGGACAAATTCTTTCAAAGGAAAGCTTTCAGCACAAGTCTTACTCAGCTCTAAGTGGAGGCAAACAATTTTTTTTTTCATACAAAACCTAGACCTAAGTAAGACACTCTTCTTTGACTCTATCACATTCAAGCATGCAACATATCATATGATCAAACTGAGCATCTATTTGGCCCGATAGTCCCAATAGTGCACAGTCGTGAGCAAACAGTACAGATGTATCCAGATATGGAAGCAAAACACCAACTTCAAATTACAAAAACTAAAGAAAAAATATATCACCATCCATCAATGGCACAATGGCCTCACAAAAACACCAATAAAAGAAATATTGTCTTAAAGAGATAAATAAGGTAACTCGTCAGATAGACCAAGCTCCTGTACAACAAAAGAAAAAAGCAAAAAGAAGAAAATAAAGCTAAGTCAAAAGCTACTTCATTTACTAGAATTGGGAGAAGGTTCTTCAACAACAAGGACGAAAATTCATCTAGAACTACCTTCAAAGAAGAAGTGTAGGTAGTACCAACGTCTTGGGCAGTAAGAGCTTCAATAGTTCTTTCTTTTACAACATCTCCCTCCTAGGTCTTGCCTTTATTAACTTCCACCAATTTCTGGGCAACAAACTTCTCTGGGGTCTTAGTACCAGAACCAGCACCAGCACCTTTAGAAAATCCATTAATCATCAGAGATGCCAAAAATAGACTGCATTGTCAGATTTCAAAGTCACCACCTACATATTTTTGAGAAATTTAGAAACTCATGACTCATGCCAAAGGCCACTTGTTCGTCATAACCAAAGTGTCTCGGCTCAAAAACTTAGGTATGACAGGGGAAGGTCATGAAATGAGCACCCTACTCACCTGATCAAAGATCGGTCTCTACTAATCATAATGTGAATTTTATAAACATTATATGCTCATGGTCTGATTATTAATATACTAACATTACTATGTGAAGCAAACAAGTATAGACCACGTCACCTACTTTGGAATGCTTTGATTTCATGTTTGTTTAAAAAGAGTTTTGAATATGTGCTACTTGAATGAAAAGCGAGCTTAAATGAAATAGCCTTCATCTACAGGTATTCATAGAGATATTTCAAATAAGCACGTAGCCTCATGGTAGTATACTTGACATGGCAACACAAACACATGAATATACTAAAGCTAAAAATGCTAACCCAGTATTCCAAGGTAAGCCAAAGAAAAAGAAAGCAGTTAGAAAAATACATGCTTCTAATATGCAAGTGGCTAATGTAATACATACAAAATGAAACTATTAAATTCGGCTACTGACATGATATGTAAAACAACTCAAAGCATGAAATAGTGCACATAATCATTTAGGAAATGGTAAAACATTATGCATGATGAGCCAAATTTTAATGTGTGCTAAAATGGATATGAGGCATGAAAATGATGGAAACAAAAACATGATGTTTTGTACAATTATGGTAAGCATGTAAATAAAAGGGACAAAGATATGGGGCTTAGAAAACATACAAATATTACAAATTTGCCCCCGTACAAGAGGGTCTGAATGTTCTAATTAACTAGTTATTACAAACACAAATGAATAAACTAATTATTACAATACAAGCAAATGAACTAATTAATTATAAATACAAGTGAATTAGCTGACTAATTATTTACAAAATACAAATCAAACGAGGTAAAATAAATGGAACAAAAGAGAGGCGATGAATCAAGTGGATAAGAACGAGAACACCCTCCGGAAACTTCTACTGTTCACCGTTGGAAGCTACTCTGTTCCCAGTCTGAAAATCATTCTGTTTCAGGCCTCAGGATCTGCTCTGTTTCACTAGAAATACACCATGGCTGTCCAAAAGAAAGGGTCAATCGACCTTAAGAAGTGGTCAGCCGTACAGAGGCTTGGTCGGTCTGCCACTAGTTTTGGGAGAGAATCTGTTGCAACAGAACTGGAATAGAGCAAAAACAGGGAGTTTTCAAAGGATATTCATCCTTCATTTTCTCTCCTATCAAGAAAAATTCTCAAGGAGAGAGTAGGTTTGCTTCACAAATCATCAAACATCCCAAGGGTACTTAAATGATTATTAGTGAAGCAAAGAGATAGCAATTGATGGAAACAAAGCTAACTAAGGCTAAATATGAAAGATACAATCGAAGACATGGCCAAAAGCCATTGAATCTCATGGAAAACAAAAGCAAGTGAATACTCAAGCTTAGAGATAATAGGTTTAAAAAAATCCATTCTTTAAGCCAAAGCATACACATAAAAAATTCCATCATTAAGAAGACCAAAGGGACTCATCTTCTTACTCATAGAAGATAGATTGAAACCTCCATTTCCATGCTTCAAAGGAAATAAAAGAGCGTCTCTAATGGTCTTAATGAAGAGCTCTCATGTAGCTTTAAAACAAAGACAAAACTAGACTAAGTAAAAGTAAGAAATGAAAGCTATGGAGAGATGATTGCAAGCTCATCTTCCTACTTATGGAACTTGGATAAAACATCCATTTCCATGCTACAAAGAATGAACTAGAAGAGAGCTATGCAATATCTTCAAAGAAGAGAGATATGAGAAAAGAATCAAGCTATCTATGTAAACTTTAAACACCTACAAACAACTCATATTTAATCAAAATCTAACTAAAACAGTGCTGGAAATGAAGGAAATGAAGCCAAAACATGAAAAACAATAAGAGAGCAAAGCTAAAGAACAAGCCTATGGAAGGGTGGCTAACCCTTCCACCTTTAAACAAGATTTCAAATCACATTTTTAAAAGCCAAAATAATCTGAAAAACAATATTGAAATGAAGAACAATGAACTTTAAAGAAAAAGAAATGAAAAAATTTGAAGAATCAACCTCTTGAGAAGAGGAAGAGTCTTTTGGTTCACAAACTCCAATTCAAATACTCTCAAGTATTTGTAATTACTCTCAAAGCTTCAGCCAAAGCTTCAGAACCAGGTGTTAATGGTGTATCTATAGTGTATCTATAGCAAAAGGGTCGAGAAGATGAGAATATAGCTTGCTTACTAAGTTTCTCCACTCTTTGGTCATTCACTCTCTCCCAAACACTGAGGGTAGGCCCTTTATTTATAGATTTTTGCTTTCTCACGTCGGAAGTATCTAAAAGAAGACAGCTGGCTTGGAGCTCGTGCATGAAAGCAGCTACAACTGTCAAAATATCTTCTCTCGGTAAACATGGTCGGCTGACCAATTTGTTGTACGGCCTGTTCATAAATTGGTAGGCCAACCAATTATTTTGGCCTTGCTGCTCACTGAGTGATCAAGCTAAAAAAAGGGATTTTGGTCCAAATGAGGTGGAAGGCTTGGGTTTGAAGCTCGAAACCGAATTCTTTTGTTGAAGATTCGAACAATTTGCATAATGTAACTTTCATCATTGAGTGTTCGGATTGAAGTACCAAAGTCTTAAGGGCGGTCAAAAATAGTGTGTCTACAGAAGGGTTTTTTTCAGTAGACTAACTTCTAGCACGACAGTGATTAGTAATCAAAGAGATAGGAGGTGTCTCCATTTCGGTATCAAAATACAACAGGGTAATGACAAGCCTGGCTTTCTTCAGGATAGTAGTTCGATATGTGGCTTGGTAATCTAGCAGTTCAGGAGCAGATCTCTTCTTATACCTTAGGGTAGCCCTAATCACTTTAGTATTCTCTCGATTTGACCTCCTCTGGTAACGAGAAGGCTCTACAAAATAAGAGGCAGAGTTAGCAAACCAATCAAACATAATAAATAAGGGACAGATTCAAAAAGACTCAAATACAAAAGCAGATATTAAGACCCAGATATCCATCTTTTTGGGGCATCTATTTGTTTTGATGCTCGGTCCCAACAAGGAACTCCTAGGTCCCTCTGACTTGGAGGAAGTCGTCATTGTGTTTATCAAAATTAGGCAAGTCAGTGACCAGATGGGAATCAACGGAACGAACATGAAGATAATAGGTGCTATAGTATTTGTTATGAAAAAGGGTATAGCAGCACAAAATGTCCAAGATATCCAAATTCAAACCTAGTTTCTTATTTAGGGCAGAGACACCGCAGATTACTTGAAAAGGTTCACAGACACTTGTATGGGGGTTAGTTGAACTTGGTGAAGAAAATAGTGAACCAAGGGGTCTAACAGAAACCTTACCCCTCCCTTAACAATTGCAGTAACAGGAAATGCAGCAATAGACGTCGTCCCCATACATTTGGCATCAACCTTAGCTAGTGTAAGGGTTACATCGTCAAGAATCCCATAATCATAACGAAATAGGCCATCACCTCCTTAGTATCAACAAGGGCACAAAACTTACCTATAATCTAGACCAAAAGCAAGAAAAACAAGACAACTCTAAGAAAAGGACAAAAAGGGTATAGATCGCCAGAAACAATGGTACAAGGGCCAAGAATGGCGACAGGGACCAAAAAAAACATGAAAACATGAGAGATTCAGGGGTACTCACAAAGATTCAATAGAAAAATGACAAACACTAAGGGCTCCGAAGCCTAGAATTAAAAGGGCAGCAATGTTTGGAACCAATAACACTAGAAATAAGAGTCGGAGTAAGGCACCGACGGAACTAGAAAGGGAAGAGTGAAAAGGTTTTGGGAATTCAAACTTTGGGAATAAGTGAACAGTTGAAAGGATGGCCCTTAGGTTTTTATTACCTTCAACAGACATGACAGTATATGTCATGTCCCCTTATAGAAGAACGGGGCACTATCTCTACACACCAACGCCACACTGCCAAGTGTCCCTACAAAAGGACACAAACATAATTTGAACCGCCACTAAAGCTGAACTGAAGAAGGAATCAAAGTAACACAATGAATGAAGCACAGATCAGTAGCTCCCACCAAGAGAGCCTTAGCTCGAGTTAGGGGGCAAATGAAGGGGCAAAGTATAAATGGAGTGGAGCCATGCCTTAGGCCGTTCCAAATCACTAAACCTAAACCCAAATGGTCATTCGACATGGGCCAGATACCCCCGTAGGCGAAATCGTTGAGCCCATCTCCACATGGATCATCTTTCCAAGTCCTCAAGCACTTGGGACAAGCATATTGGGATCAAGCCAGCCCAGGCATGGTACTAAGTTAGGCCAAACCCATCAGTAGAACCAAAGTAGGTTGAACCCACTCAAGGTCATCCAAATGGGCCAGCCCATCTCTACAAGTAAACTCAGAAAGAGCCAAGCCAATGCATGAATGGAACCAAACTGAGGAACTCCTGAGCAAACGTAGATGCTGTGAACGCATACATGTGCAAAATGCCACTTCAGCTAGTCTCTCCTTCCAAGACTCACAGAATCAATTAACAAAGGGAATGCGATCTGTTATATGCATAGTTATAGTAAGCACATGGCTCCATGGATAACCACTTTATAGTCTACCACCTTAAGCAATGCTAAAACGACTTTGAGGCACCCAAAATCCAGGAACCTCACCTTAGGGAACAAGCGAAGTCTTCTATATAAGAAAACACTTTTTTCACATTGAAGGTAACTAATCAGAGTAAATCACATCTAATCACACATAGAACATACTTTCTCTTCCTCTCTCTACACCTAGAGAGAGAGAGAGAGAAAGGTCCATGTTCTCCAATCACTCATTCCCAAGTCGGAGGGTTTTCCAACCAACCCCAGTTGGGTAGCTCTGACGATGTCTTTGTTTTGTAGGACCTCGATTCTTGGAGAGTCCAATTTAGTCGCAAAGCTCCAATCTACTTCATCTAGTGTGGGATTCGAGACGCACAAATACCTACTAAAAAAATCTATATATAGTAATTGTAATAAAATTCATTTTATTATTAAAATAAAATATTTAATATTTTTAAAGCTATTTTTTTATTATGTTTATTGTGTTCAAAAAATTTATATGAATGTTTTGTATTATTACTCTTTCTATTTTCAATAATCATTTTCTAAAAAATGTTAAATCATTTTAAAATAAAAAATTAAAATTTATCTTAAGAGTGACCTACATATTTTAATAATTTTAAGAAAGACCCACATTGCAGTCAAAGATAAATTTCAGTCAGAAAATATATTTCATGCATTTTTCGTTTTTTCGTTTCTTAATTTTATATACCTACAGTTACGGATGAATTATTTTTAAATTAATCATTTTAAAATAAAAAATAAAAAATTTATTTTTAGAGTGACCTACATATTTTAATAATTTTAAGAAAGACCCACATTATAATCAAAGATAAGCTTCAATCATAAAATATATTTCTCTATTTTTCATTTTGTTTTTTTATTTTATTTTATATACCTACAGTTAAAGGATGAATTAGGCTCCTGATTTAATGCAACAAATATGCAAGATGTGTGCCATTACGGAAGAAGTTTTATTCATACTGTGATTTCCTCGAATGAAATCCTGAATTGAGCTGTTGCTTTTTTCCCTCTTGCTAACACTGATTTTTAGAGAGCAACAATGCTAGGTAGCTCAAAATTGTGTGGCTCAAATGGCTCAAATCACTCAAAACGACGTCGTTTTGATTGTAAATGCATGTAAAACGACGTCGTTTTGACAGATTTGAGCCATTTGAGCCACAAAAATTTGAGGTACCAAACATTTTCCTTTTAGAGAGCTTGTCCAGTAATTGACATAATTTATGGTGTATCATGTTAGGTATTCTTGTTCTTATTGTACTTGGTCTGTGCAAAGCAAATTCCCATGATTTTAAGTTAGGAACACAAAATGAAAGGAAACAAGAGCAAACAAAATAACAAACCAATTCTCTATTTCTTCTACTTTAATTTCCAAGTAATTAATATTCTTTTTTTTCTTTTTTCCTGAAATAAAACTTCATGCAAATTTCTCTCTCAAATACCATAATTTAACAAAGTATTTCATATGGGAGTTGTGCAAATAAGATTGTTACATTTCGACTTTTATTTATTTTGAAATAGATTCTATTGTTATCATCATAATACTTAATGTAACAAAAATTACACAAAAATTCTTATCTTCATTATAAAAAATTATTTCATATTAATGTTTTGTGTTATTAACTTTTGTACTTACATTGGCAAGGTTCATGTGCAAAGCACGATGCCCTACTAGTATAAAAAAGTATTGTTATGTTGGGAGTTTCTATTATTGTGATTGATTTAGATAATAAAATTTATGATAAATTATAAATACATCTCTTCAGGATTGATTAAAATATAGAATAGTCCCTATAGTCTTGAAAATTATAGTTTCTTATTAGAATTTTTTATTTAATAGAATTAATAGAAAATATAAAATTTTCCACTACTCTAATATACAACAATAAAATTCATGAATTATTAATTGAAATATATTTCTGATATCATTAAAATTATTAATTAACTTGATGATATATTAATAAAAATGGTCATTTCTTATGTAGTTAGAAACCTGAAAGGGCATTTTATTTTCAAAACCATGAGAGGCAATTTGTATTTTAATTAAACCGCAGGGGTATATTTATAATTTACCTAAAATTATATCTTTACATAATTATTTGTGATTGATAAAAAGGGACTTTGATCCTCTCCATTTCATATATGTAGTAGATGATTTTCATCAAGGCAAACTTCACTTTACTCCTTGTGATTTGGGCCATGTACAGTTTATCCTATTAACGTTTAGAAATAACCACATAACCGTCACGTGATTTGTGGACAGAAATACACTGTTAAACATTTCGTCAAACTTAACGGCAAGTGCGAAATACGTGGTAGACATAAGGGGTTATATGCTCATATTTAAATTTCAAATGGGTAAATCACACAGAATGAAACACATGGGGTTAAAGTGCACTTTATCTTCTAAACAAATAACGAAAATATAGGAATATTTTATAATTTTTCATTAATCATTAACGGGCCTTAACAGTGCACTGCAATCCATAAAATCACAAGGGGGTTATGTGATCATTTCTAAAAATTAAAGAATAAACCGCACATAACCCAAATCACAAGGGGTAAAGTGGAGTTTGCCCTTTTCATTATATATCTAGTGACTATGAAATAAGAATATAAATTTATAATTATTTTAAATTAATAAAGATCAATACATTTACCATTAGATGATGTAATGGAATCTCTCCATTACAAATATGCAATAGAGAGTATCGCGATCTAATGAAAAGTATCATTATCCTAGGGCTTAATAATTTTTTGAGCTCAAAAAACTGTGAATTTTGAAAATGTCAAAGAACAATTAAATTTGATTAGTGAAATTCAATTACACTATGTTTGATAACTTAAAAGAGAAATGAAATGAAATGAAATGAAATGATTATGCAAGTTATGAAAGAAAATGTTGTGATTTCTTTTCCTTTTGTTTGGATAAATAAGAAAGAAATGAAAATAAATTATATTAATTTCTCTTTTATTTTGTTTGATTAAGCTATATAAAAGAAATGAAATGAAATGATATAATGTTATTTTATCAAATTAACATTTTATTGGTGCTAGTCTTTTTATTTATTCTATACCTAAGAGGATAGTTTTAGTGTTATAACAAAATAATATTTAATTGATTTCATTTCTTTTCAATCTCTTCCCTTTTGTAGATATTCAAAGAGTTATGAGACAAATGCGTCTCTCTCTATTTCTTCTCATTTCTCTTCATTTCTATTCTATATATACATATATATATATATATATGTATTTTATTTTATTTTTTGATCGACGAATGCTAGTGATTAGTTGTTAAATTAGCACCTATGGGAGAAAATTTCCCTACCCTTGACAAAGCACCTAAATACTTGCACTCCCTTAATTCAATCTTCTAAAAGAAATTGAACCCATGACCTTCTTGAGACTAAATCTAAAGGAAGACATGATAGCCAACTTCATTTCTATTCTATATAATAATCCAAATAAGTAACTGAAATCTATTTCCCTCCCTTTCACTTTTTTTCTTCCAAATCACTCAAAACAAACAAAATGTTAGTCATATGATATCCGTATTAAGTTTAAAAAAGGGGTGGTGTTTTAGTCAAATTTTAAAGCTAAGTTACACGTTTGTCAATATAAACCTGTGTGAGTGAAAATCTGACCACACTGCCTGCTTAGTGATCAACTGGAGAGCACAGGCAGAATAGATGGCTTCAGTAACCTGTAACAGAAAGAAAAGGCTCCGGCGGTGGTTCTTCCACCCGGGGGCACTCCGACGATCAAGTCAGTATATCTCTCAAAGATAATCAAGTGCTAAACTTAATACTCAAAACATAAATTGCATACCTTAGACCCACGGGGGTGCCTCTTTTTTATAATATATTCAATCCAAGTCCTACTAGAAGTATGACTTCTATGAACTCCAATTCAGTGTTTACTTTGGACTCTTTAAGAGATAAAGATAAACTCCCTAAGAGCTTTATCCTTATCTTGGTTAAGTCCCCTCTTCGTCTTAGGACTCTTGTCCCTTATCCGCTTATCTCGGATTCCGATATCTTCAGAGATAACCTCGGCAACTCCGAGATCATCTCGGCTTAACTACCACGACACGTGGCACCTCGGCTGACACGTCGGCGTCACCATGCCACGTGTTGGTATTCAGAAAATATATCCCCACAACTGCCCCTAGGTTCTATTACCTCGGCATTCTGAGGCGATGGAACCTATACCGATATTTCAACATTTCGTTTCTGAGTAATGGCTCAAAAACTGTTTAGCCGAGATAATCCACTTCCAGCCGATGTGTTCTCTTCGGAGAACAAGGTTTCGAACGTACTCTCCCACGCGCATGAGCTGTCATGCACTTCTAACCGTTCCCTTCAAATGCTTTATTTTTATTGGCCCGTTCCTACGACGCGCCTTAAGGCTGTCTTTTCATCCGTCTGCGCCGTCTGACGTATACGGTGCTCCAGGCGTAATAAATGCCCTATTTTTGCCGCCGTTTCAAGTTTGTGACAAAACTTTTCTTTGCCTCTTTCTTTCTTCACTTTTTCATTCTGATTTCTTGCTCTTTCTCTCTCCGAAAGCTCTTTTTTCTTCGAATCTGCCATTGCTTCAATCTCTCTTCTGAAACTGTCTTTAGTCTTCCATTCTTGCGAAGCTTTCTTTGCTGTCACAACCGATATCTGATCTCGGCGAATATCGCCCCGGCTTCATTTGTTTTGGTAAGATTCTGTTCCCTTCTCTCTTAGTTCTCTTTATGTGCTTTCGTCTGCCTATTGTCATTATTGCTTTTGTTCAAAGCCTTGGATTTGTTTGTAGAACCTTTAAGTTTTAGGGAAAACTGAAACAAGCCTTATCAGTCCTTTCCTAGACCTTTGTCGAGGTTTTTGCAATCCTTCTAAAACGCCCATCTCCTGAAACACATTCCTCTTTGTTTAGGCCGACGTAATGGGTATGTGGAGGCATAGGGTAAATACCCCAACAAAACTCGAATACTTTTGGCAGGAGTTTTCCATCCCATCCGATGTTCACCTCAGGCTAGCTGGGGATGACGATTCCATTATGCCCACAGATCATACGATGCCCTTTCCTATAGTAGCTTTCACTGAATGTGGACTGCGGCTTCCACTCAATCCCCTGTTTCGTGAAGTTCTTTATTTCTACAAGCTGAACCCCATGCAACTTACCATCAACTCCTATAGGGTGATTAACGGTATTATAGCTTTAGCTAGGCAGGAGAACCTTAGAATCACCCTGGCCGACCTTCAGTACTATTATACAATGTTCCCCCTCAACCTAAAGGAAAGGGGCTTTGTTTATTACCTTAAGCCGAGGTCTACCGAGTTCAAAATTGTAGCCGACCTCCCAGACTCCAACAAGGGGGCTGAGGATGACTTTGTTATCGCTTTGGGAATTTGGCCCAGACGAAGATGTCCATCTCTACCCTCTTCCTCAATCAGTTAAAGAGGGCAAGGGTAAGAGCCCAGTGCCAACACTTATTTGTTTTTATTTAAGTTTTTAAAATTTTGTCTGTTTCTAAAGTCTGTTTGCTTGTCCTGCAGATCTTCATCAACCACCAAAAAACTTTCGTCAATCCTTTTTCCCTGGAAAAGACTTGAAGAAGCTTCTTGGTCTTCCAATCCATAAGCGCAAGGCTCCCCTGTTGCTGAACTTCATTCCGACATATAAATCCACTTTACCCGACGTCCCAAAAAGGAAGAAAAAGAGTCTTTCTCCACCTACTGCCACAACTGTAACCGCGTCTTCATCCCGAACAGATCAAGGATCCACTTCTGACCCAGCCGATCTTCCATCTACTTCGGCCCCCTACTTAATACCAATTCCAGAACGTAAACATCGACGAAGACTTGTAAAGACTGCCGAGATGGTTCGTCCAAGGCCTGTCGTTCAAGATCTTCTTGCCGACCTTCCAACCGACGCTGATGCTGTACCAACGCATGCGATGCCCCCACCAAAGCTGAAGAGAGTAAAAAAGGCGCAGCCCAAGGCCAAGGCTACTGACGCCGAGGTTGAGGATGCTCTGCCTATTTCTCAGCTGGCAGAAAGCAAAAAATCAACCTCTGCTTCCACCAAGAGGTCTGCTGAGGCCCAACCCTCAGGGTCTACTCAATCAAAAAGGCCGAGGTCATCGTCTACGACGACCTCGGCGTCCAAGAAGCCCGACGTTCCATGGGCCCCTCAACTAACTCTGGAGGACAGGCCTATTATGGCCAGTGAAAGTGCGGACGATATCAACGTTGGTGTCGCCCTCAGCACTGCTCTTCTTCTTCCGAACGATTTGAACCGAAATGCTGAGCTCAGTGAGTATGAGAATTACGCTCTCATGCTCCAACACTCCGTTCAAGTAAGTGTTCCTGTTTGCACTTGTGATTTTTCCTTCTGTTTCTTACTGAGAATATTTTCTAACACTTCTGTTTTTCTTCAGGCCATTCAGCACGCCCATTCATTTTCAATGCAATCTTTTGAAAATCGGCAAAGATTGATTGATATGAAGAGGGAAGCATCTTCCATGAAGAAGGAGATCAAATCTCTTGAATCAAAGATGAGAAAACTGGAAGACCAGGCCGAGGCTGTGACTAAGGCCCAGCAGATGGCTGAAGAGAAAGTGGAGTCTGCTGAGGCTATCCGAAAAGTAGCTGAAGCTGAGAAGAAGGAGGCCGAAGTGAAAAAGGCCTAGGCTGAGAAGGAGCTCCAGCAGGCTTTGGCCACCAAGGAGGCCGAAGTCAAAGAGGCTGATGAAAAGACCTATGCCCAGGGTATGGCCGACGTCACAGAGGATTATAAACTTCAAGTCAGGCAGGCATGCAATAGGTGTTTTTCCCTTGGTTGGATGTCCCTGATAAAAAAACTTGATCTCTCTGTTGACTCGCCCTTTCATAATGCCGATGCCATTCCTTTACCATTTCCTCCTCCAAGTCAGGTTGAAGACGAATCAGAGACTGAGGCTGATGCCGAGGATGAGGATGAAGGGAAAAATGATGATGAGGCCTTGGTGAGGAAACCCAAGGATGCTGCTGAAGCTAAGTCCCCTCCTCCTGCTGAGCAAGTGATGGATTTAACCTTGGATGAGGAGGGTGATGAGGTTGGGGAGGCACCCAAGGAAATTGCCATCGGGCAACTATCATCCGACCTTCTTTTGGCTGAAAGAAATCTGGACAATACGCTGGCTGAGATTGATGCTGAGATAGAAGCAGAAAAGGTTGCCGAGGACGTTCCACCAGAATCGTCCGAGGTCCCAGTCCCTGCAGCTGCTAATACTGAAGAGTCTTGATTTAAAATGTCTTTTGTACTTTTTCCTTCTTTTTCTGTTCTTTGTGCTTTGTACTCTCTTTTAATTTCTAGATAATGCAAAACTCCTTATGGCCGATGTAGCTTTTTCAATATGTATCTGCAACTGTTCTTTCTATGGATGTTTTGTGATGTTCTGTTGATTGCTTCTGCATAGTTCTATACTTAGAAATTTTTGCATGCTTTTTCATTTTGCTTCCTTTGTGCAATCTTCTCAGGGTTACATACCTCGGGTATAACTACAAAACTTTTACTTCGGCAAGATACTGACCTGCAAACTTTTCATAAATTTTAATAAGTATAAAACATATACTACTTAATGTAATCTTTGCAAGCTTCTTCTTAAGTTTCAACAAGTATTAAACAGTGATTTTGGTCTAACCTACTTGTAAATTGCTACAAATTTCAACAAGTGTTTAAACAATATACTTAGCCTTTACTTCAACCTGTAAATTTCTGTATACCTCAGTGGGTGGTCATATGTCGGCTTAACATAAACTTGTAAATTGCTACAAATTTCAACAAGTGTTAAGCATCTTCCTTAGGTTTAAGCAACCCATATATTGCTATGAGAACTTAAGCAATAACCTCGGCTTAACTTCAACTTGTAAATTGCTACAAATTTCAACAAGTGAATTAAGGAATAATCTCGGCTTAACTTCAACTTGTAAATTGCTACAAATTTCAACAAGTGAAGATAAGGAATCATCTTAATTCCAACTTGTAAATTGCTACAAATTTCAACAAGTGAATTAAGGAATAATCTCGGCTTAACTTCAACTTGTAAATTGCTACAAATTTCAACAAGTGAAGATAAGGAATCAGCTTAATTCCAACTTGCTACAAATTTCAACAAGTGAATTAAGGAATAATCTCGGCTTAACTTCAACTTGTAAATTGCTACAAATTTCAACAAGTAAAGATAAGGAATCAGCTTAATTCCAACTTGTAAATTGCTACAAATTTCAACAAGTGAATTAAGGAATAATCTCGGCTTAACTTCAACTTGTAAATTGCTACAAATTTCAACAAGTGAAGATAAGGAATCAGCTTAATTCCAACTTATAAACAAGTGAATTAAGGAATAATCTCTGCCTTTTCTTTGTCCCCAATGGGTTCACATTAATTATGTCTTCAATAAACATCAATGCATAACTTTATCAATCATATGTGTTGAAAGAATTCTGAAAAGACTTTATTGATGATATCGGCCAAAAAATGATGCACATCTAATGATAGAAAAATTTCAAATTACAAGTATTCCAAGGTCTGGGCAATGCTTTGCCCTCATTGTCCTCAAGCCGATAAGCTCCATTGCCTAATACTGAAGTAATTTTGTAGGGTCCTTCCCAATTTGGGCCAAGCTTGCCTTCCCTGGGATCCTTCTTGTTCCCGACGACTTTTCTCAGGATTAGGTCGCCGACTTGAAAATCTCTTGGATTGACCTTCTTGTTGTAAGCTCTGGCAAGCTGTTGCTGGTATACTGCGAGCTGAATTGCGGCTTTCTCTCTTCGTTCTTCCAACAAATCCAGATCTCGGGCTAAGAGTACGTCATTGGTGCCATTCTCTACTCCCTGGGTTCTGATCCTTGGGATGCCGATCTTGAATGGGATGACTGCTTCTGTGCCATAAGCCATGGCAAAGGGGGATTCTCCTGTTGATCTTCTCGGCGTAGTCCGATATGCCCAAAGTACGTTGGGCAACTCGTCTACCCACTTTCCTTTTGCTGCCTGCAGCCTCATCTTTATTCCATCCAGAATTACTTTGTTGGATGCCTCTGCTTGCCCATTGCTTTGAGGAAAACTTGGTGTTGAGAAATAATTCTTTATTTTGAATTTTGCACAAAAGTTCTTGATGAGTTTGCTGTCAAACTGTGTTCCGTTGTCGGCAACTATTGCTCTTGGAATCCCAAATCTAGTGATAATGTTTTTCCATATAAAATTCTTGACGTCCACATCTCGAATTTTGGCAAGAGGTTCTACCTCTATCCATTTTGTAAAGTAGTCTGTTGCTACCAGCAAGTATTTTCTCTGCCCAGTTGCCTGGGGAAGTTGTCCAACCAGATCCATGCCCCATTGGGCAAACGACCAAGGGCTGGATACTGGGTTCAGGTCAGCAGCTGGCTGATGTATCAAAGGTGCAAACCTTTGGCATTGTTCGCACTTCTTCACATAGGCTTCGGCATCCTTTTGCATGTAGGGCCACCAATACCCCTAGGTAATGGCCCTGTGGGCTAATGATCTGCCCCCAGCATGGCTTCCACAAATTCCTTCATGAATTTCGTAAAGAAAATCTTCAACCTGCAAAAGGTGTACGCACTTTAAAAGCGGCCCAGTGAAGGACCTCCTGTAGAGATGGCCTTCTGCTGTTAGATTGAATCTAGCCGACTTTAGTCTGATTTTATGTGCTTCCTTATGGTCTTCTGGCAGCTTCCCCTCTTTTAGGAATGCAATGATTGCATCCATCCAGCTTGGTCCCAAGTCTACGCACAATGCTTCTTGTTCGGTGCTCTGTTTATCTATGCTCGGGGCCGACATGTAGTCGATCATAATTGTCCTTGTTTTTCCAGTTTGAATTGAACTGGCCAGGTTAGCCAACACGTCGGCGTGGGTGTTGTCATCTCGGCTAACTTGGAGTAATCTGCAGTTCTGAAATAGGGCTGCCAATCTGATGACTTCCTTTGCATATGCCGACATTCTTTCGTCCATGGCTGCAAATTCTCCTGTTGACTGGTTAACAATGAGTTGTGAATCACAAAAAACAATTACCTCATCTGCTTCTGCTACTGCTGCCAGCTTTAGCCCTGCAATTAATGCTTCATATTCTGCCTCATTGTTTGAGGCTTTGAACCCCAAACGGATAGACTGTTCTACTATTTCTCCATCTGGAGATATCAGCAGTACTCCTGCCCCTGCTCCCTGGCAGTTTGAACTTCCATCGACGAATAGTCTGAATGAATCACCGATGTAGATGCTGCAGGGTCTGAGCTTCTCCTTCTCTTGCTTTTTTGTTTTTGGCTGGGATTCTTTTTGCTTGTTGGGACAATGCTCATCTTGGCTCGACGGAGCCCGACGTGCGATGGTTTCAGGTGTGAGTTCTGCGACGAAGTCGGCCAAGACTTGACCCTTTATTGCTGTTCTCGACCTGAACTCCAGGTCAAACTGGCCCAGGGTCACTACCCATCTTGCTATCCTTCCTGTTAAGTCTCCTTGTTGCAACAAGGATTTCAGTGGGTGCTCTGTTAGGACCACAATCTTGTGTGCCTGAAAGTAATGGTGCAACTTCTTTGAAGCCATTACTAAGGCCAGCATTAATTTTTCCAGTGGTAGGTATCTTGTTTCTGCGTTGGCCAAAGTTTTACTCACATAGTAAACAGCCTTTTGCTCCCTTTTTTCCTTTCGGATTAGCACTGCACTGATTGCGTGTTCTAAGACTACTAAGTACAAAAAAAGTTCCTCCCCTGGTACTGGGTTGGAAAGAACCGGAGTTGTGGTCAAGTACTTTTTTAGGTCGGTTAAGGCGGCTTCACATTCTTCTGTCCATAGGAAGTCTGTGGCTTTTTTCACCAGGTTGAAGAAGGGTCTGCACTTATCTGAGCTTCTACTTATGAATCTGTTTAGGGCTGCGGCCCTTCCAATAAGCATTTGAACTTGCTTTGCCGATGTCGGGCTCTGTAGTTCCAAGATGGCCTTGATTTGGTCTGGGCTGGCCTCAATGCCCTTTCTTGTTACCAGATACCCCAAAAATTTACCTGATCCAACTCCAAAGGCGCACTTCGAGGCGTTGAGTCGGAGCCGATATCGTTGGAGTATGTCGAAGACCTCTTTTAGGTCGGCAAGATGACCCTTTGATTCCTTGGTTTTCACGACCATGTCGTCGATGTAGACTTCTACTGTTTTGCCAATCAGGTGCTTAAACATCTTTGTCACTAACCTCTGATAGGTTGCTCCTGCGTTTTTCAACCCAAAAGGCATTACCTTGTAACAGTACAGGCCTTTAGGGGTGATGAACGCGGTCTTCTCCTCGTCTGGAGGGTACATGGCAATCTGGTGGTACCCTCTGTATGCATTTAGAAAACTCATCCTTTCATGTCCTGAAGTAGCATCTACCAGTTGGTCGATCTTGGGCAGAGGAAAGCTGTCTTTGGGGCAGGCTTTGTTGAGGCTGGTAAAGTCTACACAAACCCTCCATTTGTCATTCTTCTTTTTTACTACTACTGTGTTGGACAGCCATGTTGGGTACTGAACTTCTCGGATGGCCCTGGCCTCCAGGAGTCTGTCTATCTCTTCTTCTACTGCTTCGACGTGCATCAACATCGGTCTTCTGGCTCGTTGAATCACAGGCTTTGCCGACCTGTCGACGTTTAGTCTGTGGCAAGTGACCTCGGGGTCAATGCCAGGCATTTCGTAAGATGTCCAGGCGAACACCTCTATGTTTGCCCTCAAAAAATCTTCCAGTTCTCTTTCTTCTTCTCTAGCTAAGCCTGAGCCGAGAAGAAAGAAGTGCTCTTCGTCGCCTTCTTGGACGAAAACTTTTTTTAGTGCCTCTTCGCTCTTTTCGGCTGGTTCTTTCCCAACGTCTTCTAGGACCTCCATGTCCTCATCTTCAACTTCTGCTTTCCTTGGCTCCCGTATACTATAGGTGGATTTCATTGCTGTCATGGAGCAATTTTTTGCTTGCAGTTGATCTCCTCTGACTTCTTCAATCCCATGCTCTGTTGGGAACCGTAGTAGTTGATGCAACGTTGAGGGAACTGCCCCCATTGCATGCAACCACGGCCTTCCCAAGATGATGTTGTATGGTGAGGGCGTGTCAATTACCAGAAATTCCGTCTTGATCTTCTTAGTGCCCGCTTGTACTTCCAAGCTTGTTGCGCCCAGTGGCCATGTCAGCGTTCCATTAAAGCCGACCATCGGGCCGCTGGATTGTTCTAAGTCATCAGGGTGAAGGCCCAGCTCCTTGTAACATCTGACATACATGATGTCACAAGAGTTGCCTTGATCTATTATGATGCGTTTCACTTGGCACTCCCCAACCTGGAGGGATACTACCAAGGCATCATTATGCGGATGTTGGACCAATTCCAGGTCGACTTCAGTAAAGGCTATCATCGGCCCTTGGCATTCTTCTGGCCGATGTCTCTTCTCCCCGACTTGGTAGATATGCTGTAAATGTCTTACCCTCTGGGTCTCCCCTCTGACTTCGTTTTCGTTGACCCTTGAGTGGATCACATTAACCACCCTCGGTCCTCCTGCTTGTGGTAGCTGTGCTGGGGGAGGTGGCGCTGCTGGTGCTTGAGGCAACCCTGCCTGTTCTTCCCTTGTCCTGGCTTCATCGACCAGGTCCCTCAAATGGCCTTGTCTCACCAGGTCCTCCAAGTGTGCTTTCAAGGCTCTGCAACCTTGGGTTGGGTGCCCTTCTTCATTGTGGTAGGCACATCGTCTACCAACGTTCCTTCCCATGAATTCCCCTGGTGCTCTTGTCGGAGCCCTGAAATAAGGTTTGTTTCGAATTTGATCTAGGACTTTGTGGATTGGGATTCGGAATACCGTCGTTACCGTATGTTTACTTCTCAACTCTGTTTCTTGTTTGGTCGGCCCATTGTTGCCTCGGCTTCGCTTCGGCGAGCAGTTTCCCTTTTCTTGCTTTACCTCTTTGTTTCCCGATGTATCTTCTTCGGCTCTGGCGTACTTCTCAATTCTTGCCATGAGTTCTTCCATGCTTTTTGGCAATGTTTTTGCCAAAGACTTCCCTAGTGGGCAGTCATCTTTCAGGCCGTTCTTGAAAGACACAACCGCTACTTCTTGGTTGCATTCGGGTATTCGGTTGAACACCTCGTAGTACCTCTTCGCATAGGCCCTAAGGCCTTCTTCCTTGGTGATTCTTAGAGCCATCAAAGCATCAACCCTCAGGGGTTGCAACTTGTTGGTCACGAACCTGGCCACAAACATCTCGGCCAGGCCTTCCCATGTCTTTACGCTTCCCTTTGGTAATTTATGGAACTAATCATATGCAATTTCCCCAAAGGATGAGGGGAATACTTTGCAGAGCAACGGCTCGTTCCCGCTATATAATGCCATTGAATTCAGGTATAGTCCAGCATGAAAGTTTGGATCTGACTTACCATCATAAATTTGAAACCTCGGCATACTGAATCTCTTTGGTGGTTCGAATTTGTCCAGTTCCACCGAGAAGGCTGTCTTCGGCTTTGCTGGGGAGTTTACCTCGGCGTCAACATTCTGCTGCCTCCTTCTGAGGTAGTCCCTCAGGTCTTCTTCGCTCCTCCCTGGAGCTCGACTGTCTATAGATTTTAGTCTTTTTGGTACACTGCTTTCGGCCTCGTGGTGGGCCCATTTGGATCTCTCTCCATGGGTTGTGTCGAAGCAGAGTGCTTGCCTTTGAACATACCGATGTTCTTTGGGCTCTGGATTCTTCATGTGGTGCGTCCTTCGGGACTCTTCTTGCCTCGGCTCTTCTCGTCCGACTTCCCTGGAAGGCCGGTGAGAATGCCTTCCGCTCCTGGTATGCTGAGGGCCCTCGGGGATTGTTTTTCTTCCGCCCTTCTGGGTGTTGGTTGCTGGCATCGGCGTATCTTGCAGCGGGTATGGTGGCTGCATAACATTATTCTACATCATGAAGTTGACGACTGACTGAAGGTCTGCCACCTTGTTCGCCAATTCTTTTACTTCCTCATCCCTCCGTAGGCACCTGTCCCTCCATACCTGGAGGTTATCTTCATTGTAGTACTTTCCTTGGTCTGTCCTTTTTGCCGTGTCGCCCTCCTGGATGACGTTTTTCTCTCTGTGACCCTGGTCACGGGTTTCTGTATTGTGGTTGTCTCCTTCAATGTCAAGGTCAATTGGTCTGCCACTTCCAGCGGGAGCGTCATCCCCAATTTTTTCCTGCTGTCCGTTACTGGCCATCTATTCTTCCTTCGTTCCCACAGACGGCGCCAAATTGTGTGAGTGAAAATCTGACCACACTGCCTACTTAGTGATCAACTGGAGAGCACAGGCAGAATAGATGGCTTCAGTAACCTGTAACAGAAAGAAAAGGCTCCGGCGGTGGTTCTTCCACTCGGGGGCACTCCGACGATCAAGTCAGTATATCTCTCAAAGATAATCAAGTGCTAAACTTAATACTCAAAACATAAATTGCATACCTTAGACCCACGAGGGTGCCTCTTTTTTATAATATATTCAATCCAAGTCCTACTAGAAGTATGACTTCTATGAACTCCAATTCAGTGTTTACTTTGGACTCTTTAAGAGATAAAGATAAACTCCTTATCTTGGTTAAGTCCCCTCTTCGTCTTAGGACTTTTGTCCCTTATCCGCTTATCTCGGATTCCGATATCTTCGGAGATAACCTTGGCAACTCCGAGATCATCTCGGCATAACTACCATGACACGTGGCTCCTCGACTGACACGTCGGCGTCACCATGCCACGTGTTGGTATTCAGAAAATATATCCCCACAAAACCCAACAATTGAAAGAATTGTCTCTCCAAATATTTTTGTTCTTTTGTCTTATTACATTTTTAATTATCAAATTATATGACAAATGAAACTCAGGAGTTGACTCAATAATTACAACAAAAAAAAAACAAAAAAAAAAAAAATTTAAATGAAACAACACATCCCATAGTAGAACTAACTGGTACATTAAGGCATGTGAGTGACACATTGACTAGATTTACGAAATATTTTTTCTAGTTGCATGTCTAGTGAGATGTGGAAGAATTTTTATTTTTATTTTTAAAGGAGAAGAATGAAAAATTAGTTCCGCCATGACGGTCTATATGAAGAAAGGGGATAGGGATATCTAAACCACCTAATTCAATAATCTCCCAATTGAACAGGACAGATAGTCAATTAACTCTGAGCACAGAAGGGATTAGGTGAATGCAAAAGCCACTTATGAATTTATCCACTCCTAGAATGCCACGAATGTGGGTCATGATTCCACATAAAGCAAAGTAATATAGAGGAAGTAGCTAAAATCTCTAGACTACCTACAATCATGAACTTCTATTTAAAGGGACCAAACAAAACAAGGCAGGTACACAACAGCTCATCGAGCTCTCACTCTTTGGCTTCTATGATTTGCATACTGACTCAGGCATCGGACAGTTCTCCGATTGCCCTCCAATCGGAATTCTTGTTTTTTAGTGTGTTTCAAGCAAACAATGCAAATGTTGAGTTCTCCCATCGTCATCAGATAAGTATGGTAAGTTTTTACCCCACACAATCATTGTTCGTCGAAAATCCTATTTTTTTTTATTAAAATAGAGCTAATTAAGCATTCAAAAAATGAAAACTGTAGCCATATTAAATGACCAAAACCTAAGTCTACAACAATTCAGTTTTCAGAGAAAGAGAAATTTCACATACTATTAAAACTGCACATAGCCTTCTAACTTGACATCAAATGGTAAAAACGTATGGTCTCGTCAATCAAGAAACCAGTTTTCCGGGTTAAACATACACGCAAAACATATAATTGGATAAACAGAACGATTAAAAGAGGGTGTCAACAAACCCACGAAGCCGATCTTTTCAAGTGTGGTTTCATCTGCTTGTCTTCCTCTAGCGATACCATACCCAAATGAGACGGGTCTTCAAGCATCATCTTGGCCACCAAGTAACCAGCAATGGACCAGGTCTGGAACTTCCGGGCCTGCTTTCCAATGTACCGGCCCAGCTTTCCATCATAATATTCGGGCCAATGGTCCTTCAGTAAACGGGCTTCCGTAGCTTCAATGGCACGCCTTGCGATTTGGGGACGCCCAGTCTTGATACATGCAGCAGTTAGGAGCCACAGAAGTACTGCACAAAACAAGAAACAAAATCTACTTCAAAAACCAACACCACCTGTGTCAAAATGTGAAATACTGTGGTGTTTTTAATCATTTTACATGCTCAAGTTTTTAGACAGCTAATAATGTTACTAAATATAGCCCAGAAAGGAAGGAGAGGGAGACAGAGCATGTCATTATGCATACAATGTGCTTATGATCATACTATTCATCTATCAGATTTAGATACAGCAAAATCCAATCCGAATTCGATTCAATTAGCAAATTCAATAATGGCCAATTCGAATCTGCCTTATTCCAATGTCGAATCCATAAACCCAACTGGTCCCTTTTTTTTTAACCCATTTTTACATGTGAAACATAGCCAATATTCAGACCATTTTGTTCATCATAGTGGATTAAATATTCAAATCACACTAAACTTTTATTACACATAATATTAGATTTCAGATCGTATTTATCCAAATTCTCTCCATTTAAAATCAGATGAGATGAGCTCAGATGTAATCAGATCGGATTCTATTAAGGGAAAGATTACTAAAGGGTGCATATGGTAAGCGCCTAGTAACAAAACCACAAAAAATCATTACTTTTACTACAAATTGACATATTTTTTCTCATCACATAAAGTATAATTTTTTGCTCATCACAAAAAAAGTGTAATAATTTTGTTAATCATAACTTTAGGTGGACAGTATAAATTCGCCATTCCTAATTTTTACCACAAAGTGAAATACAATACATAGCACAAAAAAATCATGACTTTCATCTCAAAAAATCATAATGTTCTTATGACGTCCCGCTTTTCAGAGATGCACATAGCAGCCTAGCATTTCCCTTCTATTAAACAGATTCTGATATTTCAGATGGAAGGCAGATCAGATTTGGGTTAGACCCAATCCATTGACAGGCAATGATCATAGTCTAAAATTTCCATGACAGATTAAAATTCATTGCCAACATCATCAAGAATAAAAAGGGAAATCCTATAAAAGCTGACCTGGCCAAGATCCTCCATTGTGGTAACTCCAGCTTGTATTCTTCGGATCACAGCCAGTTACAATCCTCCACTGATGACTTTCCATGGCTGGATAACAAATCTTCAGTGGCATTTCTCCGATTAACTCTTCCCAACGTTCTTCAATCAGATCCATAATCGCTGAAGCTTGCTCGGGGGTTGCTAAAGAAGACAAAATTGCCACACAATTACCCAAGCAAAACCATCGAAAATCCAGTCTCGCAGGACTCACATTTCCAATAAAGTAACCGCCACGACTTGGCATGAAATCAAAAACCCAATCTGGAAGAGAGTCAGGCATCACATTGAACTTGTTAACCGCAGTGTGAGAGTATTCCTCTGTCTTATACCGATATATGTCATTGAGTTGCTTTATGTCAAGCCAAAAGTAACTTCGCATATGATAGCGTAAAGCGTGAAGACGTTTATTTATTCGATCAGCAAGCTCCTTGCCCTCATCATCGTGCTTAAGTAGTTGCAAAGCACATCTTAATGCCATAAAGAAAAGTGCTTGTATTTCAATGGGATACCCGTAAACACCCTGAACACATTTTTTTTTTAATTTTAGAAACACATGGTTAGAATTTAAAAGAGATGTTGATATTACAAAATACGAAACTGACTTGATTCAGAATAAGAACCAAAGTCAACAAACAAAAACAGCACAAAGAGAAAAGACTGCAAAACTCACCATTCTACGGTCGATCATACAACAACCATCAGCACAGAGAAGAGTTGGGAAAGTATCAAAACCTTCGGAGAGGCATAGATTCAGAATAAGTTGCATTCCCCTTTGGCATTCAGGCATGTCAGCCAAAGAAGTGTCCCCGGTTGACTTTGTATATGCACGGAGTAATATAATCCACCAAAAACCGGAATCAACAGGAGCAACTCTACCTATTGCACTTTCACCAAAATCAGCAATTATAGTCTCAAAGTTCCTAATAGGGTCATGAAGTACTTTAAAACTTGCCGGCATTACTCCTTCTCCTAGCTTGAATTGGTCGACCTTCTTCTCCCGCGATTGGAGGCGAAGGGTTTTCAAGATGAAGTTTTTGATTATTTCAGGCTCCCCATTCATGAGAAAAGCCAAGGCACTTGGGACAAAGTCTCTCACAAATACCTGCCAAGCACAATCAAAATTTAGGAACTTGCGAAAACCAAATGCAGAGCTCCTAAAACTTGCCAAAGTCTAGACAGAAATGGAGACAAAAGCAATTTCATGATGAAGTGGGAAGCAAAATTAGAGTTTAAAATGAGGGGGGAGAACCGGTACAACATCAATTATTAGTTACGTTAAGGGAAACTTCTCTTTCATTTATGGTAGGTCACACTATCAATGGACTAATCTCAAACTCACCCATTGATGAAGCTAAACTTTGAATAATGCTACCTTTGGAAATTTAGTCTTTCCCTAAGTTATATGACTCTTCAATTTCGTTGAAGTGCCCATGTCAATATAAGATGAGGGTACAAGTACAAGACACAATTCTGATCCTTTTGTTTTGAAAAGGATACTTCTTATTTTCTTTCTTTTTTTGAGGAAAAATGAAATAAAATTTGGAGTAAAATCATTACATTCTATATTTTGCAATACCAATACATAAAAAATATAGTAAAATTAACATATTACATACAATTGCATACCCCCCCCCCCCCCCCCGCGCCCCCCAACACACACACAATTAGACGACGTAGTCCAGGACCCATATCTAATTTTTGGATCCTTTCTGCCTTTGGAGGTTGATGAGTCAAACCCCTTAAGGTAAATTGTTCTATTTTTTTCTCTCTTTTTTTCCAATCACTAATACTGATAAGTGATGCTTTTGGATTCATCCTAAAACCAGAGCAAAATGTTCATACGGATTTTTCATGAAATAGCCTTCATATCAAAGGAAAGGCCCATAGAGAAAACAAATGACATGAAACAGTCGAAAAGTGTGATATGCAGCACCACAAAGTGAAATAAAGTAATCAAAACAAGCATTAAACTCGGAACATACAAGAGAAAAATGCAGAGAAATCAGTTGTCGAAAAGAACACGAAACCTGATCATAGTTGAGATTTTCTAAAGAATGGTCCACAGCAGCAATAGTCCCAACTGGTTGCCCACGAAAATAAACCAATGAACGCCTCAAAGACTCCCATGCCTCGAAGACTATGGGATGTGTCTCAACGCTGCTTATTCTAGGACTACCAATTCCAGATCTTCTACCCGGAGAATAAACACTGTCGATATGATCAAGCACACGTGAGGCGGCATTTTCAGAACTTCTGAATAAATGGCGTGGCGGTGATAAAGAGAACGACATCTCACTGAAGGACCTCTCATCGAAGGATCGATTCCTCTCTATGTTAATAGATCTCGGCTTGTCTAATAACTTCCACAAATCGGTATCTTCAATTTCGAATAGTGAGTATCCCCCATAGAGATGTTTCATATGTCCATTTTGAGATGTATCCATTGGAGGTGGAGACATTACCAAATTTTTCATTGATTTTTTAAACTGTCCAATAACAATTTATAGCTATAAAGATCTGCATTAGATCAACAAGATTCAAAATCAGATAGCAAACCCAATTGCCACAAGTACACACTCAACCCATAAGCACTTTGTAAGGCGTGTGCACATCAACAATAAGTCTAAGAAAAAACCAATCACAGAATTGAACACTAAAAGTGCAAAAAATTTCATCAGACAACAAATCTTGTAAAATCACGTCCATTGATATATTTTGTGTGTTTGATTATGTGTTTGGTTTGTGTTCCTGACTTTATTCATACGACAATACTATTTACCCAGAAAATATACCTGGAATGAAATGTATCTACCATATTTATTTCAATTGTACTACAAACCTAAAAAAATAACTGCAAATTTTGCACAAAATTAAAATATGTCGCCGAGATTCATTCTGCATAAATACTAACTTCAAATCTACAGCCCCCACTTCATTTTCATGATAAAATTCTAGTTAAGTTTTCATGGTACCTAGAATTATTGTATTTATTTTGAGTGTGGCTCATGCCACATTAAGTTTGAATCTACACTATAAGTTTCATAGTTCTTTCCATATATATCAGAATCAAGCAATCCAATACACATAGAAATCTAATATTGAAGACCAGTAATTTTAAACAAGGAATCAATCATTTACATTCATATAGATATCAACAACTGAAGAACCAAAGTTAAAAAAAGAGAAGCACCTACATTATGCTGCATAATCAGAGATATAGCAGGACAAACAAACAATCCACTGTGAATGATTGAAGAAAACCCAAATGATGAAGAAGAATTGGATTATGCATATACACATATATACATACATATATTACAGTAACAGTTAAGGAACAAACCTCGGAATAGTCGTGGGAGAGGTTGTAATAGAAACCAAAGAAGGACACCTTTTGCACAATGTGACTACATTTATATACTAATGTACTAGTCAGTGTAGTAATAGACCTTATCTATTATATAAATAATAAAGACTTAAGTCACATTATCCATTAATACATTAATTAATGTATCAATTTGTCCGTATGATTTTATTCATATATTTATATGTACATTTGGTCATTTGTACCGATAACTGGCTAATCAAAGTAAATAATAAATAAATAAAAATAAAAGTTTGAATTAGCCTAGTGAGACAAACCAAATTATTTGAGTTCTACTGTTTCGGGTTTATTAAAAGTTATCGATTGATTATGTAAATAATTAAATTTTGAACATTCTTTTTAAAACTGATTAAATTTTCAAATTAAAATTATATAAAGTATAAACTAATATAAATGGGAAATTCTATTATACACAACACAATACCATATGTCCCCAATTACGATAGTGATAGTTTTAAGTTATGATCAATTGTGATATTAGTTATGACTTGATTATACACATTATGTTAGTTAAGATTCATTGTGATGTTAATTATAACATTATTTTAATTATAATTCAAAAAAAAAATTTAATTATACCTTGGTCTTTTGTTATGACTCATTTTTTAAAATTTTATTCCAAAAGGATTTTGTTATGACATTTGTAGTAATTAACTGCACAAATGGCATAACTTGGTGTGTACCATAACATAATCATATGTCTATAATTTGTTTGGGGTTTGCTTATTTAGTAACTTCTTGTGTGCAAAAAAATATAGAGATGATGTAAAATAAATAAATAAATAAAATAAAGCAAATAAACAAATAAGTATACTTATTTAGGCTATTCCCAAACAACCTTGCTTGTTCAACTTAAATTTAAAAGTAAATTATATTAAACTCTCTTCAGATTTAGAGAAAACTTAAGAAGTCTTACAATTTTAATATAATTATATTAAGTTCTCTTGAGATTTTAATTTATATGACATAGTTTTATTTTCATCTATAATTTGTTAGGGAGTGATTCAACTTATACCACTATTTTACCTCTTTACACCCTTCATCTCATTACACCACTAAAAAAAATGTAATTCTCATTACACCCTTAATATATTACCAAAACTAACCCTAAATTAACTATTTCATCTCTTTACACCACTAATTTTTGAAGGGAAAAGAGAGAAGTAGCAGAGAAAAAGAGAAAACAGGGAAGACGAGGGGTTCAATGGAGCCCATAGTGAAGTGTCTGTTCGGTTACACAATACTAGACAATTTACATTCTTTCATGGTTATGTTGCCGAGAAAAATAGGTTTGTCCAGCGTTTTTGTGACAACCACCTCCTTAATTAAGCAAATTAATTATATTCATTAATGCTTATTGTTAATTATGTGATTATGTGTTATGAAGAGTTATTGATTTGTCATGTGATTATTTGGATGGTGTTATTGTGAACAGATAGGTTAGAGTGAAAATTAAACCTGTCTAATTCATTAATTTTAACAAGTTAGAATTAAGAAATTGGATAGGAATTAGAGCCTAATTCACCTTAGTATAATAATTTAATCTAGTGTAAATATGTTGAGATTAATTATATTTGAGTCAAGTTGATTTTAATTAATTTATTTAGTCTAATTAATTTAAGTCTGATGCATTTTGCTCATCAAAAGAATATAGAAGATATAGCTAGTGGATCTTGTCGGGTAGTCTTACACTATACACGTAGAGAGAGAGGGAGAAAAGACTTGGTGAGAGTGCTCAACAAGAGAAAGAAGACAGGAAGAAGAGAAAGTGAAAGGAAACTTGAAATCTTCACCAATTAACCAATTAATGTAAGAAATTTTCACCAAATCTCATGAAATTGAAATGCTTTCCTCATAATCCCTTAGACTTTGCATTGTTTTAATTAAAGAGCATGAATAGTTATGAGATTAGTGGTGTAAATTGATGTTAGGAATTCATATGATCACATAAAGAAGGAATTGTGGAGATTAACTTGAATTAGCAACATGCATGGCATATTTTCCATGAAACTGATGATTATTTAATTGTTTCCTTGCTTCATGTTTGAGTTTCAACATTTGGGAGAAAAACTCCATTCATTTTAAAGACTTGGAGCTCAATTTGTATTAGTTATGAACTTGTGTTTACACTTCAAGAATTTGAACTCCTTGCATGGTTTTGAAGCTTCAATTAAAGTTAGGAATTTTGTTCCAAGCTACATGTGTTTAATTCAAGGTGTTATGTCAAGTTTTTGAAAGTGAATTGCATGAAAATGGGGTTGAGTTTGCAAAGGAATGCATTGCTAAAAGAAGAGCCATTTTCAGATTCCAAACTACCTAGAACCACACGTGCGACATGGGGCTCCGTACGTGCAGAAAACAAGGCAGTGGTGAGTGAGCATTCTAGTTAAATTGCACCTGCGGGAGGCACGTGCGAGGAAGGTTCCGCACGTGCGGCCAGAACCCTCGCACATGCAGAAGTTAGGGTGGTCCCGATTTTGTTTCTGCTCCTCTTTTTCCACCTTTCCGACCTCCGTTTGCATAATTTTAAAGTGTTTTCATATGCATGTACATCTCATTAATACATTAGAATGAACAAATGAAAATTTAGAACCGAATGAGTAAAGACGATTGGTTATTGAATAAGTAACAACCGAATAAGATAGAATTGGCTAACGATACGAATATAATTGAGTTGTTGTGTTTGAATTTGTTTGTTTAGGTCGGACGCCGCATCCTTAATGCATTTTAGCATGTGTTTCAGGAAGCCCACTGTCACGACCCGCTCCCCGTACCCAAGGGTTAAGCATCATGATGGCCAGTAACTGAGGTTACCTACGGCCAATTCTTAAAAAAATCAAATAACGCGAGCGGAAATAATATTTAAATAAGGGTACCAAAATAATCATCGGAGCTTCTATTTTTATTACAGAATTATTGACCAAAAAGGTCGATATTTACATAGAAAAATATCATAAAAGTGCTGTGTGTGTCTATTCCGTAGCCCCGCATCTAAGACTTTCCAAAGGCTATTTCTGAATTGCATTGGTTCCTGAAAATTGGTAAACAACTATAAGCACATGGCAGAGTGAGAAATATTATACCAAGAGTATAAGGGACACAAAATAACCATGGATAGTTAATTAGGCCAAAACATTTACATAAACAAATCATTTAAGTGGTAGAAACTGAAATACAGATATTATATAAGTATATAACCATAACCACGGTACTGAACAGAACAAAACAAAGGTCACATAAGTGACAGTCAGAACAGAGGTACGGATTCAAGAGGTGGCTCGTACGGATTCTAGAGGTGGCTCCCACAATAGTGTAGCACTTAGCTCCGCACAGCATTTTGGTCCGCATAGAACAGAGGTACGGATTCTAGAGGTGGCTCCCACAATAGTGTAGCACTTAGTTCCGCACAGAACAGAGGTCAATGGATCAATGACAGACAGATGACCACAAAGTAGTTAAACAGAGGCCAATGGTTATTTAAGTCCCCCAAGGCGTGGGACTCCCGTGGTGGTACTTACAAAACATAATTGTTTATAAGGTCATAGTCAAATATTCTTTAAAATATAAACAGACATATCCATGGATTTCCTTTTAAGCAAATAGGGTTCAGAAGATAAACCACGCAACTGAAACCTTGATAAAACATAACTTTTATTAAAAACATAACTTGTTACATAACTTTTATTAAAAACATAACTTGTATAAAATAGATTTTGGTAAGTTAAAACATACGTAAAATACATTTTGGTGACTCAAGGTATAATATAACTCACCTTAACTTTAATACCCCACGCTTTCTTTTCACTATCAAAGACCCTTTTAGCTTCTACCATTTTTTTTTCTTCCTCTCTTTTATTTCTTTCCTTTCTTCTTTCTCCTTTCCTTTCTTTTCTTCTTTCTTTTCTTTCTTTTCTGTTTTTCTTCTCACCCAAGTGAACTCGCTTCTCCTTAAATAGGGAGGAGAAACCATTCCCTCGCCAACACGTGGCAAGGTGTCCCTTTCGCTAAGATTTAATTCATAATTATATCGATTCATTCTTATGCTTAATAGATATTTAAGATAATTACCCTTTGACCCAATATTTTAATATAATTATATAAATAAATTAATTCTTAATTAAATTACACATTGTCATATACTAACAGAAAATAAATTATTTATTCTAGTACCACACCTATTATTATTATTATTATTATTATTATTATTATTATTATTATTATTATTATTATTATTATTATTATTATTTTGACCCCTAAACTTTTAATAATTATATTGTTTTACAAAAGTACACATAATAATATATAATAAATTATATATTTTCCGAACTGAGATTAAATAATATTAGTATAAATTCTATAGAATAATTAAAAATTTGGGTTGTTACACCCATTGTGAGTAACAATGTTGTAAATCTATATTCAAATTATACTTATTTTCTGAATGATTAACTCTACTACTTTCTGAAATGATATTGTTTACTAAATGAATGTTGTCCTATTTTATGAACTGTACTCGTGGCATCCATAGCAACGGATTGTTATTTCTACTGTTATGTTACTGTTACTACTACTATTATAGAAATCTCTGTCAGCTCCAAGTTTTGGAACTACTGCTTATTGTTTGATGGCCATCAATTGATTGTTCGGTCTTCTAAGACCTACTCTATTATTCTGCTGTTAGATGTACCACGTATGACTACTATGATTACTATATGACAAAAATGATATGAAATATGAGATATTGATTGAATAAATTATCTACTAATGCAATTGATTGTTTTAAATACTGAAAAGGACACTCATTATTAACCCTTTATACATTTGTTATTCATTAGGGTTTAACTCACAGTTTATTATATATATGTAGGTGGTCAAGCACTGAAGCAAAGTTAGCGGTGTTGACCCGATTCCGTTTTGTCAAGCTATCCTATTGTGGCTCACCGCGAGGTTCCGAACCGTTATTGTCAAGGCTTTTTGGGTGATCTAATTCCACACTTTTTGAATGTTATATGAAGTCATGTGAATGTTTTCTAATTTGTTTTGGCTTGGGATTTAATTCCCTAACATGCATTTTATTTTGTACTTAGATGTGTTTTGGACTTAAGTGTTGATATATATGTTTGGACATAGACTTGGACTTATGTGTGTATCGGTAAATATATCTAGAAGTTGTCTGTTCGTTTAAGTCCTCACAGCTCTTTGGACATTATGTTTTAATATTTACAGGCTTCCGTTAGTCCCTCTTATTGTATAATTGTTATTATTGTTAAGCAGGCCTTTGGTAATCACGAATTACTAGCCGGTTATGATGTTAAACCCTTAGGGGCAGGCTTGGGCTGTGACAGTTTTGTTGCTATACATTTACAGAGCCACTTTCTTCCAAACAATAATTTGGACCTGTTAGGTAATACAATGCTAATGAATTTGAATTCATCCAGTGTCGTTCGATTGGATGATAACAAGAAATTAATTCTGATTAGTTATGAAGTGCCTGTTCGGTTATATATTGCTATACAAATTGGATTACTCTAGTGTCATGTTGCCAAACTATAATAGATTTGTCTAGGCACTTGTCACTGTACATTGAAAGATTTATTTTTGCCTTCAAACATCCATAAATCAAACACGTATCCATAAAATCATAGATAAAAAGTATCCATAAAATTATTCATTAAAAAATTAGTGTAGGAATATGCATAAAAGCATCCATAAAATCTGTCATTGTTTGCATCTTTTAATCAAACATGTTATCACAATTCGTCTATATGGATAGTTTCGGTAGTTACTACATCAGGGCTGACATGAGTACGAAATTGATGAATATGGATAATATATGCTTTCTCCCATCCACTAGTACACGGGTGATGAAAACGAATCCAATTACTTGCTATCAGAGGTACTAGATGTCCAGGTTGCAAATAAACCTATAACAAAGAAATCACTAAGTAGAATTACAAAATAAGACATGGTAATGATCAAAGTAGGCTCGGTAGTTACCTACACAAAATGGTTTCCATTTACAAATCCTATGCAGATATCTCTTCAATCAGGTGCTGCAATCGGTACTGCTTTAAGTGCTAGAAATGTCAAGCATTGTTGCATGGATAAATCATAAAGAACGACTCAGTAGTATGATTCTATCAAATGGCCCATGTTGGGCATAGTCATCCAATGATTAAATCAAGGGCCAGGTTCGAAGTAGGATAAGATAGAGGTAAGGTTATCAACCCTTTCTTGTGAACCAAAAACTTGCACGTAGTGCACTACATTCGAATGCAGCTCAGTTAACAAGTTTCGCCTAACTTGTTGCCAATCATTTTCACCTAAACCAATCAATCCAGTTATTGCCCTAGAACCACAATTGTCATCTGCTCATACATCTTTTATGTAACGAATATATGGTCTCAACTTCAAGAGATACGATTTGATTTAACCAATATCTCTTCGTTTTAATGTAATTAATATATCTTTTGGTCGCACCATACTCTTTGACATGTCAACTAATAAGGACATTCCCTCCTTAGATAATCTGCCAATAAATGAGTGCCCTTCAAGATGTTCAGCAGGCGGATGATTGTACACTCTCCATAAGACATGCAACATCCACTCATCATTTGTAGGTAATTTTTTTCCCCTTAATAGAAATGGGCGTCCACACTTTTTAGAACCTGTCAACCACAATCGTTCCCCCTTGATCTTCTTGTTGTCTCTATAGTAACCACTTCTTTCACAAGCAAGTGTAAGTTTTGGTTTTCTGCCATTACCTCCCACATCTTATGTTTTTTATAACAATGACAAATCCAGTTTTCTTCCCAACGTTAGAAGCCCATTTAATTAATGCTTGATGACTACTAAAAATCTAAACATAATAAATACATTTATACAACAAATTATTAATAAAACTCAATACAAATTAAAAATAAGAAAAAATTGTATTCATAAAAACACTTAAAAAACCTCGTCTGTAATGAATTCATGACTAGAGTTCACCAATAATGCAATACTTGCATTGTTGCAATGAGTATAAGTATAATCCTTTCGAGCAAAAAAATAAAAAACATTAAAAAAATATAAAACTGAAAATACACGGTAATGAGTAGCCGAACAAATTTAAAAAATTCGGCCTTAGGTTACCGGGAATGTATCTTTTATTCGGCACTTGGTTACCAGACTTATATTTTTTGTTTGGCAATGTGATGCCGAACTTTTTTATTTTGTTCGATTTCGAAACACCGAACAAAAGTCAAAGAACAGTCTAGAAAAACGAAACAAAAACCTACCAAACAAATAAAAAAAACTCACAATTTTACTTTTTTGATGGTTCTTCACCACGGCCCCGTTTGGTACAGCTGTGGGAAAGTGATTATAACTTATAGCTGTGAACATAAGCTGATTTTTGACTTATAAATTAAGTTTCTCCTTCCCCACTCAAAGAATAAGTTGATTTTTGACTTACAAAAAGCTATAAGCTGTATTGTTAAGCTGAACCAAACACATCAAAATAGCTTAAATTAAGCTAAAAGTTGAAATAAGCCCTACCAAACAGGGCCCACCATTTCTTCATCAATGGCTTTCTTTGATGATCAAAATACTATAATTCTCACTTCTTGAAAAGAGATGTGTAAGAGAAAAGAAAAATTGAGAAAGGAAAAAGAAGAGTAGGGATTGAAGACCAAGAGGTGTAAGGAGTTAATAAGATATATTTAATTTTAGTGTTTTGTCTTTAAAAGTAATTTCACACATGGATAAAATTGGAAGGAAAAAAAAATTCATATGAAGGGTGTAAAGAGGTAAAGTATTGGTGTACGAAGAATCACCCTTTGTTAGGCAAAAGGACATAAGGGTAAATTATACTAACACCCCCTGAGGTTTGCTCTGATGACATTAATACCCTTGACCTTTTAAAAATTACATTCCTCTCCCTGAGGTTTAAAGTTGCATTACAGATTGCCCCCTCAGCTAGTTGATTGTTAAGTCAATTAACAGATTTTGCTAATATCAACAGTTTAATTTTTTTAAATACCAATTTTGTCCTCAATGTATTTCTCTTATATTATTCATTATTATCTCTTTTGAACACATAGCAACCACCCTCCAATTCCACCATCTCCTCATTCCTACCATTTGACACAATTTTAATATTTCCTTTGCACTTAAATAAATAAATAAACTATCACAATATTTTTTTGACTAATGTTATACAAATAAAAAATTCATACACAATTTTCATACATAATAATATGACTCATTATAGACCTTTTACTTCAAAACAAAAAACATTAAAAATGAATTTATTTACAATAATGATATAATAATATGACTCATTATAGACCTTTTATTTCAAAACAAAACACCATTAAAAATGAATTTATTTACAATAATGATATTGACACATCATTCTTGTTAAGTTTTTGTATGAATAAAACTTATTTATTTAGTTTTTTTTTTGTTTGGCTACATGAAAATTTAGTTTTTTGAAGCAATAAATCAAACAGGTAACATGCTTACCTTTACTATTACCAAGCATATAATATATGTACTCAAACAACCAACAAAATCAAATTTTAATATAGATAATAATAATTCTATTAAAAAGACTAAATGTAAATATGGTATGGAGTGTGTATTATGAAAGAGCAAATAGAGAAATCAAATACTAAATATAGAAAAAGTCAGTTATTAGTCAATCTGGTTATCATTATAATGCAAACCCCCCCCCCCCCCAAAAAAAAAAAAAAATCCCAATTCAATAAAAGTTCCTAATCTATATACAATGGTTCAACTATATTCCCCAACCCAAGTTAGTGGCACCAATTATCTAAATATCAAAATGAATGACACACTCAGACTCATGACATCAAGCATGGCACCATCACTAATGGCATGGATAGCCATTAATGACACCGTCCATCACCTTCTTCTACCCAACGCAAAACTCCATAGCCCCATACTCAGATCAAATGCCAAGACCCCCAACCTTTTCCTGTCACTTCTACTTTTTTTTTTTTTTGGATAAGCAAGTCATATTATAACCAAAAAAGAAAGATATACAATGAAGTTCAATACACATCTTTTGTAGGGAGAATAAACATAAACAAAAACAAACTACTCCCTCAAAAGAAACAAACTAAGCCTATAGACGACAAGCACAACACACACAACAAAGGATTCAAAATTTCCCTCTAGCACTCTTCAAGTAATGAAGTTTCGCTTTGAGTTTTCTTCTGTTATCCTCCTTTGTAGTCTCTCCATTAATGAGATCACTTGGAGATGGACTCCCTTTACTTGTCACTTCTACTTTTTTCCCGTCACTTCCCTACTTCACATATCCGTAGCCCACCTACGCCACCCAAACACCCTCTAAAATCATATAGATAGAGATGATTTCTCATTTTCAGATCTGATAGTCCAAACAACAATCTCCATAGATCCATTACCATAATCCGACCGTAATCATCACCTCCCTTATCTGATGACATGTTATGTTTAGGGTTTCAACAACATCGTCAATGGTGGCTATTGAGTGTGACTTGCGATGTTCTTTGATGTTGTTGTCATTGCTTCTGGTGGTGATTGTGGTTGCGGGTAGGTGTGTTGGTAAGGGTTGATCGGAGACAAGCACCATAAATGGAGGAATGAGAGAGAGAACCAAATCTATTTTAGAAATGGGAGGGCCAAAGGAAAGGTGGGTGAGGTGAGAGTAATGAGGTAAATTCATACTTTTAGGTGAGGGTAAAAATGTAATTTCATGTGTATTATTGCCGTCGTCAATGGACGAGCACTAACAGGGGACTAAGTATTATTTTTAAAATGTGAAGGGGGAGCTTGTATTAAATCTAAATCTCAAGGGTGTTCATGTAATTTATCCTAGAGAGAAAAATAATGTTTTAATTTGTTTTACATTGAAATATATTTTTTTACTTGGACAAATTACATTGGTAGTCCTTACATTTTGTCATTTGTATTATTTTAGTTCCTACATTTTTAGTTGGTTCAATTTTAATTCTTAATTTTAGATTGTGTCAATTTGATCTAATTGATAACTTCAGTAGGGTTTTTGATAGAAAAAATTTATTGAATTAGGTGTAATTCATTAAATTGATCAAGTTTACAATTTTAATCATAAAAGTATGGTGCATACTACTCACGTGCACGTTTGCCATAAAAAATGCTAACAATTGAAAGTAATTAGACTAATTTGAGACAAAATTAAAATTTAGTGTCAAAATTGATCCAATAGAAATTACAAGGACCAAAATGATATAAGAGCCAAAGTACATGGAATATTTATTTATTTTTTTTTTGGGTCAATATTATAGAATGTCAGTTTGTTAGTAAAATTATATTACAACTAAAAGAATCGCCGTTGTTCCATTAGCTTGAATCTCTGACTTTTTCCCCACCACACCTAAGATGTGGCTACACAACCACTGGGCCAAACCCCAAGGTCTCCAAAGTACATGGATTAGCAGTGTAATTTGCCCATTTTTTTCTTGTTTATTTTTATTTTTTCACACCATCTACATTAATTTCAATCCATTTAACCTTATTAAAAATGAGGTTAGTGTAATTATATCAAAAGAATAAAATAAAATAAAATAAAATAAACTATATTTTCTTCAAAGCTTAAGATATGTGAGTACAATTTAACCTAAATTTAAAAGCATTTTAAACCTTATTAATTTAAATAAATAAATAAATAATCTATTACTCGACTCTATTTACAAGGTTAATAATATTATACTTATACTATAATTTTATACCACATTTAGTATATCATCTCTTGTAGCACAACCACAACTATTGAATATTAGTACAATCATGTGGGACTCATTGCATTACGAGTAATGGTATAATGATCATGCAGGATTCATATGGGTACATCATATGACCCAAAAATATGATAAGTGTGCAATTATTGTTACATTAATGATTGTAATTGTACCATATAAGATAAGAAAATAAATGTAATACAAAAATATTGTAAGTATTACATTATAGTTACCTGAAATGGTAGACTTGTAATTTAAATTATTAAATTTATTCATAATGATGTAACAAGAGAGCTGAACTTTATATAATTTTATTTGTGACAAATCAAAAAAAAAATAAAAAAAATTATCATTCTATTATGGATCAAATTGTTGGGATAGTGTGGATTTTAATAAACCCTGTTCTCTAGGAATTCAACTTTTAAAGTAAGGATATTTTAATACTTTTGTACTTGCATCCTGTTGTCCTAATTTTTATCATTAATAGTTAAAGGGGAGAAAACTATTCTTACATCTCTTGTATTTTTATTTTTTTTTAATCAAAAAAAAGGAAACTCCTTGGGGGCATCATTGCTTTCTCAGGTCCTGATCCCGGGATAACTAGTTGCCCACCAGATTTAATCTAATCCAAAGGAAAGGACCCCCCATCGAGGCACTGGTGGGTGCCAACTACCCCACCACAGTAGGCATCCCAGGTTATTATGCGATAAGAGTACAATGCATCCCTAGACACACCCCCGAGTGTCGATCACAAGACCTCCTGCTGGGTGAGGGGTTGGCTTACCACCAGGTCACCAACCTTGGTGGTTATTCTTATATCTCTTGTAATTTTTTAATCATAATAAGAATCCCAATAACCATGGACGTAACCTCAATTTGGAGTCAACCACGTAAATATTTGCATTTTTTATGTATTGTTTTTAATTTTATTTATTTATTTATTTCATGTTTGTGTTCTACCTCCCACAAATCTGATTAGGTGTATTAATTTCTAACAAGTTTAGTTTTTTTTTTTTTTTCCTTCTTCTTAATTCTCAAAACATTTTACTATTGTTATAGGGGTAAGTGTTAATGACCGAATGAGCCTGTAAATTAGGAGTGGGTATTGTGTTGTGTCATGTCGTGTTTAGATGTATTAATTTCTAACAAATTAAGATTTTATTTTATTTATTTATTTTTTTTTAATTCTCAAAACATTTTACTATTGTTACAGGGGTAAGTGTGAATGAAATGATGAGCTTGTAAATTAGGCGTGGGCATCATATCGTGTCATGTCATATTCGAGTCGTGTCATGTTAAGTTCCCGTATCGAAATCATGAATACAAACACGATCACAACTAGTTTAATAAATGTGTCATATATGTAAACACTAACACAATCTGTTAATAATTGTGTCAACTCATGGATGGTACGATTGACAAGATCAATTTATAAACTTATTTATTTATCGTGACACAACACGACACAATTGACCCAACAAAAAAACTTGTTTGAGAGAGAAGCAAACATGGAAAATCTTGTGTTGGAAGAAAAGAAGAGAAAAAAAAATCACGTTTGGAAGAAAATAAAATGAAAAAAAAAATATCACTCTCAATTAATTAATATAGGATTGGACTGTCTCTAGTTCGCAATAGAATTGGACAATCTAGTTCGACCCAATGGGCCCATTTTTGGATCTCGTTTCAATAATATGAACCTTTCATATTTTAGGATTTGTTGAGTATATTATTTCTGTAAAAAATTAAGTCGATCGGATAACGAAAATCACGTGTTCGAATCAATTTTGTATAAATTGTTTATTTTCTCATCGTCCATTTTTTCATACAAAACTAATCCAAACACATAGTTTCCATTATCTAATCAACTTAATTTTTAACATGGATAATGTATTTGATGAACCTTAAAATGTAAACGGTTTGGATCATCAAAATGGAACTAAAAAATGAGCGCAAAAGGCCTAATAGTACATCTTCAGTCCGATGAAAGACCGGAAAAAAGTCCTGACCAATTAATATAAATATCTATCTATATATATACATACACACACAGATATATATATATATATATATAGATAGATAGATAGATAGATAGATAGATAGATAAAGTTATATGCGTCTTAAAATTTTCAATAGAAATGGAATTAAGAGAAGATTGTGTGGGGCCATGGCTCCTTATTTCTGTGAAAATTTTTGTTTATTATATCACTTTCAAAATATATATTTTATTTTATAAATAATAAAATAACCTATCAATATAAAACATATGTATCTAATTTTTCTACCATCTTACATTCCCTCTCTCTCTTTTTTTTTTTTTATAAAAAAAAATTCTTTATCCGAAAAGCGATTACTATTATGTTATTTGAATATTTTTTATGCGTACATATAAATTATATATCATATTGTACATATATATGTTTTGGTATATGTAATGAAAAAAACTTATTTGTTTCGATCCTTTTGGTGATAAAATTCAAATTTCATTCTTGATTTTTTTGGATATTAGGTCGTGTTTGTATTAACTAATGACACATTAAAATAAATGAGTTATACGTATTATTTTTTAGTTTTGCAAGTTCAACACTTGTTTATTATATAAATTCAAAAACCACATTATGTAAGTATTTGTATAAAAATATTAAATTCTAACTCATTAATATCGTACATGATTCAAGTGGTGTTATAATGTTAGCCTACTGTAAATCATTGGATTAGGATAATTTAAATTATTAAATTTATCCATAATGATGTAACAAGAGAGTTGAACTTTGTATATTTTTATTTGTGACAAATCAAAAAGAACAAAAATTATCATGTTATTATGGATCAAATTGTTGGGATAGTGTGGATTTTAATAAACCTTGTTCTCTAGGAATTCAACTTTTAAAGTAAGGATATTTTAATATTTTTATACTTGCATCCTGTTGTCCTAATTTTTATCATTAATATTTGAAGGGGAGAAAACTATTCTTACATCTCTTGTATTTTTATTTTTTTTTTAATCAAAACAAAGGAAACTCCTTGGGGGCATCATTGCTTCCTCGGGTCCTGATCCCGAGATAACTAGTTGCCAACCAAATTTAATCTAATCCAAAGGAAAGGACCCCCCCCCCATCGAGGCACTAGTGGGTGCCAACTACCCCACCACAACAGGCATCCTAGGTTATTACGTGATAAGAGTACAATGCATCCCTAGACACACCCCTGAGTGTCGATCACAAGACCTCCTGCTGGGTGCGGGGTTGGCTTACCACCAGGTGACCACCCCTTGTGGTTATTCTTATATCTCTTGTAATTCTTTAATCATAATAAAAATCCCAACAACCATGGATGTAACCTCAATTTTGGAGTCAACCACATAAATATTTGCATTTTGTATGTATTGTTTTTAATTTTATTTATTTATTTCATGTTTGTGTTCCACCTCCCAAAAATCTAATTAGGTGTATTAATTTCTAACAAGTTAAGTTTTTTTTTTTTTTCCCCTTCTTAATTCTCAAAACATTTTACTATTGTTACAGGGGTAAGTATGAATGACCGGATGAGCCGGTAAATTAGGAGTGGGTATTGTGTCGTGTCGTGTTGTGTTTAGATGTATTAATTTCCAAAAAATTAAGATTTTATTTATTTTATTTATATATATTTTTTTAAATTCTCAAAACATTTTACTATTGTTATAGGGGTAAGTGTGAATAAAATGATGAGCTTGTGAATTAGGCATGGGCATCATATCGTGTCATGTCATATTCGAGTCGTGTCAAGTTTGCGTATCGAAATCATGAATACAAACATGATCACAACTAGTTTAATAAACGTGCCATAAATGTAAACACTAACACAATCTGTTAATAATCGTGTCAACTCATGGATGGTACGATTGACAAGATCAATTTATAAACTTATTTATTTATCGTGACACAACACGACACGATTGACCTAACAAAAAAACTTGTTTGAGAGAGAAGCAAACATGGAAAATCTTGTGTTGGAAGAAAAGAAGAGAAAAAAAAAATCATGTTTGGAAGAAAATAAAATGAAAAAAAAAAATATCAAGAACACAAAAAAGCATATCACTCTCAATTAATTAAAAAAGGATTGGACTGTCTCTAGTTCGCAATAGAATTGGACAATCTAGTTCGACCCAATGGGCCCATTTTTGGATCTCGTTTCAATAATATGAACCTTTCATATTTTAGGATTTGTTGAGTATATTATTTATGTAAAAAATAAGTCGATCGGATAACGAAAATCACGTGTTCGAATCAATTTTGTATAAATTGTTTATTTTCTCATCGTCCATCTTTTTATACAAAACTAATCCAAACACATAGTTTCCATTATCTAATCAACTTAATTTTTAACATGGATAATGAACTTGATGAACCTTAAAATGTAAACGGTTTGGATCATCGAAATGGAACTAAAAAATGAGCGCACAAGGCCTAATAGTACATCTTCAGTCCAATGAAAGACCGGGAAAAGTCCTGGCCAATTAATATAAATATCTATCTATATATATACATACACACACGCACACACACATATATATATAGATAGATAGATAGATAGATAAAGTTACATGCGTCTTAAAATTTTCAATAGAAATGGAATTAAGAGAAGATTATGTAGGGCCATGGCTCCTTGTTTCTATGAAAATTTTTGTTTATTATATCACTTTTAAAATATATATTTTATCTAATAAATAATAAAATAGCCTATCAATATAAAACATATGTATCTAATTTTTCTACTATCTTACATTCCCTCTCTCTCTCTCTTTTTTTTATCAAAAAAATTTCTTTATCCGAAAAGAGATTACTTTTATGATATTTGAATATTTTCTATGTGTATATATATATATTATATATCATATTGTACATATATATGTTTTGGTATATATAATGTAAAAAAATTATTTGTTTCGATCCTTTTGGTGATAAAATCCTAATTTCATTCTTGATTTTTCGGATATTAGGTCGTTTTCGTATTAACAAATGACACATTAAAATAAATGAGTTTTACCTATTATTTTTTAGTTTTGCAAGTTCAATACTTGTTTATTATATAAATTCAAAAACCATATTATGTAAGTGTTTGTATAAAAATATTAAATTCTAACTCATTAATATCGTATATGATTCAAGTGGTGTTATAATGTTAGCCTACTGTAAATCATTGGATTAGGATAATTTAAATTATTAAATTTATCCATAATGATGTAAAAAGAGAGTTGAACTTTATATAATTTTATTTGTGACAAATAAAAAAAAAATTATCATGTTGTTATGGATCAAATTGTTGGGATAGTATGGATTTTAATCAAACCTGTTCTCTAGGAATTCAACTTTTAAAGTAAGGATATTTTAATATTTTTGTACTTGCATCTTGTTGTCCTAATTTTTATCATTAATAGTTGAAGGGGAGAAAACTACTCTTACATCTCTTGTATTTATTTATTTTTTTAATCAAAAAAAAGGAAACTCCTTGGGGGTATCATTGCTTCCTCAAGTCCTAATCCCAGGGTAAGTAGTTGCCAACCAGATTTAGTCTAATCTAAAGGAAACGACACCCCCCCCCCCCCCCAATCGAGGCACTAGTGGGTGCCAACTACACCACCACAATAGGCATTCTAGGTTATTATGCCAAAAGAGTACAATGTATCCTTAGACACACCCCCGAGTGTCGATTACAAGACCTCCCGTTGGGTGAGGGGTTGGCTTACCACCAGGTCACCACCCCTGGTGGTTATTCTTATATCTCTTGTGATTCTTTAATCATAATAAAAATCCCAATAACCATGGACGTAACCTCAAATTTGGAGTCAACCACATAAATATTTGCATTTTTTATGTATTGTTTTTAATTTTATTTATTTATTTATTTATTTTTCATGTTTGTGTTCCACCTCCCACAAATCTGGTTAGGTGTATTAATTTCTAACAAGTTAAGTTTTTTTTTTTTTTTTTCCTTCTTCTTAATTCTCAAAACATTTTACTATTGTTACAGGGGTAAGTGTGAATGACCAGATGAACCTGTAAATTAGAAATGGGTATTGTGTCATGTCATGTCGTGTTTAGATGTATTAATTTCTAACAAATTAAGATTTTATTTATTTATTTTTTAAATTCTCAAAACATTTTACTATTGTTACAAGGGTAAGTGTGAATGAAACGATGAGCTTGTAAATTAGGCGTGGGCATCATATCGTGTCATGTCATATTCGAGTCGTGTCATATTAAATTCGCCTATCGAAATCATGAATACAAACACGATCACAACTAGTTTAATAAACGTGTCATATATGTAAACACTAACACGATCTGTTAATAATCGTGTCAACTCATGGATGGTACGATTGACAAGATCAATTTATAAACTTATTTATTTATCGTGACACAACACGACACGATTGACCCAACAAAAAAACTTGTTTGAGAGAGAAGCAAACATGGAAAATCTTGCGTTGGAAGATAAAAAAAAAAAAAAAAATCATGTTTGGAAGAAAATAAAATGAAAAAAAAAAATTCAAGAACACAAAAAAGCATATCACTCTCAATTAATTAATATAGGATTGGACTGTCTCTAGTTCGCAATAGAATTAGACAATCTAGTTCGACCCAATGGGCCCATTTTTTTATCTCGTTTCAATAATATGAACCTTTTATATTTTAGAATTTGTTGAGTATATTATTTCTGTAAAAAATTAAGTCGATCGAATAACAAAAATCACGTGTTCGAATCAATTTTGTATAAATTGTTTATTTTCTCATCGTCCATCTTTTTATACAAAACTAATCCAAACGCATAGTTTCCATTATCTAATCAACTTAATTTTTAACATAGATAATGTACTTGATGAACCTTAAAATGTAAACTGTTTGGATCATCGAAATAGAACTAAAAAATGAGCGCACAAAGCCTAATAGTACATCTTCAGTCCGATGAAAGACCGAAAAAAAGTCCTGGCCAATTAGTATAAATATCTATCTATATATATACATACACACACAGATATATATATATATATATATATAGATTGATAGATAGATAGATAAAGTTACATTCGTCTTAAAATTTTCAGTAGAAATGGAATTAAGAGAAGATTATGTGGGGCCATGGCTCCCTGTTTCTATGAAAATTTTTGTTTATTATATCACTTTTAAAATATGTAATGAAAAAAATTTATTTGTTTCGTTTCTTTTGGTGATAAAATCCTAATTTCATTCTTGATTTTTCGGATATTAGGTCGTGTTCGTATTAACAAATTACTCATTAAAATAAATGAGTTATACGTATTATTTTTGAGTTTTGCAAGTTCAATACTTGTCTGTTATATAAATTCAGAAACCATATTATGTAAGTATTTGTATCCGGGATCTGGAATCCGAGATCTGCTCACTTAGGTTGAGCTCTCGTCTTCTCGGGCCTACTTGTCTAGGCTGAGATCATGTCTTCTCGGATCCGGGATCTAGGATCTGGAATCCGGGATCTGCTCACTTAGGTTGAGCTCTCGTCTTCTCGGGCCTACTTGTCTAGGTTGAGATCATGTCTTCTCGAATCCGAGATCCAGGATCTGCTCACTTAGGTTGAGCTCTCATCTTCTCGGGCCTACTTGTCTAGGCTGAGATCATGTCTTCTCGAATCCGAGATCCAGGATCTGGAATCCGGAATCTACTCACTCAAGATGAGTTCTTCTATACTTGGATGTTATCTCCTTGGGAGCACTCATGCCCCCTGTTTTTGCATCCGTTCTGAAAGGGTCTTCGTTCCTCCGCAGGTATCTATCCTTCCATACCCGGAGGTCATCTTCGTTGTAGTATCCGCTTCGATCTGTTGTCTTTGGTACGTCACCTTTTTGGCCAGCGTCTTTCACTCCGTGACTCTGGTCACAAGTTTCTGTGTTGCTATTGTCCCCCTCAACGTCGAGGTTGATAGATCTCTCATTCCCAGCAGGAGCGTTGTCTGCCGTCTGATCCTTCTGTTCGTCATTGGCCATATATTCTTCTTTCTTTCCCACAGACGGCGCCAAATTATATGAGACATTTTTCGACCACACTGCCAACTCAATAATTCAGCTGGAGAGCACTGGCAGAATAGATGGCACCTGACTGACCTGCAACAGAAATATAAGAATCCCGCGGTAGTTCCTCCACCCGGGGGCACTCCGACGATCAAGTCAGTATATCTCTCAAAGATAATCAATTATTCCACTCACAAGCTTGAGCCTAAAAAGCATCTCTTAGACCCATGAGGGTGCCTCTCTTTTATAGCCAACATAAACCTAGTCCCAATAGAAGTCTAACTTTTATGGACTCAGGATTACTGTTAATCTTGGACTCCTAGTAAGATTAGGATAGACTCTCTAAAAGTTTTATCTTAATACAAACTGAAGTCTTTGTCCCTCATCCAGGTTGAGTTCTCTTTTCATTCTAGGACTTTTGTCCCTTATCCACTTATCTCAGATTTCGATATCTTCGGAGATAACCTCGGCCTTGCCAAGATCACCTCGGCGTCACGACCAGGACACGTAACACCTCGGCTGACATGTCAATATCACCTTACCACGTGTTGATACTCAGAAAATATATCCCTACAAAAAATATTAAATTCTAACTCATTAATATCGTATATGATTCAAGTGGTGTCATAATGTTAGGTTACTGTAAATCATTAGATTGGGATAAGACATCAGGGGTGACAGACCGACACGTTGGAAATCTCGAGACATCCCGATGATCGTTTGGGGGTATTCTGAGAAGAGGCGAGGTTTTTTTTGTCTTCTTCAACTGCTGAAATGTCCAAAAATTGATTGCAACCACCTGGGTTGTAATAAAGAAAGTAAAGGCAATATACGCTCGTGTAGATTAACACTGTGTACTCGCTCTACAGTTCGAGGACTTTTGTTTTATTTAATTACGAAAATACCTAGGAGGACAGTTGTCGAGTGTTGGTAGCGTGTCTTATCTGTAACCTGGAAGGAGGAAATGAATAGTCTTTTGCTTTGTAATAAACGATTTGTTTCTCGATCTTTATGACCTCTCAATCAATCCCCGCCCCCCCCCCCCCCCCCCGCGATGACACGTGGCACAAATATGTGTTCCCATGGCCAACTTGCTTCTGATTTTAGAGGTTATTTGGAATGTCACAAATAAATGTAATTTTTGCCTTTTTAAATTAAAAAATTAAGAAAAAAAAGATAGATATTTGAATTTATTTTTTATTTTTTTACAAAAAAATATATAATAAAAAATTATATAAATAAGTGTATAGGAGAAGTAAGTGTAATAGGCTATACGACACCTTTTTCTAGGCAGAGTGTCGGAGATGAGGACATGGTTGCCTCACTCGCGGTCAACCATTTGGATTGTGCTGTTCGGCCCATGGGGCCGACCACAAGTCCCATTTTGATAATCTGAACCGTCAATATATAGAACTCGTCGAGTACTATATATCTGTAAAAAATCAAATTAATCAGATGTCGAAATCACATTGATCGGATTAGTTTTTGTTCACCAGTTAACAATAACACCATCATTTTTTTATACAAAACTGTTTTGATCATATAATTAGTGATATTCGATGAACGTGATTTTTAAAGATATATAGTATTCAACGAGTTCTATATACTGAACGGCTCAGATTATCAAAATGTGACCCGTGGTGGCCCCCATGGGCCAAACAACATAGTCTAAATGGTTACCTGCGAGGAAGACAACTATTTCTAGACCAGTACAGCACACCAATCACGCGTACAACCCATCACTTCAGCAAAAGTTAAGTCATATTTTTTTGTGTAAATTTTTTATTTTTTATTTTCTTGTAAATAATGATAATTTTTAACTTTTTAAATAACTTTTCAACTTTTTATCTTTTTCGAACCATACTAAACCAACTGCTGGCCCTTAAAAGGCCTTTTTGCCTTTTGATTTTAGCTACTGGCGTTAAGAGCATCCACACCAATTTTTTTTTATTTTTTATTTTTTAGTCAAATTAAAGTTATTTTATTATTTTAATTAGTTACCTCTTAGCACTTATTACATTAAATTCTCTATTTTAATTTATTCTTATTCAAATATTATTTTTTTATTATATTTGTTAGCCTTTTTTTTTTATTAAATTGATAAGTTACTAGTCAAACAATTCTTAAAAAATATAAAAAAAAAAAAATTTAAAATTACCGTTGACTAGTTGACCGGCCGGACTTCCGGACGGATATCCGATAACACTAATCTAGCGATGAACAGTACCTCGCTTGTTGTAGCGAGATACTATAGCAAATATTAATTTTGACGAACTACAAGCGAATTTGATAGAGTTGATTTTTTAAAATTTATTAGTTAAAAAATGATTTTGAAGAGGTTGATGAGGATGCTCTCAGAGTTTCCCCATTAAAATACTCAAAATTTTAATTAAATAAATATTAATTAAAATTTTGTTTTTTTATTTTAATTAATTATTATTTTTAAACATATTTTTTAAGAAACTCTCTATTGTTTATTTTATTTGCTAATTTTTTTTTCTAACTATATATAGCTAGTGATTTGATATTCAACTAAAGTAGGTAATCAAAAATTAAAGGACAAATTATACTATTAGTCCCTATAGTTTGGGGTTCGTGTCACTTTGGTCCCTGCCTTTTCAATTGTGACATATTTGACCTTGAATTTTGAATCTTGTTTCAAATAAGGGTAATTGAAGATATCATTGCTTAACTTCAAGAGTAAAATTGTCAATTTAATAAAATATAAACTAATTTGACAAAAATAAATGTCAAAAACATATTTTTTTAAAAATTTTTAAAATTATTTCTACACTCCAAAGATAAAATTATGTAAAATTGATAAATCTTTTAGACATTTATGTATTTATTTATTTATTTTACCAAATTAATTTTTATTATATGTTTAGATGATGATTATGTAATGGATAGTTGTTAAACTTTTAATGTGTAATCGATATATTTAATATATGAAATATTTTTAGTTTCAGATTGTTTTTGATTAAATGAATTGGTTTAATAATGATATCAAAGCTGTCGTCATATTTGAATTTTGAAAAAATAGAAACTAATTTAATGAAAACAGAAACAACCAGCCATTACATGATTATCATCCAAACACATAATAAAAATTAATTTGATAAAATAAATAAATAAATATCTAAAAGATTTATTAATTTTTTATAATTTTATCTTTAGTAGGTAGAAAATAGTTTTTAAAAATTTCAAAATTTTTTTTTGACATTTATTTTTGTCAAATTAGTTATATTTTTTTCAAATTGACGATTTTGCCCTTAAAAAATGAAATGATATCTTTAATTGTCCTTATTTGGAACAAGATTCAAAATTTAGGATTAAATGTGTCACAATTGAAAAGTCAGGAACCAAAATGATACAAATCCCAAACTATAAAGACCGTTAACATAATTCACCCAAAATTAAATTTGATAAAATGTATTTTTATAATTTTATACTATAAAATAGCTATAATGATGCTCTAATACGGGCAATCGATTCGAATACAACCATACACTTTTTTTTATTTGGTAATTACACCGACATTCTTTGGGGTTGAATCTCCTTTTTCTTTCTTTTTTTTCACTACATATTTATATTAACTTTCTTTTGGTAAAATGACCAAAATTAATACAAATAATATGAAGATATAAAAGTATATAAGGTAAAATAATATAAAAAAATGATAATATCATTTTTTTTTCATTTAGATGATAATAAATTTCTAATTAAACGGGACTAAATGTTATATATATTATAATTTTAGATGAATTCAATATAATTATATTAAATTTATAAGATTTAATGTATTTTTTTTAATCCTCAAGTAAGATCAATCTAGTTTACCCCTTCCATAATATTTTGTATCATAGGCCTCCATACAACATGTAGAGGTGTGAATTTAGCCCGGGCTCGGCCCACTTGACCTGGGCTCAGGCCAGCCCATGTCAGGCCTCACGGGCTCCTTCCAAAATTCTGGTCGAACCGGCGGAACTGGGTCTAGGCTCGAGCTTAGACAGGGCTTGAATATTTTTTAAATTTTTTTTCTATTTTTTTTCACAAATATATTATTTTTTTCCATCAAAAATGACACTAGGCCTCAGGTAAGCTGGGTTTTGAGTGGGTTTTGAGCGGATTGATGGGTCAGACCATGGGTTGAGCCCATGAGTCGAGCCGGACTTCAAAATGATGACTCAGGTCTATACCTAGGGTCCTGGGCTAGGCTTGGGCCTAGGCCTAACTAGACCTAATCGGGCCACGCCCACCTCGGACTGTCCACAAGCTGCAGGCCATTATGACACTCCTACTCACATGCTTCGATTGAGTGACTTTGGGTGGGATGATTCTCATAAAATGATTTTAGTTAATAGTAAGCAAATTTGGCCAACATAAGTCAAGATTTTTTTTAAAAAAAATGGAAGCTTACCTTATTCAATATGTATTACTAGCATATTACCTGTGCTATGCACGAGATTGGATTTAAAAAACTACTTATGATTAGGTCAAATATATTTTTAAATTGTTAATATAAAATATTCGTCATTTGAAAAGAAAATGTTGACATTGCATAATTAAAGTAATATAAATAAGAATTTATTACATTTGTTCGAAATTTACTGAATAAATAAAACAAAGTATAACTAAAATCTAAATTGTTGTGGGTCTTCCATCAACATTCCTGCATTGTCAACATGATAGTTAGTGTTATAAATGATGAACAACACATATATTATGTATTTATAAAATATTATAAAGTAAAAATGTTATACCTACATATTATATATTTTTACCTTCTAAAATGTATAGATATTCTTTAGACCAATCTATATTTAAAACAAAGGTCACGCATTGTGCACAATCTAGTTGACGTTGCATTGTTCGTACATGTATGATAAATGCATAGGCACGATCTTGGCATGACGCAATATAATCTTTAATCATTCTAACTCCATTATCTTATAAAATTTTGAAATTATAACATTGAGTTTGAAAAGGTAGGAATAATTTATTTATAATAAATTGTAAAGTTTCGTACCTTTGATATCATATTCTTCAAATATGATAGTTGACATCGCAAGATAAACTCTATTCGTTTATCTTGAACAATGAGATTTATTGAACTGATATTGTCTTTGACCACAATGTTAACATTGTATCTAATTAAAAAAAAAAAAAAAAAAACCCAATCATGAATTAAGTTAATTAATAGTTAAAAAACACAACCATTTTTTTAAAATAAAATAAAATAAAAAATACAGTGAGTTAAAAAGCTCAATTACAAAATACAATCTAATCATTATTAATAGTGGGTATTTTATGTAAGCCTAATGAATACAATCTATTTTTTTTTTTTAAAAAAAAAAACATAGATTAAAAAAATACAATCACCATGTGATTGTATTCAAAAAACATGAAGACAATATTTTTTTTTCTTCAAAAAATACAGATTAAATAGAATGTAAAAAATCACAATCATTTAAAAAAATAAATTACCGTGTGATCAAAACAGATTGCAAAAAAATACAATCACATTTTTGCTCATAAAAATAAAAAGCAATGAAGTCAATTGGTAATTAAAAAATACATGTTTTTTTTTTTCAAAAAACATAATGAGCTAAAAATCCAATCACGAATTAAGTTAATTAATAGTTAAAAAGCATAATGAATACAATGAGTTAAAAAATCGAATTACAAAATATAATATAATCTAATCATCATCAATACTGCATACTTTATGTGAACATAATGAATACAATCTATTTTTTTTATTTAAAAAACATATATTAAAAATATAATCACCGTATTGAAAAATAAATTAAGTCCAATCACACTCACAAAATATAATCCAATCATCATCAATAGTTAATATTTTATGTGAACCTAATGAATACAATCATTCTTAATCAATCTAAAAATATAATCACCATAGTAAAAAATAAATAATTTAATTACAGATTTTAAAATGTTTTTCTTTCAAGATTCTGTCTTAGTCTCTCTCCCAAACTGCTGCGTAGTTTGCTACCGTTGTGTAAGGATTACGCTGCTGTGATAGGTTTAGGTTTAGGTTTAGGTTTAGGCTGCTGCGTTAGGTTTAGGTTATTCTCTCTCTCCCAAAGGTTTAGCTGCTGCTTTAGGTTTAGGTTATTTTCTATCTTCTAAAGTTTAGGTGACTGTGATAGGGGTGATAGGATTTAGGTTAATATCTATGTATTATTTTAATTAGAGGATGGGAAAGTTTTTTTTTTTAAATTAAAAAATTAGAATTAAAATAATAGAGCTCGCATAAGATTTTTGAGTTCAAAAAACTCTTGTTCTTATATAATAGGTAATACAAAATCTAAAATAATGTTGAGTTTTGTAAAGAGAGCCAGTTGCTAGGGGAATGAGAAATGTAACTTTTTCTTACTGAAAGGATTGACTAATTCTCTTATTCTCTTTAGTACGGATGAGGTCAGCTCTCGTTATGAGTAATCGATAAAAAAATAAAAAAAATAAAAAAATGTGTAACCATAGCAGGACACTCAAACTGAAGGCATTTTAGACCCCCCCCAAAAAAAATCCCAGACTTTTTGGAGCATGTATGAAGTAAATAATAACATCATTTGCCAATTACAAAAGAAACATGTTAAAAATGTAATTAAAATTTGAAATGTATAATTATTTCGAAAATAATCCACACCACACAAAATTAAGGCTTCATTTGGCATAAATAGTTTGGGCTAAAATAGTCACAAAAAGATAAATAGATTAAAAAGTTGATAAGACAAAATATTATATCTAAACCATAATCATTTTATTTTTTTTTCATAAAAGTCAAAAATGTCAAGAAAATTTATTTCAAACGAAACTTTTTAACCCTAGACTAAAATGGTTAAAAAATCCAAAAATCTAACCCACATTCTAAATGAAGGCTAAAATTTAAACAAAAAAATTAAAAATTATTAATACTTTTCTAATATTTTTGTATGAGTACAAAATGTATGAATTTTAACAAACATTATTGGCAGGCTTAATCATTGTAGTTTCTACTTAGCCTTTCTGTTTTGTCCTTGTTTCCTTTCACAAAAGAAAACATTCATTTATTTGTCTCTTTTTTTTATTTTAATAATTCAACAAGGATGGTATATTGTGGTAGAGTTCATCGAAATGGGCGGTCGTTATTTCTTTATTATTATTTTTTTTCTATTACATAATCCCATGGCGTAATATTAAGAATAAACTTCCAACTTACAAAAGTTAGCTGTCACTATGGTGTTGGCAGTTCGACTGTAGTCACAAAATTTTTAATCCGTCATCTATTCTTTGTTTTTTAGATTAGTGAATTGAAAAAATTTAATCCACATTCATCCGTTAGATTGATAGATGTGGATTGAGCGGATAGACGGATTAGTGGATGGATACAAATTGGTTTGGCAGTTTAAACTTTTATAAATTTTGAACATAATACAACAATTTGTCAATATTTTTTTTGGGATAATAATCCAATTCAACATAACCAAAAGATTATCAAGTAATTTGTCAAATACTAATAATAAATACGTATAAAAAATTATGTATTATCAAAACTATTTCATTACTTTTTTTTATTCAAAAATTATTTAATTTGATTTTTTTAAATGACAAAAATTAAGCCTTATATTTTTCACACAAAAATATCAAATATCAACACTTGTCATTTGATAAAAGGATTTCCAATTTGAAAATAAATTTAAAAATAACAGAATATCTAAACTATTTTTCAATTGAAAATGTAAACATAATATCTAAACAAATTGAAAGCACAAAATTTTACAAATTACTAGGGGTGCTGCGGTTTGGCAGTTCGATTGTGACCAAAGGAACTTCAAATCTGTCATCCATCCAAAACTAGACGGATTGGAAAAAAATTAATCTGCAACCGTCCTCTCATCATCACACATCCGTCCAAAATACGCGGATTAGTTCGGTTGGGTTGGTTTGGGTAGATCGGAATATCCGCTGCTCACCCCTAGCTGCCACGACTATTTGACAGTGCAACTCTTGCATGCACACATGCTAGATAAACAAGTTGCCAATTAACCTTACAAATAATTATAAATAGGCAAGATGTGAGATTACCATAGAGAATGATGTGATCAAATTCACTACAAAAAAATTCACTTATAGTAACGGCCAAAACTACCGCTAAAAGCAAGAAAAAGCGTCGCTAAAAACTAGAATACCTTTACCTGCGATTGTAATAGCGACAGCTAAACCGCCACAATAGCCCCGTTAGCATAGCCTTATAGTGACGTTTTTGTGAAACGCTGGTATAAATTTTTTTATTGCAACGGTTGCTGTAACGACGGTTATAAATGTCACTATATCTTAAATTTAACCATTACTTGGTAACTTTATAGCGACAGGCTAACTGCTACTATATCCTTTGCTTTTGCGACGCTTTGTGAACCGCTTCTATATTTTGACTCTATTCCATCAGTTTTACATTGTCGCTATAGCCATAGATTTTTTTTGAATTTTATTTGCAGCGACGGTTAATAACCACGGTTATATGCTATGTTTACTATTCAATTACCAATAATATATAGCTTAAAATTTTCAATGGTTTGGTAACCATTAATTGTTGCCTCTCATTTATCCCTGCTCACATTATATATCTATAAAAGCACTACTTTATTCTAATGGCTCAATACTCAATAATTGTAAAAGATAAAATAGTTTTCATTTTCATAATCCCAAAATATCCAAAACACCTTAATTAAAAGATTCATTACATAAGCTTGTCATACCAAAATAGATCAAATATTTCTAGCAAACTAATAGCCACACCATAATCCAAAAGGTACATATAAACTTGTCACATGACAATAGTACTCAAAAGTATTACTCATGATGCCATTTTATAAAGACCTCCATGAAAAATGTTCAAATCGAGAAATGACGTCCATTGTTTGATGCTTTCATATTGTCTTATTTCCTGCAATAAAAATAATTGAATGAGCATAAGTATCATTTTCAATTTTAAAATTTGTAAAGAAAATTTAGACTACAAATAATTCTCAACAAGTCTTATTTTTTTTTTTGGTAAGTATGTGGTTTACATATCAAAAAATAAACATTACAATGAAGTTGAAGATCATGTTTGCATATTATTTTTTATCAGCCAAATAGAGCACTCTTTATTATAGATAAAGGAGAAATACAACAACCAACAAGGAAGAGCGAAATTCCATCATAGCGAACTAACTCATCCCAACTAGGTTGGCACAAGGAGGACTGCAAAATCATGTGCAAGCACAATCAAGAGAAACAAAAGGGTTGGCAAGAGATAGCAACCACAATAAAAAGAAGAAATAAAAAGATACAAAGAAATTACACACCACCTTTATCACTCCAGGTTCACTCTAAACACACCAAACCCAATAACACCTAAGCTTCCATAAAGCATCACAAAAGCCAAACAAACAAAGTAGCAAAGAAATCCACTCCATACCACCAAAAAAAATTCTGCATTATGATGAAACTCACCCCTCTCTATTTTCTTCCTATGTTTTTTGTTTTCTTTTAAACCCAACAAAAAAAACTCTGTAACGCCCTCAAAATAATAACATTAAAACCCATCAGATAAGACATGCATTTACATCTAAACTAACCACATTCCTTTATTCCTTAGAGTTCCATTACATAAGTATTACATGTTAACATCATAACAAAATGCCTTACGGGCTTACAGCTTTCTAAGTTAACACTTGGTTACAACAAAAGAGTACTAACTCGTTTACACATTAAGCCCTTGGCTTGAAGTTACATGTAATACATCAAAAGTAAAACGACAAAACTTGTCCGCCTCAAGCCTCCCAAGCTATGTCCTTGGAGGTGGCATGCTACCTGCACCTGAAAATGATATTCCCATATAGGGTGAGCCACAGCCCAGTAGAAATACACTAAACCAACCATGAACAATGACTAAAATATTAGCAATTAATAGATGGCCAACACTGATACAATCACATAAATCACATATTTATGTCATACGACTTATGAGTCCAAGTTTCCTTTCATTTTCCCTTTTTCAACGGATAGGCATATAAGCACTAACCACATTCTCAACAGATATGTATAACAACAATATCCACATTCTCAGATAAGCAAATAAGCTATATCCACATTCTACAACAGATATATATAACCACAATATCCACAGATAAGCATATGAGCTATATCCACACATCACAAAGATAAGCATATAAGCTCTATCTTCACTTCTAGACAAGCATATGAGCTGTATCTACGGAGTTCATCCCCTATCTTCTCCCAACACTAACCGGTTTAGAGGTACATCCCCTATCTTCTCCTAAACCGCGGAGTACATCCCCTATCTCCTCCTCTACACATAACGTATACAAACACATTGGTTCTATATACAATCACCCAATACATACAATTAATGTATTCTATCAACCGTCAAGTTCCATGACACATTTCATTGATTAGTTTCAGTTTGCCTAATCATCATGCATTGTCTACAACAATCACGACTATCCTCCACCGATAGCCCAAAGCAGTTACTTCTAAACAGAAAATAAATGCACAATGGATATTCAATCAACATTTCATTTCTTCATTCCTCACAATTAATTATCCCAATTAATTAAACAATGTAATTAGGTCAATTCCCGTAATTAACATTTCAACCCTTAGGTCCCATTTTCATCAATGATTCAACAATCATTCCATTTCTCTATGCCAAACATGCATCTAGGTTTATTATGAATAAAACCCCAACTTTTGTAAAATTACACAAAAGCCCCAAACTTTCACAAAATTACCAAACCAAGCCCAACATCTCAAAATACCAAAATTTAAAGACAAAACCCATAGAGAGGAGTAGGATATCCCTACCTTGAAGTTTTAGCCAAAAAGGAGATGAAGACTCGAAGATCAACGTGCTCCAAATCCAAACTTTTTCAGATTAAAACGAAGCTCTCAACACCCTCTATCTTTTTAACAAAGGCCCTAGGCTAGATTTACACCCTAGGGAGATCAAATCTTAGAGAGAATGCAAGTTTAGAGAGAGAGAGGCTCGGATTTGGGGTTTGATCAAAGAAAGGAAGTGAAAAAGTGATGTTTAAGACGCTGCTGTCCGCTGATATAAAACACGCTCGCTCGAGCGAAGACTTCGTCGCTCGAGCGACCAGACACAGAAACTCTCGCTCGAGCCAAGAAGTTCTCGATCGAGCGAAGAAAAACCCAGACCGCTCGAGTGAAGGAAGCTCGCTCGAGCCAAGAAAGACAGCTCTCAGGTCCAGAACCAGGTGCAACCGCTCGCTCGAGCGAGCCACTCTGGCTCGACCCACCAAACACGAACCCCACTCTCGCTCGAGCGACCAACTCCTCGCTCGAGCGAAGGTCCAAAATTCTGGGCAGCAACACTAGGCTCCCGAACACAACCAACCTGTAACAAACCTGCCTAACACATCCTATAATTCAAATATGAAGAAAAGGAATGTAAACACGATAATAACCAACTACCAACATCCGCGGACACATGTCCGGATCACTGTACAACAAGGGTAAACCCGGGATCGCTATAACCTCCCCCCCTTAAAGAATTTCGCCCCCGAAATTAAGCACAAGTTTTCAAAACAAGCTTTCCTCCATTTTAAACAATGTTACACTTGAACATTCAACAATTCGACCCATTACCGGTCATCCCATCCCTTTAACAAGAGACATATCACAATATGTAAACAACATATGTATTTTCAACATGCATCAACATTATGCACTATCTTTCCAATTTCAACAATATATTCAACATATATAGTGTCACATTCAACTGCCATATGAGGCAAGTTCCAAAACATACTTCCAATAATCAAAACATTTTCAATGTTTCACAACTTAAGACATATATAAAAGCTCTTAAGTTCAACAATAGTTCAAAATTTAACTATAAGATTACACATCAACGAACAAGTCCGGATATTTCTCACGGACTCCCAACTCACGTTCCCAAGTGGCTTCCTCCACTCCATGATGTTTCCACAAGACTTTCACCAAAGGAATGGTCTTGCCACGCAGGACCTGATCCCGCCTGTCCAAGACCCGAACCGGTCTCTCCTCATACGAGGCATCCTCATCTACCTCTAAATCGGTCCAATCCAGCACATGTGATGGATCTGGCTCATACTTCCGAAGCATACTCACATGAAACACGTCATGCACTCCGGATAACTGCGGCGGTAAGGCTAACCGATAAGCAACCTCACCTATCCTCTCAAGGATCTCAAAAGGACCAATAAACCGATGGGATAACTTCCCACTCTTCCCAAACCTCATCAGGCCTCGTCTAGGTGATATCTTCAGAAAGACATGATCACCTACCTCAAACGCCAAAGGCCTCCTCCTACGGTCGGCATAACTCTTTTGTCGACTCTGGGCTGTAACAAGCCTCCTACGGATAAGCTCAACTTTCTCCGTCGTCTCCCTAACCAACTCCGGACCCAACAAAGGTGCATCACCCACCTCGGCCCAACACACTGGAGACCTACACGGTCGGCCATACAAGGCCTCAAACGGTGCCATACCGATGCTAGACTGAAAACTGTTGTTGTAGGCAAACTCTACCAATGGCAAGTGCCTCTCCCACGTCCCACTGAAGTCCAGGACACAACCCCGAAGCATATCCTCGAGGATCTGAATAGTACGCTCGGACTGCCCGTCAGTCTGAGGATGATAAGCCGTACTAAAGGTCAACTTAGTGCCCAAGGCACTCTGCAAACTCTGCCACAACCTAGCAGTAAAACGAGGATCTCTATCTGAGACGATCGTCACTGGGACCCCGTGCAATCTCACTACGTCCCGAATATACAAGTCGGCAAGATGATCTACTGAATCTCTCACGCGCATAGGAATAAAGTGCGCCGACTTAGTCAACCGGTCTACAACCACCCAAATAGCATCACTACCCCGCTGAGTCCTCGGAAGACCTACAACGAAGTCCATAGTGACATGCTCCCACTTCCACTCGGCAATAGGCAAGGGTTGCAACAAACCCGCTGGCCTCTGATGCTCGGCCTTCACTTGCTGGCAAGTAAGGCATTTCGATACGAAAACAGCCACATCTCTCTTCATACCCCGCCACCAAAACTGGCGACCCAAATCCTGGTACATCTTAGTACCTCCCGGATGCACCGCAAGGCGCGAATGATGAAACTCTCGGAGTACTTCCTCTCGGCAAGACTCCGGTACAAACAAACGGTCTCGGTATCTCACACTCTGGTCGGGATACACCGTCAAACCCTTCTCAACTTTCCCACTGGAGATCTTCTCTCGGAGGGATTCTACCTCAAGGTCACCTCTCTGTGCCTCTAACACTCTAATCACAAGTGTAGGCTGCGCAACAACGGAAAACAAGGCCGCAGCCTCAACAGATTCGCCCAGTAGCAAATCAAACTCACCAAGTGCTCCCAACATCTCCCATTCCCGGATAGCTATACAAGCTACATCACTAATGGTCTTCCTACTAAGGGCATCGGCCACAACATTGGCCTTTCCCGGATGATAATGCAACTCAAAATCATAATCTTCGATGAACTCCATCCATCTCCTCTGCCTCAGATTCAAGTCTCTCTGTGTAAACAGATACTTCAAACTCTTGTGGTCTGAGAACACCTCGAACCTCTCACCATAAAGGTAGTGCCTCCAGATTTTCAAGGCAAAGATCACAGCTGCTAACTCTAGGTCGTGTGTGGGGTAATTCTTCTCGTGTATTTTCAACTGACGTGAGCCATAAGCTACCACTTTCCCCTCTTGCATCAACACACAACCCAAACCCTCTCGTGAGGCATCACAATAAACCGCATAACCCAACCCTCTCTCCGGAATAATCAACACCGGAGCGGTGGTCAATCTAACTTTCAACTCTTGAAACGACTTTTCACAAGTCTCACTCCACACAAACTTGACTCCCTTCCGAGTCAGTCTAGTCAATGGTGACGCTAACCTGGAGAAATCTTTCACAAACCGACGGTAATACCCAGCTAATCCCAGAAAACTGCGGATCTCAAACACACTCTTAGGCTGTGCCCAATCTTGCACTGCCTCAACCTTGGATGTATCAACAGACACCCCTTCCCCGGATACCACGTGGCCTAAGAATTTGACTTCCCTCAGCCAGAACTCACACTTCCCAAACTTGGCATACAGCCTATGGGCTCTAAGTAACTCAAGCACCACTCTCAAGTGTGCCTCGTGCTCCTCCTCAGAAGACGAATAGATAAGGATATCGTCCACGAAAACAACCACAAATCGGTCTAAGAACTCCCAGAAAATCCGGTTCATCAAGTCCATAAAGACTGCCGGTGCATTGGTAAGTCCGAATGGCATCACCAGAAACTCATAATGGCCATACCGCGTACGGAATGCCGTCTTAGGAATATCTTCCTCCCTGACCCTCAACTGATGGTAACCCGATCTCAAGTCTATCTTAGAGAAACAACGGGAACCCTTCAACTGGTCAAACAAATCATCTATACGGGGCATAGGGTACTTATTCTTAACCGTAGATCGATTCAACTTCCGGTAGTCTATACACAATCTCAAGGCACCATCTTTCTTTTTAACAAAGAGTGTCGGTGCTCCCCACGGTGAAACACTAGGGCGAACAAAACCCTTATCGAGCAATTCCTGGAGCTGAACTTTCAACTCAACCAATTCTGCTGGAGCAAAACGGTAAGGTGCCATAGAAATCGGCGCCGTACCAGGCACTAAATCAATAGAGAACTCTATCTCTCGGTGAGGTGGCAAACTAACAAGATCTTCGGGAAAAACATCCGAATACTCACAAACCACCCTCGGCAACACAAGCTGGGTCTCACCACTCTCACCACTCTCAAAGCTGGCAAGTAGACTACTAAGCTCACTTCGCCCTCGCGAATCATACCCCGGTGGCAAAACACTACCAACCCGGTCTCCCAAGAAATGGAACCACTCCCCGCTCAAGGTACATAACGTGACCCTCTGGTGGTAGCAATCAATAACAGCCCGGTATGACGATAGCCAGTCCATACCCAAAATAACATCAAAACCCTTCATGGGCATGACAACAAACGGAAAAGGAAGCCTATAGTCGGCGACCTCTATATCACATCCTCTAACACCCTGTTTCAGAATCAACTCACCACCCAAAGGCGATACCACACAAATAGGAGATGCTAACCGTGCTAACTCCAATTCCAAAACAGATGCAAATGCAGCAGATACAAAAGAATGAGATGCACCCGTGTCTATCAACACATTAGCAACTGAGTTGCAAAACAGAAAAGTACCTCTCACTACTGATGGAGCCGGTACTAAATCCTGCGCGGTAACAGCATACACGCGCCCCGTAGGCCCCTGGTCTACCTGCTTACCTCTCGGAGCAAAAGACTGCTGCACAGACTGGGATGACGAAGCTCCCGGATTGGCCCTCGAGGCCTGCACAGACTGAGCTGGCTGAAAACCCTGCGTCTGCCTAGAACCAGACGCTCCCGAAGTGGCACTCAGCTGTGGGCAAAACCTCTTCAGGTGCCCAGGCTGTCCACACTGATAACAAGTCAAGGGCTGCCCCCTGCCCAAACTCTGACTCTGCGGTCTAGCTGAAGAAGAAGCAGCTTTCTGACCCCCACCCTTCTGCGGGCAAACTGAAACCTTGTGACCCAGCTGGCCACACTTGTAACAAGTGAATTCCCCCTGACTGCCTCTCCCCGAGCCTACACTCGGCACTGGGAAGGTCGATCTAGAGACTGCACCCTGAGACTGCTGAGGGTTATAACCCTTCTGTCTCCTGCCATCACTCTGACTGTCCTGGCTCCTCTTGGAGCCCCTCTGTTCTTCCTCCTCCTCCTGTATCATAATCTCCATATGAGCAGCAGCATCAACTAGGTGTCTATACTCTCGGATGTAAGACCCACCAACTCTCAACTTGAGGCCCCGCCTCAACTTCCGCTCAAACTCATAGCAACGGCGTTCCTCAGACGCCACCAGTTCCGGTGCAAACCTGGACAGACTGGTAAAAGTAGCCTCAAACTCGGCCACTGACAAGCCCTGCTGTTTAAGCCGGCTAAACTGATCCCTCAGCTTCTCCCTAGCTGCTGCAGACAAAAACCTCTCCTGAAAAGCATTTATAAATGCCTCCCAAGTACCGCCCACACGAGCCTTCTCGTACTTCCACCATTGACCCGCATCTCCTTTCAGCTGGAAGGATGCCAAGGTCACTTTCAGTGCTCCGTCCTCAATGCCAAGCATCTCGAACGTCTTACTCATCTGTTCTAACCACTCATCAGCCTTCAGTGGCTCCTTCGGATCCCCGATAAACTCATCCGGATTAGACTGGAAGAATTCCCTCTTCAAGAAAGAAGGCCCTGTCTCAGCTGCCTGATTCCCAGCTCTAAGAATACTCAAAGCTCCTGCTATCTCTCTGGCCAAGGCACCCATAGCCTGCTGACCTACTGGCTCGGCCACATTGGCCTGCCCAACTCCCTCCTGCACTGTCGGAATCTCACCCGGTAACGGTACTTCCTGCCTCGCAGGTCTACCACGCCTAGCACCTCTTCCTCCTCCTGACATCCTAATAAAGGCAACACAGAACGTTAGCACATTCATAAATGTGCCGAAACTAAACACTCACGTCCTAATACATGGACAACTGTAATTCACTCCACATAAGCACATAAACACATAAGCACTTACGAATTTCATTTCCGGATAATAATAGTCCCGAGGCGTTACTAGAGTTCCGGTTAGAAACAGCATTGATCAAGTGCTTTTCCAACAAGACTCCCAGAAACCCAAGGATCCAATCAACATCCTAGAAATTAAATCCCATACCCACATAGTCACATAAGCATGTTATCACTTAAGCACATAGCATATGATACTACATTTAAGTCTCTATCAAGCGAGACAAACCCATTGTGATCCTAATCACTTCCCACGTACCCAAAGTATTCGAACCCGGTACGCTCTGATACCAAGTTGTAACGCCCTCAAAATAATAACATTAAAACCCATCAGATAAGACATGCATTTACATCTAAACTAACCACATTCCTTTATTCCTTAGAGTTCCATTACATAAGTATTACATGTTAACATCATAACAAAATGCCCTACGGGCTTACAGCTTTCTAAGTTAACACTTGGTTACAACAAAAGAGTACTAACTCGTTTACACATTAAGCCCTTGGCTTGAAGTTACATGTAATACATCAAAAGTAAAACGACAAAACTTGTCCGCCTCAAGCCTCCCAAGCTATGTCCTTGGAGGTGGCATGCTACCTGCACCTGAAAATGATATTCCCATATAGGGTGAGCCACAGCCCAGTAGAAATACACTAAACCAACCATGAACAATGACTAAAATATTAGCAATTGATAGATGGCCAACACTGATACAATCACATAAATCACATATTTATGTCATACGACTTATGAGTCCAAGTTTCCTTTCATTTTCCCTTTTTCAACGGATAGGCATATAAGCACTAACCACATTCTCAACAGATATGTATAACAACAATATCCACATTCTCAGATAAGCAAATAAGCTATATCCACATTCTACAACAGATATATATAACCACAATATCCACAGATAAGCATATGAGCTATATCCACACATCACAAAGATAAGTATATAAGCTCTATCTTCACTTCTAGACAAGCATATGAGCTGTATCTACGGAGTTCATCCCCTATCTTCTCCCAACACTAACCGGTTTAGAGGTACATCCCCTATCTTCCCCTAAACCGCGGAGTACATCCCCTATCTCCTCCTCTACACATAACGTATACAAACACATTGGTTCTATATACAATCACCCAATACATACAATTAATGTATTCTATCAACCGTCAAGTTCCATGACACATTTCATTGATTAGTTTCAGTTTGCCTAATCATCATGCATTGTCTACAACAATTACGACTATCCTCCACCGATAGCCCAAAGCAGTTATTTCTAAACAGAAAATAAATGCACAATGGATATTCAATCAACATTTCATTTCTTCATTCCTCACAATTAATTATCCCAATTAATTAAACAATGTAATTAGGTCAATTCCCGTAATTAACATTTCAACCCTTAGGTCCCATTTTCATCAATGATTCAACAATCATTCCATTTCTCTATGCCAAACATGCATCTAGGTTTATTATGAATAAAACCCCAACTTTTGTAAAATTACACAAAAGCCCCAAACTTTCACAAAATTACCAAACCAAGCCCAACATCTCAAAATACCAAAATTTAAAGACAAAACCCATAGAGAGGAGTAGAATATCCCTACCTTGAAGTTTTAGCCAAAAAGGAGATGAAGACTCGAAGATCAACGTGCTCCAAATCCAAACTTTTTCAGATTAAAACGAAGCTCTCAACACCCTCTATCTTTTTAACAAAGGCCGTAGGCTAGATTCACACCCTAGGGAGATCAAATCTTAGAGAGAATGCAAGTTTAGAGAGAGAGAGAGAGGCTCGGATTTGGGGTTTGATCAAAGAAAGGAAGTGAAAAAGTGATGTTTAAGACGCTGCTGTCCGCTGATATAAAACACGCTCGCTCGAGCGAAGACTTCGTCGCTCGAGCGACCAGACACAGAAACTCTCGCTCGAGCCAAGAAGTTCTCGATCGAGCGAAGAAAAACCCAGACCGCTCGAGCGAAGGAAGCTCGCTCGAGCCAAGAAAGACAGATCTCAGGTCCAGAACCAGGTGCAACCGCTCGCTCAAGCGAGCCACTCTGGCTCGACCCACCAAACACGAACCCCACTCTCGCTCGAGCGACCAACTCCTCGCTCGAGCGAAGGTCCAAAATTCTGGGCAGCAACACTAGGCTCCCGAACACAACCAACCTGTAACAAACCTGCCTAACACATCCTATAATTCAAATATGAAGAAAAGGAATGTAAACACGATAATAACCAACTACCAACATCCGCAGACACATGTCCGGATCACTGTACAACAAGGGTAAACCTGGGATCGCTATAAACTCTGCATTAGTTCTTGGTGCTGTACTTTAAGCACTGCAAATTAATCTCCACGATTAGATATGATTGAAGACATCTAAAGGGCTTAGAACATGTAAGCAAGCAACTAACAGGTTGACATTTGGATTGAATCAGCAAATAAAGCCAAACATTAGTAGCAGCCACCAAATCAAGCAACCACTAGCAACATCCACGGGTCTATTTTTAATTGTATATTATAGTTTGATACGTTACTGATATTCAAATTTGTTTGATTGCCCAATTCTCTATTTCACTGGTTTGTTTAGTATTTTTACGGATGCCAATAAAGGAAGCAAAGTAGAGAAGTCAACCTATCAAATCCCAATTTTGTTCAAACTGACTAACAATTTACTGGTAAAGAAGTCATTAATAGTGGTTCTAAATTTTGTGTCAATGTATGTGTATTGTAATGATGACTTAACCCGATTAGAAGGTTGCATTTCATGACTCCCAAAAGAAGATCTTTGATGTGTTTGTGGAGAAGCCTAGTCCGGAATGCCACTAGATCCATCTGTCGCCTAATTTATACAATAAAATTTCAATATACACTATTTGTATTGTTTGAATATAAATTTTCAAACAAAACTAAAATATTTGAATATAAACTTCAGAACAAAAATAAACTACAAAACAAAAACGAATGGTGTTCGCAAATTTTCTGTGATATGCATCCGAGATTTTTTTTCCCCCTGATTTGAGTAAAATTTCCCCCTATTATGCCAGCTCACAAATAAGAGTGCCTTGGTGACAGAAAGAAATATGGTTCTAAGGGATTGTTTGGCTTAGCTAAAAAGTCACTAAAAAAAATCATAAAATCATAAAAAAGGTAAAAAATTCCTTCTATTCTCTCTACTATTTGCATGTTTTTGTATAGAAGTCAAAATCATTCCCAAACACTAATTCTTTTCACCTCATATTTTAACTAAACAGCCACTAAAAATTTGACTTCCAAACAGATCCTAATTTCTATGACAAATTATTGCAAGTGTTTGAAGAACTAAAAGTGGTTATGCAATATATCCATCAGGATATGACAAGCCGTAGCACCCACAAAACATCCCCAACCTCAAGAAGACAAAAGTTGAACTTTATATTTATATGTTAATGGAAACATCTAGTGGGTTCACTTTCTCAAATAATAATATAAGTAGATATATGTACATGAATATCATGAAATACTTATAATCTGGTCATGATACCAATGATTAATTATAATTTCAGAAAAGTAAAATATTACAAATTTCCAACTAAACAAGGTTTACATATATGGCAACAATAATAACAAAAACAACAACAAAAATTAGTAACAAGCAATGGTCAAAGGAATCCCAAGGTGTGGGGATTCTTTTGGTAACAAGGTTTAAAGTATCATATCAATAAGGTTAAGAACAGGAGTCAACAAGAATCATCAAATATTAGAAGATAATGAACAAAGGTTTAAAGGGATAGATTAATAACAGACTAGATATGGCCACAAACATATCTAGTGTATGGCCACAAACATATGGCCATATCTAGTGTATGGACACAAACATTTTTTATTATTACATACATATGGCCACAAACTCAAATTCTAAAATATCAATGAAAGTGTATTAAATTTATGTTAGACTACATAAATAGATGTCAATCCTATACTAGCTCTTCATTTAAAGGATTACATGATGGCATCATCGAAGTAAAGAATGTTGTTGAAATAACATTTTTCCATGCATAAATCATCAATCAAGATGGCCATAATGGACTTTACCTATGAAGTAAGTGTGGCAGCTTTAACTCTACAAGTACTTCATGTACAACTTTGCAAAATGGTGAACCCTGAAAGGAAAGATGAAATATTACTATTTATAAGTAACAATTATAGCTACAGTGTTCCACTGAAATACAAGGAAATATGACCAATCTTAAGAATACATGTCTAAAATAAATTAGGTGCCTTATCTGTATCGAAATATAAACATCAAATATCCATCAGTAACCCACAATCTAACCTCATATGCCCATATTTCAAGAGGTTTGGGTGGCAGTTTTGATGGAGTAAAAGAACCCCCCAACATAAATAATAACATGTGAAAAGAGGCAACAATTTTCTCTAATCACATTATTAAGCCAACAAAACAACAATTTTCTCAACACAAAAAAAAGAAAGAAAAAAAAAAGAGACAGAAAAACAGAACAAACCAATAAACAAAAATGTAGGCACTATTACTCCATTGTGGCATTTTATCAAACACCTAGCATACATAATGAATCCTCAAACATGAGATTTTATTGTGTAGCATCAACAACAATCTATTCACTTCACTAATTATATTGGTTAAAATATGAAAATCATAGAAGATCAAAAATCAGAATACCAACAAGTTTTTTTTCTATTTTCTAAATTATTTTCCCAAATCAAAATCATTCAAAATGTTCATGAAATCCTTCAAAGTAGAGAAGTTTTGGAGATATTAGAAGCATTGAATGGAGTGGCAAGTCGTAGATTAACAATGAATTTCATTGACCCAAACTTGACCGCATACAGTAAGAGAAAAACATAAACAGAGATAGTAGAAGAAAAGGAGAATGGCAGAGAGATAAATCGAGAGACAAGAAGAAAGAAAGGGATAGAGAAAGAGAAACAAGGAGAGCAAACTGACCTTGAAATCACAGTGGGAGGATGATGAATGTCGTGGGGAAGGATGAACGCCGATACGTCGCTACGGGGGAGGATGAACTCTGATATTTCCCCAATGACGTGTTGTGGACTAGGGCACAAATTTGAGTTGAACGGTTTTTTTTTTTTTGGACTGAAATTCTGATATGTTATTCACCCACACATCCAAAAATTTTTTTTTTTGAATCCGCGCGAAATCAGAGTTGAATTTGGCGGGCCTTTATTTTGCCTGGCTTTTTGTAACAGTTGAGTACAAACTGTCACTATAAAAAAATATATAGCAGCGTTTTAGGAAAAAAAATGCTACTAAAAATTTAATTTTTAGTTATGGTCAATAACCGCTTCAATAACCCATCTATAGCAGCATTTTTCAGACCGCTACAATAAAAAACGCTGCTACAACTTGATTTTCTTGTAGTGATTCCTGAAGATTTAATTCCATGTGAAGTGTTATTGTTTTATGATAGTTGAGGAGAGGCAAAAGTGGCACCATTGATGATAATTGATAAAGAGAGGTGGTTGTGGCAAAGTCCAAAAAATAATGATGTGCAACTATGGTAGTTAGGGTTTTTCTAAATTCAAAAAGTGCCAAAAATAAAGATGAGTGGGTGTAGGAGCCGAAAAGAGGATATACTTGGAAACAACCAACAGAGCATCCAAGCCCATTTAAAACGGACCGAATAAGGCCAAAGCCGACCGAGCTATGTCATTGCCGAATAGATGTTCGAATAAGCATTAAAATATCAGGTTCGCCAAATTATGGGTACATGTGCCGAATAACAGAGACGAATGTGTCGGGCGAATCGGCATAGCCGCATTACGTGGGACTAGATTGTCCCTTTCAAGGAAGTACAGTAAGGGGATAGGCCCTGATAGAATGACGATGCAGGGCTAAGCTGTATAGAGTAAAGATCGAGGAGAGTGACTCTATTAAAGGAGGAGAGAGGCTAGCGAAACAGGTATGTGAGAAGAACCTTGAACCTCAAGAAACCAAAAAAAAAAAATAGCAATCTTTCTACAAAGACTAATTTGTCCGTCGAAATACTAATTCCGACATCACCATCCGGAGTTTTATTTCTATTTCAGGTGACAGTTGCGAAGATCTTACAAGAGCTTGTTTGGATTGAAAGAGTATTTCGTAACCACTTTATCACAATTGGCACCATCTGTGGAAATGCTCAAACTCATCCATGGCAAACCCAAACCAAGATCTTCTAATCACCGGAGTTGATAATGCTGCAGCAGAGGCAACTTCGGGTCCAAAAGAAACCCCTTCCAGAAGGTCTCTGAACTTTGATCCGCTAACCCCATTTCAGCCATCAACATCTTCAGAGGATGCCAAGCAAACCTTAATGAGTCAAATGCAACGTAGTGAGCAGTGTCTCGAAGACATATCAAGAAAGAACGAGCGCTTGCACCAGGAATTAGCAAAATCCCAACAACCGCCACCTCCCCGTGAGTGCAGTCAGTCGCCAGGAATGTAGAAGAGGTGACAACATCAGCATTGGGGGCACGGTAGTAGTACGTCAAATTCCTCCTGGGAAAAACTCAAAAAGCAAGGCCGGATACACCCGTCTAGCTCATCAGATGTGGGCAATCCTCCGCAAGTGCAACACGGACGTAAAAAGAAAGATAATGATTCAGATTCAGAAGACAAGCATATAGCCTTTCATATGATGTATTGCCAAGGTCGCCTTGCCTAAGAAGTTTAAAGCACCATTGTTTACTCTCTAGGATAGAAAATCGGACTTCGCAGATCACGTTCATCATTATAAGCAAACAATGACACTACATACAGATAACAAGGCACTGATGTGTCGAATATTCCCAAGCATTTTGGGACCGCTCGCTATCAGATGGCATTACATGCTTAAGCCGACTTCGATCGAGAGTTTCTATCAACTTCAAAAATCCTTTGGGGCTAGATTCATTACCAATGAGACTCAGCCAAAACAAGCAGACTCTTTGTGGGCAATGAAAACCAAGCCAAGCGAGACTTTGCGTGAGTACTTGGCTCGATATTGTGAGTGCTTTAATTTAGTAGATAATGATTGCAATGATTCCATGGTAGTCACTGCCTTTAAGATGGGACTGCACCCCGATAGCCCGCTCAGGAATTCGTTGACTCGAAGGCCCCTTAAGACAGATTGGGCCTTAATGAACAAAGTCAAAGAGTATGGTAAAGTGAAAGATGATGCAATCCGAGTTAAAGTCGGACTACAGGTTGTAGATTCGGCAGCACCTATCCTGGTGCAGCCGTTGGCTACTGCACCACTTAATGAAATCCCAAGGAACCTAGAGCCAAAAGGCCGATCAAAAAGGGAGAACCACTGAGATTCACATCGATAGAACAAACAGTACCAGGTGGAAAATAGGTGCTCTAAGTGGTTAGACAAGAAATACACAGAACTGTATGAGCCTATCAGTAAGATTCTACCAAAGATCCAACATTTGGCTTCCTTGAAATGGCCGACAAAGATGTTCTAGCCCCCAGATATGAGATGGAGAGACCTGTGATGTGAATATCACAAGGACCATGGGCATTCGATTGAAAAATGCTATGCCTTAAAGGACCATTTGGAAGACCTAGTCTAGTCTGGCCGACTAGCGGAATACCTTCCAAAAAGGGACGACCCACCAGGAGTACTTGTTGTACACCCTAATTCGCCTCCATTCGGCGTAATCCATATGATATATAGCTTATCTCTGCCAAACAGGGTTAGTGCAATCTAGTCACAACAATCCTCCCAGCATAGTTTTGCGACCAGTATGTTAGCTAAGCGATCGTGATTGTTGAACGAAATCAACTTCTTCGATGCCGATCTTGAAGGGGTCACTGTGCCACAAGATGACGCCCTCGTAATAGAATTGAGGGTAAATAAATTTGCTATAGAATGCATCCTGATTGACCTAGGGAACATGTCTAAGGTAATTTATTACAAAACGTTTCTCAAACTTGGTTTTAAGGATACGGATCTCATGCTAGCCAACTATCCTCTTTTTAGCTTTAATGCTAATCCAGAATACCCCCTGGGAAAGATTGTGTTGCCAATGCGTGCAAGCACCAAAACAAGAGGTAGAATTCCTAGTCGTCAAGCTTTCATCACCATACAACATAATCATGGGCAGAACGTGGCTTCAAGCAATGCAGGCCATACCTAGTACTTATCATCAACTCCTTTGATATCTGACTCAATACGGCATCGAACAAATTCGCGGTTCACAAAAGTCGGCGAAGGATTGCTATCTTACAGTTGTTAAGAAAAAGCCAAAGAAACTAGAGGTGAATTCAATCGAAATTTCAGATCATGAAAATCTTGAGGATGTTAGCATGCTCCCAGCTGAGAAAGTCACGGAAGATTTGGACCAAGTACTAATCAATAATGAACCTACGAAATTCTTTTTAGTTTACTCAAATATTAGCACCACAGAGCAACAACAGTTGGTTTATTTTCTCTTCGGCTGCATCGATGTTTTTGCATGGTCACCTTATGACATTCTAGTGGTAGATCCTGCCATAGCCATGCACAGCTTGAATGTCGACCCAAAGCTAAACCCGTCGTTTAGTGAAGCCGTCGTTTGGCTGCCAAACACGCCACGACTGTAGTAGATAAAGTAGACAAGCTATTGGAAGCCGGGGCAATTCGGGTGGTTACTTATCCCACGTGGTTGTCCAACACTATCGTGGTTAAGAAGAAGACAGAGTCGTGGCATGTTTGCATAGACTTTACAGATTTGAACAGAGGTTGCCCCAAGGATTATTTTTCTCTACCCTGATTTGACCAACCCATGGACGCGACCGCTCAACATCAGTGCATGAGCTTCTTGGATGCTTACAGGGGCTACCATCAAATTGCCATGGATCCGGCTGACCAAGATAAACGACATTTCTCACTCCAAGGAGAATCTATTGTTACAAAGTCATGCCTTTTGGACTAAAAAATGCCGGGGCAACATATCAAAGATTGGTCACTGTCAAGTTCAATGATCAAATCAGTAGGACTATGGAAGTCTACATTGAATGATATGGTGGTAAAGTCCAAAGAAAAGAACGCACAGTTGGCTGATCTTGCTGCAACTTTTGATATTCTCCGAAAATACAAAATGAAATTCAACTTGGCTCGCCAGGTTCGCCCAAAGATGTTCAGAAGTTAATGGGAATGGCTGCAGCCCTTAACAGATCTATCAGCCGGTCCTCAGATCAGTACAGGCCATTCTTTCAAATAATCAACAAGGCAAGCTCTTAAAATGGACTCTAGAATGCCAAACCGCTTTGGAGCGGTTGAAAGCCTATCTCAGTTCCGTCTCAGCTTTGGTAACCCCCACTTTAGGTGACGTGGTTATCATGTCTCTGGCGGTGTCTGATCGGGCGGTAAACATCGTCTTGCTCGAGGACGAACTCGGTGAGCAGAAGCCTATATTCTATGCCAGCAAGGCAACGGTGGACGCCGAAACTCGATATTTACCTCTTAAAAAGTTGATTCTAGCCCTTGTAGTGGCTGCTAGAAAGCTGATACATTATTTCTAGGCCTATACCATTAAGGTTCTGATGGATCACCCCCTCTGTTCAGTCCTTCACAAAGAAGAATCATCAAGACGAGTCTCAAAATGGGCATTGGACCTCGAAAAATATAACCTCCAGTTTTCACCAAGGACAGCTATCAAGGGGCAAGTCTTGGTCGACTTCGTTGCCGAATTTACTGTGCCTGCACAAGCTGAGTTAGACATTCAAGGCCAACAGGCTCCTCAATCATAGCCAGAATGAAGGATGCATATCGGGGATATCTTGCAGTTATATTGTGACAGGTCATCTAATCATCACGGTAATGGGGCAAGAGTAGTCATCATGACCCCTGAAGGAGCAATGGTGGAACAAGCGATCAAACTCAGCTTCGGCACCTCAAACAACAAGGCCAAATACAAAGCCCTATTGGTCAGCCTTAGGAACTCACTTCAAATGGGAGCTAAACAGCTTCAAATCTTTTGTGACTCAAAATTGGTCATAAACCAACTGAAGAGTGAGTACGCAGCTAAAATGATCAAATAACGGCCTACATAAGGACAACCAATTCCCTGCTCATGAAATTTGATAGCCACGAACTGAATTAGATTACTTGTGATCAAAATACACATGCCGATGCTCTCGCTTGCTTGGCTTCGGTTGTAGTTGTGAACTTAGAAGTCAAGTGCATAATCAAAATGGGTTTTATTCTGGAGCCGAGTATCAGTGTCTCCGAATATCCCATTGTAAACACCATCTAGAGGGGGCTGAGTTGAATGGACTCCATTGTTGTGTTCCTTGCTTCAGAATAGCTGTTAGAGGATAAGAAGGAAGCTCACAAGTTACAACATAAGGCCTTAAGATATTATTTGGACCCTCAAGGAAAGCTTTACAAAAAATCTCTTTTTGGGCCCTACTTAGAATGTGTCAATCCGAACAAGATTAAGGATTTTTTGGCTGAGATTTATGAAGGCAACTGTGATGATCACTCAAGAGGAAGATCGCTCACTCATCGAGCCGTTACACAAGGGTATTGGTGGCCGACTATGCGTACTGACGCTGAGAACTATGTTCAGAAATGTGAATAGTGCTAAAGATTCTCTCGACTCATACATCTACCACCGAAGAGCTGAGCTTTGTGACCAATCCTTGGCTTTTAGCTCAATGGGGCTTGGACATAGTTGGACCATTACCAAAAGCTCCAGGCAATAAGTGGTTCCTCACTGTTGTTACCGATTATTTCACGAAATGGGTTGAAGCGGAACCTTTGGCACATATACAAGATGCAGATATCAAGCGTTTTGTTTGAAAGAATATCATCACCTGAGCGCTTATTTTCGATAACAACACTCAGTTTGATTGCGCCATCTATAGGGAATTGTGCAACATGTATGGCATTCAGCCCTATTTTTCTTCACTAGCTTACCCATAGAGTAACAGACATGCGAAAACTTCCAACAAAGTAGTACTAGATAGCATAAAAAAATGTTTAGAAAGAGCGAAGGGCAGGTGGGTTGAGGAATTGCCGAGTGTACTGTGGGCACATTGTACTACGCCGAGACATTCTATGGAAGAGACACAATTTTCCTTGTGTTTTGACAATGATTCTATCATCCCTCTCAAGATTGGCTTATCGACCCTTTGATCGAGGGCTTTTGACACCGGTCGGAATGATATGATGTTAGCCTTGGATATGGATTTACTTAAGGAACGTCGAGATTGGGCCCTTATGACCGTGGCATGTTATTAGCAGCAACTTTCCAAGTCGTACAATCAACGAGTGCATATGTGCTAATACACTCCTGGAGAATTGGTCCTCAAAAAAGTACTACCTACTGCTAAGAATTCTGCAGATGGTAAACTCAACCCAAATTGGGACAGCCCCTACTAGATCGATTCCATCGCCAGGGCAAGGGCATATCGACTCTCAGACATGAACAATAAAAAGTTACCCTAGCCCTAGTATGCTACTCACCTTCGAAAATTTTATCACTAGTTTTTTATAGTTAATATCTTCAGCTCTCATAGTAATGTTGGTCAGCTTTCATGTACATTGCTACCTTGTATACGTACAGCCTATTAATGATACAAGACATTATTTTACTTATTTTAACTATGACTACCTTTTATTTAGCCTTTGAACTCTTAAGGGAGCTCTTCGTACTTGGTAGTTTTGGCACAAGGCACCATTAAGCCTCCGAATTTGGAGCGCCTTTCGTGCTCAACATGAAGCGCCATAAACCGTCCGAATTCAGAGCACCCCTCGTGTCGAGCACGAAGCGTAATCATAAAAGTCTCTGAATTTAGAGTGTCCTTCGTGTTCAGCACGAAGCGTAACCATAAAAGTCTATGAGTTTAGAGTGTCCTTCGTGTTCAGCACGAAGCGCCATCATAAAAGCCTCCGAATTTATAGCGTTTTTCATGCTCAGCACGAAGCACCATTAAGCCTTTGAATTTGGAGCATCATGTAAAGCATTATTTTCCAACAAGATTTGGAGACATAACTAGCCTGGTGAAGGTAAACAAACGAAATTAACATTCTTATTAATAAAACATCAAAACAAATTCATATTATATTTTAAGAAGATCCTAAGGCCAATTGGCATCCTAGTTACATGGATAAAATTCAAAAATTAAACTATTTATTACGCCGATTAGCTTTGCTTAGGGTTCACAGTCTCCTTCTCATCATCCATTTTTTCAGCATCATAGGCTTTAAACGGCATTACATAGTTGTAATATAGAGGTGAAGCAGAATCCACACCCATCGCTTGGAGAGCCTTTATCTATCCATGTTTGAACCCCAGATTTTTGCATCGGTAGATTTCATCAGCTAATTGTTCCCTTGTTTTATCAACGCCGACCTTCCTCCCCTCGAAGAAGCTCTTGTTGTAGGCTTGGCTCTCTCTCACTTCCCTAACAACGATATTGGCTATATCCCGATTAGCTATTGCCCGATCCATCAGGCATTTGGGTTACTTTATCTCTGGACATGGACTCCGTTGCCCTCGCCTTTTTGAGCTCAGCCACCTCGGCCTTTCGAGCCTCGTTCTTGGCCCACTCTTCAACTTTCCCCAGTCGGTGCTCTAAGTTTCGAATCCGCCCATCTTTATGTTCAATTTCTTTCCGGGTGACGCGAAGGCGCATAACCAACTTCATAGCATTGTATAATCTTTGATAGCCCCGTGGACTCCTTTCCTAAAGACCTCATAGTCACCTTTGTTGCTCATTGATTGATGCACTTCGGGGGAAAAAATCTTTCATATAAATTCAACCGCCACATTTGGATCTTGGATGATTGAGTCGGCTTCAGTCATAGGTTTGTTTCCAATAAAAATAAAAAAACTCAACGGACGTGGCGGTCTACTCGACTTATTTCGGGTTGAGTCCTGGGCACTAGTCGTTCTATTATCTCATTTTCTTTGGGTCCCACCTCTGGAGGACCTGCTTCGTTCATCCCTTCTGGGCAATCTGCTAGGTCGCTTGGATGATCAACGCCTATTTAGCCCTTCCAGTTCACTGGTGTTTTTGCACACAAAATCGCTTGGCTCTTGATGACTCATCTTTGCGTCTAACTCTGCTAGCATTCTCCCCTCCCTTTTGTTGTTGAAAAACAATCTACTTGACATACACACACTTCTGAGTTTCCCTAGAAGTGAGTATTTCTGCTACATTTTATGCTTCACCAGTGATGAAATTTGAGGTGACTCCTTCTACAACAAGCACACTTAGTAGACTTTTCCTATTGGAAGCGTAACCGTCTCTTCAAAATAGCAATCCTCCTCCAGGAAGTATACTAATTATAGGAGGATATGCTTTCAATGAACAGCTTTAAATTACCCACAAAGGTGCCACTCTTTGTACCATTTAACGCTTTCATGTGTTAGTTATCTTATTAATAGCCAACGAACACGTTGCTGATCACTTCTCACTCGATCGACTTGTTGTCTATGTTCCCAACCGAGGCAAGGACAGATATACAAATCTATTTGGCACACACATTGCCCCGCTTGTAACTCAGCTGGACGTATTATGCTAATTTCATCTGCCTTCGTTCCCAACCGAGGCAAGGACAGATATATGAATATATTTAGCGCACACATTGCCTCGCTTGTAACTCGACATGACACATTATGCCGATTTCATCTGTATTCATTCCCAACTGGGGCAGGAGTAGATATACCTCACCTGAAATGGAGATATGTTTAGTTGGCTTGGAGTTGTATTGCTAACAATGGTGCACATATTTCGCTGATTAAAAACGCATGAATAGATTTATGCAGATTAAGCGAGTATTGATGCAGAAAAGATTTGGAAGTATAATGATACGGAAAGTAGTTTCAATGCACCAGAGAATATTTTCATCTATTCGGCGCACACATTGCCCCGCTTGTAACACGGTAGGACGCATTACGCCGATTTTATCTGCTTTTGTTCCTATCCGGGGCAGGGGCAGATGTACGAATCTATTTGGCGTGCACATTGCCCCGTTTGTAACTCGGCGGGATGAATTGTGACAATTTCATTTGCCTTCGTTCCCAACCAGGGCAAGGCAGATATATGAATCTATCCAGCATACACATTGGCCGCTTGTAACTCGGCAGGATGCATTACGCCAATTTTATCTGCATTTGTTCCTAACTGGGACAGGGGTAGATATACCTCCCCTGAAATGGAGATATGTTTAATTGGCTTACAATTGTATTGCTGACAATGGTGCGCATATTTGGTTGATTAAAAGTTCATGAATAGATTTATGCCGATTAAGTGAGTATTGATGCAAAAAAGATTTAGAAGTATAATGATACGGAAAGCAATTTTGATGTACCAAAGAATATTTTCATTTATAAACTGACTTGTTACATGAGTTAGTCATTTTACATACGAAAACAGCCCTAACACATCTATTACAAACAAAAATAAAACAAAAACCAAAAATAAAGCATTACATAAAAAGCATCTAAACTAGTCTATTCGGTCTTAGAGCTCTCTGGTCGGACGCCAATGGCTCAACGTCCTCCACCTCGAAAGGAATTGGCATGTCAAGTGAAACTTGAGTAGCAGCAAGGGCCTTTTGCAAACTATGTTTGAAGCCTCTATTTTCGAAAGCCATGACCTGGTTGGTGTATTTATCGGTAGCAGCCATCTCCCCTTACTCAAAAGTCTTCGTTGTCGCCGCTTGAGCTTCTGATAACAGTTTCTGCTCCTCAAGCAATTCGGCCTTTAGATTCCCCAGCTTATTCTTGGATGTTTTGAGGGCCTCCTTAAAAAGCTTCGCCTTTTCTTCAGCAGATCGACGAAGCAAATCAGAATGCTTCACTTTCTCTTCCTCGGTAGAAGTTTTTTGTCACTCTTTTATTGCCATTAGCTGAGCAGCCTCTGCTTTTAGTGCTGCAACTGCCAACTTAACTATTGTCGACTCCGCCTTATGCCATTCAGCCACCATTTCTGTTTGAAGATGATTGCTCAATTCCACTGCGTCATGAAGACATTGGCCAATGTTGACAATTCATTTGGCAGCTGTAGACACCCCATTTTTGACTGTCCTTAAGACTTAGGCACTTCATTCTGAACACTCGATAATGAAATGTTATATTGTGCAAACTTTTGACTCTTCAGCAAAAGAATTCAGTTTTGAGCTTCAAACCCAAACCTTGCACCCCATTTTGACCAAAACCCTTTTTTTTAGCCTAACCACTCAAAAAACAGCATGACCAAAAAATGGCTGGCATGCCACATTTTTTTGGCCGACCGATCATGTTCGGTACAACAAATATTTTGCAGCAGCGGGGTGCTCCCATGCACGGGGTTTGGCCAGCTGCTCTCTTTGGAAGATATTTTCATTGGAAGGTAGTTAAAAAGTTATAAAAAGACCACCTCACCTCAGAGTTTAGGGTTAGAACAATTTACCAAAAGGCTTAGAAGATTACCCAAGGCTTTTCTTTACCCTATTGACTATAGATTTACTATGAAACTAAAACTTGATGTTTTTTGCTGAAGTTTTTAATCTTTTTTCAGATATTTGAGAGTGTTTGGATTGAAATTTGTGAATTAAGAAGCTCTTCCTCTTTCAAGAGGTTAATCTTTGAACACTTTTCATTACATTTTCTTTTATCCTTTTGTTCTTCGTCCTCTGTTATAAATATTGAATTTTAGAGTGTTTTAAGGCTTTAACATGTGATTTAAACCTTGTTGAGGTGAAAGGGTTAGCCACCCTTCCGTAGGCTTATCCATAGTTGTGCTCTCTTTGTTTTCTCCATGTTTTTGCTCCCCTTTTTTTTTTTCACTTTTAGATTGATTTCAGCACAGTTTTAGTTAGTTTTTGTATGAATATGGACCGCATATATGTGTTTAAGGCTTTAAATAGATAGCTTAATTCTTGAATCTATCTCTCTTCTAGTTGTTGTAAGCTCTCTTCTAGTTCCATCTTTGAAACATGGAAATGAATGTTTCATCCTTATTCCATGAGTATGAAGATGAGCATACAACAACTCTTTATAGCTTTCATTTATTTGCTTAGTCTTGTTTTGATTTTACTTTGAAGCCATAGGAGAGCACTTTCATTGGAAGCATTAAAGACTCTCTTGTAGTTCCTTTTGAAGCACAAAAATGGATTTCAATCCATCTTCCATCAATGAGTAGGAAAAAGAGTCTCTAATTGCTTGCCTCAACTATATAACCTTTTTGTAAGCTTTGTTTTCAAGAATGGCTAAACCTATTCCCTCTAAATTTGATTACTCACTTGTTCTTATTTTCCATGAGATAGAGTAAATTTCTTGCCTTCTCTTTGAATGCTTCCTCGTCTTAATTTGCCTTAGCTTTGTATTCATTGATTTCCGTTCGATTGCTTCATTAATCATCATTTAAGTACCCTTAGGATGTTTGATGATTTGTGAAGCAAACCTACTCTCTCCTTGAAATCTTCATGACAGGAGGGAACCGAAAGGATGAACATCCTTTGGAAACCCTCTATTTTTGCTCTGTTCCAGTTCTGTTGCAATAGGTCTTTCTCTAGAAAAAGTGGCTGGCCGGCCACCATCTTGTATGGCCGACCAATTTATCAAGCCAACCTGGCCACCTTGTTTGTATAAACATAGCAGATCCTGAGGTCCAAAACAGAACTGTTTTCTGACTATGAACAACGATAGTTTCTGGTGGTAAGCAGTGGGGGATTCCAGAGGATGTTCTTTCTTGTGTGCGCGTGATTCACTGCCTCTCATTTGACATTCGTGTTTTGTAATAATTGTAATAGTCATTCGGATCCTCTTGTAAGTGGGCAAATTTGTAACCCTTGATGTATGTCTTCCAACCCCCATTTGTTTCTCCCTTTTATTTAAATGCTTACCATAGTTGTATAGCATCATATTTTATTTTATCTCTACCATGATTTGTATCCATTTTTGCATGCATTAAGGTTCGGCTCATCATACTTGATATCATTGATTATTTCTTACTTGAATACGTGCGGTACCGCATGCTTTGAGTGAATCCATATGACATGTCATAGCCGAATCAAGTAGTTGCATCGTGCACGTGTTACATTAATCATGTCCATTTATTTAGGATCATGCATTTTCTAACTATCTTTCATTCTTTTGCTTGCCTCAGATAACTTTTAGGTAAGCATTTATGTTTTAGCATACTACATGTGTGTCTTTGTTACCATGTCGAGCATACTACCATGAGGCTACTCCCTTACTTGAAATATCTCTATGAATACCTGTGGATGCAGGCTATTTTGCTTAGATTGGAATGACTTTGATTATTGTACATATGAGTTCGTTTTTCCTTTGAGTTGCACATATTAAAAACTCTTTTCAAGAAAGCATGAAATCAAAGCATTCCAAAGTAAGTGACGTGGTCTATACTTGTTTGCTTCACATAGTAATGTTAGTATATTAATAATAAGAACGTGAGCATATCATGTCCATAAAATTCACACCATGATTTAGTAGAGGCCGATCTTTGATCGGGTGAGTGGGGTGCTATATTCATGACATTTCCCTCTCATACCTAAGTTCCCGAACTGAGACACTTTGGTTATGACGGCCAAGTGGCCTTTGGCACGAGTCACGAGTTTCCTAATTTTTTCAAAAATATTAGGGGTGACTCTGAAATTTGGAAATGCAGTCCATTTTTGACATCTCTGATGATTAATAGATTTTCTAAGATTTGCCAAATTTGGACTCTCATTCGTTTTCTATTTTATATTGCACTTGTGCAACTAGATTCAGAACCGCAAGAGTCCGAACTGTAGGGAATCACATCCGAGGAGAATAAACCCCTCCGAGGAGCTCGAAAAACTAGCTACAACAGCTTGTAAAAGAATTCTGTAAGGTGCCAGATATTTAATATGATATAAAGGACAAAAAATGAAACTTATCGAAATAGTCAATTGCACGGCCATCGCATCGGATAGAGCATCAGGTTTCGCGCGAAACGTCATCTTATCTAACGTAACAGAGGTCTCTATGCTCAAAGCAACCCTAGGTTCCTTTACAGCTGAAGCACCTGCTAGAATTTGAGTACCTTTAATTTTGAGTAATACCTAGAACAACGTCGTTAAATCAAGGCTAGAAGCAACTTTAGCTCTTTTTTCAGCGGGTTACTCTGTCAACTGTGAAGATTCGGCAGGACGCTTAGAGCTAGTTGAGTCAATGGTTTCTACCGACACCGATGGTGGTTGTTGAGCCAATATTTTGATTACTACTTGTTCGGCGGTCCTTTCTGTCTAAACGGTCGGAGTATCGACTATTAGGCTATTATCAGCAGATGCCTTCTTTGACTTCACATGTTCAATATTCCTCTTTTTGGCAAATCATGCAAGGGAAAAGGCTTCACCCACAATTTCTTTTCGATTGGGAACCAAGTAGATCTCCCAAATTGATGAAGATATCCTTCTTTTGACCTTCAAGATCTATTCGGATAGGGGAAGCCGCAAGCTCTAGGCTGCTAATTTCAGAGCGGATTTGGTCAAAAGTTGTTTCAAGCTCCTTGTCTAAGTTTTTTACTTAATGGGCTTCCTAGTCGGCGGCGGCGTACAACTCTGCTTGCTCTTGTTCGGCCTACTCTAAAAATCTGACGACTTGCTCGGCGTCCTCTCCTACTTGCTCGACATCATGACCATTCTTATCACCGTGTTCACTGGCTGATGATTTCCTAATCCCAATGTCTCTCAAGTTGACAAAGCCGGGGAATACAAGAGCCGTGAGTCGTTCCTCGACTTTGGGAATAGGGATGTGGTCGATCACTGTGAAAGAAGAGTATGACAGATCGTATCTCAAAAGGATATAGGCAGCGCACCCCTGTCCTTGAAGATTTGAATGCCCAATGTAGTCGAGAATGACCTTGACCTGATCAAAAATGACTTCGTCTTTGGAGGTAAGGGACTTCTTGAGATCATTGCCTACAAAAGAACAATAGTTAACCTATGGATAAGCCGATCAACAAAGAAGTAAAAATGACTTGTGCCTAGGCATAGGGTTTAGGTGATCCTCTCTTTTGCTGAATTTTCGGTTTCCTTAAACAACAACCATTACATCACCCACCCTTTTGCTAGAGCTAGCAACCATGGTTACCAGGTGGTGGTCGGTGTCCTTGGCTCTTAAGAAGAAATGTCCTTGTTGACCAGATAATTTGACAAGGGCGTAGCAATGCCGAATGGTAAGAATTCTTAAGTTCAGATTAAGTTTACGATTTAACTCTACTATGCCCATTATTATTCGGTAAAAGTTTACATTGGGTTGAGAAGGAATGAGGACCTGATAATTGAGAACAGTCCTAAGTAAATGGTAGAAAAGAAAACGAACTCCACTATCAACAATCGCCAGTAGAGAGAAGACGATGGTATTAACGTTAGCCCTCTCCATGTTCACCTCTGCATCCCCAATGAGGCTCAATTGAACATCGTCAGAGATCGAGAAGTGACGACAGAAGGTGACGATCCCGTCCTCGAATAATAGGGCTTTTAGTTGGCTGGCCATAGGAGTGAAGTAGAGCGTGAAAAGAAAAACAAAAGAAGGAAGTAACAAAAGAAAGATGGATCAAAATTTTGAGAAAAAAGCAACGAAAAAAAAGTTAGGCTAAGAGGACTTATAGGTTGAAGCAAAGAACTCACGAACAATAGAGAGAGCAGAGGGAACAAAGCAGTCTGAAGTAAGAAGTTGAAGATGAAAGGTTATGAGGATGCAAGCATAAAGTCCTTTCGAAAACGGAAGGGCAAAAGGTTTTCAAATCGCATTAAATGAATGGAAATCACGAAGAGGCAGAAAACTGCAATCATTTCATGTCGCATCCCATCTGGCGTGTTAGCAATAAAATAACGTGTCTATCACGTACCCAAATTTCTAGGCACAAAGTACAACAAATTTTGAAGTCTGCGAATACGGCCTAAAAAGAAGCCAAGCACGCAGCCCATTCAACCTGGTGCTCGGGGGGCAATTATAGGAGCTGAAAAGAGGATATACTTGGCAACAGCCAATAAAGAATCCAAGCCCATTTAAAATGGGCCGAATCAGGCCAAAGCCCACCGGGCTACATCATTGTCGAATAGATGTCCCAATAAGCATGAAAATATTGGGGATCGCCGAATTATAGATACCTATGCCGAATAACAGAGCCAAATGTGTCGGACAAATAGGCATGGCCCCATTAGATAGGACCAGACTGTCCCTTTCAAGTATAGTAAGGGGATAGGCCCTGATAGAATGATGATGAAGGGCTAAGCTACATGGAGTAAAGATCGAAGAGAGTGACTCTATAAAAGGAGGAGAGAGGTTGGAGAAACAAGTATGTGACATGAACCTTGAACTTTAAGAAACCGAAAAAAAAAACACCCATCTTTCTACATAGACTAATTTGAGTGCTAATTTTGGCACTACTGTTCGGAGTTTTATTTCTATTTCAGGTGACAGCTACAAAGATCCTACAAGGGCCTGTTTGGATTGAAGGAGTATTTCGTAACCACTTCATCACAGTGGGATTCTTTTAAAAACCAAAAAATTAAAAAAATAAGATTGAGATATTGGAACTCCCACAAGGCTTGTGGGTTAGAAACCCCATTTCTCTTATATAATATATAGATATAGATTGGCAAGATACTAGATTACCATAGAGAATGATATGATGAAATTCCTGAGGATTTAATTCAGTGTGAAGTGTTATTCTTTTATGTTTCAAATATTAAAATCATAAAAATTTAAAATCAAATTTTTATTCTCTCGAGTCTTACCATCAAAATATAATCTTAACATCACTCAAAAGCTTCGTATTTTAGCCTCTTTAGAAAAGTAGTTTAAAAAAAAAAACCTCTAACACACTGTCATTAAGGTTGTATTTGGTTAGAGGATTTAATGATGTAAATGGAAAGGGAAAGAGAAAGGAAAAAAGAAATAGAAAGAAAGGAAAAAGAATTGATAGGATTTAAATTTCAAATTATGTTTGGTTGAGTTGGGAAATAAAGAAATAAAAAAGCCTACGTGAACCCAAAAGATAAAAAAATGGGATTTCATTTCCTTATCGTTTTCTTTTCCCCAAGGTTCATTTTCTCTTTCCATTTCTCTCATCAAACCTTTCAACCAAACACAACCTAAAAATTAATGATCATCATTGAAATGTTTTCAAGGAAAATTTACCGGTAAAGCCTATCTAGAGGAATTGTGATCCATTTAGTCCTATTAGATTTCTTATGATCCGATTAGTCCCATCCATTTTGGTAAGGTGGATTTCATGTATTGCATGGGATATGTTTTTATGTTGATAACCTTGACCCATGTTGATTTCATTTTTGGTTTCCTGTTGAGGAAGGAAAGTTGGGAACAAGATTCGTGGGCTTTCGGATTTGATTGGTGTGGGATTCCTATCTTCTAATAAACGGTTAGCAAGATGGGTTGAATACCCACACCACAATGACCACCCCAACATCATTATCCAAAACTCCAACCAAGAACAACAACATCAAAGAAAATCACACATAAAATCACATCAATATTGGGTGTAAAAACTACATCGATATGGCAAACTCATAATGCTACATACATATGTGTGAAGTGTTGCGTTTGAAAAAAGTATATTAAGGATTTTTTGTTTTTGTTTTTGTTTTTGTGTGTGTTGCATTGGAGTGTGTTACATTAGAGTATTACGTTTGAAAAAAAAATACACTAAGGAGTTTTTTAGTGTGTTACATTGATTGGAGTGTTGCGTTTAGAAAAAATATACTAAGGAGTTTTTTTTAGTGTGTTACATTGATTGGATTGTTAAGTTTAGAAAAATTACACTAAGGAATTTTTTTAGTGGGTTATATTGATTGGCACTACAACAAAAAACATTTTTGGTGACCTTTTTTGGCAACTAAAATAGAACTTAGTCTCCAAATGTACATAATTGGCGACCATATATTTTTTGGTCACCAAAAACTATATTATTGGCAACGAATTAAAAATTTGGTCGTTGTTGAGTTTGGTGCCAAGTGAAATTTATGGGTGAGAGCTAAGAAAAATTTTCTGCGACCAAATTAATATACAACGACGAAAAGTTTAGTCACCAAATGTATTGTTTTTGGCGACACCCATTGCTTAGTCATGGAAAATATAAATGACATTTATGGAAACTTAATTAATTTAGCTGCCAATAATTAATTTCTCAAAACTACGCCATTTTGTATTTGTCCTAATTTTTAATTTCCAGAAATAGTTGGTTGTGAATAAAGAGGTAATTGACCCTTGAACTCCATCTCATTCGTTTCGCTCAAAACCTCAATCAACAAAAGGCATGTCTTCTCTTCTTCTTCTCTTTCTCACTCTTCCTCTCGCTCTATTTTGCCACCTACTACAGAGAGAGTGTCACTGACTACACTCCCTAGAAACAGCACTGGCTCTTTGTCTCTTGCACAGTCGATCACAAGCAGTGCTAATCGTGAGCTTCTTTATGGTCGTTGTCGTCTGCCTTCTCTCTGTTGTTTTTCATATTTGTTGGAGAAGACCATAGAAAATCTGGTGGTATTCCAAATAACATACCAGTAAAGAGAATGAGTAAGCCATAGAAAATTTGGAGTAGGCCATATGTCCTGTAGACACCCCATTTTTGACCATCCACAAGACTTTGGCGCTTGGCCCGGCGCACTCGATGATGAAAAGTGTATTATGTATGATTTGAATTCTCAACGAAGGGAGCCTAAGTCCGAGCTCTTGAACCAATACCAAACCTTACATATTTACACTATTTGTACCCCAGAATTTCATTTTTGAGCATTTTATTAACCTACACTGGGTGTAAAACAGAGGAACAGGGGAAAACATTAGAGGCCGGTCGGCCCACAATGGGAGCCAGCCGTAGCCATTGGGAGCCAGACGACTCTCTTTGGCGAGAAACACTATTCTGGGTAGGAATGGGCCAGCTGTCCTTTTTTGAAGATATTTATGATCTTTTTGGCCTAAATTTTATAAATATGAGCTCTTGGCTCTGTTTTGAGGGTTGAAAATTTTCCAAGAGCCTATATACACAAGAGAGAGCTCCTTCTTCCTACACAAGCCATCTTTGAGCAAACCTATCTCTCTTCACCTATATCTATACATCATTTACCACCTTAGTTCATAACCTTAGAACCTTGGCTAAGTTTTGTGAATCATAATTCAAGCTTGAGAGTGTGCTTGAACAAAGTTTGTGTTACAAACAAGAGCTTACCTTCTTTGAGAAGTATAAGCTTACTACTTCTTCTCTTACTCTCTTTGCTGTCTCTTACTATCTATTTCTTGTGTTTTTATATTGTCTTGAGCCTATTTCAAGTGTCCAAGCTTGGGTTTGGATAGCTACCAAAGGGTAGAAAAAGTTAACACTCATTCTTGCACCTTTACCTATAGCTCAAACCCTTGTTTTACACCCTTTTCTTTGCTTTCCAAATTGATTTTCAAAGTTTAAAAAAGGAGAAAAATCATGCTTTGAGGTTTCAAAAGTGGAGGGGTTAGCCACCCCTCCTTGTTCTTGCCTACTAGCCTTATTTTCTCTGCTTTTTGTTTAGCTTTTTAGGCTCTTTTCATGCACTTTGAGCCACTATTTTTTACCTATTAGAGGCTGTTTTAGGGCTTTCCTAGGCTATTTAATTGGTTCAAGCTTTGATTAGCTTGTTTGTTATATCATAAGTTCTCATATATAGCTTGTTGTATGTTGTTCTTAACTTTTCTTTAATTGATTTCCATGTCAAGAGTCTCATTTTAATAAGCAACCTACCATCCATTTCTTTTGTTTGAGAGTTGTTTTAACCGGTTGATGGTTATTCAAAACATGAGCTAAAGATCTATGCTTAATGGCTTAATCACTACGGAGGTTCATTGTTAACGGCATGGTCTCTCTTTCATGTTGAGAATCACTTCCCGTTTGACATGCTTCTCATTTAGTGGATGTAATCATCACCTTGGACAAGTTGATTAAAGAATGACAAAGACCAATGAATTTGACTTAAAACGAACCAACCAACATAAAGAAAATAAGTTATATTTCTTGGGTTCGATTGGACGTTATGTCGAGTCCATCGTGTCAAGGGTCGTCATACGTCAACTCATAATGTTTTGATAAACCTTGAAGCGTCTCTACCTCCCTCTTTAAGCTCACTCCATGATAGGATGGAGGGGTGGTTATTATTCATTGCATTCATTGATTTTTGTCCAAAATCACATTCGAAATCATCAAGCAACCAACTTGCTCATTGATGGTATTGGAAACGGCTTCGTTCTTCTTTTGAGGTTTTCTATGACAGAGAAGAGCAGAATGGACAAACATGACCTAGAAAGGCTCTGTCTACACTGTTCTTACCTTAGAGCACAAAAACAATTTTGGCACAAAATTAGAGGCCGGTCGACAGTATTTGGACCCGGCCAGATTTCATTAGGAGCCGACCGGCTCCCAATGTATGGTAAGCAGTGAGTTGTTGGCAGAAGCAGGGGGCAGTGACTAAAAGTGAAACAGAGCAAGTCTGGGCAAACAGAGCAGTTTCTAGGCACTGCACATGCGAGCATTATGCATCCTTGCTATTGTTTGATGTTCATTATAATTATTATTGCTGTAATTAGTCTTGTTGTAATTATTATTATTGTTTATTTGTAATTATCATAGCTAGTTCACTTAGATAGCTAGTTCATTGCTCATTATTATCCTTGTTGTAATAAGTTAGATATCTAGTTAGTTCTTTAACTCATTCGTTTCAAATTTGTAATAGTTAGTTTATTTGGACACTCGGACACTCATTCGGACCCTCTTACATGAGGGCAAAATATGTAATAATGTGTATGTCTTCTAACACCACGTCTTTCTCCATTTTATTTCATTGCTTATGATGGATAGAATAGAACATCATGTTTCTTTTAGCATTTTCCATGATTTACATCCACTCGTCTTGGATGTGTAAAAGCTCGGTTCATCATTCTAACCAAACATTGTTATTGCTTAAATTCTTTGAATACGTGCTTAGACTACATGCTATAAAATTGATTCAAATACCATGTTAATAGCCAAGCCCATTAATTGCATAAATTGTATGTGTTGCATTAGTCGTATTGCATTAGTTAGGATCATGCATTTTTCCTAACTATTTTTTCCTTTTTGGCTTGCCTTGGAATACTAGGTGAGCACTTATCACTTTAGCATATCACATAAGTGTGATTGTTGTCATGCCAAGCATAATATCCTGAGGCTAATTGCTTAAGTGATATAACTCTTTGAATGCCTGTGGATGAAGGCTAAATGCAAAAATTGGGATAAATTGATTAATGTACATGCAAACTCACATTTTCAAGTGACGCGTATTCAAACCAGTTTTCAAATAAACATGAAATCAAAATGTTCCAACTTTTTCAAATTAGTCTATACTTGTGTGCAACACGTAGTAAAGTTAGCCTAATAATCGAAATAAGAGCATATAATGTAAATAAAAATCACATCATGATTAGTAAAGTCTGATCTTTAATCAGGCGAGTGGGGTGCTCAATTCATGACCTTCCCCTCTTGTACCTAAGTTCCCGAGCCGAGACACTTTGGTGATGACGGACACGTGGCCTTTGGCACGAGTCATGAGTTTTCTAAATTTTCCAAAAATATTTAGGTGGCGACTCTGAAATCTGGCAAAGCAGTCCATTTTTGATATTTTTGAGTCAAAATCAATTTTCTAAAAGAATTGTCGGATATGGACTCTTTTTGTAATTTCACTGTTTCACATTGTACTTATGAAATCAAATTCAGAACCATGGGAGTCCAAATTGTAGGATTGACCGTATTCGAAAAGAGCAAGAAAAGTCAAGCTACATGTCCTTTCCTTGTTTTTGAGTCAACATTGTCTTCGATTTCCTCTAAATTATGTGTCTAGTTTCAAGCAGATCTAAAGATTTCAGTTTGTGTTCAATCTTTCTCTCTTTTCTCTCTCACTGAAAGATACCCAAAAACCTTCTCCTCTGTCGCTCATTCATAAGGTAATATTAATTTATTTCTTGTTTTATTTTTCAATTTACTCTGTTATTGCAAGCTTAGATCTTTCATTCCCACTATTGATTGATATGTATATTGATGTGAATATCACTGGATGGTGCTTTCATAGTCATATATATATATATATATATAATAAATAAAAAGTGGCTTGTTATGATTTCTTGGCACTATCTCTACACATGTGCACCGAAAGGCTAAAGTTGAATTTATTTAATATTCTTTGAAAAGTTAAAGTTGATTCATATAATTTGGTCATTGAAGATGGAATTTAATATAGATTTCATACCATATTTTATGTATTTAGGAGCCTAATTTATGGGTTTTAATTGATTTTGATTTCTAATTTAGCTTCTTGATTTTTAATGAATAATTCTATGCACACTAACAATCTTACAAAAATTATAAATGATCACATGTGATTGGATGTCAAAAAAATAATAATATTTAAACCACTAATAATATTTGGACATTGATATTTTTAGTAGGATTGTTAGTAAGATTTAAAGTAGATGTACCATTGCTCGTTTTTAATTACTTGTTTGGTAAAAGTGTAGGAATTGGTATACAGTTTGAAAATGGTCATATGAGAATGATACTTTTTTTTTTATTGTCATTTTTTGTTTTTGTTTTTGTTTTTTTAAGGGAAGGGAAGGGTTTGTGGACCATTGTGTGTCCCATTGTCATGCCAACAATTCCATTGCCATATGTTGTGATGGTCCTACAGAGAACAAAAGAAAATTAGAAGGAAAAGAAACATTCACTTATTTAGATGTTGTCTAGATTGGGAACACTTTTCAATTGTTTTCTAGATTTGAAATGCAATCATTTATTTAAATGTGTAAATCACATTTTGGTTTGATATATAATAATATAATCGAATTGTTTATTTTGCACATATCCTTGGTGAGTAAGTATGACAATAAGGCATAAAATTTTAAAAGAAATGAAGACAGAACAGTAAATATTGCTGCTGTGTTTGGCTTCAAAATTTTCAATTTCATATCTAACTCAACTAATAAATGAGTCAAATTGCTGAAATAGAGGAATATGCTTTTAGAAGAATAACTAAACTAATTTATATATCAATTTGAAGACTATAATTTATATAGCAATTCTAATTTACTTATCAATTTCATCACTTAGTATGACCACAAGGAGTTCAAAGTGGAAAATTATGAAGCATGTTAAAATAACAATATCTTAAACCTTTAATTAGATATATGATTGGGCATATGACCCTTCCTAAAGATTCTTCTTGGACAATTAGGAAATTATTCAAATTGAGAGTCTTGGCTCAACCTTTAATCAAATATGTGATTCGGGATAGAGGTGAGACCTTTTTATGGTTGGATAAATGGCATCCAATCGGTCCTTTATATAAAATCTATGGTGAAAGAGTGGTTAGGGATTTAGGAAGCTCCCTTCTTGCTAAGGTTTCTTCCATCATCAGGAATGGTCACTGGAGATGGCCTAGGCTTAAAAATAGGTCTATTCATCATATTATTGAGAACACCCATGCTGATTTCTTTCCTAGTCCTGAGCATGGTGATTCTGGGTTGTGGTGTCCTACTGCTAATAGGAAATTCCTTGTTAGGTTTGCTTGGAATGCTATCAGAGTGCCTCATGCTTGTGTTTCTTGGTGGTAGGGGGTCTGGTTTAGCTACAATTCATTTTGTGGCTTTGCTATTGGAAAAGATTAGCTACTAAGGATAGACTTCAAAGATGGGGAATGGAGGTTCCTTTGCTTTGTGTTCTTTGTAATCTGGCACATGAATCTCATGTTCATCTCTTTTTTTAATGCCCTTATTTTGGTTGGATTTGGAGGCAAGTGTTGAGGAAATTTCAGGTTTCTAGAGTGCCCATGAGTTGGTTTGCTGAATTGGAATAGTGCACTTTAAATTTGAGAGAAAAGAGCTTCCAGGTTTATATGTTTAAGCTTGCCCTTTCTGTTGCAATTTATCATATTTGGCTTGAAAGGAATGCTAGGATTTTTAGCAATAAAGCTTCTAATGCTTGTGTTGTTTTTCATTCTATGGTAACAAATGTGAGGGATAGAAGTTGTTCATGGACTCGGATGGGTAGTTCTCCCTCTAATAGGGATGTTTGTCAAATCTTAAACCTTCTCTCATCTCTATATCAAGGAACAAATATTATCAATTCATCTTCCATATAAACAGCATGTAGTTTTAATGTTATATTGAGTGAAGTGCCTTCTGAAGCGATTGGACTTTCGATTAAGATATTAGTGAAGGCAATGCAATCCCCTGTTGGTGACATTACGTCAATGATAGCTGCAATTATTGATGCTATTGTGCTGCCACTATTACGGCTGCTGCTACTGTGGTCTTTACTCTATTTTTCCAAACTAACCACCTAAAGAATTGGACTTTGGATGGGATGTGCTTGACCCAACCAACCTACTTGTGTTCAGGATAAGATCTACACTACCAACACACAATTTGTAAATGGAAGAAACTGAAAACATCCCAGAAGAAGTAATCATTCATCTTCCTAATTTTATTCAATCGCAAAATAAATGGAACATATAGTATCTTGTAGTTTGAATAAACAAATACGAGGACCTCACTGTAACTTAAATACACTTGTAGCAACAAACGACGCTTGGTTAGTACTCAAGGTTAGAACATTAGAAGCAACTATATGAAATTTATATTGAGTTGAAGAGTGAAAACATGTCGTTTGGCACTAAATTCATGAAATAGCTAATTTATATTGAGTCGAAGACTGAAAATAGGGCATAAGTCTCTTTTGACCATGCCTGGAATTTGTGGTTTAGATATGCTATGTTCTGTTTACTCATATTGCTTTCTTAGTGGATTTATGTGTCTCATGTGCTTGAAACCAGTGCTAGATTCATGAAATAGCTTAATTTATGAACTTTTCATATGAATGACCAGTGCTAAATTTCAGAGACTATTCCAGTGACCTAAGGAGACATGTTACCTTGCTTTTTGACATAGGTTGTTTTTTGATTTGAAAAACTTGATACCCCAACCTTTACTCATCATTAGAGTTTAGCTGAAGCTGCAATCTGAAGTCATCAAATTAGCACTCCTAGATAGTCCTTTGAACTTTTTATTTATTTACAGTTACCACCATTGAGGCCTAAAATGAAAATTTCAATTAGAGGCTATTCTTATTTTTAAATGGCATCTATTAATTTTATATATATTATAAATTGTTGTGTAAAATTCATTTTACTTCTTGATTCTTGTAGTTATAATGGCCCTGTTTGGTACAGCTTAATTTCAGCTTATTTCAGCTTTCAGCTTAATTTAAGCTATTTTGATGTGTTTGGTTTAGCTTATAGCTTATAGCTTATAGCTTTGTGGAAGTCAGAAAACAGCTTATTCTTTGAGTGGGGCAGGATATGCTTTAAGAATAAGCTGGAAATCAGCTTAAGCTGAAAGTTATAAGCTATAAGCTGTTTAGGCATAAGCTATAAGCACTTTCCCACAGCTCTACCAAACGGGGCTATTTAAAGAGGTCTATTAACAGGTTTTTGGGCCTTTAGATAATGATTTGTTTGAAGATGAGCAAAGAAAATACTTGTTTAGTATCATCCATCATCATTCATATATATTAATGAGGAAATATCATTTTATCCCCCAAACTTTCACGAGTTTTTTCAATTTGAGCCCCAAACTTCAATTAATATCAGTTTTCTACCTAAACTTTCAAAATTTTGATCAATTTGATCCCTATCGTCACATTCCGTCTACAATTAGACGGAATGTGCTTACGTGACACTAAAATTCATTTGAAATTTTATTTTTTCCCCCAAACTATACCTTAAAAATTAATTTGCCCCCCAAACAATACCTTAAAAATCAATTTGCCCTCCCCTCCCCCCACGTAAGACAGAATGTGACGACATAGGGTAAATTGATCAAAATTTTGAAATTTTGGGTGTAAAATTGATATTTATCGAAGTCTGGGGTCAAATTAAAAAATGTGTGAAAGTTTGGAGGGCAAAATGATATTTTCTCGTATATTAATAATAATATAAAGGGTGGGGTGTATAGTTGGTGGTCGGATCAAAAAACACTTGTTTCTCTCCAAGAAAGATAGAGATGTGGACACAACAAAAACAACGACTATTTTCTTGACCCAAGGGCCAACCCACCCACTTTAATCCTTCAAAATTTCCAACTTTGTTTTCTTTTCTTTTATTTTTTTCTTAAAAAATGTAATCTTTGTTATTTTGTTATATTTGTTTGCAGCTTATATGTTTCACATATACTTATTGGTTATCCTTTAGGATATATCTTAGAAGGTAGAAATGCTATGAGTTTGTATTTTGCCCTAATTTTGATGACAACACTCAGTATTAAAGTAGTCAAATTCATTACATCTCAAGCCGTTCAAACCACTTATTCATTATTCTTCAATTTGAGATCAAATTATAGTTTGTTTAGTACATTAGGACATTTTGAATATTGTAATTTTCAAAATTAGAGGTGGCCTTTGTCTTCGGTATATCGTAGTTTTGAGATCAAGCATTTTATTACTAACATTTCAATATTGAAAATTTTTTTTTCATATGTTTGGCGGATTGGAAATGGATGGAACGTAATTCGGGGAGCGTCAAAGGATTACATTTTGAATTTTTGGATATATTTTGTCATAGGATTTTGTAGCATGAAAGTTTTTTTGGAATCATTATGTACATGTTTGAAGTTTCGGATTGTAAGGGGCTTACTTATGTTGAATGTTTTGGATATGTTTAATATGCTACCACTTTTGAATTAAGTTTATTGTTTGGATGCTTTGAACAATGTATTAATTTTTTTTTTATTGCATGTGTAGAAATGATGAACAGAAAAAGTAAGTTTGGGTTTGGATTTGGATTTGGATTTGGATTTGGATTTGGATTATTTCTTATAGGTTTATGAACTGAACAGGGACATTGTCAAAAAAAAATAAATAAATAATGAATTTTTAATGATAGGTTTTTTAATTGTTAATTTATTTTTGGTGACAATTTGTTTTGGTTGCTAAAAGTCTATGTGAAATAGGATATGAATTTTTAAAAACCAAAAACTTGATTGGCTGCCAAAAGATTTAGCATTCAACAACTAATTTGTTTCGTCGCTAAAGGATGTTTTGGCGACGCATTCATACGTCTCTAAAATCTAACATGGCATCTTGATTAAGGTTTCTTTTAGTGACTAAATGTTAATTTACAGCGACAAATTTTTTGGTATTTGGCGACTAAACTATTTGGTCACTAATTCTTTTATATAGCGACCATAGTATATTTAGTCGCTAAATCATTTAGAGACATGGCTTTGGCGACCTTTTTTTTTGAGTCGCTGATACTTTTAGCGATGAAAAATACACTTGTAGTGACAAATAAAAACATCACCAAAAGTGTAAATTGTTGTAGGTTTGAACTGTTACGTTGTTATATTTAAAAAAACTATATTAAGGAGTTTTTTAGTGTGTTACATTGCAGTGTTACGCTCTTGTTCGTAATGTGAGATTTGTTCCAGAATGAGGGAAAATCCAAAACCTTTATAGTGCGGATTGTCTAAATATGTAATTTCACATTTGGAGAAACCCATTTTTTATTTCTCAAAGATTAAACCCAAACGTATAAATGGCTACATTTTTTATATAATTTTCACTTTAATGGGACTTTTAAATTCATAAGAAAAAAAAAACAAGAACTAAATAATTTATAAAATCACATTTTGAGATTTGTTAGTGTTTTACCGTTGTTTCAAAAGCAAAAATTTGAGGGAGATGACCGTATTGCTTCCAATAAAAATGAAAAAAAAATGTTATTATGTATTAATTTTTTATTTGTCATAATTTAAAGATAAATTATAAGTACATCTTCTAATATTTATTTAAAATACGAATAACCCGTTTGGTTCTAAAAATTACATCATGCCGCTTAAAATTTTTAATTTTATAACAAATAGTATCATTTATTAATAAATTATCAAGTCAATTAACAATTAATAATATTAATTAGAAATCTATTTCAATAAATAATTCAAATAATTTTATTATTGTAGAAAAGTAGTTAGAAATTTTATTTTTTTTAATTAATTTTATTAAATTCAAAATTTTAACAAAGTAATATTTATAATTTTTCAAATTATATAAAACAATTTCTATTTTAAACAAACCCTCCATTTCAATTGATATTTTTTCAAAAAAAACAGATATGAGATAACAAATTCAATATGTATGTCATGTCATTTAGGTAAGTGTGAATTTATAACATTTCACATTAAAAATAAAAATAAAAGTTATCTTTTTGGTACGTGTGTAGGCCATGCTAAAGAAATAAATAAATAAATAACAAGAAGTTTAGGAAATCGGACTTGCAATTTCAGACTTAAGTTAAGAATAGAGTGTGAGGTAATAGTGATTGAAAGTGGCTATTGTAAAATCGGATGCATAATGAATTTGAACCACATATTATTATTTTAGATAATTTTTGAATGAAAATTTTAATTTATAGTATTAATAAATAAATAAAAATTTGATGGATAAGAACATCTCCAACGTTGAATAATTTTTTTTATCAAATTTAAATAAAAATTTGATGAAAAGTTTGATTTGATACCGTTTATTCTAACGTTGAATTAAAATTTTCATTAAATTTTTTCACATCTCTGGTTATTTGAGAAGACGCATGAGCAGATGCCTTGGAAATTGTTTGGACATGAATAAAAAATTTGATCAAATTTGCTTTTGAATGGATATCTGAAGAATGTTCGGTCCAACGATAATAATTTAAATTTGATTTCTCTTTCTTTTGATGAAATTTTTATTTTTACTTTTTTTTATTATTTGATATAGAGTAAATACCAACGTCAGAGGGAAAAAAAAAAAAAAAAAACCTTTTATCAAGAATTAGAACGCTCTGATGCGCACGAAAATGCTACCGACTCGACCGGTTTTTTTTGGGGGTATCAAATACCGACTCGACCGTTGAGTCATGTAATTTGAACCAACGGTCACATTCGCCCTCTTCTTTCCAGTTACACTCCCAAGATCTGAAACCCTAGTTTCTTCTTCTTCTTCTTCTTCTTCTTCTGTAGTTATACGATGAGAACACTAAAAGGCTCTAAAGTTTCTTCCGATCCTCAACAATGGAACAAAGTTTTCAACTCTCTCGTACACATTTTAGAAACACAACAAATACAGCTCGAGTCTCTCTCAAGAGACAGAAAATTTCTTGAAGATCGGATTAAATTGCAGTACGATCGGTGGGTCTCTGATGTTAATCTGTTTCAAGATCAAATCTCTCAGGTAAACCCCCAAATTATTCGGATTTTAATATTTTGCTGTTAATCAATTTAGGGTTTTGAGTTTTCTTTGTTTTAGGGTTTCTGACAATTAAAGAGTCTTTCTTTGAATTTATTGTTCAGATGAAGACATATTTTGCAGTGCAAAAGATGGTGAGCAATGTTGAGGCAGCGAAGTCGGATCTGGAGGTGGGTCAGAAGCAGAGGGAAGGGTTTATGTACAAAATTAAGTTAGGTTAGTTTTTCTTCTTGTAAATGGGGGTTTTGCTCTAATTAATATATATACCATTAATGCTTGTTTGGTATGTGTGAAAATTGAGATGAATGAACTGGAAAATTTGGGATTTAAGATTCTGGTTCCTCTCTCCAAAATCGTGAAAGAAATTATATTAGTCTCTTATCTAGGTGTTAAAAAGAATAAAAATGATTGTGTTTTTTCACTATCATGCTTGGATGATTAAAGCATGTGAGAGAAGGATATGAGTGAGATTTTTTTTTCTTTCTTTGTATTTTAATGTGCAATCTCCGTATTATAAATATTTTATAAGTAATTTTCTTGTTTCTCGCCAAATTTTATCACTTTTGGTAATAAATGAAATGGGTAAAATAACATAGTTCTTGGAAGTTAACATTAACAATAGATTTTAAAAAAAATTGAAAGTTTTACTAGGTAAGAGAAAAAAACCTTGAACTTGTGTGCGCCCATGTATATGCCCTGGTTATTTACACACTGTGAAATTTATCATGAATTTATTAATGACCAAGAGAGGTGATAGAGCTGCCAAATACACAATGCACTTAAGCTTCACATAAACACATAAAAAATTGATGTTTGTATGCATATGAATGCAAGGGCATCGAGGGACTAAGGAAACGGCAGTGCTTCTGAATTTTGAGAATATTAGTCAAACCTGATACATGTGGATGGAGTTCTTCCTGCATTTTCTTTTTCATCACTTCAAAGTGTTTGTGATATCACCATAAGGTCTTAGTATTTGTTTGTTTTATGTGGAAGCGTGAGATTGTGTGTTTTGATGAGGTTTGGATTGTAGGCAATGGTTGTCATGTGGGATTGATATTTTTGTTTTGCAAATAATATCATACATTGAACTTTTCTCTTCCTAAAAATGCAGATAATGCAGCAAGTGAATTGGCGGATTTTAGAGAATGGTTTGACTACCTCTCTCATAAATGCTGTGAGACAAATGTATGTATTGTTGCCATCTTGCCAAGATTTTTTGTGGATTTCCTTTTCTGAAAAGAGGTCTCAGTTTTCAATGCATTTGCAGGGCACCTGTTCTGAGACGTTGGCTCTCTTATCAGAGAGGGACTGTAATAGGAACCAATATAAAAAGAGGGAAAGTGACCTCACTGATCGGTTGGAGTATAAAAGTAATGAAGTTGAACGGGCAAATGAGAAGATACAGAAACTTCTCACTAGTTTGGAACAATTACAATTGTCAAACAGCGAGAAGGATAGTATGATATTAACATTGAAAACTAACATTGCTGAGCTTGAAGCAACCTCAATAACTAAGAGTGAAGAAATTTCTAGACTTTCCAGGGAAATGAAGTTGTTAAGAAAGGCTAGAAGCAATTCTGTTACACCTGTATTGCGCGGTTGCTTAGCAAAATCTCGATTGGGAGACAAAGACAGAGGCACAGATGCAATTAATACGATTGTAAAGAAAGAATCACATCCTTCACAAGTTTTTAAGAAGGTAATTGAGGATTATTATAAATAGCCTTGATTAATTGGTCATATGGAATGTTTTAGGTGATTTGAGCCCATCAGTGATAGATTGAGTACTACTTTTTTTTTTCTTTTTTCTTTTTTCTTTTTTTGATAAGTAAATATAAATATAATACTAACGCAAGGCATCAAAAAGGGAGGTGAAATAAAAAAAGACTATATATGTATATACAAGGATATACAACTCCAAAAATCTACAAAGCAGAATGTAGATAAAATGGATAAGCCTGCTGAACCCAATTATACACATTTATTAAGATATATTTACAAGGACATACAACTCCACCAACTCGCTGAATTTTGCAATTCAATAATTTCACACATTTATCAACTGTTACTGGTACAACATGTAGTCCCGGACTGTGCATTACACACCTCTTTCAACACATCCTAGTTTCACCATAAAATGTTTTCCTTAAGTGATAGCTTGGAGCATATCAGCCAGTTATTTTTCTATCATATTTTAATATCTTAAAAAAATCTAGTTTATGATCTTCTCCTGTTTTGGTACACTGTCGTTAATGTATCAAGCTTCCATGTTAAAGATACTTGTGTTGGATGGCCATTATTGGATATATATGATACTTGCCTTGAAGAACAACTTGAGTTAGTAGTGATGTATAAGTAGTATATGCGGCCTCTCTAAGTGGTTGAGTTTATTTGAGTGCTATTGTGTAAAGAGAATTTTCTGGTTGGCCTTGTTGCTTGTAGGCTGTTACTTCAACTAAACCCTGAATTCCAGTTTTGAAATAATTGGTTCTATAAGATTGTCTTGATATAGAGTAGAAAACTCATTTTTACCATTATTATAGATTAAAACTTTGGGAAAGACCGCGGCTCATTCACCTTAGTGGATGGTTCCCACTCCTTGATTGCCTTTACCTTGCCTTCTTCCATGCTAAGTTTGCCTCCCTTGATTACATGACCTAGGAAGGAAACTTTGTCCTTTGCAAATGTGCATTTTTCTCTTGACATACAACTCATTTTCCCTTAGTGTCTGGAAGACGGTCCGTAGGTGTTCAACATGTTCCTCAAGAGTGGTGCTGTAGATGACTATGTCATCTAAATAGACCGCTACGAACTGGTCTAGGTAGGGGTGGAAGATCTTGTTCATCAATGTGCAAAAGGTGGCGGGTGCGTTGGTGAGGACAAAGGGCATTACTAAGAATTCATAAGAGCCATAGCGAGTTACACAAGCAGTCTTTGGCTCATCACACCTTCCGCAATCCGCACTTGATAGTACTCCGACCTTAGATCAAGCTTAGAAAAGAACTTTGCATGCCAATTTTCTGATTGGCCTTGTTGCTTGTAGGCTGTTACTTCAACTATCCCTGAGTTCCAGTTTTGAAATAATTAGTTCTATAAGATTGTCTTGATATAGAGTCGAAAACTCATTTTTACCATTATTATAGATTAATACTTTGGGAACCAGCTTCTCTGTCGTTGTCTTTTAAACTGGATGACCCAGTTCATGTGATTAGATTGTGCGACCTCAATGTTTTGTCCAATCTATGGTTCAGATTGCATCACAAGTGCTATCACTTAAACATTCTTGCTTTGTCTTTTCTGTCTCAATTGACCAGACATCACACCGTCCCTCCCTTCATTCTCTCTCTCTCTCACCCTTCCAAACTGTCCTGCAGCCATTGTCAATCCTGTTAGGTGCTTGCAGCAAATGCAATGCCTAAATGTCATTGTCACCTCTAAAAAACTCTATGGGGGTGGGTATCAAGAGGAGGGGGAAGAAGAGAGGAGATGAGAACAATAGAGATGGGGGAAAAAATCAACATAGAAAATTAGTGGCTGACGATGGGTGAGGAGGGAGGGGGAGAGACAGACATTAGTAGAGAATGGAGGAAAAAAAAATGACAAGGTTATTTAGATGGAATTCCTGTTCACTTTAGTGAGATAGAAGACCACCCAATTGACCCAGTTGAGAGAAAGAAACCCAACTGAGATAGAAAGGAAGGCTGCAGTTTTTGGTTACCAGGTTGGAACTTGGGATTTGGAAGAGAGAGTAGAGATTGATGATCAGACTCTGGTATAGGAGGGAGGGTGAGAAATGGCATCAAATGTACGTCCATTTACATAAACTTAAATAAAATGGCTGAGACTTCACATATGTGGCGGGATCTAAGCTATTCATGAAGCAAAATGATGAGTTGTCTCAATCTCATTTCATGGACTGGACTGTGTATTTGTTTATACACAAATACATCGTGTTGGAGGATTTATTTTCCTATATGACCTGCTGATTTTTTTTTTCCACACGGTATGATGAATAGTTGCTTATTTTTTCCTTTTCTCTAGCAAATGGTTTGATCGCGTTGTTGAAAGTGGATAATGCATTAAGACTGTATGTATAGTATAGTGAATGGTTAACTATTTATTTATTTATTTTATTTTTATTTTTTTTCCCTTTCTTGGAGCTTGATTGGGATGCTAATTTTTATTTTTCTGTTCAATAACATAAATTTTGTTATTTTTGATATAATAAAGTAGGAAAGATGAAGAGGCATTTTGCATATGTGAAATTATATTGACTTGTTAACCTTCAGATTTTGATCTTTTTTTTTTTTATAGGGGTGTGGAAGTTCAAAGAGAAAACTAGTTGATGCCAATCCTGTTTCAGAGACTCCAAAATTGTTCACGTCTGCATTCAAAGTTCCTAAATTAAAGAATTCATCTTGTCATGCCAATCCTGTTTCAGAGACTCCAAAATTGTTCACGTCTGCATTCAAAGTTCCTAAATTAAAGAATTCATCTTGTCATGTAATTTGACCTCTGTGACAATTTTTTCCTGCCTTCTATTTAAATAGGAAGCTATAGATATATGTATATGTTTGTTAGGTTTAACTTGGTTCTGATACAGATGAGTTTGAAATGGATCACTTGGCTTTGTTTTGGTGGGCATAATTGTTCAGTGTATCCTTCTTCATTTTAGTGTAATTTGTGTAATTGATTAGGCTTTGTAATAAAATGTAATTTGTGTAATTGATTCAGCTTTGAATCTGTGAACTTCTTCACTGCTGATCCACTTGGCTATTGAAAAACTTGTCTCTTGGATCTCTGAACTTCTTTACTGCTCTCAACCCATTTGGGTATTGAAATGCTTGTCTGGCTGAATAGTAGAAATGGGTGTATGCCCGTACTAAAGGTCTTTTAAGATCGATAAAAACTTGGGCGGTCAAGCATGAAAATGTAATTTCAAGATAAAAAAAAATGTTAGAGATTTCAAAAAATTTATTAAAATTTTTACTAAATGTCTCACATGTGTAGGATTCAAGTGAGATTCTTATGGTGTGGATCTCACATCCATGTAAGACATTTAGTAAGAATTTTGGTAGAACTTTTGAGATCTCTAGCATTACTCTTTCAAGATTGAGTATATATAGCTACTTTATACAAATAATTCCGATGTTGTTGTGTCAAAACTAGATGAACAATGATCTTCTAACTTCCGTATCACTTGACAAGAAGAACTTCAATGGCTTTCCATCTTCCTTTTGTTTGAATGGTCAGCCTGTTGAAATTATTAAGGCATTCTAAACAAACTTCTCAATAGTTGTTAAATGTTACGTAAGCCTTACAAGAAAAATCACCATATATTCCTTCTTATGACATCAGTGGGATCCAAAATTTGAAAAAAAAAAAAAATGGCATGTGAATTTGATAACGTTAAAATAAAATAATAAAATATGAGGATAAATTATAAATACATCTTGAAATTTGCTTTAAAATATAAATTATCTCTTGTAATTTTGAAAATTACAAACATTCATTTATCAAAATTTTTTATTTAACAAAATTAATCGAAAAAATAAAATTTCTAACTAATCTCTTATATGATAACAAAATTACTTGAATCTTTAATTAAAATATATTTCTAATATCATTAAAAATTGTTAATTGATTTTATAATTTATTAATAAAGCGACTTATTTGTTATATGATTAGAAACGAAAAGAGATAAGATGTAATTTCAGAATTATATAAGTAATTCGTATTTTAAATAAATTTTAAAAAATATATTTATAATTTATCCATATTTATTTCATTATTTTTTTCTAGGACAAATTATATGGACTTCCTTTGAATGTTACCAAAAATACAACTGACACTAGCGTGGAGAAATAACAAGAACCATTTATGTGCAATGGCAGTACTGATGGTCGTGACAGAGGCACTAATTCATTATTTAAGGTTTCATGAAAATTAAAATTATAGAATCACTTCGAAGCAAACCATTTAAATACGGTTTGGTTGGATTTGAAGCAACAATTTCACATAATCTGTTCATAAGAAAATCATATAATATTTTCAAAATATTCAACCTATCATACATTTTAAAAATAATAATGTCTATATTGGCTACATATTTTGTATAAGCCAATTACAATTTGACGCGTGGTAGAATAAGGATAATACAGGAAGACTATTCAAGTCTTCGATCATGATCGTACACGTGGCAGTTAGTATTAGTTATTACGAGATCTGAGTAGCATTGGATTAGCAAAGAGATGCAAAGTGATGTGGCTTCAACGGTTACTCACATTCAAATTCAAAATTAGGAGGGAAGCCTAACTGCAAGTGATGACATAGTGGAACTAATTATAAGGCAACATGATCAGCGATCATGGAGGAGCAGCTCGACGGTTGGAAATGTAGTTCGATGGTCATCCTTGAGAAATATAAATAGCAGAGAAAACCCCAGAAAAAAGCCCCAGACTCAGATCCAAAAAACCAGTCTTATTCTACTTTATTTCATTTCTAGTTTTACATTTCATGTTCTTTACATTTTTGTGCTTTAAAATTCATGCACTGCACTTCGTTCATAGGAGTAGTTTTAAGTAGATTGTTGCTGTAAACCTCTACAAGGCTGAGTTTGGATCATTGTAAGTTTTTCATTTTAATGAAATGTTTCAATTGTTCTTCATTTAATTGTTATTTGCTTAATTCTCCTAAATCAAGCCACTAGTAAAAGTTCTCTTTATTGAGGCTGAAAGAACTAAAACACAATTGTCTGATAATTGGTTGGCAATTAATTTTCTATAAGGACTGATTGATCCTTACTAGCACGCTCATAATTACAAAAGTAACTTTCGAAAGTCAAAAAAGCCAACATATATTTTTGGCACGCCCAGTGGGACTAATTGAAATGGCTAGACGTAGGAGACAATGAGAAAATGAACGCTTGGAAGAAGGCGTAGAATGAGAGGTAGAAATATCTAATCCAGAGGATAATGTAATAACACATCATGTGGAGACACCAATTCCATCAGAACCTATGGTCGAACAGACCAGCACTTCGGAACAAGTACCACATGTTCATAATATTGAACAAGACCAAGGAATTGGACCATCCACTGTTCCATCTACTCAACCAATAAATCCATAGGGTGGCCTAGTAGATGCCATGGGACAACAGTTAATGAACACGATGGAAAGATGGGCAACATCCTTTTTGCATCGAATGAATAACCACCAACTAACAAACGCAAGACACATGGAGAAAGTTTCAAATGTCCCTCAGCAAAGATTGGCTAGAGATAAACAGCCTATGCAAATTAATAGACATTCTAATGGTCAAACTAGTAATCAAAACTATGAAAGACCATCACCTCAGTCTTGGTACGAACCTATTTCAAGGCCTATAGCAGGTCAAAATGCCTCAGTACTTAACAGTGAAGCCATGCAAATTGATGGATCTGACCCAGTACAAGAAAATGGCATAAGAATGGCTCCAAATCCCATGTTTGAAGCCATTTCCGGCACGAGGGGGTTCACTAATCCCTTATTCGAATTTATACCCGGGGGGTTGGAAGGTTTTCCTACAAATGGAAGAGACACAATACCTGTTCCAGCACCTTTCGCAGGATAGGCTCAAAGGGATTACCCACACCCCCAACAGCAACCTACACCACAGGGACAACCAGTCCCAAATATACCACCTTATGGACCAAGAGGACCACAGGCACAAGGTTGTCCATCAAATCCTGTGTTTGTCCCTCCAGTAGTGGTTCAGCAGGCACAAAATATGGTCCCTAGGGACCAAATTGCTGATATTGTTAGAAAGATGTGTAGACCGATGGCTTGGGGGGTCTAGACCCCTGTGTATAGGAAACCGTACCCTGAATGGGTTGATAGGGTACATGAATACCCAAGAGGTTTCAGGATACCAGATTTTGCCCTTTTTTATGGGAATAGAAACCAGTCAACAGTGGAGCATATTGCTAGGTTTGCTGCTCAATACGGTGAATTCACTAATAATGACTATATGAAGTTAAGATTATTCTCAAATTCTCTAACTGGAGGAGCATTTGTATGGTATATAAACCTTACACCTAGCTCTATCCAAATTTGGCAACAAATGGAAGAGGCATTTCATGCCTAATTCTTCCAATCAGAGCCAGAGGTTTTCATGGCAGACTTGGCAAGATTGAGTCAAAGGCCTGATGAGAAGGCTACTCAGTTTATTGCTAGATTTAAAAGAGCACGAAACAAATGTAGGGTCATCATACCAGAGCCAGAATTCGTGAGATTGGCTCAAAATGGCTTAGAGTTTAGGCTTCGAAAGAAGTTTGACTTGACTGAGTTAAGAGACATAGTGGAACTAACTTATAAGGTGTCTAGGTATGAAGTATTACTAGAGGAAGAACAAGATCGAAATAATGCATCGTACAAGACATATTATAGAGATCCTAATTATGAGATTGATGCAGCAGAGATTGTAGGGAAAGAACCTATGATCTATGAGGCATTAATTCATAAGGATACAATAATTGACCAGCAGTTTAAAAAGAAAGACCTTCATAGGAAATACTTTTTCGACTTAACTAAGGCAGATGACATTTTTGATCATTTGCTTGCGGCCAACTTCCTTAAATTACCAAAAGGAGTCAAGATTCCACCTCCAGATGAACTTAAAGGAAAAGTGTGTTGTAAATGGCATAATTCTTGGTCTCACTCGACTAAAAAATGTATCACTTTGCTTGGTTCCCATTTTTTAAAAACAGTTTTCAGAAAATTCTACACTCTTATTTTTCGTGTTTTTTTGTTTTTACTGAATTTTTTAAATATTTTATGTAATTTTTTTACTTTTTAGACACACCTAACATAAATACACCTAAAAAGTAAAAAAATTGTAAAAAAAATCTTTTAAAAATTCACTAAATACCAAAAATACAAAAAAATACAAGAATTTAGTACACTTTTTGTATTTTTATGTATTTCTTAATTTTTTAAAATATTTTTTCATAATATTTTTACTTTTTAGACACATCTAAGTAAGGTGCATCTAAAAAAGTAAAAAAAAAATGTTTAAAATTTTAAAAATATTCACAAAAAATAAAAAAACACGAAAATCAAAAAACTCAGTTTTTAAAAAACTTAATCTAGAAAACTCAAACCAAACACAGTGATTGTTTTTCGAGACAGGATCCAAGAACAAATTCGGAAAGGAAGTTTAAAATTCCCAGCTAAAGCAAATAAAGCCATGGGGATCGACAGTAATCCATTTCCAGAAATTGGAGAGGTGGCAGCCAATGTCATTATGCCAGACTTCCTGAACTTGTCCTTGAAAGAATTGGAAGAAGTCAATGTGCAGATGCATGTTGCCAACCAGACAACTATCAAGAAAGACACTGGAAATCTACCAGCTATTGAACAAGGTTTCTCACACTAGAGGGAAGACTCTGATGAAGAAGCATTGGATGACGATTCTTTAGAGGCAGCTGTAATGCAAAGGATGTGTCCCAGGTGCAGACTAAGCTACAAGTGGTTGAAAAGGCTTCCAATTGGTGGGAAATAGTATTACAAGGATGTGCAGAGGTGTCCTAAACCAACAAATGCTTATAACAAAAGGCCATACCCAACTAGTGTTAGGCAGCAGCCATTAATGGTTGAGCCAACAGCCGATAGAATGCATTCTAAAGGCAAGAGGCCTTTATATGAGTCCAGGCCACCTAATTATTACAGAATGGAGAGTAGTCATCCTAAAAAGAGACTGGAGAAGGGTTCAGTTTATGGGATCAAAGCCAGAGATTGGCCCCCTAGACCAGCCTCACGCAGTACAGAAAGTGGCTACCTTCATCAAAGGCCTGAGTTAGGCCCAAAACATGAAGTCAGGGCCAAGCAGTGGCCTTCACAGCCAACTTCCAAGATGGTTTCGAAGGAGGAAAGAAGCAGTTCAACAGCTGAGTCAGTAAGTTCGTGGGTACCTGGAGTTCCAGATTGGTTTGTGATGCAGAACAAACCTAGGGAAGTGTCTACCGAAAGAGATGTTGTTTGAAACCAAGGTAGGATGGTCAAACCTCATTTGGTGGCTCCAAACAATTGGGTATTTCTTAAACACCCAAAAACAAAGGAACCAGAATGGTCCCCATAATTTCTAGATCACAAAAGAGGAAAATTCAGCGTAGGTACACTCAGTACCAGAAAGACCTGAAAGAAAGTGGAGAAAGCTCTTCATTGGTCCAGACAGAAAGAAAGAAGAATCCAAAGGCAGACCATACTCCAAAACCAACTCTACAAGACAAAATGGGTTGTAACAGAGAACAATTGGCCAAAGTTCACTCTGAACTAAAAGCTAGAGAGAAGTCCAGTCTAGCAGGATTGGAGAAGGCTTTGATGGAGAGTGATAGCAAGACAGAAGAAGAAGTTGGAATTGGTTGAGGAAGAAATGTTCGAAGCCTTCATGGCTGAACAGACGTTTTTTGTTGAAAAGCCAGTCAAAAAAGACCATTCAAAGGAGTTTGTTAATAATGAAGTGCTAGAATGCAGCATGGAAGATGCTTCTGAAGTAACTGAACAACGTGGCCAAGAGGAGAAACAGGCACAGCCAGCCATCCAATTTGGCTCGTTTCCTCTAGTATCAGTGAATATGGTACACATACTACCGCATGAATTCCAAGCTAGAAATGAGAACCAAGAGGGTCAAGAAATTGACCCAATTCTAGTCTCTAGTGAAGACTCACAAGTGAGTATGGTGCAAGATGAATCTGGAATGGCTACCCTAATGGAAACTGAATACGAGAGTGAAGAAGAAGTGAGTATTAACCTCTCATATCCTTTTGAGTATCCATCGAACTCTATGACACAGCATGTCAAGCCTTTATATATCAATGCCTTTTTCGATGGGATACAATTGAACCGAGTCTTGGTGGATAATGGGGCAGTAGTGAACTTACTACCGAAATCTTCCTTGAAGAAACTAGGGAAAAGGAACCCTAGGTTAATCCCAACCAGCACAACCATTGCTGGCTTCACTGGAGACAAACAGATGGCTCAGGGAATTCTGCCCATTAACCTGAGTGTGGGAACTAGGGACTGCATGATGGCATTCTTCGTTATCGATGCTTTACTTGGTAGAGATTAGATTTACACTAACAAGTGTGTGCCTTCCTCTTTGCATTAGAAAATAATGATGGCCTTGGGCAATGGAGAGGCAGAGGAAATTGATGCAGCTCCTCAACCCTTTCATAGCCTGTGTAGACTTCGTGGAGGCCAAATTGTATATTGAGCGAGTGACACCACTCAGTATACTGAGAAAATCTGATGGCTCAGCCGAAGTGACGGCTGATGAGGAAGTGACACACTTGAAGCACTTAGTCTAGGAGAGTGCTGATGAAGAGGTTGTCGTTAAAGATAACAATGATGCCTGGTTGTAGGCAAAGAAATGAAGCCCAAGAAGCCAAGTCTTTGGCTTTAATTAAGTTCTCAATATTGGATGTAAAATCAATAGTCCAGAAAGTGCAAGAGCAAAAGAAAGAAGCCATGATAATTGGCTGCAAGCAGGAGCAGCAACAGGCCAGAGTTTTGGCCCTTGATAAATACTGTACATTAGACATTAACACAAAAGTCCAGGAGATACAAGAAGAAGAAGCCTTGTAGACAGACTTTGTCTATGAGGAGGAGGGTAAAAATGTTGAATCAAAGAACCTGGAAGCAGAACAAAGCAAGGAGATTTCTTCGAAGGCAGAAGGAATCAAAGAAGGAGCTTCAGTAAGTTCTCAGATACAAGACCCCTTAGAAGAAGTAAATTTACGGGAAGGTTCTATATAACAGCCCATCTATATAAGTGCTTGGTTGAATGCTCTTGACAGGAACCAGTTGTTGATTGTTCTGAAGAAATATAAAGATTGTTTTGCATGGTCTTATAATGAACTATCAGGATTAGATAGGTCATTAGTAGAACATAAGCTCCTTATGAGGCCTAATTTCAAGTCATACAAGCAAAAACCAAGAAGAATGAGTCCAGAAGTAATTCAGAAAGTTAAAAAGGAAATTCTTAGACTACTCAATGAAGATTTTATTAGGACAGCCAGGTATATTGAATGGCTATCCAATATTGTGCCTGTAGTTAAGAAGAATGGTAAAATGAGGGTATGCATTGATTTCAGAAACTTAAATCTAGTAACTCTAAAAGCTGGGTATCCTATGCCTATAGTAGATTTGTTGGTAGACAGTTCAGCAGGGCATCAAATTTTATCAATGATGGATGGACACTCTGGTTATAACCAAATCTGCATTGCAGAGGAGGATGTTCACAAGACAGCATTCAGATGTCCGGGGAATATTGGCACCTTCAAATGGGTTAAAATGTCATTTGGCTTGAAGAATGCTAGGGCTACTGTAGACACCCCATTTTTGACCGCCCTTAAGACTTGGGCGCCACTGATGTTTTACTTGGTGGAGAAAGGTGTGCAGGGCAAATGTTCAGTTTCTTCGGAAAGGAGAGAGGCAAATCCTTCAAAACACTTTGTTTAGGGGTTTGGAGTTGAAGAAGAGAGGAAAGGAGAGGAGAAAATTAGTTTGGGAGAAGTTCGGCATGAATCCGGGTAGAAGCGAGTCGAGCAGCCCTCGCTAAATCGGGCTTATCTGTCTGTACACTTGGAGTTTAGCTATGGGGCCACCACCGTCGGAAAGCTTACTTCTGGGGCTTCATTTTGCACTCAAGAATCTCTTAAAGCCAAGTTCGGGTGGGGGAGATATGAGCAGCTCAAGTTGGGCATCATCCCGGTTGGATCGAATCTGCGCGGCTTCACCAAAATGGGCATAACTTTTTTCACAGGAGGAATTTTAATGCAAGGTTTGCTCCATTGGAAAGCTAACTTCTGGGGCTTCAATCTGGACACCCACCGGCCATTTTTTGACCTTGGAAGCACCTATCGGCAATCTATTTATCCGGCCGGCAATTTATTGTGCCGACCGGCAATTTATTGTGCTGACTGGCCATTTTTGCTGGCCGATGACCTTCCGGAGTATTCTACAGATTGAGTGGATGCCAGCTGTGCTAGCTGGAGGGCACAGACTGGATCCTCCATACACGTGTATGGAGGATCTTTGCTCTTAGTTTGAAGCTTCTAAGAGAAGTCTTACTCCCTTGGCTCTATAAAGGAAGCTCTCCTCTTCCTTATACTAGGTTAGAAGAAAACCAGCTGGAGCATTACATACAATCCTCCACATATCTCATCCAAGCCTCCAAACCCTAAAATCCTTGCTCCATTTGCACTACACCCTATAGCACCACACCACCACTTCCATTTCCAGCAGCTGGAGGCTGTTCTTCAAAGCCTAAGGAGCCACAAACTCAAGCCAAGAAGCCATCAAAGTTTGGTCTTCAAGGGTGAGTAGCATTCCCTCTCTTTTGAGCTTTTTCTTGTATCATTTCTTAGCCATATTTGCTTACTGTTTTGGGCTCCGACCCTAACTGAAGTTAAGCTCATTTTGAGCCATTTTTCATGTTTCATTAAGGGCTCAACACTGTTTGAGCCCCCCCCCCCTCTTGCACTTGCTTCATTGTCCTTCTTAAATGCCATAATCTTGCATGTATTTTTTGGCCTGTGTATGATCTGTTTTAGAGCCTGATGTAAACTGAAAATAGGCTTATTTTGAGCCCTTCTTCAACATTGAAGAAGGGCTCAACACTGTTTGGGACCTCCATGTTATACTTGCCTTTATATTCTCTTTTTGGTCCCATTTTTGCATGCCTTGGCAGCCCCTGATGTTGCTGTTTTTGGACTTTGGTCCGAACTAAAAACAGCCATATTTTGCCCCCCTTGTCATGTTTCATTAAGGGTCTTTGACTGTTTGTTGAATATTTTGTATACTTTGTGTTATAGCCTCTTTTGAGCCTCATCTTGCATGACATTTTGAGTGTATTTATATACTGTTTTTGGGGCTTCCATAAACTGTAAGTAGTCATATTTTTGGCCCCTCTTCAGTGTTGTAGAAGAGTCTTTTTCTGTTTGGGCTTTGTATCTACCACTTACTTCTTTGTCCATCTTTCGGTCCAATTCTTGCATAAGAGCTTATCCATACCTATGTTTGTTTTTAGGGTTTTTACAGTGCTTTAAAATGTCATATTTAGGCCCCCTCTTCAATGTTGTTGAAGGGCCCTAACCTGTTTGGGGTCAGCAGCTGTGAGTTGCTTCATTATCTCACACTTAGGGCCATTTTTGCATACTAGTTTTGCCCTATTTGTGTTTGCTGTTTGACCATGCTTTGAACTATAAAAATGCTTATTTTGGGGCTTCCTTGCTTCTGTCTTTTCATTCCATGTACCAATTATGCATGCTTTGTGTAGCTGTAAGCCATTTCATGTACCCAGTTTTGCACTTCGGGAGAAATTCCATGCATCGGGTGTCATTTCGCCTTGTTTCGGGGCTGTTTTGCCCCTCATTTTGCTACTGATTTTTTTGCATGTTTGCATATCATATTCCATGTCTTGCCATGCTTTGGTAGAGTGGCATTCGTGCCTTAGGTTCAGTCCTCGGTTTGCGTGCATATCTGCACGCACTTCGAGTGTCTCATTTTCATCTCATGGCCACTGATGTGGGTGTGGCTGAGGTCCACTCACATTGGTGTAAGTCCATCTTGCACTGTGTATGCCATGTTTCAATGCGTTGTGCATGTTATGTTGTTAGCATTGTGTGTGCCATGCAGTTGTATTGCATGTTTGTATGTCTGCTTGCATGCTTAGGTCGCATGTGCATTGTTGTGCATTGCCTCGCCTCTTGACCAACCATGATTGAGGTTGGGTCCCTTGTATGTTTTGTGTGCATTGCATTTGACATTGAAATGCACACTTGACTCTTTGGCCATCATGTATCGAAATGCGTGATTGGTGGCCCGAGGGTCGAGGGCCATGCTCCCTTGAGTCCATTACATGATAGGGAGTGTGTCCATGCATACATGTGCTTGAAATCCCATGCCATATGTTGTCTATCCTCTGTTGCTGTCAAAACTGTCTCCTGCAGGAAATTTCTGCCGGCCGGCATAATACATTGCCGACTGGCCATTGGTGAATGACCGGTGACTAAATCAGCAGCCGATGGGAATTATACACTGCCGGTGGGAATTTCCCCCAGCCGGTGGTATTCTGCAGTGTGCAAGGAATCTGTCCCAGAATTTTGGCATTTTTCAGAAAAGCAAGGCAGTAAAACAGAGGCAGCAATGGTATGGTGCGGGCTTTCCGGGCGAGACGGATTCGAGCATGCATCATTCCCGCATCCCAAGGCGACGGTTGCGACCGCCTTCCCTTTGCCTTTAATTTGTTAATTAAATAGGAATTCTGTAATAATTAATTAAGTAGTTAGTTATTTATTCGGACTGTAATATTTATTCGGCCCCTCCGAGTGAGGGCGCATTTGTAATAAGTGTGGGTGCGTGTGTGCATGTCTTCCAATCCCCACTTCTTTCTCCCTTTTACTTACCTGGTTTGATGGTTAGTATTAGGACATGTTTAATTTAGCATACCTTATGCTATGCATGCGTGCATCCATACATTTGTCTTACATGCACCGGGCTCGGTACATCATTCTAACTGCATTTGTATTTCAATCCCAAATTGAATACGTGCATTAATTGGTTGCATTTCACATGCCATGTTTAGGTTAGCCGAGCCTACTCTAATTGCATCTTGCATGTGCTGCATTAGTCAACTTGACATGAACTAGGATCACGCATGTTTGCTAACTAGTTTATTGTTTTGGCACGGAGTACGATGTAAGTATTTATGCTTTAGCATCTCGCATGCGTGTGAATGTTAACCTGATAGCATGCTTACCATGTGGCTAGATGCTTATGTGTTATAAATTGTTTGAATGCCTGTGGGTGAAGGTTGGATTGTTTGAGTTGGAAAAACTCGTTGAAATCCGTATTTTAGCCTACTTGCGAGTAGCAAATTCCAAAGTACTTTTTTTAAGACAAACGGATATGCAATGCTTATTTTCAAATTAGGCAATCTAGTCTATACTTGTTTGCTGCGCGCATAACATAGTAACGCTAGGCTAATAACTGGTTTAAGAATACATAACGTTTTCAAAAATGGATATCATGGTTAGTAGAGGCCGATCTTCGGATCGGGCAAGAGGGAGTGCTCATAGCTGACCTTCCTCAATCGTACCCTAGCTCCCGAGCCGAGGCAACTCTAGTGATGACGGACATGTGGCTTTCGGCACCGAGTCAGGGTTTCCTAAATTCCCCATAAAAAATATTTAGGTGGCTACTCTGTATCTGGAAAAGCAGTCCATGTTTGGCACTTCTTTTCAAAAAAATCTGTTTTCTCACAAACGATTTGCTAGATTTGGAGTCTTTGGTTCAGATTAAGAACCGTGACACAAATCGAGTCCGAACTGTAGCGGGGTCCCTCGCGGACGTGCTACAGTTTTTGGCGACTCTGCTGGGGACTTAGAGAGCTTGACTCGAACTCGTGATATCCTATTTTGATTTCACTTTTCTGTTTCTTTGCATTGCATGTGCATTGGTGCGCCTAGGACACCGTGTTTGCCATCTGCCATTCCTGAACGGTTTGCCGGAGGCTTGTCTTGTCAAGGCATGAGCATAAGACTGACCGGTTATGGGCTCTGACAGTATGGGAACACAAACCCCGGTTTTTACCGGGGCACCCTTTTGACCATTCGACCTAGTGCATATTCGGAATCCATAGTGACCATTCCAAGCTAGGACAGGTTGCTTACCCGATTATAGGTTGTTTGAAACTGCTGCATGCATAGTGAAACCCTAGCTCTTGACAAAATAGGACAGGGAAACCCTACCCTAACATAGGGGTGTTTTGGCTCTCTCTTACTTGCTATGTGCTTTTAGAGTGTATCTCTACAAGAACGCATATACCAGTTTGCAAGTCTGGGTATCAGGCCTGTGGGCATCAGTATCAGTTTTTGGGGAATCAGTTTTACCTAAGGGTATCGGTTTACAGGCAGAATTTGGGGCATAATTCAGTAAAGAGTGCAGTCATTCAGCTATGCTCATATCTGTTTTGGTGAAATCAGGCTGAGGTGCTGTCTGTTTTCTCTCTTGCTAGGTAGTGTTCGAACCATAGCTTCAGAAGGCTTCACTATCCCCCGGGTACATTGAATTTGTGTTGATAGACTTTGTCAGGTCAGAGACTCAATTCAAGGGTAATCAGGGCCAGAGCAAGCTAGTCAGGCACAGATCATCAGTTCAACAGTCTTCAGATCAGCAGTCATTATCCATCTCGCCTGTGTGCAGTTGGGTTGAGATATCTGCTTTTGCCACAGAGACAGATATACCGGTTGCTTAGTTAGATCAGGACAATATGTCAAGTCTGGAAGAGATGGTGCGCCAACTCCAGGATAGTATGAAAGCCATGCAGCAAGATGCTGTCCGTCAAGCAGAATTCGCCAAGCAATAGGCCGCGGTCATAGCCCAACAAGCAGAGACAATTGCCAGGCTAGAGCAGCAAACTGGAGTATCTACTTCACACCAAGCTCCTCCCCCACCAAGGGTTCCGATACCCGAGGAGACACCAAATGTCCAGGCAGATACGGACATTCCAACAGGACCGGCTCCGCCCCCAATTTTACCCCAACTGTCCAAAACACCTACCAATCTACCGAACTCTCCCTTCGAGTTCGAGGTCGACCCCACAGCGTTGAAGTTGAGCAAGCTTGAAAAGTTGTTCAAGAAATCCCAGGGGGTAAAGTCCATCCCGGGCATTGAGGACGGGTACACCGACGCAGCTGTAACTCTGCCGGACAGGTTCAAGATGCCTCACATCGACCGTTTTGATGGGTCAGGAGATCCCATAGTCCACCTGAGCTTGTTTTCAGATGTTTTGCGCCCGATGGGCTTGACAAGATTACAGAAGCTCTCCCTTTTCGGCAGGACCCTGTCGGGTATTGCGGTCACCTGGTATGCCAAATTGGAGGATTCAGTGAAACGAAGTTGGGAGGAGATGGCCGAGGCCTTCGTCGCACAATATTCATACAATACCCAAATCGAGATTACGACCCGTGATCTTGAGACGATGAGGCAGGAGCCGAAGGAGAGCTTCTCAGAATTCATAGCCCGCTGGAGGGCCAAGGCTTCAATGATGACCCTTACGCCCGCTGACAAAGATCAAATTCGGATGATTGTGCGCAATCTCCAGCCCAAGCTAATGCAGAAAATGATCGTGATCCCCTTCCCTACCTTTCCAGACTTGCATGAGGTGGGAGTGCAGATCGAGGATGCTATGAAGCAGGGCCTCTTTGACCAGGAGAAGGAACAGCCTAGGAGGGCGTTTACCCGCAGTTCGAATGTGACCACCAGCGGTGACGCAGCTGCAAAATCTTCCGAAGTGGGCATGGTCGCCGCCACCACACCAAGAGCAGCCACCCCCTTTGTTGGTGCATCCACTTCAAACCCCCGAACTTCAGACTATCTACCTCGAGGCAAGAGGGTTTTCACCCCACTCTATATGTCTTTGTCTAAAGCCCTGGGGGTCCTACTTAGGAAAGGACATCTGAAACCGTTAGAACAACAGCCTCTACCCGATCCTCTCGCTTCAAAGCATGACCCGACTAAGTATTGTGCTTTCCATCAACAAACTGGTCATGACACCGACAGTTGCGTCCGTCTCCGCCACGAGATACAAAATTTGATTGACAACGGGGTCATCCCCGCACCAGGTCCTACAAAGTCTATCGGCACTTGATCAGTGAACTTGTAGGGGATAATGTGATGTGATCGAGGGATGAACCACCTGCGGGCGACGCTCAGTTTACTCCAGATGTGGCGTATGGCACGCACTGTTTTGAGCATTTGTGAATGCTAGTTTTGTACATTCTGACTTGGGTATTGGGTCAGTCTTGTTGTGTTGTTTTGAGTCTGCCTCTTTGTTTTAAGTCAGTCCTTTCATACTGAGTCAGTCGGGTCTGTCTTATTGTATCGAGTCAGTCCTGTTTTGTCACAGTCGGGTGATTCCGGGGGTGTTACCTCGGACATCACTATCTTGTTTTGTGTTTGTCTTTTTGCTTTCTTTTGAGTCTGTTTCTGCCTTGGAACCAGTTATGCCAACAGATTTGAATGGAACAGCAGTGATTTTCACACTCTTGTGTTTGCTTCTGCCGTGTGCCAGTTGTGCCAGAAGTTTAAATGAAATGACAGTGCTCTTCGCCTGCCTTTTCTGTGCCTTTGAAGTCATTGTAATGACCTAAGTTTTTCAAAACTTTTTTCGAAACATTGTAATAAAAACGAAGAGGAAGGAATTCCTCAAGTTTTGCAAAACTTGATCAATTGAGAAAAAGAGAGGCATGCTAAGCCCTTAATGATTGAGATCATGCTTGTTAATGTGAGTACTGAGAAGGACCCTGGCTTGATCCAGATTGGTTCTACACTGTCTTCGGCGCGAGCGATTTGTCGCTTTCTTAAAAAATTTCAAAAAATATTTTGCGCGGTCCTGCGAAGACTTGTGTGGGATCGCTCTTGAGATTGTGCAGCTTAGGATCGCTCTCAACCTCGAGATTCGACCCCTCACTTTCAAACCTTGAACCTGAGTTCAGAACGTTCAACGGTCAACCACAACGTAAGGCCTATGTGGCCATTTTGAAGCAGCCCTCGAACAAGAGGCACCAAAGTCAGATCAAGAAGATCAGATCAAAGGAAGCTTGTAAAGCTAGATCAGAAGCCCCCCCTCAAACTAGGGGCAAAAATGTCAGATATGCTCGAAAAGCCGAAGATGGATCCTTCAGTAAATCAATACAACAGCCACTCTCCTGGATACGGATGGCTTCAAAACCCTAAAACCATTTGGCATGGACTTGTTACACTTTTACCCTTTGAGAGGCTCGCTGGGCCGAAAACCCGGAAGGGCGACCTAGGCAAAAGTTAAAGCAAGAGAAAAATACAAAAAAAAAGCAAAAGAAAAAAATGCAAAAGGAAAAAAAAAGAAGAGAAAAAGAAATGAAAAAAAAATTGAAAAGAAAAGAAGAACAAAGCTCGCAAGGTCGAAAACCCGCAACAGGCGCCTTGGCAAAAGTTAGAGCCTAAAAAGGAGAGGTTAATACCCGAGTGTACCTTAACCCCGAACTACGTAAGGCTTGATTCCTATCTTTGGGATACGTAGGCAACTTCATTCTGAAGTCCAGCCATAAAACACTCCAAATTCAACTGTGTCCATGTGACGGTTCTAATCGTCTTTGTCTTTTCTGTATCTGGGAGTTCGGTTGCAATCATCGCTCTGAGGACTGATTACAATACACTACGGTGCCATTCAGACAAGGGGCAACTTTCCGTTGCCATTCAATGCACCGCGGTGTCATTCAAACAAGGGGTAACTTTCCGTTGCCATTCAATGCGTTGCGGTGCCGTTCAAACAAGGGGCAACTTTCCGTTGCCATGCAGCTTCCCTCCAGCAAGGGGTAATTTTCGTCCAGATCCGAGGTTGTACGTCTCAAGAGTAAGTTCCGCGCTTGTTAAGCATCGGCCGTTTGCAAAAATAGTTTTTGAGAATTTTTACTGAGGTTGACTAATTTTCTCGAAAATTGTTCTATCTTTTCAAAAAACTGGACCATTTCTTGGCCCCAAAAAAAAGGAAAATTTTCAGTGCTCATAGCCTGACTTGCATGATTTCAAATCAAAAATCGAACAAGTGTGTTAATCTAACTCTCATGTTGGTCAAAATTGTTTTCGTAGAAAACCAAAAAAAAATGGTCAAAATGATGAACTAGGGGCACAGTTGAGTCAGGTGTTCTGTCTTTCCCCCGTCATCAACTACTCGCTAAGAAGGGCACCCTACCTGCCAAGAAGGGCACAACTAAAGTCAACAGCAAAAGGGCCGAAAAGCTCTCTCATCCTCCAAGCAACGAGGTATCGAGCCAAGTGCGGAGCACGAGTTGGAATGGATCATGATATTCCACTTTCTCATCTGGACAAATCTGATCACGTCCAAACTTCCCAACAGAGCATCGTCAACCGATGTCAGCTGCAAATTTGCTACACGCCCAGTTGTAGCGCAGCCCCTCTATGGGAGAAGCTCACTGTTGTGAACAAGATTGAGAATCTGGTAGAATACCAGCGGCAAGAGCCCACAATTTCCAGTTTATCCATCAACCACCCAGGGGAGGGATTGAAAAATGAGAGATTGAAGAATAGAGAGATATGCGATGAGAGAAAAAGCAAGAAAAGGGCTTTTTCAGAAAAATAGAGCTTGAGGGCCGAGTGATGTGAGGATCACAAATGAGAGAGGGTGGGAAACAATACCCGGTGAAACAGGCTCCCTGTGCACGTCTGTGTGTCGTGTCTTTTGTCTTGTCTCGATTCTTGTCTTGAGTCGTTCCGAGCGTGTCTCGATGTGTTTAGGTTGTTTACCTTTTGTTTTTCGTTGTTGAGTCTTTTTCACTGTGTTCAATCGTAGGCTCAATACCCGGTTAAGAACTCTTTTCTTAATTTCAAAAATAAAATTGTTTTGTGCTTAAAGTGCTGTGCCATTCTTCACGTTTGTGCAAAACAAGATTCGTTCTTTCATAAAATCACAGGGTTCAACCCAGGTCATGTGAGAACAGTAAAACCAGAACCTATCTGAAGCTACATGGGTTCCGGACTGTAAAGCAAAAGAAAAGAGGGAAAATCAAAGCATCTGAGTGTGTTTCACCTTCAGTAAATTCCGTGATTGTACTCCGGATGTTCTTTTCAGGCCTTGTCACTACTCCGAAGTATGGGTGTGCCCCTACCTCAAGCTCAAGATCAGGTCTTCTTCAAGCCAGAATGGCAATCAAAGTGCTCCCTCAGAAAACCAGTCCTTGCTAGGAAAGAAAGGTAGTAACTGCGTTTTGGAAGTATAAGCAAGAGTAACCCACTTTCAGCCCAAAATTGTTTCTGCGGAATTTTCAATTCATGTCTTCGATGCGTAGCCCATCGTCAGTCAGCATGCACGAGGTGTATCCTTTTGAAATATATATTGTGACCCTTCTGAGAGGTAAATCGAAGGTTGTGTTTGAATTGGTCTTGTTAAGGCTTGTATTCCTTTATTCGGCATTTTGTTCCAAATATGCGTTGTCACGCCCGTTCCACTTGCATTGTGATGCACGTTCCAATTGCATTGTTATGCACCCACTTCACTTGCATTGTTATGCACCTTTTCACTTGCAATTATCATTCTTTCTCCTCGCGCGTATGATGAGTTAGACCTTCTCTGGTTAAGAGCATTCGGAATACGTTCCAATATTCACACCATTCCGAAACACCGGGATACATCCCTATGCTTCTCATCTTTTCCGAAGCACCGGGATACGTCCCTATGTTTCTTCTTCCATTCCGAAACACCGGGATACGTCCTTATGTTTCTTTCTTTTGAAACACCGAGATACATCCCTACGTTTCTCTCTTTTCGAAACACCGGGATACGTCCCTACGTTTCTCTCTTTTCGAAACACAGGGATACGTCCCTACGTTTCTCTCTCTTTCCGAAACACCGGGATACGTCCCTATGTTTCTCTCACCATTCCGAAACACCGGGAAACGTCCCTACGTTTCACCCCTCATTTTCCGAGACACTGGGATACGTCCTTATGTTTCTCTCCATTTTCCGAGACACTGGGATACGTCCTTATGTTTCTCTCCCTTTTCCGAAACACCGGGATACGTCCCTACGTTTCTTTCTCCTTTTTTAAAACACCGGGATACATCCCCATGTTTCTTCTCCTTTGTCGAACCTTTGGGATACGTCCCTAATCCTTGGGATACGCCCCTAACCTTTGGGATACGTCCCTAACCTTTGGGATACGTCCCTAATCCTTGGGATACGTCCCTAATCCTTGGGATACGTCCCTAACCTTTGGGATACGTCCCTAACCCTTTGGGATACGTCCCTAATCCTTGGGATACGTCCCTAACCTTTGGGATACGTCCCTAATCCTTGGGATGCGTCCCTAATCCTCGGGATACGTCCCTATGTCTCTCCCTCTTCGGTTAAAAGCGTTCGGAATACGTTCCAAAGCTCACACCATTCTGAAACACCGGGATATGTCCCTATGTTTCTCCCTGTCCCATTTCCCCACACGATTTCAGTGTGTTTGGAATTCATCTTAGGTTGCATTGTCGTGCACACCTCTTCACTTGCGTTGTCACGCACATTCCACTTGCATTGTTTTGTCAAACCGGCTTCGCGAAAGCATATAAGTCCAATTATAAACCGGCTTCACGTAGCGTATAAGTCCAATTTTCAAGCCGGCTTCGTGTGGCGTATAAGTCCAATTATCAAAATCTTCTTACATATCAAAGGGATACGTAGGCAGCCTGCGGGTACAACCATTCATTCATTTGTATTTTGTTTGTTTGTCCAACTCTTCGGCCATGTCAAAAATGGGTTGTCTCTGGGCTTTGACATTCACTCCCGTCATTCCTATGACTTCCGAGTTCTGTCAAAGAGGGGCAACTGTAGACACTCCATTTTTGACCGCCCTTAAGACTTGGGCGCCACTGATGTTTTACTTGGTGGAGAAAGGTGTGCAGGGCAAATGTTCAGTTTCTTCGGAAAGGAGAGAGGCAAATCCTTCAAAACACTTTGTTTAGGGGTTTGGAGTTGAAGAAGAGAGGAAAGGAGAGGAGAAAATTAGTTTGGGAGAAGTTCGGCATGAATCCGGGTAGAAGCGAGTCGAGCAGCCCTCGCTAAATCGGGCTTATCTGTCTGTACACTTGGAGTTTAGCTATGGGGCCACCACCATCAGAAAGATTACTTCCGGGGCTTCATTTTTCACTCAAGAATCTCTTAAAGCCAAGTCCGGGTGGGGGAGATATGAGCAGCTGAAGTTGGGCGTCATCCCGGTTGGATCGAATCTGCGCGGCTTCACCAAAATGGGCATAACTTTTTCCACAGGAGGAATTTTAATGCAAGGTTTGCGCCATTGGAAAGATAACTTCTGGGGCTTCAATCTGGACACCCACCGGCCATTTTTTGACCTTGGCAGCACCTATTGGAAATCTATTTATCCGGACGGCAATTTATTGTGCCGACCGGCAATTTATTGTGCTGACCGGCCATTTTTGCTGGCCGACGACCTTCCGGAGTATTCTACAGATTGAGTGGATGCCAGCTGTGCCAGCTGGAGGGCACAGACTGGATCCTCCATACACGTGTATAGAGGATCTTTGCTCTTAGTTTGAAGCTTCTAAGAGAAGTCTTACTCCCTTGGCTCTATAAAGGAAGCTCTCCTCTTCCTTATACTAGGTTAGAAGAAAACCAACTGGTGCATTACATACAATCCTCCACATATCTCATCCAAGCCTCCAAACCCTAAAATCCTTGCTCCATTTGCACTACACCCTATAGCACCACACCACCACTTCCATTTCCAGCAGCTGGAGGCTGTTCTTCAAAGCCTAAGGAGCCACAAACTCAAGCCAAGAAGCCATCAAAGTTTGGTCTTCAAGGGTGAGTAGCATTCCCTCTCTTTTGAGCTTTTTCTTGTATCATTTCTTAGCCATATTTGCTTACTGTTTTGGGCTCCGACCCTAACTGAAGTTAAGCTCATTTTGAGCCATTTTTCATGTTTCATTAAGGGCTCAACACTGTTTGAGCCCCCCCCTCTTGCACTTGCTTCATTGTCCTTCTTAAATGCCATAATCTTGCATGTATTTTTTGGCCTGTGTATGATCTGTTTTAGAGCCTGATGTAAACTGAAAATAGGCTTATTTTGAGCCCTTCTTCAACATTGAAGAAGGGCTCAACACTGTTTGGGACCTCCATGTTATACTTGCCTTTATATTCTCTTTTTGGTCCCATTTTTGCATGCCTTGGCAGCCCCTGATGTTGCTGTTTTTGGACTTTGGTCCAAACTAAAAACAGCCATATTTTGCCCCCCTTGTCATGTTTCATTAAGGGTCTTTGGCTGTTTGTTGAATATTTTGTATACTTTGTGTTATAGCCTCTTTTGAGCCTCATCTTGCATGACATTTTGAGTGTATTTATATACTGTTTTTGGGGCTGCCATAAACTGTAAGTAGTCATATTTTTTGCCCCTCTTCAGTGTTGTAGAAGAGTCTTTTTCTGTTTGGGCTTTGTATCTACCACTTACTTCTTTGTCCATCTTTCGGTCCAATTCTTGCATAAGAGCTTATCCATACCTATGTTTGTTTTTAGGGTTTTTACAGTGCTTTAAAATGTCATATTTAGGCCCCCTCTTCAATGTTGTTGAAGGGCCCTAACCTGTTTGGGGTCAGCAGCTGTGAGTTGCTTCATTATCTCACACTTAGGGCCATTTTTGCATACTAGTTTTGCCCTATTTGTGTTTGCTGTTTGACCATGCTTTGAACTATAAAAATGCTTATTTTGGGGCTGCCTTGCTTCTGCCTTTTCATTCCATGTACCAATTATGCATGCTTTGTGTAGCTGTAAGCCATTTCATGTACCCAGTTTTACACTTCGGGAGAAATTCCATGCATCGGGTGTCATTTTGCCTTGTTTCGGGGCTGTTTTGCCCCTCATTTTGCTACTGATTTTTTTGCATGTTTGCATATCATATTCCATGTCTTGCCATGCTTTGGTAGAGTGGCATTCGTGCCTTAGGTTCAGTCCTCGGTTTGCGTGCATATCTGCACGCATTTCGAGTGTCTCATTTTCATCTCATGGCCACTGATGTGGGTGTGGCTGAGGTCCATTCACATTGGTGTAAGTCCATCTTGCACTGTGTATGCCATGTTTCAATGCGTTGTGCATGTTATGTTGTTAGCATTGTGTGTGCCATGCAGTTGTATTGCATGTTTGTATGTCTGCTTGCATGCTTAGGTCGCATATGCATTGTTGTGCATTGCCTCGCCTCTTGACCAACCATGATTGAGGTTGGGTCCCTTGTATGTTTTGTGTGCATTGCATTTGACATTGAAATGCACACTTGACTCTTTGGCCATCATGTATCGAAATGCGTGATTGGTGGCCCGAGGGTCGAGGGCCATGCTCCCTTGAGTCCATTACATGATAGGGAGTGTGTCCATGCATACATGTGCTTGAAATCCCATGCCATATGTTGTCTGTCCTCTGTTGCTGTCAAAACTGTCTCCTGCAGGAAATTTCTGCCGGCCGGCATAATACATTGCCGACTGGCCATTGGTGAATGACCGGTGACTAAATCAGCAGCCGATGGGAATTATACACTGCCGGTGGGAATTTCCCCCAGCCGGTGGTATTCTGCAGTGTGCAAGGAATCTGTCCCAGAATTTTGGCATTTTTCAGAAAAGCAAGGCAGTAAAACAGAGGCAGCAATGGTATGGTGCGGGCTTTCCGGGCGAGACGGATTCGAGCATGCATCATTCCCGCATCCCAAGGCGACGGCTGCGACTGCCTTCCCTTTGCCTTTAATTTGTTAATTAAATAGGAATTCTGTAATAATTAATTAAGTAGTTAGTTATTTATTCGGACTGTAATATTTATTCGGCCCCTCCGAGTGAGGGCGTATTTGTAATAAGTGTGGGTGCGTGTGTGCATGTCTTCCAATCCCCACTTCTTTCTCCCTTTTACTTACCTGCTTTGATGGTTAGTATTAGGACATGTTTAATTTAGCATACCTTATGCTATGCATGCGTGCATCCATACATTTGTCTTACATGCACCGGGCTCGGTACATCATTCTAACTGCATTTGTATTTCAATCCCAAATTGAATACGTGCATTAATTGGTTGCATTTCACATGCCATGTTTAGGTTAGCCGAGCCTACTCTAATTGCATCTTGCATGTGCTGCATTAGTCAACTTGACATGAACTAGGATCACGCATGTTTGCTAACTAGTTTATTGTTTTGGCACGGAGTACGATGTAAGTATTTATGCTTTAGCATCTCGCATGCGTGTGAATGTTAACCTGATAGCATGCTTACCATGTGGCTAGATGCTTATGTGTTATAAATTGTTTGAATGCCTGTGGGTGAAGGTTGGATTGTTTGAGTTGGAAAAACTCGTTGAAATCCGTATTTTAGCCTACTTGCGAGTAGCAAATTTCAAAGTACTTTTTTTAAGACAAACAGATATGCAATGCTTATTTCCAAATTAGGCAATCTAGTCTATACTTGTTTGCTGCGCGCATAACATAGTAACGCTAGGCTAATAACTGGTTTAAGAATACATAACGTTTTCAAAAACGGATATCATAGTTAGTAGAGGCCGATCTTCGGATCGGGCTAGAGAGGGTGCTCATAGCTGACCTTCCCCAATCGTACCCTAGCTCCCGAGCCGAGGCAACTCTGGTGATGACGGACATGTGGCCTTCGGCACCGAGTCAGGGTTTCCTAAATTCCCCATAAAAAATATTTAGGTGGCGACTCTGTATCTGGCAAAGCAGTCCATGTTTGGCACTTCTTTTCAAAAAAATCTGTTTTCTCACAAACGATTTGCCAGATTTGGACTCTTTGGTTCAGATTAAGAACCGTGACACAAATCGAGTCCGAACTGTAGCGGGGTCCCTCGCGGACGTGCTACAGCTACATATCAGAGGGCTATGAACACTATCTTTCATAACCTCATTAGAGGGTATGTAGAGTGTTATATTGATGACATTATAGTGAAATCCCAATCCATAGAGGAGCATCTGTTTTACTTAGAAGCAACTTTTGAAAGAATGAGAAAGTTTAAGTTGAAACTCAATCCTCTTAAGTGTGTTTTTGGCATATCATCTGGAAACTTATTGGGCTATGTAGTACACAAGAAAGGAATTCAGATTGACCAGAATAAAGTCAAAGCCATCATTGAAGCCAGACCTCCATTAAGTAAGAAAGAATTACAAAAGCTCCTTGGACAGGTTAATTTTCTTCGAAGATTCATTTCTAATACTGTAGGGAAAACTAAAGTATGTTCTTCCTTGTTAAGGCTAAAAGATGAAGAGGAATTTGTGTGGACAGCAGAGCATCAAATTACTTTCGAAGGAATCAAAGCCTACTTGGCCAACCCTACAATGCTGATGTCACCAAAGGGTGATAAGCCATTGAAGTTGTACATAGCTGCAGCAGAAGATTCATTAGGAGCTTTCTTAGCCCAAGACAATGAAGAAGGCAATGAGCAAGTTGTTTATTACCTTAGTAGGTTTCTAAATTCTTGTGAATGTAAATACTCAGCTGTTGAAAAGTTGTGCCTTACATTGTATTTTACTGCAATGAAATTAAGATACTATCTTTTGCCTACAACTGTCTTGGTAATTGCAACCACAGATTTGGTTAAGTATATATTATCTAAAACTATGTTGAGGGAAAGAATTGACATATGGATACTAGCCTTATCAGAATTTCATTTAGAATATGTTCCCCAAAAGGCAGTAAAAGGACAAGTTTTAGCTAATTTTTTGGGGGACCATCCATCTCAAATAGAAAGCCCAGAGATAATGGAACTTGGTATGGCTAGTGTTGAACCATGGAAAATGTAGTTCGATGGATCAAAAGCCAATGGTCTAATTGGAATTGGTGTGGTAATTAAGTCACCACAAGGAATAGAAACCACACATGGTTTCAGAGTGGATGAAATTACTTGCTCCAATAATCAAGCTAAATATGAAGCCTTAATAATGGGATTGGAAATTCTTATTGGATTACAAGTTCATGCAGTTGACATATTTAGAGATTCTCAATTGGTGGTTAACCAAGTGAAAAGGATTTTCAAATGTCAAAGTATAAGTATGTTACCATACTATGTTGTTGCATTACATCTGCTTTCTCAATTTCAAATAGCAAATGTAACTCATGTTCCAAGATTCTTGAATAATAGAGTTAATGATGGCTAATTAATGCATGGAGGTTCTTTCGAGGAGGAACAACATCATCAGATGACTCTTCATGTGCTCGATCAATAGAGGAGAAAATTGATTTGGCCATAAAAATGTATCAGTCTGTTTGAATACTAAGGTGGTAGGGGTGTTCAAAAGATTGAAAGAGAGTTTAATGCAAATGATGAATGACGGTTGCATTTCTGGAAGAATGCAAAGCCCATGCACGTTCTAAGACGTAAATAAAAGACCTTGATCCACTAATATCACCAAGTATTGGGTATATTAGTGCGGGGGATAATGTTGGCTACATATTTTGTATAAGCTAATTACAATTTGACGCGTGACAGAATAAGGGTAATACAGGAAGACTATTCAAGTCTTCGATCATAATCGTACACGTGGCAGTTAGTATTGGTTATTACGAGATCTGAGTAGCATGGGATTAGCAAAGAGATGCAAAGTGATGTGGCTTCAACGGTTACTCACATTCAAATTCAAAATTAGGAGGGAAGCCTAACTGCAAGTGATGGCATAGTGGAGCTAATTATAAGGCAACATGATCAGCGATCATGGAGGAGCAGTTCGACAGTTGGAAATGCAATTTGATGGTCATCCTTGAGAAGTATAAATAGCAGAGAAGACCCCAGAAAAAAGCCCCAGACTCAGATCCAAAAAACCAGTCTTATTCTACTTTATTTCCTTTCCAGTTTTATATTTCCTATTCTTCACATTTCTGTACTTTAAAATTCATGCACTGCACTTCGTTCATAGGAGTAGTTTCAAGTAGATTGTTGCTGTAAACCTTTACGAGGCTGAGATTGGATCATTGTAAGTTTTTTATTTTAATGAAATGCTTTAATTGTTCTTCATTTAATTGTTATTTGTTTAATTCTCCTAAATCAAGCCACCAGTAAAAGTCCTCTTCATTGAGGCTGAAAGAACTAAAACACAATCGTCTGATAATTGGTTGGCAATTAATTTTCTGTAAGGACTGATTGATCCTTGCCGGCACGTTCATCAGTATAAAAGTAACCTTCGAAAGCCAAAAAGCCAACAGTCTATCAAACAAACTATTCTTATAATTGTTGTGCATAGGGCTCAGAAACAAACACAAATAAGAACCAAAATAAGAATACACAAAGATTTACGTGGTTTGGCAGATCGCCTACATGCACGAGCAACGGAAATTTCACTAAATTGAATAAGAAATTACAAGGCTATTTCTTTCTCTCAACCTCACCTCACTCAATCTCTTTCTACCATTCTTGGTGAAGACTTGATTCTCTTCACTTGCTTGCTCTTACTACTCACTCACTTGATTGCCTTCACTTGATTGATTTGTTCTCTCCTTTGAACCCCTATTTATACACAAAGTTTTGGGGACAAGTTGGGAATTATACAAGGCATCCACTTGCCAACTTGCTTGCAAGTTGCTTTTGAAGATGCACAGTTCATTGAGCCTAGCAAGCTTCTAGAATGTAACTTGCCCACTTGCCTTTCTAGAATCTGAGCAAATCCAAGTGCGTCAACTCAATGAGTTCATCCAATTGAGTTAACTCAATGCAACAAATTTCCACCTTGGTGAGGATTCCCCATTCAACTTTAGTGTCCGCTGCATTATATCTGAAGGTACTCACTGTCGAGAGATGTTGATCAAAGTCCAAGTAATGTTTGAACTTAATCCCATATACTACTTTAGTGAGTATGTCGGTAGGATTATCTGTAGTACCAATCTTCTGAAGTAGAATATCCCCTTCATTCACTATTTCTCGGAAAAAATTGAATCAAACATCAATATGCTTGGTGCGAGAATGATGGACTTGGTTCTATGCAAAACAAATGGTGAATCTGTACAATCCCCAAATGCAAAGCACTTGGTTCTATGCAAAGACATCATAGTACACCTCCACGTGCTTCTGTACAATCCCCAAGTCCTCAATCAATCCATGTAGCCAAATGGCTTCTTTGAATGCTTCTATTACTGCCATATACTTTGTCTCTATAGTAGACAAAGCCACCGTTGATTGAAGCGTTGACCTCCAACTTACCAACCCTTTTGCGAGAGTAAACAAATACCTTGTTGTTGATCGGCATTTGTCCAAGTCACCAGCATAATCTGAGTCCACATATCTAACCAAATTCTGTCTAAGTCGACTATCTCTCTCAAACTTCAATCCCAAATCAACTATGCCATGTCTGTACCTTAGAATCCATTTTACTGCCTTCCAATGACCTTTACCTGGATCATGCATATACCTGCTTACCATACTCACACCATGTGAGATGTCAGGCTTTGTACACATCATAGCATACATCAATGTAACAATTGCATTGACATATGGAATCTGAGCCATATGCTTGCGCTCTTCCTCTATGCGCAAAGACATCAAGGCACTAAGCTTGAAATGAGGGGCCAACGGTGTACTCACAACTTTTGTTTTCCCGTTAATACCAAATCTGTCTAACAACTTTTCCAAGTACTGACTTTGTGTCGGACAAACCGTGCCCTTCTTCTTGTCTCTCTTGATTTCCATGCCAAGAATTTTCTTTACTTCTCCAAGATCCTCTATTTCAAACTCTCCTGCTAATCGTGCCTTCAATTTGTCAATATCCATTTTTCTCTTAGATACAATTAGCATGTCATCAACATGCAAGAGAAAATAGATAAAGAAACCATTGGGAAACTTTTGAAAATATATACAATGATCAAATTGACTTCTTGTGTATCCTTTTTCTATCATGAACCGATCAAATCGCTTGTACCATTATCTCAGGGATTGCTTCAACCCGTAAAGTGATTTGTTCAGCTTGCAAGTCCAATTGTCTTTTTTAGCAACTTTAAAACCATCTAGCTGGGACACATAGATCTCCTCTTCCAAATCTCCATATAATAAGGTAGTTTTGACATCGAGTTGAGCGTGCTCGAGGTCAAACTTTGCGACTAATCTAGCAAGATATAAATAGATGTGTGCTTTACAACTAGTGAGAAAATCTCCTTATAGTATATCCCTTCTTTCTGAGCATAGCCTTTAGCTACCAATCTAGCTTTGAATCTAATGTTATCTTTCCCTAGAATGCCTTCTTTCTTGGTGTAAACCCACTTACATCTAATTGCTTTCTTGTCTTTTGGAAGTTGCACCAACTCCCAAGTTTGATTCTTGTTGAGCGATCTAATCTCTTCATTTATTGCCTTCTTCCACTTTACACTTTCTTCACTTTGCATGGCTTCTTTGAAAGTGCACGGAACATTGTCATCAATGATTAGAAGTGCATAGGCCACCATGTTAGTTAACCAAGCAAGTTTCTTGGTAGCCCTATTTCCTTTTCTGGTTGCAATGGGTTTTGATTGTTGTGGAGCCTCTTGAACTAGATCTCCGTTCTCATCTAAACGCCCTTGAAAATCTTCATCAGAGCTATCAACTGAATATTCAGGATTGTTGACTGTTTAAACAGCCTTTGATGTAGTTTCAAACTCCACATGCTCTGACTTCTTCAATACTTCCTTACTTTCTTGAGGATTTAGCTGCTTCAACATTGTAGACTCATCAAAAGTAATATCTCAGCTAATGACAACTTTATTTGATTTAGGAGACCAGAGTCTATATCCCTTGACACCTTCACTAAAGCCCAAGAAGACAACTTTCTTGGCTTTAGGATCCAACTTAGATTCTGTAACATGAAAATAAGATGGACATTTGAATATCTGTAACTGATTATAATCAGTGGCTGATGCTCCTAACCATACCTCCATAGGAGTCTTTCTATCTAGTGTTGTAGTAGGCAGTATGTTGACAAGATGACGAGCATAGTTCAATACTTCGTCGCAAAATGTCTTGCTCAATCCAAAATGTGAAAGCATACATCAGACTTTCTCCATCAAAGTGTGGTTCATGGGTTCTGCAACTCTATTTTGCTACGACGTTCCACGAAATGTGAAATGCCTCACTATTCCTTCATTTTGGCAAACTTTAAGAAAAGGATTTGAAGTGTATTCACTGTCATTATCAGATCTAAGCCTCTTGATCTTCTTGCTTGCCTAGGTTTCAATCATTTTCTTCTAAGTCAGGAAAATCTCTAACACTTCATCTTTGTGCTTTATTGTGTAAACCCAGACTCTCCTTGAGAAATCATCAATGAATGACACAAAATAGTGTTTACCTCCTAAAGAAGCATTCTTGGAAGGACCTCATACGTGATGTGAACATAGTTTAGAATCTCTTTAGTACGATGAATGGCGGTACCATACTTGATTTTTGTTTGCTTTCCCAGTACACAATACTCGTAAAACTCAAGCTTCCTTGTTCTAGCTCCCTTCAACAGGCCTTGCTTTACTAACCCTTGTAAAGCCTTCTCGTCGACATGCCCTAAGCGCATGTGCCAAAGTCTGGAAGTATCTAATGCATCATCCTCTAAGCTGGTGGAGGCAGCCATTCTCCCTGTGACTGTTAACCCATTCAAGAAATATAAATTTCCCTTTTCAGTACCCTTCATTGTAACAAATGTATCTCATACTACTTTGGGGACTCCACCTTCTATAGTTACTTTGTAACCTTTGGAGTCTAAAGCTCCCACTGAGATGAGATTCTTTGTCAAGTCCAGTACATACCAAACATTTAAGAGAACTCTGATTGTTCCATCATGCATCTTCAGTCAAGTCGTTCCAATCCCCTTTGTTCAACAAGCATGATTGTTTCCCATCAGCACAAGTTCTCTATCGAACTCTTGCAAGCTCGAAAACCAATGCTTGTTAGGACACATATGGTAGGAACATTTAGAATCTAGAATCCATTCATCAGAATGACCAAGTGATGAAACTATGAAGGCTGCTTCTTCATCTTTATTTCCATCTCGTGCAACCTTCACTTTTGACTCTTTCTTGTCTTTGTTCGGACAATCTTTTGCCCAATGCCCTTGCACACTCGTCTTTTGCAAGACGTCTCTTGTCTGGTGATTTTCCACTTGACTTGGAGCGAGATTTCCCTCGTTTTCCAACTTTTCTGTTGTTAGTCTTGCCCCTGACTGTCAATGCCTTTGACGATGAGTCTCTGGACTTGTCCATATTTATGTGCTCATAATTCACTAAGCCATTAGAAACTTCCACAAAACTGATTTTTTCTTTCCCATACAATAATGTGGTTATCAAGTGATCATACGTATCAAGCAAGGAATTCAGTAATAATAGTGTTTTATCTTCGTCTTCAACTTCAACATCTAGATTCAATAAATTGGCAATAATTTTATTGAAACCATTTAAATGTTCTATCATTGAAGTACCTTTCTTGTATTGGAAACGGAAGAGTTACTTCATTAGGTAGAGCTGATTCTTTACACTCTTTGTCATGTACTTTTCTTCCTGTTTCCTCCATAACTCCTTTGCAGAAATTTCTCTCATGACAGAGTATTTATGTTCTTTGGCTAGATACAATCGAATGGTGCCGCAAGCCTAGCGGTTGGTTTGTGTCCATTCCTTGTCACTCATATCCACTGGTTTGTCTTCCAAAGCAATGTCAAGTTCTTGCTAGTAAAGAATATCCATAACTTTGCATTGCCACTTGTCGAAGTTGTTGGTTCCATCAAATTTCTGCTTTAATTTTTCAAAACATAAGCATACCCATTGTTCAACCAATAACATAAACAAACATAACATCAAGCAAAACATATTGTTCAACATCTAGCAAACATAAAACTCTCATCAAACAAACATTTTATCATACCAACAACATTTACAAAACCAAAATTATGCTAAATAATTTAAAAAATAAGAGCAACCCATCATAGATTCACAACAACAACAATCCATCACAGCAAAATGTTGGTAGGTATATATGGTTTAAGTGACACAGTCCAATTCAGTTTAAATCTAGACATGTGGACCTAAATCTGAAACCAATCCATTGATACCAATTCACCAAATTTTCAAATCAAAACTAAATTACAAATTAAAAAAACCAAACAAAACCTACCGAATTAGTTTGATTTGATTTGTGAATTTTTTGATTTTTATGCTCAGTTGTAATGTGAGAAAGAAAGAGAGTTTACAAAAGAGTGTAACAAGTGCTGTGGGGATGGGGGATTTTTTCTCAATTATTTTATTAATTTATTGTTAAAATTTGTTAAATAATAAAGGATAAAATTGAAATTTAGTTTAAAATTTGTTGACATCAGCAAATCTCATCCATTTATGTTGTTAGTTTTATATATTTATATAACCATACTTAGCTTCTCCTTCTCCTATATAAAGGAGTCTTGTATTCACTCATATCATTCATTGAAATATATAGAGTTATACTCTCTCTCTCTCTTTCTCTCTCTCTCTCTCTCGCTTAATCTCTCTCTATTCTCATAACATATTAGAGCACAGGTTCTGAACCTTGCTCCTTGACTCTCCTACCGGTAACTTTAATCTAATTGATTGTTTCTTTGCTTTCTCAATAGTGGTCGTAATCACAAAAAATACGACCACCATCGTATTCGTCTCTTCTAGACAATTCCAAAGCCACCAACTATGCCTCAAAAGAAGGCTAGACGCGTCCTATATGCCACTTCTTTTCAGGCACGTCATTCACGACACCACCAGTCTCGACACACACTACCACACACCGGTTGCTAGACGATCACACGCCACGCATCTGTCACGCTCGCGTACCTCCGCTACAGTCTTTGCCGAAGTTAGCCCTAAGTATGCCCCTGACGTCAACTCCATCACTATAGTGCGCCACATATCCTCCTACTAACGTGCGCTACGTACCTATTAACGTCATCCTTACCCTACGCTGACATCATTTCTATTTCCTACATTGGTTTAGGCTCTTTTTAGGTTGATTCACTCATTTTTCAACCTATTTTGGGTTGACTGAACTTGATTCCCTACTATTTTCGACCTTTTGGATTCACTGGTGCACTCAATTTTGCCTAGTTCCACCCCGATACCACCGAACCCTCTTTGTGAGTCATATTTTGCTCACTCCATGGATCGTTCATATTGTTTTTCTTAGCACAGTGGTCCTTTTAGACCACCTACAACTCATAGCCGGTATCACTCTTCGGCTTCATTTGCCTCAACTACTACTCATCGCCAGCCACAGGCTTAATATTCTCCAGGTTGCTCTTCTGCATTTTCACCAACCTACACTCTTCATGATGTTGAAGTCATTGTAAAAAAAGTTCTTTCTACTTTTATCTCTACCTCTGATACTTCCTCTACTGCTCTCTCAGTCACTCCAAGTACCTTTTCTTGATATTTTGACTCAGCTTGTTGCAATCATATGACCTTTGACTGTGACAACCCCGATCCGTTACTAGCCAACAATCCTTGATTAAGACTGCTAATTTAGTTTGAAAAATGAGATTATATGTTAATTGTGTATTTTCTATGGTATTTGAGTTCTATCTGTCTGTCATAGAATTTTATGTTCTGAATTTCTGTATCGATATGAAAATTGAAAGCCTTATTTGCATCTAAACATGAAATTGACAATGTTTATGTGTTATTTGGAATTTTTAGAACCCTATGGAAAGTTTAATTAAAATTCAATCTGGAATCAAATAATTAGATTAAATTAATTAGTCTAATTGCAACTAATTAGTCTAAGCTTAATCAAGCCTATATAAGGCTAAGATAAGTCTTGAAAACACTCTTATATACACTTTATCTTCTTGAGCTTAACGTGAGAGAGAGAGAGAGAGAGAGAGAGAGAGAGAGAGAGAGAGAAGACTTCACTTTACTTAGAAAGAAGAAAGAATTGTTAAGGAATTGAAGACAATTGGAGGAACTATACAAGAAATTACTAGAATTCAAGGCAATTGAGGACTCTAGGTAAGAGTTCAACTCTCATTTTATGACATTAAGCTAGTTTCCATGAGAATTCAAGAGAAAGTAGGAATTAATGCATGATTTGAGCTAAAGAAGTAGAATTGGAAAACAAATCATACATGCATGCACGTTTTATCACAATTTAAAGTTAATTTCCAAGAACGCTCTCATACATGTCATTATTTCTTAACTTGGTTTTGGAAATTCATCATGTTCTATGTCATTTTGTCTTAATTGATCATGTTTTCAAAGTAAAGAACTTAGATTATTACATGCATGTTCATAACATGTAAAGAAGAGCATAGTTTTGAAAATTTGACTTGTTTTTGGGCTTTGATTTTGCAAATTAACCTTCATGTCATGTTTTACTATAAGTTTCCAAGTATTTTCTAAAGTTCATGACCCAAATGAACACGATTGAAGCTTTGGAATCAAGTTTTGAACCTTGAAGAGCAATTTGGAAATTCCAGAATTTGGTTGCATCACTCGAGCGACCAAATCGTCGCTTGAGTGTAAATTTTGAGCTTTCAGTACTTTTGCAAAGTTTGACGGTTGGCTCGAGCGACCAAAAGACAGCTCGAGCGATAACTCATTGTTTTGAACCTTGGCTTGAGCGACTAAAAAGTTGGCTTGAGCGTAAAATGAGAGCATTTTGCAGACCAAGAGGTCCGCTCGAGCGACCAAAGCTTCGCTCAAACGAACTGCCCTGTTTTCTAAAATTTTGCAAAGTGTTTCAAAGTACATTTTTGCATCCTCATTGCATCTTAGGAAATCTTAAGCCATGGTTTAGGCCATAATAATGAGGATAAGAATTAAAAACACACCTAGAAAGAAATGAAATAAGACAAGTGTTTACAGAGCTGGTGTTTCAATCTGTATCTGTCATGTGTTTGTATAGGTCACACGCCAATATCTCTCTGATCTGTCTAATTCATTTATTCTACTTCTGAACCTATCTGTGAGTAACAACCTTGTAAAGATATGTTCAATTAAAAGTATTTTCTGACAAATATGATAAGCTTTGTTTTCTAAAATGATATGTTCTGTATAGATGAATGATTGTCCAATCTCTGAAATGTACCGTGGCCTCCTTAGCATCATGTGAATCTGCTATATGTTACCTGGTACCAAGGATCTATATGGGTTCCATTCATGGAACTATCTATGAAACTTATATGGTTACGATTATGCAGAGTCATCTGTCTAATATGAATATGAGTTGTAATGACCATCTGCTTTGTATATAGGTTGTTATGACTAATCTGATCTGTTAGTGCTAATGGATGTACTACGTATGACTGTTTGCAAATCTAAATATGTATAAGAATCTGTCTCTGATATGAATCTGTTTCTGATCTTAATTCTGATTTCTGACTCTATTATGGACATCATTCATTAAACCTTTACTCTGTTGTTATTCACTGGGCTCCAACTCATTATTTTTATTATGTATGTAGGTCACCAAGCGAGTGACCAGGTTGAGACTTCCTGTCTAGGTTTTATTTTGTCAACCAACTTTTGCAGCTCCTGAGGAGGTTCCAAAAGTCTTTTTGTGGTCAAGTTCTGTGGACAGTGTTTGCGATCAGTCTCAGTTTTATTTTCTTTTCTTTTATCTGGACAAGTTTACATTTCTTCTGTATGTAGGGTTAAGTCCCCTTTTGACTTACCTATTTTGATGAAGATGTAAGGCTGACGTCATTATATATGTAAATATAAGTTTAAATTTTCTGTCTCATATAAGTCTGCACAGGTCTATGGACATTAATTATTTGTTATTGATTCCGCTAGCCCCTTATTTTGCTAATCAGTTTCAGAGGCCTTCGATAATCTTAGGATTACTAGTTGGTTACGATGCTAAACTTATAGGGGCGGGTTTGAGTCATGACACTGCCCCTACACTTTTTTACTTTCGTTACATCTTCTTCTAATTTACTTGTCATTCACACTGTTGATGGCTCTCAAATGCATGTTAGTCATATATGTCATATCTCCACTTCTAATATCTCTCTCCTTCACACTTATCTGATCCGCAATCTTACACTTAATCTTATTTCTATTGGTACTTTCCCTGTCTAGACTGCTACTCCTGCTACTACTAGTTCCTTTCTTGCTTTATGGCATTCTCGGTTAGGTCATGTGTCTTTTGGTCATTTACGATCTCTAGTTTTAAATGGTTAACTTGTCAACTTGCAAAACAACTTGCTTTACCATTTCATATTAGTACTTCTATGTCTCATGCACCTTTTGATCTTATGCACTCTCATGTTTGAGGGCCTTCATCTAATACCACTATAGGGGGATCTAAATATTTTGTCATATTTGTCGATGATTTCACTAGTTTTACATGGTTATTTATTATGAAATCTCGCTCTGAGTTACACCAAATATACTATAATTTTTCGCAAATAATCAAAACTTAGTTTTCTTCTACCATCAAAATTTTTTATGCTGATAATATCCAGGAATACAAAGAAACTCATTTTTTGAGATTCCTTCGTCAAAATGGTACACTTTCTCATTATTCTTGTCCAGGTACCTCCTAACAAAATGGTCGTGCTAAGCGCAAACATCTCCATATCTTAGACACTATCCGTACTCTTTTAATCTCTTCTTCTTGTCTTGAACATTTTTTGAGAGAAGCTACTCTCACAGCCAACTATACTATCAACAGTGTCCCTTCTCTTACCATCAATAATCAAACCCCATATGAGCGTCTGTATGGCATACCTCCTACCTATATTAGTCTTCGTGTGTTTGACTGTGTTTGTTTTGTTCTTCTTCAACCTCATGAGTGTACCAAATTAGAACCTCACGCCCGTTTGTGTTGTTTATTGGGGCATGGAATTAAACATAAAGGTTATTGTTATTGGGATCCTCTTTCTCATTGTCTTTGTGTCTCTCGTCATGTGGTATTTTGGAAACACAAGATGTTCTCTTCTATATCTAACTTTCATTTGTCCACTCTTCCCACTACACCATTCTTTACAGATCTTTCTCTTCTAATTGATGAGCTTGATACAGACGCTACTTCCAACATGATGACTCCAGCTCATCTTGAGGATTTTGCTCTACTTCTTGGTCTTGCTGCTCTACTCCCTAATCTTGAGCCTGCTTATGTTCCTACTACTACTCATGCTCCTGCTCCACCTCCTAGTCTTGTCTTCATTCCCTTTCATAGTGAGCCTCATGGATCCTTTGAATCTACTACATCATCTTTTACACCAGAGGTACCTTTAACATAACCTTCTGTCCTTTTTCGTGATTTCATTGTTGGTTCTATTGCTTTTTCTTCTCATGAACCTACTTCCTATCGAGAGGCTTGCTCTAACTCTCTTTGGCAGCAAGTTATGATTGATGAACTGCAGGCTTTCGATAACTCATGCCTGGGATGTAGTTGACCTTCCACATGAAAAGAGTGTTATTAGTTGCAAATGAGTTTACAAGATTAAAACTCATTATGGTGGTTCCATTGAGCGTTACAAAGCTTGTCTTGTTTCCTAGGGTTTACTCAAGAATATGAGATTGATTATGAGGAAATATTTGCTTATGTTGTCCGTCTTACTTCAGTTCACAACCTCCTTGCCGTTGATGCTGCTTTCCGTTGGAGTCTTTGTTAGATGGATGTCAAGAATGCTTTTATATACAACCTTCTCTTGATTCCTCAGTTCCATCCACGAAAGTCTACAAACTTCACCGTGTTTTATATGGTTAGAAACAAACTCCTCATGCCTGATTTGCCAAGTTCAGTTCTACCATTCGTGACTTTGGATTCTCCTCTAGTGCCTATGATTCTGCTTTATTTATAGCAAGACAGAGCATGGTATTATTCTTCTTCTTCTTCTCTGTATGGATGATATGTGTCACGACCCAACCTCGGTACTTAGGGCTGGATGTCGTAACTAGTTGATTTCTAAAGTTACCAATGATTAATTCTATATTAAAATTAAATAATGCAGTAGGATAAAATAAAAGGTGCACATAAATATTTAAAGCATATATTGGAACTTTTATTTATGTAACATGAGTCAGACAATAATTACAAATAACAAAAAGGGGGGAGGGGGAAACACGATGTTTATCTCAAGTCTTGGTCTTGATTAATGTGGTAAAATAATTTCTTCTTAAGTTTCTTCACCTGAAAGGATTTAATAGCTATATGCACATGGCAAAGTAAGGAATATTATACTAAAAGTATAAGGGTATACAAATCACCATGGATAATTATTTAGGCTAAACAATAAATAGTTTGGTTCAAATAAATAAATCATTTTAATTAACAGAAACATAATGCAGAAATCATATAAACAAAATAATCACAACCACGGTACAGAACAAAACAGAGGGTCAATGGATCCATGATAGACAGAGGGTCACAAAGTGACTAATCAGAGAGCCAATGGTTATTTAAGTCCCCAAAGACATGAGATGGTTAGAGGGTCATTAAAGTGACAATTCAAAGGTCCAATGGTTATTTAAATCCCTCAAGGCATGGTATCTTCGTGGTGATACTTATAAAGTAATTGTTCAAAAACACATTTAATAAATAGTTACACCCATGGGTTTCCATTTTTAAGAAAATATGGTTCATAAAATAAATAACACAGTTGAAATGTTAATATAATTTATAAAACATGATTTGCATAAAATAATTCATAAAACAATAAAGCAATTTATGGTTACTCAATGTATAATATAACTCACCTTAATATTGATCCCTAATTTTTACTTCCATTTACCATAGCCAACCTCCCTTAATTGCTAACTCCCTTTCTTCTAGTATCTTATTTGTTTCTTTCTTTCTTCTTTTTTCCCTCTTGTTTTCAACTTTCCGGCACATGTTCACTATTTGGCTTAACACTTATCTCAAAATGTACTTATTTGCTTAGCTTTTAGGCTTAATTACACTTTGGCCCAATTCTTAAAATAATTATATTACCATCTTTTTGATAAGACACAATGACTCCCTAATTAAATTACATTTTAACACATACAATCGTAAAATTCAATATTTTACTTTACTTTTTATTATTATTATTATTATTATTAATTTGGTGTTAAAATTAATTAAACATTTAGGGTGTCACAATATGATCATCATTGGAAATGACACAGTGGGTATCTCTAGTCTTAAACAGTTCCTCAGTTGCCAGTTTGAGATGAAAGATTTGGGTTTGCTTAGCTATTTCCTCGCTTTGGAAATTTCTTAAGATCCATCTGGTTACTTTCTCACCCAAGCCAAGTATACCTCTAATCTGTTGGCTTGTACTAGTCTTACCAATTGCAAGACTGCGCCTATCTCAATTAACCTTCAAACTCGTCTCACACCTCACCTATTGTCTGATGATACTTTATATCGTCAGCTAGTTGGCAGCCTTGTCTACCTCACGGTTACTCGTTCAGACATTGCCTATGTTGTTCACATTGTCGTCTGTTCATGGTTGCTCCTCACTCTCCACACTATAATGCTCTGGTTTGCATTTTGCGCTATCTTAAAGGAACTATATTTCATGGTCTTCACTACTTAGCACACTCTTCTTTACAATTACACGCCTACTGACCACCATTATACTACAAGGTTCTGCTTCTTCTTGGGTGACTCTCTCATTGTCTGACATAGTAAGAAGCAAACTCTTATTGCTCATTCTAGTACTGAGGCTGAATATCGTGCTCTTGCTGATACTACTCAAGAGCTTGTGTGGCTTCGTTGATTTCTTTATGATATGGAAGTTTCTCATCCTGCTACCACTAACCTCTATTGTGACAATGAGAGTGCTATTCAGATTGCACATAATGATGTCTTCCATGATCGCACCAACCATATTGAGATTGATTGTCACTTCATACAACATGTTACTAAAGTCACTGTTCGTCTTTTCTTTATTATATCTGCCGATTAGACAACCGACATCTTCACCAAGGCTCATTCTCTAGGACACTTTTCCGACTTACTTTCCAAGCTCAAGTTAATATCTGCATTACCACTTTGACCTTGACAGGGAAGGGGAGGTGTTACCTGTATATAGCTATATTACCATATTATGCATAACTGTATTGTGTATTACCATACTTAACTTCTCCTTCTCCTATATAAAGGAGACTTGTATTCACTGATATCATTCTTTGAAATATACAGAGTTATATTTTCTCTCTCTCAGTCTCTCTCTATTCTCATAACATATCTAATGGTTGATTAATGGTGTGGGTTTATATGTAATGCGATCAAGGGCAGACTCAGAATTCTAATATAAAAGGGGTAAATATATGTATTAACAAAAAATTTAAAAGGAAGTATAAATTATAATATCAATTTCTATTGATATAAAATGTGAAAAATATATATAAATAAAATATTTTCTTATATTCATGTTAAATTACAAAAACTAGGAATTGTAAGACAATTTATGAACCTTAGTTATGGGAATTTAATATATTTTTTTGGATTATATTTTGTCCAAACATGTTTTTATAGATATAGATGTGTGAGCTATGCAACCACATTTTTTTTTTTTTACAACTTAGAAAAAGAAAATCTGTATAATTTAAAAATTATCAATAGCTAATATTAATATATAAATGGATTTTTTTGAAATTGTAGAGGGCAATCGCCTGCTCTGGGTGCATTCTTGAATGTGATCCACATCATTTTTCCATACTGGTGGAGCCAGTTGTAATTTTGGTAATATCCAAAGAAGGTCTATCTAATTTACCTTTATTTTTTTAACATCGACAAACAACTAAACTTAGAACTTTAAAAAGGTATTTGGTTCATTAGAATAAAATATAATGGAATTATCATTCCATTAAAATATATCTCATATTTGTTTGATTAAAAAAATAATGAAAAGTATATTGTAAATAGAATTTACCTTTATAAAGTGGCCTAATAAATAACTATTTCATTCAAGAAAAATGCTTGAGATTTCAAAAGTTGCTCCCCCTTGACCTGTAATGATATGGCATGATAGGTGCCAATTTTTTATTTATTACACACGCAAGTACATAGGCCTAAATTCCTTACCGCATTATTGTGATTGAATTTATAGGTCTAAAATTTGGGGTCTCTAGCATTTCATTCCATCTAAAATTTGGAGTTGAAAAATGGCCAAAGTCGTTGGTGATGACAAGAAAGAATGAGGATGGCGATGTGAAGTGAGTGACAACAAGGGAAAAGATAAAGAAAGAGGACGGTGGTATAATGTTTCCGGTTTAGACCCGACCTGTTTATTGTTTTGGATCCAAAATTTCTTGTCTTGAATGGTTGTTCATGTCTTTATTCATCTGATTCCTTGTTGAGTTTGGTTGTTGGAGCGTTATTGTTGCTTTTGGAACATGTTAGAAGTTAGTTTTTCAAAACTGTTGCTGCCTAGTATTTAGCTTGTTCACTCGAGAGAACTTTCTTGTGCTCGAGCAAACTTTGTGAATTTCTAGCATTTTTTCCCGGTCTACAAAAGTACTGGGAGTATAGTGCTCTTCGCTTGAGCGATATTTCTTGCGCTTGAGTGGTTTTGGCTCGAGCGGTCATTCTTTCGCTCGAGCGGTAACTTTGTTTGCTCGAGCAGTCTCACTTATTGGGTCTGGTTGCTCGAGCAGTGTTTTGGTCGTTCGAGCAATCTGCCCGTATATCGGTCCGTAAAAGTTACTTTTTGGATCATTTTTTTATCGCTCTCTCTTTAAACCTTTCAAAACCTCATATCTTTTCTCTTTCTCTCTCTCTCTCTCTTTCTCTCTAAAACCCACCTTTAAACCTCAGATACACCTTGATCTATTAATTTCTCAACCCTTGTCCATTGGAGAAAAAGGTAGAGCACGTCGAGGGCTTCGTTCTAATGGGAGCAAAGCTCGTTTTTGACTCTGCTCAACTTCAACTCTTGCTCTCCCTTGTCTTGGTCTTTAAGGTAGGGATTTCTTAGACCTTTTGTATGGTTTTTAACTTAGTTATTGTCTTTCTAAACAATATTGTGATTTGAGAATTTTTGAATAAAATCTAGGGTTTTGGTTTTTGAAATCAAAAGAGGGATTTTCAAATGGGTTCTCGAAAATGGTTGTGGGGCCGTAAATGTGATTGAGCCTTGTCCAAATGGTGGTTTTCAATACTTGGAATTGATTTTTAAGGAAAATGGGATTTTGCCCTAAAATCTTGGATATTTGATTTTGTGAAAGGAAATGGAAATGACATTGAATTTTGTAAGAATGAAATGATGATTATGATGGCGATGATGGTGGAGTTGGATATGTATTATCACTCCCATCTCGAAATTTATGAAAGTATATCTTTTTAGAAAATTACCTGTTTGATTAGAGATATCTGTTTAGGGCTATTGGTGGAAAATAGCTATGATTGTTGTAGAAATTGCATGAAAATTAAATGAATTGAAACTAATTTCTCATCCATTTGCATTAAACATTGTTGCACACTTAACACAATGAAAATGTATATTATTTTGAGAAAAATGGGTGAATGCCTTAGTGAATCTAGGTAGGGGGTGTAATTGTGGTATTATGTCAGCCTATGTGTTCTTGGTGAAAGTCTAGAAAAATCCGTACAGTTAAGTGTCGATCCTTCCAGTTTGTACCAATAAAATGGCTTTGGTAGTACTTGTATAGCTTACTGGCAAACACGTACCTAGAGTTTTTCAATGCTTGTAATTAGGGGTGCAACTTAGGCGGGCTCAACCCAAGCAACCCGAGCCCAGCCCGAATTTTTTTAGGACTTGGACAAAATATTTTCAAATTCGGTACGGGCTTGGGAAAAAATTCAGAAGCCCGAATTAAATTTGGACAGGCTTAGGCAAAGATGTCAAACAACCCGAGCAACCCGAAGTCTGAATTATACATATATAGATATATAAAAATATTAAATATAAATATAAATTATTAGTCATTACATGATGTTAAAGTAATTTATGTTATTAAATCATATTGAATATATATTATATATACAAATAACATAAAATCTTACTTTTTTTCCTTTTTATTTTCACTCATAAATTATTAGGACTACTATAGTGGCATCTCTCTTCTATTATATAAATTATTTGTTTTGATGGTATTAATGATTTTCTATAATATAAAAATAATAAAAATTTAAAAATTTAAAAAAAAAAACTGAAATTCATTTACAATTCGGGCAACTCGGGCAATTCAGGTTTAGCTCGGGTCGGGCTTGGGCAGACAACCTCGGGTTACAATTCGGGCTTGGGCAAATCTCAGTACAACTTGGGCTGGGCTTGGACAACCTCCCAACCCGCCCGAACCTGCCCGAGTTGCACCCCTACTTGTAATCACTGCCCTGTTTTCTGTTATAAAGGAAATGTTTTCATGAATTAAGATGTAACTTGGCATTGCATGGTTTTGGAAAGAGATGTTAAACGTTTTGACACGACCATTGTATGTGCATTCACCTTTTAGCTTTGTTAAGATTCATACACTGTGTTAGAGTATCTCTACTGGACTTTGACTCACCCTATGTAAAAAACCATTTTCAAGTGCTGATGATATGCCTCCGCAAAGCCATAGCTTGGGAAGACTTAGAGTTAAGAGCTTCTTTTTTGTTATTTGTTGTAATTAGTTTGTACAATCCTAGTGTTTAAACTATATTGAGTTAAAATTCACTTTTGTTGTAACTAAATATCATCTTAGAAAATTGTAGTCATTAAGGTATTTATCTATCTTGTTGACTTTTATTGCATCTCTATCTTATGTGACATATGCTATAGATTCAAAGTTAAGATTTATGAATGTGTAATTGCATATGTCATCACTTTTGTAATGAAAACTATATAAATAGAAAGATACTATATTTAGAGATGTGTTGTTATTTAATAAATGTCGTGGGATGAATTACTGTTATTTCTTTGGGACGTTATAAGTTGTATGAGGCGTGTGGCATTGACGACAATGAAGAAGGGCTATGGTGTGTAAATCGCTAATAGTGAAAGTTGTTGGTGAATAATGTGGTAGCCGAATGGCAACGATTGTAGTAAATGGTGGTGGTGCGAAGTTTTTGAAAAAGTAGTGGAGAGTAAGGGAAGGGGTTTGATGGCTAAGATATTAATTTGGGTAGTAACTATGAGAGTTGTCCGGAATAGTCCACACATAATTGTTTAGTGTTTACCTTTTGGTCAGATCACAAGAAAGAAATTTTTTGTAAATCTTTTAGTGTCGATATGAATGATTTGCTTTTGACTAAATCGAGAAAGAGACTAGTCAAAATACATATAAATTGATCCGGTCACCTTTTATGGTTGAACCAAAAAAAATAAAAAATAAAAAAATTGAGTAACATGGAAGTTTTAAAACTTTTACATTAAAAATATTGTATGAAACTAATAGATAGTGACCGGTAATTTCCTCCAGATATTTTTAGTTTCCATTGGGCATACGCATATCATATGTGGTGGCACAATCACCTCCACCCAAATCGTTACTGATCTGCCGCCTCTGCTTTAACTGATAAAATTAGTGGTAACTCGTGTATGCACCAGATTTTATAAATTAAAAAATATATATATATATTATAAATGTATTAAGATAATTTAATATTTTATCTTATGGTATTTATGAAATTTATAAGTTACTTTTATATTTATAATTTTTTAAGTTATTAGTTTAAAAAAATTAAAAATATATATAAATCTATTTAGTGTAATTTTGATAATTTTTAAAAAATTAAACCTAATTAAATGAATTTGCATGAGTCATGATATACCTCTTCTTAATATGAAAATATACAAATTTAAAAATTATAATTAAAATAAATATACAATTTTATTATTAAATGTGAAATAAAATGATATTTAATTATAATTGATATAATGTTTATGTTATTAATCTAATAATTTAAGTTAAATTTCTTTTGGTTTTAATTTCATATTTAAAAATACAATATGAATATAATACGCACACGGATTTTTAGTCTTTAAGAATGAGTAGGTTTTAGAATATTTCCAACCTTTCATCATTTTCTTTTAATTTTTTTATCTAATTTAATTTTAAATTTGAATAAAAAATTTGATTTGATATGAATAACTTTAACTTTTTCGTTAAATTTTTATCAATTTTTTAAAGAACTTTCATTCTTATCCCAATTTTTTTTCCCATCAATTTTGATGAAAAAAAGCAATAATTTCCAATGCTTCATCTTTTAAATTTTTGTCAAATTATAATTCGATAAAAAAGATATTAAGAGTTGAAGATTTTCTTAATTGGAATTATAATGAAATAACATCTTGAAATAGTAAAAGTTTGAGTATGTGGTTGGTGGAAATATATAATTTGATTAATTCTCTTCTCATATTTGTATAAAAATTGGCACTTGTGATCACATCATTATAAGTCGAATTATGGAAAGTTTTTTGTGGTGTCAAACATTTTTCATTTGTAAATATCTTACCTATTAAAATAAAGAAAAAATAAAAGAAAAAGAAAGAAAATGTATAGCTTTTGAATATATGTTTATCAATTTTGTTTTGTGGATATAAACAACTGTTGTTTCAATTTAAAAAATTAAAAAGGATAAAAAAAATAGATTGGATTTTTTGGAGATAAAAGAAGCCATCTAACTCCTCTATATATTATTTTAAGATGGACTATTTTAATCCCATAAAAAAATAGAAATTATATTTGGAGACTATCCCTATATATTATGCTATTATATACAAATATAGAGGTAATTATAGCGGTAACAAATTAATTAATATATACGAAAAGTTATACTAAGCTTTCATTTTCAATTAATTGAATTATAATTAACAAACTAACAAATAGCAGTAATGGTATAATAGGATAGAAAGAGGATAAAAATAAAAAACACAATGATATTTAAAAGTTTTAAATTTACCTAGTTATACAAAAATCTAATGTTATAGTACAATCTTGAATTCCTAATAAATGTTCACATTTTCTATAAAATAAAATGACAATAAAAAATAAAAAAATTCGATAGCCATTTTTTTATTTCAATTTTACAGTTTTCATTAAAAAAACAAAATCCAATCAAAATCCTTAGCACAGAATGGGTATAGATACTTCGATTGCAACCATCACCAATAATTCTTCTCCACTGTGTAAACCTACAAACAAACACATAAATCTCACTAAAGCTGAAACCAAAACAAAAACCAGTAACAGAGAAAAAGAATCACACAAGGAAAAAAATAAAATTAAAAAACAAATAAATTTATGGAGTGGTAGGATATTACCCCCAACAACTTAGACCTCATCCCGCCTAATCCGTCAACTCCTCCACCAGTATCTGCGAAGTTTAGGAGTTGGGATAACTAATCAGATTATTCTTTAAATAAGACTTGAAAATTGATTAATTTGTCCCATTAAGTGATTTAAAATTTTGATAGATATACATCAAAAAATAGATAATTATATTATTGAATCATAATTTAAATTTAGATATTGTCATATATTTTTGAGATCTATATCTAAATTCTTATCTTCTTTATTTTTGTGTGGCTTCTTTTTTTTTCAATTTATTTAAGATGGAATTGTGGGTTTCTTTTTTTTTAATTTAATTTATTTATGGTTTCTATTTGTTTTTAATTATTATTATTTAGGTAAGTTAGGATGTGAGTTAGATATGTGATAGACACGTAAGTTTTATTGATTTAAAGTATGATGGTGTAAGATATTTTCAAATTAGATTTGTTTATATAAACTTTAAAGATTTTTAAAATTTAAAATTGGATACTGAAAGGCAAAAAAAAAAAAAGATTTTAACTGAATGAATAAAAATCATATTTATTAATTTTATCTATTTGTATATTTGATTTTGAATTTTTTTTTTGATTTTGTTATAATATAATATATAAAAGATATAGATAGATAACCAGAATTCTCATGAAAAATATTATCTGATTTTTTGAGGGAGAGAAAAGAAAGACAAGTTTTAATATTTTCTTTTGGAAATTGATGAGAGAAATTAGAATGGAGAGAGTATGAAACATTTTTGTTATCTTTCTATTTGAAATCCATAAATTAAGGGATAATTATAATTTCCAAAATAATTAAATAGGTATGGGAGAAGTTGAAAAGGGGAGATAATTATTATTTCCAAAATAATTAAATATATATGGGAGAAATTGAAAATGGTGTATATATGAGACGTCAAAAAGGATTGGGAGAAGTCAATAAGTGCTAAGGGTTTTTTTTTTTTAAATCAAAAAATTATGAAATTAAGATTGAGATATTGGAGCTCCCATAAGATTTGTGAGTTAAAATCTCACTTTTCCTCATATAATATATAAATAGATAGATAAGGAGCGTCCAGACAAACCTAGGAGTGTCAAAGTGACCCGCAGCTCGGGGTGGACCCGCCTTATTTGAGCCCGACTTGAGTCCAACCCGAGCCCTTGGGCCCAAGCCTGGGCCATCATTTTGAAGCCCAGCCCGACCCATCGGCCTGCTTAAGGCCTACTCAAGGCCCGGCCCACCCGGCTCGCGCCGAGGTCCAGTGTCTTTTTTAGTAAAAAATAATAAAATTTTCTTAGAAAAAATTAAAGAAAAAACAAAAAAATTATTCAGACCTGTCTAAGGCCCCCTCCCCCGGCCTACGCTTGGGTCTGGGCCTAATTTTTTTGACCCGTGGGCCAACCCGAATTTTAGCTGGAACTCACAAAGGCTCGACATGAATCAGGTCGGTCCCTTATCCGAGTAGGGCGGGCCGGGTCAGACTAGCTTTACACCCCTAAACAAGCCCATCAATTAACAATCATACTCTCAATTTTAAAATTCCACATTACTTGGATATATTAGACTCCAAGGTATTTATGAGTTCATGATCATTTTTTTTTTTTTTTTTTTTTTGGCACGTAGTATAATCGTTTTGCTGGTAATGGACTTGGAATGAAACCACAAAAGTAGTCTTAGCATGTGACAAATTATTTTTTAATTAAAAAGTTACAAAAATTATTAAAAAAATAAAATTTCAATCCCAGTAATAAAATAGTCAAAAGTTATAAAAACCACGCAAGTGGCTTTTTAATTAAAAAAACTCAAAAAGTCATAAAAAATATTAAAAAATCAAAATTTTAACCCTATTAATAAAAAATCATATCGTACATATTAATCAATTATTTTTTTTTTCTCATAAGTATTCATTTTTTTTCCACCTCATAATCAATTAAAAAACTAAAAAACACTAAAACTGTTAGTAATGGGCGCCCATGTGGCATGACCATTTAAATTTAACATTTGATCCTTATCCAAATAGGTTTTGATTTTGAAATCAAACCTATTTAGGATAACCACTCTTGAAACAGACGTTATCAGTTTGAACTGATATAGATAGATATAATATATATTAGATATTATCTGTATCTTAACTGATATGGATAGATATTATAATATATTAAATATCTGATATGGTTATGGGTAATCTGAGAAAAAGGAAAAACAACGTAGTCTGTTTTTCTACCCACATTCTGACTCTCTCCCAAAAACACAACGATCAAGTCTTTGACACTGTGGTTAGTGTGGGTGATATTCAATCTGTGATATCACTCCACTGCTGGGTTGGTTCATCAAGAAGTTTCCTGGAAGCACGTGATTTATCCAAGAAGGTTCTATCATCAAGAAGGTATGATCTGATCATTTTAATCCGCTGCATAATCTGTGTTTTTTCAGTTTACATTGGTATCAGAGCCTGTTAATGGATATTTTCGTGTTTTCCTCATGTGTATACTTTTATATGTATATGTATATATTATACACATGAATATTTGTAGAAAATTTTTTTTTTCAGATTAGGAGCATAAAAATATTTTTTTATGTTCTTTAATGTCTTTTTTCATATCATAATTAGTTTTATTTTGAAAAAAGGAGTCCGGCAGTACAAAAATCGGACCAGAAAACACCCTGGAAGGCGGCGCGTGGCCTGCACGCGCCACCTGACGCCGTGGGCCGTTTCCACGCGCCTCCACGCGCAGCCACGCGCCTCCACGCGCCAGCTGCTCACCCGACGCGCTTGCACGCGCTCTCACGCGCGCGTCAGCGGCGCAGTCACGCGCGCGCCCTCCGCGCCACGCACGCGCGCCGTGCGCTGAGCCGCGAGCCGAGCCGCGAGCCGAGCCGCGCGCTGAGCCGCGAGCCGAGCCGCGCGCTGAGCCGCTAGCCGAGCCTCGAGCCGAGCCGCGTGCTGAGCCGCGCCGTTTTCCTCGGCTGGCTTGGCTGCTGGCGATTAGGCACTGTTTGTTTTGTTTTTAATTCTGAACTGCGTTAAATGATCATAATTAATTCATTACATATTTGTTTTATGCGTGGCTTATACTGTTAGACTCAGAATTAAGTTTTCTACATTCTGTAAAATTTTGAAAATTTTCAGAAAATATAAATTAGTTTTCCTGTGTTAATAATTCATTTTTTATGCTTTAAAATGATTCTGGTATTGCATAAATAATTTTCTGGGGCTGAAATATTTATTGTAGACTTCTGAAAGGTTTTATTATTTACTGGTAATATTGTCTCATTTTATCAGTTTCTGGATTTTTTATTTCTAATTTTATGTGTATTTATTAGTCATTTAAAATTCCAGAATATTTCAGAAAAATTTCAGAATATTTCAGAACAATGTACATTTTAATTATGGCATAATCTGAATATTGTTTCTGTTTACTAGTTTCTGGATTTTTTATTTCTAATTTTATGTGTGTTTAATTAGTTATTTAAAATTCCAGAAAATTTCAGAAAATTCCAGAAAATTTCAGAAAATTCCAGAAAATTTCAAAAAATGATGTACACTTTAATTATGGCATAATCTGCATATTAAATACAATTTTTTTTTGGTTTTTTAATATGTTGCAATTAAAGCATGATTATTTATTTATTTATTTATTTGAATTCCATCATTAAATAAATATAGCATGAGTTGTTTGCAAATTTATATTGAGATGCTATTGTATGGAATTTATCATGCTTTGTATATGCCATAAATAGTGGGAGATTGTTTGATTATTTTTTGCGCATGGAATGAAATTAAATTTTGATAATTATCACTAGAGGCGCAAGAGATGATTACGAGCATAGCAAATTTTCGATCTTGAGACATGTGTAAAATTATCATTATTTAATTTAGATTCTTTTTTGCTGCAAAATATTTTGTTTTGTGTTGCTATCATTAATATCCCCTACGCATTTTTATTTACTCTGTATGTAGAAATGGCTGCTAAGTCAGTGGTGGCAGACTTAACTAAGGGAGAGAAATTGGATGGCGACAATTACGACATATGGCGCCGTAAGATCCAATACCTCCTCAATGAGCAAGAAGTGTTGACCACACTTGAACAAGTGATGGTTGAGCCAGAGCAGGGCAATACAGCTCAACATCGTCGTGATCTTGAAGCCTTTCAGACTTGGCGTAACAAAGATCGGTGTGCGCGCTTTACTATGTTGAGCAGCATGCACAACGACTTGATTAGTGAGTTTGAGCATTGCCCGACTGCATTTGAGATGTGGGAAGCTCTCAAGCAAAAGTTTGGTATTACCTCTTTGGCAAAGCTACGTGGGCTGACTATGAAGTTTGACTCATATCAGAAAAGGGCGCATCACTCGATGAAGCAGCATTTGAGAGTCATGTCAGCCATGATACGTGAGCTTGCGGCTGCTGGGCATAATTTGACTCAAGAGCAGCAAGTACAGGCTGTGATACGCTCTCTGCCAAATTCTTGGGAGCAGATGAAGCAGAACATGATGCATAATGAGAGTGTGAAAACATTCGAAGACATATCGCGTCATTTGGAGCTAGAGGCTGAGCGCCTTGAGGCGGCTAAGTCTGATGGTTCTGCTATGGTGGTTGAGTCAAGCTCACGTAGGACTTCTCAGTTCAAACGTGGAAAAGCAAAAGGTGCCCCCAAGAAGCAAGCAGCGGCTGCGCTTAAGCCCAATGGCGCTAGAAATTTCAAGCGTAGGGGCAAGAGAGGTGGTAAGAAGGCAAAGGCTAAATTGACATGCTTTAACTGTAACAAAGAAGGACACTTCGCTCGGGATTGCCCTGAGCAGAAGAAGGTACTCCCTTACTTAATTTCTCGCATTCAATGCTTTGTGTCTAGTCAAGCATTAATTGCTCATTCTTCTCATTTTTGGGTTGTAGACTCCGGAGCAACAGACCACATCGCGAGGGACAGAGTAGGGTTCGTTGAGTATCGTCGAGTACCTGCTGGGAGCAGAAAAGTTTACATGGGGAACGAGTCCAGTGTGGAGGTGCTTGGCATTGGCACATTCAAGCTGGAAATGCGACGAGGGCGCACCTTGTATCTTCATGATGTTCTTTATGCTCCGGATATTCGGCGAAACTTAGTTTCAGTTATTAGCATGATGAGCCTTAGTTTTAGCTTTTGTTTTGAGAATAATGGTGTTAGCATTTATTTGGGAACAATTTTTTATGGTTTTGGTTATCTTTCAGATGGTTTTTTAGTTTTGGATGTGGATGATTCTAGTATCAATAAAAATGCCAATGGCTCTATTTCTAATATTGCATCTTTTTGTGATAATGATTCTATGAGATGGCATGCTAGATTAGGCCACATAGGGCAAGACAGGATGACTAGATTGGCTAGAGAAGGTCTTTTAGGCCCACTCGCTAGAGTCACTTTGCCTACTTGTGAGCACTGTCTTGCTGGAAAGGCAACAAGAAAACCATTTGGGAAAGCCATAAGGGCATCTATCCCATTGCAACTTATTCATTCTGATATATGTGGACCAATGAATGTGAGGGCAAGGCATGGAGCCCCCTATTTCATCACATTTATAGATGATTGCACACGTTTTGGTCATGTTTATCTGATTTCTCACAAGTCAGAAGCATTGGATTGCTTTAGACGGTATGTTAATGAGGTTGAGAATCAATTAGACAAGAGCATTAAAGCTCTAAGGACTGACCGAGGACGTGAGTATCTATCTGAGCAATTTAAAGTGCTCTGTGAGGAAAAAGGAGTTATCAGGCAATTGACAATTCCTAGGACTCCGCAACAAAATGGTGTAGCGGAGAGAAGGAATCGCACATTGCTTGACATGGTTAGATCAATGATGGCGCAAGCTAATCTTCCAATTTCTTATTGGGGAGATGCTTTATTGACTGCTGCCTACGTCCTTAACCGTGTGCCCTCCAAATCAGTTCCTTCCACCCCATATGAGATGTGGACTGGCAAAAAGCCTGATTTGGGCAATTTGCGGCCTTGGGGTTCGGCAGCTTACATACACAACGCTTCTCATAAGTTTGGGAAGTTGGGCCCTAGAGGAAAGAAGTGTATCTTCATTCGCTATAGTGAGCATTCTAAGGGCTATGTGTTTGTTGGGGAGCATCCGGATGGAAGTGTGACTGAAATTGAGTCGCGAGATGTGGATTTCCTAGAGGAGGATTTCCCTAGCAGAGGTGAGGTAACTAGAGAAGTAGAATTCTACGAGATGGAGGATCTACTTGAAGGCGCACCTAGTAGCTTAGTAGAGAATGAGGAAATAATTCCTCAAGCTCCTAGGGACAGTGGGAGCGATCTACTTACCCATGGATTGGATCCAATGGATGAGGATTCTCAACTACGTAGAAGCAAACGTGGAGCTATACCCCGTCGTCGTTTTGAGATTGAAGGGGAAGCATTCATGATTGCTCCGAGTGATGAGATGGAGCCTAAGAATCTCAAAGAGGCTCTCTCATCCCCTGCTAGTAAAGAATGGAGTACTGCAATGGAAGAAGAAATAGAGTCTATGAAGAAAAATCATGTCTGGGACTTGGTTGATTTGCCGCTAGGGCGCAAGACTATTGGGAACAAATGGGTTCTCAAAATCAAGCGCAAGGCGGATGGTTCCATAGAAAGGTATAAGGCTCGCCTAGTGGCGAAAGGTTACACCCAACGAGAGGGTGTGGACTATGAGGAAACTTTTTCACCAGTTGTAAGGTTTGCCTCTATTCGCCTAATCCTGGCCATAGTAGCTCAGTTGGACTTAGAGCTATATCAGATGGACGTTAAAACTGCATTTCTCAATGGAGAATTGGATGAAGAGATCTATATGGATCAACCAGAAGGCTTTGTGGCAGTAGGTCAGGAGCGCAAAGTTTGCAAGCTTCAACGATCTATTTATGGCTTAAAGCAATCATCCAGACAGTGGAATCTGAGATTTCATCGAGCCATTATTTCAAATGGGTTTACGATGATTGATGAAGATCACTGTGTGTACGTTAAGCGGTCCAAGGACATTTTTCTGATATTGTCATTATATGTAGATGACATATTATTGGCTGAAAATGACAAGGAGATGATTGTCGCCACTAAAATGTGGTTGTTCTCTACATTTGAAATGAAGGACATGGGTGAGGCGAGCTATGTGCTCGGTGTTAAGATCCTCAGGGATCGCTCTAGGAGACTTCTTGGTTTGTCTCAAGAGACTTACATTAAGACTATTCTAGAGCGGTTCCAGATGCAGAGCTGCAAACCCATTGACACTCCTGTTGCAAAAGGCGAGAGCCTAAGCCTTGATATGGGTCCTAAGACTCAAGAAGAAAATGAAAAGATGGACCGTGTTCCCTATGCAAATGCTGTTGGAAGCTTGATGTATGCTATGATGTGTACACGTCCTGACATTTGTTATGCAGTCGGATTGGTGAGTCGTTACCAATCCAACCCAGGACCAGCTCATTGGAAAGCAGTTAAGAGGATATTACGATATCTTAGAGGAACTGCAGATTACACACTTTGCTACCAGAGTTCAGATCTACATCTAGTTGGCTATTGTGATGCTGACTGGGGAGGAGACCTAGATGAGCGTAAGTCTACTTCAGGATATGCTTTCATGCTTAGCGATGGTGCTATTTCTTGGAGCAGTAAGAAGCAATCCTGCATCGCCTTATCGACCATGGAGGCTGAGTTTGTGGCTTGTTCATCTGCCGTTCAGGAAGCCGTGTGGTTGAGGAGATTCCTTCAGCATTTGGATGTTGTCACACACACTTCAGATCCTGTGACTATCCATTGTGACAGCATGGCTGCACTCGCTTACGCTAAGGATCCTAAATACCATGGCAGAACCAAACACATTGATGTGAGGTTTAATTTTATCAGAGATATTTTGGCGCAGAAAGAAGTGATCCTGGAGCACATCCCTACAAGTCGCATGGTTGCGGACCCTTTGACTAAGCCCATTGCTAGAGATGTTTATCTTACTCATGTTAGGGCTTTAGGACTACGTAGGTGGTGATTTTTTATGTGTATTCAGTTGAACTCTTTTTTTGGGGATATTAATGCCATTAGTATTCATACTTGTTTCTATCACACATTTATGTTTACTACTTTTAGTAATGGTTTGTGAATTAGCATACACAAAACAATTAAATTGATGTTAGCAGGCAAGATTGGCTCACTCACACGAGCAATCGCCCTTAGCGCTGGGTAGCGAGTAAGGATGAGACTAGAAGCTAAAATTATCCACTAGCTATGTCGCCTTGGTTGAAGCCAAGATGAGGTCTTGTTAGAGACCGACCATGGATATGAGAGTACCCACTTTTCCATGATATGTCTGTTATGGATAGCCAGATGCGAGATCTCATTTGATGCCTGAGAGGCGAGCAAATAGAGAATTCGAGTTAGACGCTAGGAAGCGACTCGTGCGCTTAAGAGCGACTAGACTAAGATCTGTATGGTGTGTGAGTTTAACATCACTCTTTGGAAGAGTAACTCCACTATAACATGCATTCATACTGCATGTGCTTATCGACCCGTTAGCGAGGTGAAAGAATGGATCCCTGCTTCTTCACCGTGTGAGTCCTAAAAGTCTTTTTTTGACTTTACTTTGTGCCTTTTGTGACCTTTGACTATGTCATAAGATGAGGAGTTGATGTTCAGCTACTTTAGTATGTTGCCTGCGGTCATGTATGATTCGGCTTTAAGGGACATTACTGGGAAAGCGGTCAATTTCAAATTGAATGATATGAGGGTGAAGGGAAGATCATCTAGTTCTACATCTCTGCTCTATATTCACTGTCGATAACTCACATCGCTCTTTATAGGATGCTGATTGGGTGTGAATATAATGTGGGACCTAGGAAAGTCAAACATGCTCTTTGAGGGATTAGAGATGTTTTTGGACTGATGTAGCTAGATGGGTCTGGGTACATGAGACACTATTTCTGTTCTTTTTGGGTTGATGTCTCTATGCTGACTCATGTTGAGTTTCTAGTATAGAGCTCCCACTTGCAGGTGTTCTCAGCGGTCGCACGGTGCATTGGCTAGTATGAGATTGTTCGTTTTTGGGGAGATTGAGATAGAGATGTGGCAGTGTCATGCCAACTCATGTGCGAGTGGGAGATGTTAGTAATGGGCGCCCATGTGGCATGACCATTTAAATTTAACATTTGATCCTTATCCAAATAGGTTTTGATTTTGAAATCAAACCTATTTAGGATAACCACTCTTGAAACAGACGTTATCAGTTTGAACTGATATAGATAGATATAATATATATTAGATATTATCTGTATCTTAACTGATATGGATAGATATTATAATATATTAAATATCTGATATGGTTATGGGTAATCTGAGAAAAAGGAAAAACAACGTAGTCTGTTTTTCTACCCACATTCTGACTCTCTCCCAAAAACACAACGATCAAGTCTTTGACACTGTGGTTAGTGTGGGTGATATTCAATCTGTGATATCACTCCACTGCTGGGTTGGTTCATCAAGAAGTTTCCTGGAAGCACGTGATTTATCCAAGAAGGTTCTATCATCAAGAAGGTATGATCTGATCATTTTAATCCGCTGCATAATCTGTGTTTTTTCAGTTTACAAAAACAAATAAACTCCCAAATAGGGCCTAGTTGTATTTAGAATTTAGTGGGTAGAAATGCATGTATTCATTATAATTTTAATAAAAATCAATACTATACAAATAATGATGATACAAAAAGATAAGAAATAATAACTCAGAGAAAAAAATTCAGAAAACAAACCCAAAAAGTTAAATACGAATCAAACTTGAGTATCTTGATTTTTAACAAGTTTAAAATTATATTTAAGTTTGACTTGTTTACATTATGAGTTGATTTAAAATGAATTTTTAATAAATTGAAATACCTTTGATTTCGAACAAATTTTTAATGAGTTAAATACGAATCTAACCTGATTATCTTGATTTTTTATAATACATATAATGTTTATCGAGCTAAGTAATTTGTTGTTCAAATTAATCATAAATAAATTTTTAGTGATCCGAACGAATGAAATTGAAAGTCGCTAATTAGAATAAGGAAGAGCAAGTAAAGTCTATACACCGACCGTAACACGAGCGTCAGCTACCGCGCATAATTTCCAACCTCTGTGATATACAAATCTCATCTTTCATTCAATGCTCGTGCTTGTTGGGGAAAGCTTTCGCTACCAGTCACATGAAAACTGTACTGCTCCACAACCCAAATGGAGCTCATTTCTTACAACCTGCCAACTGTCACCATACAAATCGCTCCAATCATCAAATCTAACAAATGGTCCAATAATATTAAAAGACCAGAAACATAAAGGCATTGTCATACGAGTCCAAAATTATTATTTGGGGTGTCGTAAATAAATGTATTTTTTATCTTTTTAGACTAAAATGTTGAGAAAAAAATATAGATGTTTGGATTAATTTTTTGATTTTTTACAAAAAAATATGTATTAAAAAATTGTATAAAGAAGTATGTAGGAGAAGATTGGAGATGAGTGAAGGACAGCGGTGTACAATCTGCCATGCGAATTCATGCAAGAAATTATTAGGTACTTTTCAAACATTGCAGTAGATTGTTTTGTTCAGTCCATGGGGACCATCACCGATTCCATTTTGATAATCTGAACCGTTCAATGTGTAGAACTCGTCGAACACTATATGCCTATAAAAAATCACGTTGATCGGACATCGATAGCTATCTAATCAGACTTATTTTTTTAATCGTTAATTATAACACTATTAATTTTTCATACAAAACTGATTTGATCATGTAGTTATCGATATCCGATCAATGTGATTTTTTATAAAATAATAGTACTAACGAGTTCTATACTTTGAACGGTTCAGATTATCAAAACGGGACTCGTGATAGGCCTCCACTGACTGAACAACAGTGTGTCAAAATTGCCCCAAAATGTCCTACCGTTCTGTCCCAACGCTGCAAAGCCGAAAAGTAGGAATGATTGTTGAGTTGTATGAATTTGTGAAAAATTAATTTTTTAATATTTTTTTTAGTGAATAGTAATAAGTTTTTAATTTTTTGAGTAATTTTTTGACTTTGTGTCTTTTTTAGGCTATGCCAAACCAGTCCTATAGACTAAATTTTTAAGTCTAATGATGTAACAATCAATTACAATATCTAAGATAATACTCTTTTTTATATCTTCTCAATCATCAAATAATTATATTAGGATAAATTACACTTACAGTCTTGAAATTTTAGTTTAATACATATTATTCTTGACATTTGTAAAATTATACTAATACCCTGTCATTGTAATTATTTAGAAGAAATAAAGCTATTGAACTCATGTAATATCTCTTTTCTTGTTTTGCTTTACTTCTCTCTCTCTCTTTTTAATCCTTTTCTTTGCTTTATTTTTTTTAATGTAATTTTTTTTATTTTTCTATTAGGAGTTGTTTTTTGTTATACAAGTAAGAGTTTATAAAATAGGACTATTAATCACATGAGAAATATAATTTTCAAAATGTCAAAAAATGAGATGTAATTGTACCAAAATATCAGTGTAATTTACCCATTATATTACATACATATTATTAGATCTAGAAAATAAATCTAATGAATAACTTGTATTGTATCATTTTTTGAAACATAAGTACAGATCACACTGTAGTAGCCGATAAAATCAACATATATTAAGACATTGTTTGGAAAGTTGCTATTTTAGTAGGTTATTTTAGTTTTTGGCTATTTTAATAGGCTAAAATTTTTGTATTTGAAAAGATGATTGAATTTTTTTGTGGTTGGATGTGATGTCTGTAAGAGAAAAAATAAAATGATTATGAATTTAATGTGATATTTTATCTTATTAACTATTTTAACCTATTTTATCTTTTTATAAATTTTAACCCAAACTAAACTATTTTTTTTTTCCTACTAAACACCCCCCTAAAATCAACCATTTGATTAGAAGAACTTGTGAATCTTTGAGGGTGGAAGGGCAGCACACTTGCTACAACCTACACTTATACCAAACTTTTTCATCTGAGGGGGTAGTTGCAACGAGTGGTGGTTGACTCTACACCATCACTCCATTTAAACACCTCTCAACACACTCTCTCCTCCAACTGAATTGAAGAGAGAGGGAGAGAGGAGAGAGAGAGAGATAGAGAGAGATGGCGCCAACAACAACGCTTACGGCTCTCGCAGAAGAGAAGTCGCTTCAGCAGAAGTTCGTGAGGGACGAAGATGAACGTCCGAAGGTGGCTTACAACGTGTTCAGCAATGAAATTCCGGTGATCTCACTCGCCGGAATCGATGAGATAGAAGGCCGGAGATCGGAGATTTGCCGGAAGATTGTGGAGGCATGTGAAGGTTGGGGGGTTTTTCAAGTCGTCGATCATGGCGTTGATGCTAATCTCATCGCTGAGATGACTCGACTCGCTCGTGAGTTTTTTGCTCTGCCTCCCAAAGAGAAGCTCCGGTTTGATATGTCCGGCGGGAAGAAAGGTGGATTCATCGTTTCCAGTCATCTTCAGGTACTGTTCATTTCTAATAGTAACGCATCGCATTCATTGGCCTTTCATTCCAATTCCAATTAAATAAATATATGAAGACAAATCTTATTTTGCTTACTATAGAATCTGATTATCTAAATTCTTAAAATAATTATAATAAAATAAGCTTACTCCCGTGTTTTGTCTTGGTCTAATTTTGATTACCATACTAAACATTTTAATATCTAATAATTTAAAATTCAAAATTATAGTAAGAAGATTTTTGTTTGTCATCTAAATTAGTGTTTACCAATAAATTCGATAAACTGAAAACTTGAGTAAGGGCTTGTTTGAGAATCTTTCCTTTTAACAAAAAAAAAATTAAAAAGTTACTAAGGCCTCATTTGGGAATTTTGTTTTTTAGTCAAAAAGTTATTAAATTAGTTAAAAAGCTAATAATCCATATCAAAAAGTCAAAAATTCTCTTTTCTCTCTATTTTTTGTACATCTTTTCATAAAAAATCAAAAAGTCATCCCAAACATACTAGTTTTTTTAGCTCATATTTTAGCTAAAAAGTTATTAAATTAACCCGTTTCCAAACAAAGCCTAAATTAGTCAAAAAGCCAACAATCCATACCAAAAAGTCAAAAAAAAAAATTTCTCACTACTTTTTACACATCTTTTCGTAAAAAGTCAAAAAATCATTCCAAACATACTAATTTTTTTAACTTATATTTTAATTAAATAGTCAAAAAAATATTAAATTAACATGTTCCCAAACGAGACCTAAAGTGATTTAAAATACAAATTTTAGAGATATATACAAATAATAATAATAATAATAATAATAATAATAATAATTAAATAATTAATAAATAATAATTATAAATATGAGAAATATTATTTAGTGGGACAGATAAAACACATCTATTTAATTTATTGATTATTATTATTATTATTGGGCTTGGTTTCTGTCTGGTCCTTAATTAGATTGGACGGTGTTATTGTGCCTGTGGAGGCCAACCACGGATTCCGTTTTAATAATCTGAACCGTGTAATGTATAGAACTCGTCGAGTACTACAAGCCTGAAAAAAATCACGTTAATCGAATATCGGTAGCTATGTGATCAAATCAGTTTTGTATAAAAAAAATTTGAAGGTGAATAAATTAACGGTTGACAAAAATCTAATTTGATCACATAGCTACCAATATTCGATTAACGTGATTTTTTTTAAACTTATAGCACTCGACGAGTTCTATACATTAACGGTTCAGATTATCTAAATAAAATCCGTGGTAAGCCTCACAGATCCAACAGCACAGTTCAGTCCAATTAAGGACCGGACAAAAGCCAACGCCATTATTATTTATCCAATAATAACATGAACTCTTCAAGTCCCAATAACCAACAAAAAGGGAACAAGTCTGTTGAGTAGTTCGAAAATCGAATGTGTCTAAATGATGTCGATTCGATATTATTACTCCCTCCGTCCCAAAATATTAGTTCCTTATTTCATTTTTCATTATCCCAAAATATTAGTCCCTCTTTATAAATCAAGTACAAAAATAATGTAAATTTCCTATTTTGTCATTCTTTTAAATTAATAAACAATTTAAAAAGTACAATTATGACATTGATATTCCCAAAAAATGTACTATCAAAAGGGTAATTTTGAAAAACTAATTTTTTTCAAATGCAATAAGTGTACTACCAAAAAAAAGTTAGATTCTCCAAAAGGGACCAATATTTTGGGACGGAGGGAGTATTATTTTTTTCCTCTCTCTATTCTCTCTCAAACTGGTTTGAGAATCAAACCCTAACAAACAGAGAGGCAGGCGACGGCGAGAGAAAGAGAGGATGAGGAGGAGGAAGAGGAAGAGAGAACTGTTCTGAAATTGATGGCACTCGTTTTGCACCAACTTTCATTTTGTTTCGCCAAGTACGCGGCATGCGGATGGCAATGATTCCTCCTCCTCTCTCTCTCTCTCTCTCTCTCTCTCTCTCTACAAACTAGAGAGCATCAACAACCATTGCAAAAAGTTGTAAAAAAAAAAAATGTTCAACACGAAGCTGCAAGAGGTGTGCCGCAGGAAGAAATGGGGATTGCCAAAGTACTCGTGCATCAAAGACGGAGCAGACCACAATCCTCAGTTGAGAGCCCACTTTCTGTCAATAAAAACTAGCAAACCCAACATGGGCTATTCAATTAACACCAACAAACAACATAAATCATCCAGATTCAACACTCTGGTTTCTTCAATTTCTTTCTTTCTTTTCTCTGATTTTTTCATTTTTTTCTTTATGTTGTTTTTGGAGAGTTGTTGATTTAGAAAACAGATCTGGAGGAAGAATGAGGGAGGGTGGTGTTGGGACAGCCGAAGCTGGTGGGGGTGGAGGAGAAGAGGCCGCCGGCAGTCGTGGTGGTGGGATAGAGAGGAGAGAGAGAGGAGAGAAAAATTCGGGCCATTCAGGGTCAAACATTCGAGCTACAAAACATTTTCTAAAAATAAAAAATTTTAAAAGGCTAAAGTACCATGGAATACTTATCTTAGGGATGGTATATTTTATACTAATTAATTACTGCTCAATAATTTTAGATTTTGATAGGCTTATTGGCTCAACGTCACCATTAACTGATGTATGCAGGGGGAAGCAGTGCAAGACTGGAGAGAAATAGTGACCTACTTCTCATACCCGATCCGGGCCCGGGACTACTCAAGATGGCCCGACAAGCCCGAAGGGTGGAGGGCTGTAACGGAGACCTACAGCGAGAAATTGATGGACTTGGCTTGCAAGTTGCTGGAGGTGTTGTCTGAGGCTATGGGCCTTGAGAAGGAGGCTCTGACAAAAGCCTGTGTTGATATGGACCAGAAGGTGGTTATAAATTTCTACCCGAAATGCCCACAACCCGACCTCACGCTCGGACTCAAGCGACACACGGATCCGGGTACCATCACCCTGCTCCTCCAGGACCAGGTTGGTGGGCTCCAGGCCACTAGAGATGGGGGCAAGACCTGGATCACGGTTCAGCCCGTGGAGGGAGCTTTTGTTGTTAATCTGGGTGACCATGGTCATGTGAGTAATGAATCTAATAACTTACTCTTTACTTGTATCAAATTTAATTTTAAGTACAAAAAACTTCTTAAAACTATCTCTATTCCTTTACTCAAAATCATATCGAAATGAATTTGACTTAAATGGAGACCCAAATTTTTTTAAGCCTAGTTTATGCATTTCAAATTTATAATACTATGCCATTAATGAAATTTTTACTCAATTTAATGTTTAAATATGAGTTTGTTCATTGAATAGATGGCCTTACTGGTATATTGGTATATTCTAATAAATAATTTATACGGGTATATTCTTTTATTCTATCATTAACAATAACATAATTTAATTTTTTATAAATTAAAAATCGTGTGTGTAGCTGTATGTGAATATGCATGATGATAGGCAAACTTGTACATTGTTAGAGCTTTTGTTTTATTGTGTGAAGTTCCAGATGTACAAATGTTCAGAAAGCAAGCGCAGAGAGTTTTTATCTCGGAGATTTGGGAAGACTACAAATTATGTTATTAATTTATTAGTTAGAATGAATTTTATTATGCATTGTATATGTTCTACCGTGAGATCGGATTTATATATGCTTTACTTGCCCGTATTTGACATAATTTAGCAAATTTTGAAATGAACAGTATCTAAGCAATGGGAGGTTCAAGAATGCAGATCATCAGGCAGTAGTGAACTCCAACTGCAGCCGACTATCAATCGCCACATTCCAGAACCCAGCTCCTGAGGCGACAGTATACCCACTGAAGATTAGGGAGGGAGAGAAGCCGATTCTTGAAGAGCCAATCACGTTCGCGGATATGTACAAGAGGAAGATGAGCAAAGATATTGAGCTTGCCAAGCTGAAGAAATTGGCCAAAGAGAAGAAGCTATTGCAAGATCAGCAAGATATTGAGAAGGCCAAGCTGCAAATCAAAAGCACTGATGAGATTTTTGCTTGAGAGTGTATTTTTGTGTGGATGTGCCTTTGCCACACTTTTCTCTATAATTACCTTAATGTCAAGTAAAATGGTGTGGTTTTATGATGGATAGATTCAAATAAAAAGAGTAATATTTTAATATTATTAAATTATGTCCTTTTGCTAATGTATTTTGCTATGATAAAAACCAATTCAAGTTTGTTATCCAAGTTCATGTTTCATTACCTCAAAGAGTTTGCCATTGTTGTTTCACTTGCATAATTGCATGAAGGGATATAATATTCTTATTCATGGTGACTCAACTCTTAGGTTAATTAACCTATCGCATGAAGTTCATTAAAAGGTTTTAAAAAATTCCTATTGTTAAAAATTCTAATTTTTTAAAAGTACAATAAATTAAGCCCTTAATTTAATATTTAGCCTAAGATTGTAAAGAATTTTAAATCGCTATTAGTCAACTTATTATATGCGTATTTATGTGCTAGGATTCTAGGGGTCGACGTGGCTAGGCTAAGTTGGGCCTATACTAACATTTCAAGTAGCTTATGAGAGATTCTATTTATATCTAAAAAAATTATTAAGTACACTCAATTAAAATTTTGTTATTATATATAATATAAATTTATTATAAAGATAATACATATTAAATTTTAAAATAAAATATTTTTTTTTCTCATAATACATTTTAATCACATATACGTATTGTTTATTTTCCTTTTTTTTCAAGTTGCAATTTTTTTTCCCCCTTTTTCTTCACTACAAATCTCTAAACTATTCCACCAAAACTCACCATTATCATCAATATCATTATTTTTTATTTTTGAGAATAAAAGAAAGTTTGAACAAAATCAAATAATGAATGAGAATAATAATAAAAACTATATTTTGCAATAACCCATTAAAAAAGAGATAAGTATTCACATAATTATTAAGGTACAATTTTTTTTTATTTACATAACAACGAATATTCAACCTGTTTAACATCATTATTGTTCAGACTTTCAGATCTGAACAAAGTCAACATGTTCGGATTTGAAAGTCCGAACCAAACAATATTGTTCAGGATAGTAAGTTTGAACATGGTGATTTTGTTCTTATTTAGGTATACTTTGGAGGGTAATTTAGAAAAAATTATAAGGTGTACTAAAAATAATATAAAATTTTAAATAATTGAATAAAGTGTGCTGAGAAATTAAGAATATTTAATAATTTTTTAAGTGTAAAATAAAATCCCCCGTAATTTCACCAACTTGGCCTACCATGAAATCGGACCTATACTTTATTGTAAAATCTGTTCAAAAGAAAATTTAAAAAATCTCAAATCCGCCCACATAGTCCAACTATTATTTAATATTACTATTTTTCTGTCATACTTTATATATATATATATATATATATATATTGATGATACAGTTATGATGTAACGGGCTCCAGATAGAATGGGTCGGACTGGTCCACGCTTCTCTAACCGGTATTTGAATGGTTAAGCCCACCAATGAACCTGCACACGAGTTCAACGGGGAACGGGGAGTCCTCCAGCGAACCCTCCGACGAGCAAGTTAGAAGAAGAGGAAGTGGGATGTAGGGATATGAATTAGAGATAGAAAAGCTTAACCTTCTTCTTGTCTTCAACGTCTGTTTATATCTTTTGGTAATCATTTCGTTGTCCCTCCCGACCTGTCACGTTGGCCAAAAGTATATGTTGTAGCTTACGTTGTTCAGGGTGAGGGCGTGCTGTCCCGACGGAGAGGTGCTGTCCTAATAAATACTGTGAGGGGCTGCATTAATGACGATGTACAGTGGCAATAACTTTGCAGATCTTTGTCTGCTGATGTGGTTTGCCCTTTACCTGCCACGTGTCTGAATATCATTGGTCCTTCAAGTTATGTTGACTTCCAACTGTGTTGGGCCTTATTAGTTGGGTTATGTATTGGGCCTTAAGTGGTAGGCTTGGGTTGTTCATAGTGGGTTATGGCCTTTATGGGCCTACCCACGTCAGTAGTCCCCCATTCCCAAGTGCAGCTTTAGTCCAACGAAGTGAATAATGAAGAAGATGGGGTTTGAAGGTCGAGTGAAAAGAACGACCGACCAGAAATGGCCGAGTGGAGGGACCGACCGTGAGGAGGGCCGACCGCGAAGGGTAACCGAATGGAGGGACCGACCGTAAGAAGGGCCGATCGCAAAGGGTAGCCGAGTGGAGGGACCGACCATGAGGAGGGCCGACCACGAAGGGTAGCCGAGTGGAGGAACCGACCATGAGGAGGGCCGACCGTGAAGGGTAGCCGAGTGGAGGGACCGACCATGAGGAGGGTCGACCACGAAGGGTGAGGTGACGGGGTGCGGGGCTCGAGAGGCGGTGGGTCACGTGATGACTTGAAGTGGAAAAGACAGGGTAAGGGAAGGGGGCAGTGAATCGTGGTCGTACACGTGGCAGCATCTAGTGATGGGGGAGGTTAGGCGTTGGGTCAGAAGTGAAACGATAGGTCATAATGTGTGTTGAAAAGACAGTTTTGGCGGATAGTTGAAATTTTTTCAAACTAGCGACAATTAATTGTGACCTCTAGAATACAGGCAAGCCTTGGGCTTTTGGGATTGTACGTTTTACCTACCTTTTTTCGAAAAATCAAAACATTCCAAGTGTAGACTCCTTCATTGCAAGTGATACACCCTTGCGACATTTTTTGAACTTCCTTGCGCCCGCATCCGAAGCTATTCGCAGACACACCACAAAAATGGCCCAAGAAGAAGCTACAAATGCCAGGGTTGATCCAATAGGGGATGACGATGCCGTTGACATGGCAGAGCAATACCGTACGAAGCGTAGGGGGGCAAAAGGGGCAAATCAAGCGGAGCAAGTTCGCCCCAGGACAATAATTTCGACAGCGAGACAGATTAGTCAAGTGGAGCCGAACCATTGGCACACTAAGGCAGATAGATCTGTATTGACTGCGGAGGAGTTGGAGGAGATAAGGGAGAAGTACCAAATTCCCTCGGAGATAGGGCTGAGGCTGCCTACTTCCACGGAGAGGGCATCGGATGTACGGCCGGGTGAATTCAGTCTGTACGAAGAGGCATTGCGAGGAGGTTTGAGGCTCCCCCTGCCTAAAGTAGTGGTGAATGTGCTGAAGAAGTTGGAAGCGGCGCCAGGGCAGTTGATGCCAAACGTCTGGAAAATACTGATGGCGTGTGCAAGTTCCTGGCAGTAAGCGACCGGAGGAATGGCCATGACTACAAACGAGTTCTTCTCGTGCTACAAGGCCTCCTGGTAGCAGGAGACATGGGTGACATTGCAAGCAGTAGCGGGGTGAGGTTTGGTGGCGGGGCTCCCATCCTCGGTGAAGGAGTGGAGGTCGAAATGGTTCTTCGTGACTGCGAACGCTGGGGTGGGAGTTCGCACTACGTAAAAAGTGCCAACCAAATCAGTGGAGCCCAAGTTGGACAAGGCGGCTGAGGATCGAGTAAAAAGGGTGAGGGAATGGAGAGAAGAGAAAGGGTTGAGATGGGACGAGCTAGTCCTGCCTTCAACATTGTTCGCCCTGAAATTGGGGCCGCAACCATTGGGGGAGGACCCAACAAGGGAAGAGCTGGAAACGCAGAGGAAGGCGGAGGAGGAAGAGGAGAGGAGACTATTCGCGCGAGCGGACAAGTACAAGGAGACCCAACTGGGGCCAGCTCTGAAGCCGATCGTGAGGGAGCGGATCCGACCGCGCCCCAAACCTTTAGGGGAAAAGGACTTGGGCAGTTTTGAGCCACAACCACCCCCAGTTGATCCGGTAAAGGAAAGGGCGAACAAGGAGGGGGAGGCTCTGAAGAAGAAGAAGAAGAAGATGAGGAGTGCCCTTGAGGGGGCTGCAGATGCGCCTGGATCGAAGAAGGCAAAGGTCGGTGGGGAGGACACCCCTATGGCGGAGGAAGCAGGGGGGAAGGGAGCGGTGGCGACCCCAGAAATGGTGGTTGCCCTAGAGGCGCAGGGGGAGAAGAGTCAAAGGGTCCTAGAGGAAGAAGAGCACATAAGCGCCCTCGACCCCAAGATGCAATTGGAAAGTGGGTCAGCTGATCCTAAGGAAGTGATGGAGCAGCAGCCTAAGGGGGGCCCTACGCCCCAAGGAGAAGGGGCCAGGCTGACGACTACTATCTACCACGCTCGCGAAGTGTTTGAGCGGCTGGAGGGAGAAGAAGGCCCAGCCAAGGTGGCTACAGATCGCCTTGTGGGGATTGTGGACGACGCAGCTGTGTACTCGGTGGCCAGGTTCAATGAGGCTGAGCTGCTAAGGGGGTTGTGCTCTGCCCAATTTGAGGTAACCACCTTAGCAGGGGCTCTGCTGAGAAAGGCGACGGCTGCAAAGGTCAAGTCGGAGGAGGCTAAGGTCCAACTTGCAAGTTTCAAGAAGGAGAGTGCAGGCTGGAAGAAGGCTGCGCGAAGCGCGTGTGCTAGGGGTTGGCAGGATGCTGAGAAGGCAAAAAAGATGGAAGTGTTGGCGTTCGTTCAGTGTAATGTTACCGCTCGAGCCCATGCTAAGCTGCTCGCAGCCAAGTTAGAGCTAGAGGACGAACGTCGCACTGTAATGTCGCTCGAGTTCCAGCTAGCTGGCGAGCAGAAGAAGCTGGAGGAAGCTTTGAAAGCGTGCACGGTGGCCACCGACCGGTTTGAAGAGGCTATGACCAACAATGAAGATCTGCGTGCCCAGCAGATCAAGGAAAATGAAGAAGCAGACTTGAAGATTGCTAGGTTGTAGATGGAGCTGGAAGATGAGCGTACGAAGGCAAAGGAGGAGATTGGAGAATGAGTTGAAGGAAGAAAAAACCAAGGCCGTCTCTGAAAGGGCAGTATACCCCGATCTGTATGTCGCAGTAGTAGAGCAATTCAAGGGGTCTGCTGAATTTCAGATGGCAGTCGATGCCGCAGTCGCCAACAACTTGGCAAGGGAGGTGTCTGGAGGGACGGGCCCGCCGGGAACGACCGCTGGGGGCAGGACTGAAGCAGAAGTTATTGAGAGCTTCCAGCGGTCGAACTTCTACAAACACGAAATGGCTGAGTTCTGGGACAGTGGCTGGAAGATGTTCAAGCGGAAGGCAGAAGAACTGTTCCCATACTTGGACCTTAGTGGTGTAAGGATTGATGAAGACGACGTGGCCCAGACCCCCCTAGATGAGGGCGTTGAAGAAGAAGACCTTGTTTCAAGTGAGGAAGAGTGACAGGTGTGAACAAAACCTATACTTAGGGTTTTGGGTATTTATTGTGCTCTGGGTTGTCAAAGTTTTTTTTTTTTTTTTTGAATTGCTTTAATGAACTTATGTACAAATTTGTGAATAAATAAAATTTGAGTTGTGTTTTCATTCCATTGTTTTTGCTTGTGCATCTGGAATGAATGAGAATGGTAACTTGTGTATGAGGCTTGTGTGAGGGAAACTCAACGCAAAGCCAAGGTTGAAATGTAAGAAAACTGAATGCAGAGTAAAGTTAAGAAAAACTCAATGCAAAGTGAAGTTGAACTTGTAATAAAAACTCCATGCAGAGTGAAGTTGAAAATGTAATAAAATTATAAGTTTGTGTTTGCCATACTGCTGTCTTTATTTTGGTGAGTTTGAAGTGAATGAGGGTGGTTTATTCAAGTTAGGCTTGATTTGTAAGGAAAGAGTAAGAAAATAATCTGACTTGTAAAGGAAACATGTAAGAATGTCAAAGATGTGGAGTTGCAAATTATGCCAAAAAATGGAGTTGTAAATCATGTTGCAAGAGTGTTAGTAAATAAAAAATGAGCTTGGAATTCAATAGCTTGAAGTAACTTAGTCTGGCTGAGGCTCTGTAGGTTCGGTCTGACCGAGGCTTTTACGCTCAGTCTGGCTGAGGCTTGTCATGCTCGGTCTGGCTGAGGCTTGTCATGCTCAGTCTAGCTGAGGCTTTGTATGCTCGGTCTGGCTGAGGCATTGATGCTCGGTTTGGCCGAGGCTTTTATGCTCAGTTTGGCTGATGCTTTATATGCTCGGTCTGGCCGAGACTTTTATGCTTAGTCTGGCTGAGGCTTTGTATGCTCGGTCTGGCCGAGGCTTTTATGCTCAGTCTGGCTGAGGCTTTGTATGCTCGGTCTAGCCGAGGCTTTTATGCTCGGTCTGGCTGAGGCTTTGTATACTCGGTCTGGCCGAGGCTTTTATGCTCGGTCTGGCTGAGGCTGCAATCAAAGCGTTATTTGAAATATCACACATATATTTGGAATATAAGCTTTGTCGTCATTAAAGTGTAGCCCATATGATCAGAAATTTACATCACATGAGAGAATGATGAGAGCAATGAAGTGTGCAAATTGTTAAAAGGAAATACAGCAAAAGATTGATTCAAGAATTGAACTTTTATTGAAAATAGCGCTTCAAATGCTCGGCGTTCCATGGGTGGGGGAGATCGCGGCCTTCCATGTCCTGAAGCCGGTAAGTGCCTGGATGAGGTCTGGCGTTAACAATGTAAGGTCCTTCCCATTTGGCCGCCAGCTTCCCCTCAGCCGGGTTCTTGGTGGCAAGAGTTACTTCGCGCAAAACAAGGTCCTCCACGACGAACTCCCTTGGTCGGACTCTGCGGTTGTAATGTGTTCTCATTTTCATTTGGTATGAGGCCCGTCTGACTTCAGTTGTTTCTCGGAGCTCTTCAATCAGGTCTAGGTCTGTCCAACGCAGCTCTTCAGTTAGTTCTAGATTCGGATGTAGAACCCTTGGGGTAGGAAGACCGATCTCCACTAGGATGACCGCCTCAGCGCCGTATGTTAAGCGAAAAGGGGTCTCCCCAGTGAGAGTTCGAGCGGTAGTGCAGTAGGCCCAGAGTATATTCGGCAATTCCTCAGCCCAGAGTCCCTTAGCAGCTTCCAGCTTAGTTTTGATAATCTTGAGAAAAGAACGGTTGGTGACCTCAACTTGGTCATTGACTTGGAGATGGCCTGGGGAGGAGAAACATGGCTGGATTTGGAGCTCTTCACAGAATTTTCTAAATTTGGCATTGTCAATTGTTTGCCGTTGTCGGAGACGATGGCTTGAGGGATGCCAAATCTGCAGATGATCGACTGCCAGATGAATCTGGTTGTGTTCCGCTCGGTAATGGTGGCAAGGGGTTCTGCTTCAACCCATTTGGTGAAGTAATCGATGGCGACAATGGCGAATTTGGTTTGGCCTCGGCCAGTGGGCAGTAGGCCAACCAGGTCGATCCCCTATTTGGCGAAGGGGTAGGGACTGCAGAGTGTGATCAATTCTGTAGGAGGGGCGTGGGGGATGTTGGCAAAACGTTGGCACTTGTCACATTTGAGCACAAAGTCTGTCGCATCTTGATTGAGAGTAGGCCAGAAATAACCAGTGCGAAGTATTTTGTGGGCTAGGGACCTGCCGCCCGAATGATTGTCACATATACTCTCATGGACTCTCTCATTACGTAGGTCGCCTGAGCAGGATTGAGACATCTCAGGTATGGGCGTGAGAAGCCCCTTTTGTACAAGAGTCCGCTGACAAGAGTGTAATTAGCCGACCGGGCCCTGACTTTGGCGGCCTGTTGTTTGTCGTCTGAAAGTCCCCCTGTTGTTAGATACAGGAAGATGTTTGCCGCCCAAGGGATGGGTTCATTTTGGAGGAACTGGACTTCTTGCTGGTTGGGGGAAATGGTAGGGTGGGCTAGGTAAACGAGGCAGACACCATGGCTGAGGTTGGACTGGTCTACAGAAGCCAACTGAGCCATCTCATCCGCCTTAGAGTTTTCCGCCCGAGGGATGTGCTTGATGTGGAAGGTATTGAAGAGGCGAACAAGGGGGAGTGCTATATCCTTGTAAGTCCACATTGTGTTCTCCTTGGCATTGAATTCCCCCGTAATTTGTCCGACAATGAGCTAGGAGTCGCTGAACACCCGAATGTGGCTGACACCAATATCCATGGCTAGGTGGAGGCCTGCTATCAATGCCTCATATTCGGCCTCATTGGTACTGGCCTCGAACAAGAAACAGAGAGCACATTTGAAATAACCACCCTTAGGGGCGGTGAGGATGAGACTAGCCCCACTGCCTTCCCTGCGGGATGATCCGTCGACGTTGAGAGTCCAAGAGTGAGGGTCTTCTTGGTCGGTAGGGGTTGATGGGGGTGGAGGGGCCGTGGTTGGGGTAGGATTAGTGAATTCCAAGATGAAATCGGCGACAACCTGCCCCTCAATCGCTGTTCGAGGCCGGTAGGAGATGTCAAACTAGCTGAGTTCCACTGACCACTACATGAGTCTGCCGGAGAGTTCTGGTTGCTGCATTACCTTCTTCAAGGATTGGTCGGTGAGGACCACTATGGAATGGGCTTGGAAGTAAGGACGGAGTCGTCTGGAGGTGGTGACCAAGGCCATGGATAATTTTTCTAACAGTGGGTAATTCTGCTCCGCTCCCATGAGAGCCCAACTGATGTAGTAGACCGGCCGTTGGACAGAGCCGTCTTCCTTGATAAGAGCTGCACTGACTGCGTTGCTTGACACGGCTAAATAGAGGAAAAGGGGTTCACCCGTGATTGCCTGTGAATGAGGAGGGGTTGGCTATGCACTATTTCAACTGCTGAAAAGTCTCTTCGAATTCGGTCGTCCATTCAAAAGTTTGTCGAAGAACTTTGAAGAAGGGGAGGCACTTATCCGTTGCGCGGGAAATGAAGCGGTTGAGGGCGGCAACTCGGCCAGTGAGTCTTTGAACCTCCTTAATCGTTCTGGGTGACTGCATTTCAACCAAGGCCTTGATCTTTTCAGGGTTGGCTTCAATGCCCCGCTGACTGACCATAAAACCCAAAAACTTCCCAGATCCTACGCCGAAGGCGCACTTTTCCGGGTTGAGCTTCATTTGGTACTTTCGTAGGGTGGCGAAAGTCTCTCGCAGGTCGGTCAGATGATCAGCGGAGAGTTTGCTCTTGACTAGCATGTCGTCGACATATACTTACATATTTCGACCTATCTGATGATGGAAGACAGCATTGACCAGCCGTTGGTAGGTGGCCCCAGTATTTTTCAGTCCAAATGGCATCACACGGTAATGGTAGGTACCTCGGTCGGTAATGAAGGAGGTGTGTTCACGATCAGATGGGTGCATCAGAATTTGGTTGTACCCAGAGAAGGCATCTATGAAGCTGAGTATTTGATGACCGGCCGTGGCGTCAACCAGCAGATCTATGCGGGGGAGAGGATAGCTGTCTTTGGGGCAAGCTCGGTTGAGGTCGGAGTAGTTAACACAGAGTCACCATTTATCATTGTTCTTATGGACCAGGACGACGTTTGACAACCATCTAGCGTAATCCACGTTTTTGATGAATTGTGCCTCAAGGAGCTTGTCGACCTCTGCGGCAATGAGAGTGTTACGCTCCGGATAAAAGATGCGCTGCTTCTGGCGGTAAGGTCAGAAATGGGGTTCAATACTGAGGTGGTGGGTTATGAATGAAGGGTCAATACCCGGCATGTTTGAGTGGGTCCAGGCAAATACATTATTGTGCTCGATCAGGAGGACAGTAAGGTCGACCTTTGCTTAGGGGGATAGTTGGTTGCCAATTTTGGCAGTTTTGGTCCGGTTGGCGGGGTCGATGGGAACCTCAACGAGCTCCTCCACAGGTTCCCCTCTGACCAGCTCGTCCTCATCTCGGATGTCAAGCCCTTCAATGATCATTGCCTCTTTCAGCTTGACTTCTTTGAGTGAGGCGACATAACACTCCCTGGCAACTGTCTGCTCTCCCCTCACTGTCCCGATCCCCAGATCGGTGGGGAACTTAATAGCAAGGTGGTAAGTTGATGTGATAGCTTGAAAAGCATTTAGGGCGGTGCGGCCAAGGATGATGTTGTAGGCGGAGGGGCAGTCGACAACAAGGAAGGTGAGCAACTTTGTGGTCTGTCGCGGGTACTCGCCGATTGTGATAGGAAGATCGATGGAGCCGATGGAGGTCACCCGGTCACTAGTGAAACCGACCAAAGGGGTTTGGAGAGGAGACAGACTTTCCTCCGCAATCTTGAGCTGGCAAAAGCAGTTGAGGAAGATGATGTCTAAAGAACTGCCGTTGTCGATGAGAACTCGTCTGACCTTATAGTTGGAGAGGAGGGCAGAAATGACGAGAGGGTCATCATGAGGGTAACGGATGCTTGCGCAGTCGGCGTCTGTGAAGGTGATAGGCTCGGTCCACTGCTTGGGCTGTTTGGAGGGTCGGTCCACCGTGGCAACTGCTTTGTCTGAGCCTTGCCTTATCTTTCTGAGTTCTGTTTTCTGAGCTGAGCGGAATGGTCCCCCACAAGCAAGGCCGCCTGAAATAACTCTGATTTCTCCAACAGGTGGGGGGGATTACCTTGCGGCTGAGGCTGCTGTGGAGGGCGATCATGGTCTTGGTTAGGTGTGGCTGGCTGCCGAGGAGGGGTACGCCGGCGGTTGTTTCTGAGGGGCTCAGTCCTTTGCCTCTGCTGAGGGCGGGTGTCCGTGAACCGGCTAAGACGTCCCTGACGTATTAAGGTCTCGACTTGATCTTTGAGGTTGACGCACTCGTCGGTATTATGGCCGTGGTACTGGTGGAATCGGCAATATTTGGACTGGTCTTTCCGATTGGAAGGGGTTCGTGATGGTTGGGGCCATTTAAGGGGGTAGTCCCGTTGGATCTGATTGAAGACTTGTTCCGTGGGGGAATTGAGGGGTGTGTACCGTTCGAACCGACCGGGCGGTCGGGCTGATACCGTCCAGTCAGCTCTGAGGGGTCGGTCGGTATAGTGGGGTGTTTGGTTATTGTACTGGGTGTTTCTGGTTTCTGAGTCTTTTCACTTTTCTCGGGGGGTCAGGTTTTTTGTTGTAGGGTCTTGGCGAGTGGCTAGGGAATCTTCTGCGTTCATGTATTTTTGGACTTTGGAGAGTAGGGTTGCCATGGAGGTGGGGGGTTTTTAGAGAGGGAGAAGAGGAAATCAGACAACCGTAGTCCGGCCATGAAAGCCGTAAGGATGACCTTATCATCGTTTTTCGCCACCTGCAAGGCTTCAGTGTTGAAGCGGGTAACGAAACTGCGCAGGGACTCTCCCTCGGTCTGGCGGATGTTGAGGAGTTGGGTTGCCGGACGGCATTGGCGCTGGGCTCCAATAAAATGGCTGAGGAAGGAGTCACTGAGATGCTGGAAAGTGGAGACAGAATCTGCTGGTAACTAGCTAAACCACAGCCGAGCTGACCCCTTTAGTGTCACGGGGAAAGCTCGACACATGATCTCGTTAGGGAATGCATGGAGGATCATGAGGGTTCTGTAGGTCTCCAGATGGTCGACTGGGTCCGTCGTACCGTCAAAAGAGTCGATGGTAGGCATTTTGAACTTGGGGGGTAGAGGTTTTTCTCGGATGGAGGCGACAAATGGTGAGTTTGCTGTGGTAGAGGGTTTATGCTGGATGTTCTGCATGACCCCTTGGAGTTGGAGCTTCATGGCTCGGAGTTCTGCATCCCAAAGAGGGATGTTATTACCACCGGAAGGCAGTGGGGGTTGGACGCTACTGGCTTCCCCTTCAGGGGTTGGTGCCAGGACCGATGGATGCGGAGGTCGGGGTGGTGGATTTATATTAGGAGGAGTAGGTTGCAAGCCTTCCAAGTTGGGTGGATAGGGCTGCGGGATAGTATGGCTCGGGGCTCGTTCTTGGTTGAGCGGAATGTCGGGAGGTGGTGGAAGAGGCGTAGGAAGGTTTCTTTGGAATAGAGCATTTATCAGGGCTTGGTTTTGCTCGGCCATGCGGTTAATGCTGTTGGTAAGCTCGATGAAATACTGTTGTGGGTTGTTTGGATTGGGGGGATCGGCTTGGTGGTCAACAGCATTTTGGTGAGAAGCCATGGATCTAGTCGTGACCATACACTTTGATGGGTAGCAGGAAAGGGTTATTGGAACAGGGTCTCCGGCGACCATGAGCACAACTGGTGCGCGGAGCAAAGCGTTCTCACAGACGGCGCCAACTGATGATACAGTTATGATGTAACGGGCTCCAGATGGAATGGGTCGGACTGGTCCACGCTTCTCCAACCGGTATTTGAATGGTCAAGCCCACCAATGAACCTGCACGCGAGTTCAACGGGGAACGGGGAGTCCCCCAACGAACCCTCCGATGAGCAAGTTAGAAGAAGAAGAAGTGGGATGTAGGGATATGAATTAGAGATAAAAAAGCTTAACCTTCTTCTTGTCTTCAACGTCTGTTTATATCCTTTGGTAATCATTTCATTGTCCCTCCCGACCTGTCACCTTGGCCAAAAGTCTATGCTGTAGCTTACCTTGTTCAGGGTGAGGGCGTGCTGTCCCGACAGAGAGGTGTTGTCGTAATAAATGCTGTGAGGGGCTCCATTAATGACGATGTGCAGTGGCAATAACTTTGCAGATCTTTGTCTGCTGATGTGGTTTGCCCTTTACCTGCCACGTGTCTGAATATCATTGGTCCTTCAAGTTATGTTGACTTCCAGCTGTGCTGAGCCTTATCAGTTAGGTTATGTATTGGGCCCTAAATAGTAGGCTTGGGTTGTTCATAGTGGGTTATGGCCTTTATGGACCTACCCACGTCATATATAATTATAATTATAATTATAATTATTTTAATGGTTTGAGTGCCTCATTAACAAGTAATAATTATTTTAGTTTTTGAAAATTTTAATTTGGCAATATATTTAAGTAATAGTAAGAGTTTAAATAATTACATGACTCTAAAAATAAAAATAAAAAATAAAGAAATAATAAGATATTATTGAATGAACATATAAGTACATAATTTTCTTGACTCATATTGTAATTCTTTCATGACTAAATAATACATAATTTGATTGGGCTAGAAAGAATATGTTACACACTTTTCAAAAAGTATGTATTATATGCATCTTATAATTATAGAAGAAAAATATATAACTTTATACTTTTTGAGTCACAATTAGAAGGGGAAAAAAAAAAGTCATAACTAAACACAAAAATATAATTATTAAATATCTCAAAATAATATCATAACTAATATTAAAATTAGTCCTAACTAAAAGTGAAAGTGACGTAATTAAAAGTATATATGGTATAGAGGGAGTTGGGGTGCCTGCTGTGCACCCAGCACAACAGGTACTGTCGTGTGGCCCTATGGGTTTATTTCAGAATCCATTTTGATAATCCGAACTGTTCACATTTTAGAGTATATCGAGTAGAACAAACCTGTAAAAAATTAAGTTAATTGAATATCGTTAACCCTTTCATCCACTCATATTTGTATCTTCAAAAATAAATAATATTGTGATTTAAAGTATTAAAATGAATATAAATGTGAGTGAATGAAAGAGTTAACGATATCCGATTAACTTAATTTTTTACAGGTATATTCTACTCGATGTACTTTAAAATATGAAACAGTTCAAATTATCAAAATGAATCTCAAAATAAGCTTATAAAACAGTACAACAGTACTTGCCGTGCCAGGTGCACTGTAGTCGCTCCAAGTCCAATATAGAGAGTGTATCATAAAATTCTCCTTTTTGATGAGAACCAAGAAAAGGTGTATCAGCAGGCTTTTAAGCTCAAGCTTTCATCCCCCTCACTCGCTGAAGCAAGGGCAATTCTTGCGTCCGTACAATGGTCTTTGAAGTTCAAAATCACATGCTTATGTTGTAAGATTTAATAATACATATAATCATAATAATAATGCAGAATTAAATTTTATAGGATCTTGAATTCAATACAACTTAAGAATAAAACAAATATACTTTTGTCAGCCATTGAATTAGAGAAGTTGAGAAAATACCTCTTAGAATTGAACCTTTAATTCTTGGCTCACTTTTTTCTCTCTGTCTCTCTTAATTAGGATGACTATAGGGGAGTCACCCATCCTTATATAGAGGAGAGAAGAGGGCCAGATAAACTCTATCAGAAGAATTCCTAATCCATCAAGGTTTCCTTCTTATCTTAGAAGAGTGATTATATTAAAATTCTATTTACTGAACTTGATCTCAAATATTGACTTTATCTATTTGTGGAGTCCAAATAAATTAAAACATGTAGAAAATATATAGACTATTGGGCCACACTAAAAAAATAAATCCAACGTATCTATATTCACATATTGCAAAGTTTTGGTAGAGAGTCTTTCTCACAAATGTAATCTGGAATGGAATATGGATCTTGTTTTATTTTGAGCAGCCAGCAAAATAAAATTTTATTAAAATAAAGAAAGATTACAAAATGGTTTGGGAAAAAGTTACATCATCATCAAAGCTAAATATTTCAACAATGTTGATATCCAAAGTAAGACTAATCATGTGCATTTCTAAATGTCACAAAAAAATTAGAGGGATTCCAACTTAAACAGATCAACACACTCCAAAAACTTACAAGACACTTTACACCTTTCCACCTATACACTTTTTAATTTGTGAAATATTGAACAGAAAATCATTCATAGAATAGCGGAAATCCTTGAATGAAACTTTTAGCCAAATAGCTAATTTGATGATGATTGATTCCGTAGCTCTCCCATCATTGGTTGAATACCATTAAACAAGCATTTATTTCGATACTTCCATATGAACCAAAGGACAACAAAAGATATGACTTTTAGATTCTCCTCTCAATTTTTCTGAAGTAGATGCCATCACACCACTGCATTTTATGTATGGTAACATAACAAAATATAAACTATTAAATTTAGATAAGATAAATGCTGGTCATTGGATAAATTAAAAGTAAAATTAGCTAAAAAAAGTAAAGTGTTTTTTTAAAAAGTAAAGTAGTTTTGGTTAATTTTAAAATAAAAAAGGATAAATTATAAATACACCCCTTGAGGTTTGATTAAAATACAAATCACCCCTTGTAGTTCTGAAAATTACATTCCACTCTTGAGATTTCTAATTTCATAAGAAATCGTCTATTTTATTAATAAATTATCAGATCAATTAACAGTTTTTAATGATATTAGAAATATGTTTCAATTAACAATTTAGGTAATTTTATTATTGTATAGGAGAGCAATTATGGATTTTATTTTTTTAGTTAATTCTATTGAATAAAGTTTTTTAACAAAGGGTGTTTCTAATTTTTCAAACCACAGAGACCAATATGTATTTTAAGCAAACCTCAAAAGGTGTATTTGTAATTTGCCCTAAAAAATAATGCTAACTTACCATTTATTACAAACATACTTACTATTTGGTATTCATTCACTTACTATTTGTTATGAATAAATTTACTATTCAAAATATTACCTGCTAAATAGGTCACCTTCAATTCTTAAAAATTGTACCATCTTTTATATTTTAAATGCATAAAACTAATGACATACCATATTTAACTATTTTTCCTCTATATTTTGTCATGTTATGATTTGTAAAAAGTAACACATGATATGTAAATATTAATTTATTATTATTTTTTTAAAATTTACTAATTTTTCAAAATAGTCATTATTGTGAAAAACTAAATTTTGATATAATATTAATAAATAAAAAATTGTAAATAAAACATTTTAAAGTATAAGTTATTTAAACTTAATTTTAAAAACATTAATTTAAAATAGTTATTGTCATTATTATTTTGTTACCTACAACATCTCAAAATAGTAATTAGTATTTAAAGGCCTGTTTGATAACGCTTATATTTATTATTTTCTATTTAAGTATAATTTTATTGGCTATTAAGTTAAGTCTATTGAAATGGTATCTTATCGATTGATAAGTCATGTTTAATTAAGTAATAAGTATAGTTTGATTGAGTGGTATGTGAAAACTTAATAAATAATAACTAAAGTCTAATAGAGTAGTAAGTGGAAGTTAAAATATTTTATTGAGTAATAACTTCTTGCATGGTACCAAGTAGGTGGTTATGAGAATATATTGGGTTCACACAAGAAGACATGTATAACTATTTTGGGACTGAGCGTAAAGTACAAGTTGTCGATGGTGACGCAGAAGGTGATGGTAGTGGTAGTGGTGGTGGTGGTGGTGGTGGTGGTGGTAATGGTAGTAGCATGTTGGTGATAGTGGTGGTAGCGGTAGCGATAGTAGTGGTGGTGGTAGTAGTAATAGTAGCGGTGGTTGAATAGTAAATCAAGTTTGATTGAATAGTTGTGAAGTCTTATTGACTAGTAAGTGAGATTTAGTTGAGTAGTACGACACTATTTGACATAAACTAATAAGTGCACTTATTTAGATAAGTGAACTTATTTGAGTCACATTATCTCTCTATTTTTTTGTACATTTTTTTCGTAAAAGTCAAAAAATATACTTATTTAGATCATTCCAAACAACCCCTAAGTCAAGTCTAATTGAGTAATAAGAGAAGTCTCAATAAGTAGGATAAACAAAAATCATTTAGTAACAGTAACAATAAAAGCAGAGGAGAAGTGAAGATTGAGAACCAAGAACTACCCAAGAGTGAACATTTTCGTTATTTAGGGTCGCTTATCACAACAGCGGGGGGAATTGATGCGGATGTGGCCCATAGGATTAAGGCGAGATAGTGTAAGTGGAGAAGTGTGTCTGGGGTACTATACGATAAACGAATACTCACTAGACTAAAAGGTAAGTTCTATAGAACAGCTATTAGACCAACGATGTTGTATGAGACGGAGTGTTGGGCAACCAAGAAACAACATGTAGATAAGATGAGTGTGGTTGAGATGAGGATGCCAAAGTGAATGTGTGGCAAGACTAGACAAAAAAGAATTAGGAATGAGTGTATTCGAGAACGGGTAGGAGTAGCACTGATAGAAGATAAGTTGAGAGAGAATCGATTGAGATGGTTTGGCCATATTCACCGGAGACCAACAAAGCCAGTAGTGAAGAGATTCGATGCTGTAATGGTAGATGGAAGTGTTAGGGGACGGGGTAAGCCTAAATTAACGTTAGCTAGCGTTGTAAATAGAAATTTGGATCTACTTAATTTGACTAATGAAATGGCTTTTGATAAGGCTGTGTGGAGAAGAAGGATTCATGTAACCGGCCCTATTTGATGAGACTTAAGGCTTGGTTTGGTTTGAATTATTTAGTAATTTTTATAAACTCAAATATTTTTTAAAAAAATGCCTAACAGGTCCAAATAATTTATTTAATAATTTAATGTAGTAGTAAGGGGACCTTTCTTAAATAGTGAGAATTAGGTTTTAAATAATCATGTAAATTATTTTTATTTGTAAAATGATAGCACATTGTTTAATGTCGAGTAAGTTATGAGTAATATATTGCGATTATGTTATAAAATTACTTCTTTAGTTTGATTTGGTTTTAAGATTTTTATAGTTTCATTCTAAATTTTAAAAATCTGTAAGTAATTGTTTGGTCATTAATTTATTCTTAAACAAACCAAATTAAATCATACTCACCCCGAATAAAGAAGTTTACTAATATGACTTCAATTACCATTTGTTGCAAGTTAATTTACTACTAAATACAATAAATCGTATAAGTTTGATATAATTATACTTATAATCAATAACAAACGAGTTATAATTAAAGATCACAAAGTTTATAATTATATATATAGTACATATCAAAAAAGAATGTGTGTCATAAATTTTTCCTATAAACACAAGAATAATTACAAATATACTGTATGTATTCCAATATTAAACAAATAACAACATTTTTTTATTCATGTAATTAGGGTTGTTCAAAAATCTGTTCAAACCGATAATCTGGACCGAACCAGACCGAATCGTACGGTTTGGTTCGGTTCTATTAAGAATTGGTTCGGTTTCGGTTTAAGAAATATGAGAACCTTAAAAACAGTTCGGTTAATGGATTTTATTAAAAAACCATGGTTCGAACCGAACTGAACCGAACCAAACCGAATTTAAAAAATATATATATATATAATATCAAGTTTTATTTTTATTAATTCGTTTTTTGTAATTTTAATGATATTATGATAACATAGATATGTAATGTTGAGTAATGCCTTAATATTATTAGTTTTTATCATGAGTTAAATGTAATTAGTTTAAGTAATTATTTTGCTAATATTAACAATTTATTCTTGTAAATAGAAATTTTTGGAGCCATGAACCAAACTGAAACCGAACCGTTATTTCGGTTTGGTTCTGGTCCGGTTTTACAAATCACAGAACTATTAGGATCGGTTCGGTTCGTAGATTTTCTCAGAACCGAACCAATCCGGATCGCGTACACTCCCACATGTAACTAACAAAATACTATTGAGAAATTAGCTAAATTTTATTTAAATTAATAAATTTTGAAGAAAGTTTAATATAATTATGTTAAATTTTATGGTACTTAATATATTTTTAAAATTTAAAAAAGATTTGTCTAATTTTTTTATATAAATAATTTAATGTGAAACATTGTATAAATGTTGTATTGTTGAAAAATTATTTCTTGATCCAAGAACGCTACGTGGCCGTATCCCCTGTCAATCACAAACCACAATATTCCTATTATTTCCCAGTTATCCAATATAAAATTATAAACCCCACTTCTTCTAATCACAATATATTTGAGACATCACATAATCATATCCCATAACCACCAAATTACTTCTTTATACCACCTATTAGTTTCCAAAAATAAAATAAAATAAAGTCACATCACATCACCCGTAAAATCGGTGACATACACCTTTTTTTTTATTAGATTATCAAATTTTTGTTATGGTAAAAGAAAACCTCTTATATAATGTAGTTGGACCCCTGCAACAAACACTCAACGGATCGAGGCACAATCCATTGAACATCCCACCACTGCAGCAGACCAATTTACACCTTTCAAACCATAGGGCAAAAAATATGCACAAGCTCTATGAGTCCGAATCCTCTGTCGCCTTATCCTGCGACGTCCCAAAATGGTGTCGTTTTGGGGCCAAATTTCAAAAAAAAAAAAAAAAAACATACACAAAAACACAGAATCTGAATCAGAGTAGAGAAAGAGGGGAAGAAATCTACAGTAAGCCTAGTAATCTTACTTTTAATTGTATTAATTTCCGATCCAATCTTGTGTCGAGCTATGAATTCATTGGAGATGCAAATAGATTTGACGAGGATGTTTCGGATGCCTCTCCTTATCTTTGGCCCAACCTTAAAGAAAAAGGTTGCCATCACATTCTCTGCATCATAACCAACTTCTCTGATTTCCCCAACCAAATGATGGATGATCTGGTGTTCAACTTGTTTTGCGTCTGAATCAGAGAAGAGAAGAGAAGAGAAGAGAAAGAGGGGACGAAAAAAACATAGAAAAAGAGAGAGAGGAGAAGAAGAACCTCTTCAGGATCCATTATGTTCTTTCTTATTACTTGCCCCAACAAAAATTACACACACATACATATATATATATATAGGTTGGTTGACAGGAATTTCTACTCTCTCCTTTTCACTCTCTCCTTGCTTTGAAGATGGTAACAGCAGAACTTTTGTATAATATACAAAGAGAGAAAGTTGTAGAGAGAGTGAAAAGGAGAGAGTAGGGAAGGCCACTATAAAAGTGGAGGATTATTTCAGATCTGGGAATGGATTCGTGAACGTCGTAGGGGTCGCCATTGCCGCTCTCCGTCGCCACTCTTGGTCGCCGGTTTCCGTCTATTGCTGTCTTCCACTCTCTATCATCATCTCTCAGATTTGGGTTTCAGATTTCTTCCCCTCTTTCTCTTCTCTGATTCAGATTTAGTGTTTTTGTGTATTTTTTATTTTTTTTTGAAGTTTGGCCCCAAGATAATCCAGCGGAGGATCCGGACTCCATGCTCTTTTGTCTCTTGCTCATTTTTGCAGAACACAACGCTGAGAAGATACGCTCTCATCCAGAATTCCAATCCTCTACAGAAAAACTGATGTTTTTACTTCGTGTTCCCAAGCAAGCCACCCAAACCAATCTACTAGTTGTACCCAGCTCACGAGCATCTAAATCTGTTTGTTTGTAAAGGATTGAGACAAAAGACTAACTTGATTGGGCTGCTAACCATACTGATTTATCCTCAGTATTCATGTTGAGTAATGGATCCAATCTTAAGACCTCTCTAAGCCTGTGGAGATCCTTAACTCCTAAACAAATAAATTCCTTCGAAACTAACTCCTAATTTTCTGAGTTTCCTTTCTTTTCAACAAAAGAAACGTTAATGAACGTCTTTTATCAATAGATAGCCTGAACAGTCTAGGGAACTTCTCTTTGAGGCAAACGTCACCACACCATTTATTATACCAAAATCCCATTCTATTCCCATTACCCACTCTAATCTGTAAGGTTTGGAAAGATGGTTTGCGGTTATTTTAGCCACAAAAGATAAAATAAGTTATTTTAATCACAACAAATAAAATATCACATTCAATTTATAATCATTATATTTTTTTTAAAAAAAACAGTCAAAAAAACCAAAAAGTCAAAAGTCCTTCCCAAACTAAACTTTTAGCTCAGGCTAAAATAGTCAAAAAAAGTCAAAAAGTCAACCCACTTTCCAAGTTACTTACTAACTTTGGGAAGCCAGCAAAAAGCTAGCTTTTAGCTTTTTTTAGCTAAAAAAAACTAACTTTTTTATTCAAGTCACTACCCAAAAAGTTAACTTTTTAAGCTAAAAAAGTCAAAAGTTAATTTTTTACCAACTTTTCAAAACACCACTACATAGAAATGAAACAGATTATCACTTAGTAAGTATTTTTCTTTTCTACGTATTTCTTTTTTTTTTTTTTTTTTTGGGTACATCGGAAGATCTTTTCTACGTATTTCAAAAGTCGATAAGCAGCTAGTTGGGTCAGTTCATAAACTGGTCAACTCTGCTAACTCTTTGTCGTCTTTATTGCATATATAATATATATTTTTGTTCTCAAAAAAAAAATATATACATAATTTATATTTGTAAAAAAATAAAGTTAAACAATATAAAGCATACATAAGATGTATATCTATATATAAAAATATTATACAACATAATTTGCAAGCGTGTCGGGCGGCCTTAAAAACACTTTTGCCAAGTCCAACTCACATAATAATCATGCCTAAAAATTTCTTTGCTTTATATGTCGGAATTATAATTTCAAATCTTATAAATCATGACATACTTAACGGGCCATTGTACGCCCATACTGCTCTGTAAGACCATACTGGTTCCTAATTATTATCGGGCCCATGGCACCACTAATTAGGAAAAGTTAGATCTTAGCCACCCTTCAAGACATTAATTTTAATTTTGTTTTTTTATCGGTAAAAATTAATTGTTAATTGTTAGATTAGTATCATGAAAATTACTTAGTTCTAGACATTTTTGGTAGCTTGAGTGCTGTGTTATTTCATTCAATCTTCTGAATCCCAAACCTGTGATTGAACCGGAAAAGAGACCGAGTCAAGAGTCACTGGTTCAACTAGTGGGTCAACCAGAATTGAACCATGACGTTATAATTACTTTACAAATATATTAAAAATTATACGTAAATAAAAAATATAAATATTAAGCTGCATTTGTGGGAGTCCGAAATGAGTTTGTCCCGCATCGGTCTAAGAGGCCTTCACAATCCACTTTATAAGTTGACTAACTCCTCCTAACTAGCATGAGACATTTTCTAAAAAAAACAAAACTGTGAAGCTCCGACCAAAGCAGACAATATTGTGCTAGTGGGGTTGGGTTGGCAGCTTCAACAGTCATTTAAATTATATTGTATTTTTGAATACATATTTTCATAAATGTGCTTATTGAATATAATTATTTATACATTTATTTATATTGAATATCTGTTAAAAAAAAATTATCGTAATTTAGTTTTCGAAAGAAATGGAGCTCATTCAATAAATAATATTTGTTTTCTATCTAGCCTTCTTGGTCTTTTCAAGCTTTTGTAATTGCTTAATTTTTCTCACTTCCGTATGCATTGGCAGAGTGTCACGGTTCAAGGCCGGCCTGAGCTAAGGTTAGCAAGCCCTGCGAAATTTTGGCTCAAAATAAGTCTCAAATTTTGAAAATTCTTTATACCATTAAGTTTTTAAAAAGACCTAATTATTGTTAGAGGCCCTCCAAAACAAAAAGGACCACTAAAAAAAAGTCAAACACAAACATGTTATAAGCCAACATTAAAAACAAATAAAAAAAAGTTAGCCCAATTGAAAAGAAAAAAGAAAAAAAAGGAATAATTACATTTTACCCCCTGTGTTTTCACGTGTTTTCACATTACTTCTCTGACGTTGATAAATGTACTCATAAAGTCCCTGTGATTTTGAATAAAGTGAAAAAATGACAAGACGTGATAGAATTATTGAAAAGACTAGAATACCCTTATTTTCTTCTTCAATTTTCTTATGAATGCCATTTTACTTCTATTTTTCTTACAGTTGAACTCTCTCTCTTTATGTGTGTATATATATATTATATAGATATGAAATGCATCCAACCCACAAACCTCTCTCTCTCTCTCTCTCTCCCCCTTGTATATATATACATATATGAAATGCATCCAACCCATGCATCCAATCCATCAAATGCATCCAAACTCATCTCCTCCATGTATATATTCAATGTACTCATGGTATCATTGCTATCAAGTCTTCTTGGAGATAATTTTATACACTAATACTATTATCATTATATATTTGTGTAGCAAAAATTATTTATCATCTTCATTGTAATGCGCATAAGATAGAAAATAACCTTTTAAAAGACTAACGTGATTATAATAGCATTCTCCATGCTAATCGCTAATTTGAATCTCAAATCAATGGTTCTCAACTGGTGCAACACCCTCATACCGAACGCTTGTGATTATCGGATTACAGATCCGTCGAGAACATAGTTAGTTGTTAATGGTGTCTGCGAGAGAGGAAGATGATGATTTGAAAATTATGGTTTCTGAGAAGGAGTTGTTAAAGGACGTGGCTGAGAATCCATCATTTTTGTATGCGGCGACTGAGTTGAAACATCGAGCGAACCATTTCTACTCGTCGAGTTCTAAGGAATCAGTGATCGCGAATGCTCAATCGACTCGTTTGGGAAGTGCTTTAGCTTTGGCTGATGGACTTCGGTCGGTCGAAATCCAAGTTCCAAGAGGTCTCGAAGACTGGAGTTTCATTCTCTAATGTCGCCGGAGCTGATCAGGCCAAATTGGAATTACAAGAAGACCTTGGGGTGTCTTCTGGTGGGATCGCTCGGCACCGAGAAGACCATGTTGGCCAGAGCAGTGGCAGGAGAGGCCGGAGAGTCATTTTTTTCGTGTGCGGCGTCAGAGTTTGTGGAATTGTTTGTAGGTGTAGGTGCGGCGAAAGTTAGAGATTTGTTTGAGAATGCAAAATTGAAAATGCCTTGTATTGTGTTTATAGATGAGATTGATGCAGTGGGGAGGCAGAAAGAGATGGGGCTTGGAGGTGGGAATGATGAGAGAGAATAGAGGCTCGGCGGTGTGACCAAGGTCACTGGATTGGGAAGTGCTTGAGCTTAGGGCTTTGAGATCGATGCTGGAGCAGAAGTGATTGTCGTTTCTGGAGAAGACTATAACGTTACTGTTAGGGTTTTGATTGAGAAACTGTGTATGTATTGTATAGATACAAATGAAGAGAGAGAGAGAGAGGGTTTGGAAAAATGGAAGGGGGACGAAGGCAGACAGAGTAGTGGCACAGATGAGAGAGAGAGAGAGAGAGAGAGAGAGAGAGAGGATTATAGTTTGGAAAGGAATGTGGAAGGGTAAATTGGTCACTCAAAATTTTTAATTTGGTGCCAAAACCCTTAATTTCAGTGCAAACACGCTTCTCTGGCGCGTTTGCCCCACGCACTATTAAGTTTACCAAATTTTGTCACTTTTTCACTTCAGTCAAAACCACAGGGAGTTTATGAGTACATTTATCAACATCAGAGAGGTAATGTGAAAACGCGTGAAACCACAAGTGGTAAAATGTAATTATCCCAAAAAAAATAAAAATAAAAATTATTTTCAAATCAAGTAGGTATTTGCAGCCTGTTTCACTTTTCTTTCTTATTATAATATTTCTCTATCACTTTCAAAGGCCCACTAAAAAAAGGCCCAAACACAAACATGTTATTGGCCAACATTAAAAGCAAATAAAAAAAGTTAGCCCAAAAAAAAAAACTATTTTCAAATGAAGTAGATCATCTACAGCCTGCTTCACTTTTTTTATTTCTTATTATAATATTTCTGTGTTCTCTAGCCAAGCCAACAAAGATATTAAGGAAAACTTTCCAACAACAAACTTTGCAACGGAAAGGCAAGACGGAACCAACCGAGGAAAGAAGGAGAAATATTTTAATAGATCAAGCTTGGTTGAAATGATTGCAAAATTTGATCCAATAATACAAGAGCACATTCAACGTATTGAAAGGAATGAAATTCATTACCATTATCTTGGTCACAAAATCCTAAATGAACTCATACAGATGTTAGCGTATAGCGATCCCGGTTGTCCCTTAACTATTCTGCTGTGTTTCGGACTCAGTTCCGTGAAGTTGGTAGTGGTATCTATCTTGTTGTGTCCTTTAATCCCACATGATTGAGTTTTAGGATGTTTTGAACAGGGTTGTTACAGGTTGGTTAGGCCTTGGTTTCAATTCCTTGTTGTTCAGTTTTTGGGCGTTCCGCTCGAGCGGGTCTTCTTGCGCTCGAGCGGGTATTGCACACCTCCAGTATTTCGGGTTCCTGCAAAACTTCTGCAGATGTGATTTATGCGCTCGAGCGGGTTTGTTTACGCTCGAGCGGTGACGCTCGAGCGGGTTTGTTGGCGCTCGAGCGGGTAGTACTTTCTGGGTGTAAGTTCTGGGAGGTGGAAATTTGCGCTCGAGCGGACTGGTTTTCACGCTCGAGCGGAAGTGCTTTATTCTTGTGTCTTGGCGCTCGAGCGGGCCTTATTGCGCTCGAGCGTGTCCAGATTTTGTTCTTGGCGCTCAAGCGTCGTGTTCTCCGCTCGAGCGGGTCATACGTATATGAGTTATCCGCTGGGTGATTTTAAATCACTTTTTGCTTTTCTTTCTCTCTCCTACTTTTTTTAAAACCCATTTTTGAGAGCCTTTCTCTCTAGAAACTCCCTTCTCTCTAGGGTTTGATCTAGTTAGAGTGTCCTTCTTCTCTTCGGCCTTTGTAAAAGTTGTGTGGATCGTCGAGGGCGTCGTTTTGATCCGAGAATCTTGGTCTTTGGAGCATTTTGGTTTTGGCTTCTTCTCCATCCGAGCTTTAACTTCGAGGTAGGGATATCCTACTCCTCTTTATGAGCTTTGTCTTTAAATTTTAGTATTTTGAGATGTTGGGGTTGGTTTGGTAATTTTGTGAAAGTTTGGGGGCTTTTGAGTAAATTCACAAGAGTTGGGGTTTTAACTATATAAAACCTAGATGCATGTTTGGCATGGAAAAATGTGAAATTAATGTTAAAACATTGATGAAAATGGAACCTAAGGGTTGTAATGTTAATTATGAAAAATGCCCTAATTACATTGGTTAATTAATTTGCATAATTAATTATGAGAAATGAGGAATTGATTTGGGAAGTCATGGGATAAAAGGGTGTAGTTGGATTATTTATCACTCACCTAGTTAGAATGTTGATTATATATCCATTGTTGCATTTATTTTCTGTATAGAAATAACTGCTTTGGGCTATCGGTGGAGGATAGTCTTGATTGTTGTAGACAATGCATGATGATTAGGCAAACTGAAACTAATCACTGGAATGTGTCATTGAGATTGACGATTGGAAGAATACATTAAATTTATGTATTGTGTGATGATGTGTATAATTGTTGTTTATATGCATTGTGCTGTGTTGGAGGATATAGGGGATGTACTCCACGGTTTAGGGGAAGATAGGGGATGGACCTCTAAACCGGATGTTGTTGGGTGGAGATAGGGGATGGACTCCGTAGATAGAGCTCATATGTTTGTCTAGTGATGTATTGATAGAGCTCATATGCTTGTCATTGGAAGTGTGATAGTGCTCATATGCATATCTGTGGAAGTGATGATATAGCTTGTTTGCTTATCTGTTGGTGTGTGATATAGCTAGTATGCTTATCTATTATGAAATGGGAAGTGTTTGATATGAGTTACTGTCTCATATGAGTTGTTTGGCCAGGTTCTGAGCCATGGTTATAAATTGAGAATTGAAAAGAAAGGGAAAATGGACTGTAATATGGACTTGTATGTCATGAAATCGTAAAGTGTGATAAGGGAAAGTATCTGTGTTGGCCATCTAACAATTGCTAATCTTTTAGTCATTGTTCATATTTGGTTTAGTATATTTCTACTAGGCTATGGCTCACCCTATATGGGAATATCATTTTCAGGTATAGGTAGCATGCCACCTCCAAGGACGTAGCTTGGGAGGCTAGAGGCGGACACACTTTTGTTGTCTTATTTTTTTGATGTATTAAATGTAAATTCAAGCCAAGGGCTTAATGTGTAAATGAGTTAGTATTCTTTTGTTGTAACCAAGTGTTAACTTGGAAAGCTGTAAGCCTTTAGGGCATTTGCTTTTATTGTTAACATGTAATACTTTTGATTATGGAACTCTGATGAATAAAAGAATGTGGAACTTTTGTAAATCAATGCATGTCTATATTGATGGGTTTTATGTCTTTATTTTGAGGGCGTTACAACTTGGTATCAGAGCCTACTGGGTTCGAATACTTTGGGTATGTGGGAAGTGATTAGGATCACAATGGGTTTGTCTCGCTTGATAGAGACTTAGATGTAGTGTCATATGCTATATGCTTAATTGATAACATACTTATATGACTATGTGGGTATGGAATGTAGTTTCTAGGATGTTGATTGGATCCTTGGGTTTTTGGGAGTCTTGTTGGAAAAGCACTTGATCAATGCTGTTTCTAACCGGAACTCTAGTAACGCCTCGGGACTATCATTATCCGGAGACGAAATTCGTAAGTGCTTATGTGTTTATGTGCTTACGTGGAGTGAATTACAGTTGTCCATGCATTAGGACGTGAGTGTTTAGTTTTGGCACATTTGTGAATGTGCTAACGTTCTATATTACCTTTATTAGGATGTCAGGGTGAGGAAGAGGTGCTAGGCGTGGTAGGCCTGCGAGGCAGGAAGTACCTTTACTGGATGATATTCCGGCAGTGCAGGAGGGTGTTGGTCAGGCCAACGTGGCTGAGCCAGCGGGCCAGCAGGCTATGAGTGCCTTGGCACGAGAGATAGCAGGGGCTTTAGGTATTCTCAGGGTTGGGAATCAGGCAGCTGAGGCAGGGCCTTCCTTCTTGAAGAGGGAGTTCTTCCGGTCTAACCCGGATGAGTTTGTTGGGGATCCAAAGGAGCCACTGAAGGCTGACGAGTGGTTGGAACAAATAAGTAAGACGTTCGAGGTGCTTGGCATCGAGGACGGGGCACTGAAAGTGACCTTGGCATCCTTTCAGCTGAAGGGAGATGCGGGTCAATGGTGGAAGTACGAGAAGGCTCGTGTTGGTGGTACATGGGAGGCGTTTGTAAATGCTTTCCAGGAGAGGTTCTTATCCGCAGTGGCTAGGGAGAAGCTGAGGGATCAGTTTAGCCGGCTTAATCAGCAGGGTATGTCTGTGGCAGAGTTTGAGGCCACTTTCACTAGTTTGTCTAGGATTGCACTTGAGTTGGTGGCGTCCGAAGAACGCCGTTGCTATGAGTTTGAGTGGAAGTTGAGGCGGGGCCTCAAGCTGAGAGTTGGTGGGTCTTACATCCGAGAGTATAGACACTTAGTGGATGCTGCAGCTCATATGGAGCTCATGATGCAAGAGGAAGACGAGGAGAAACATAGAGGCTCCAAGCGGGGCCAGGAGGGCCAGGGTGATGGCAGGAGACAGAGGGGTTATAACCCTCAGCAGTCTCAGGGTGGAGTTGCTAGATCGACCTTTCCGGTGCCGAGTGCAGGCTCGGGGAGAGGTAGTTAGGGAGGCCTGACTTGTTTTGCGTATGGCCAGCTGGGTCACAAGTCTTCAGTTTGCCCGCAGAAGGGAGGGGGTCAGCGAGCTGCTTCTTCTTCAGCTAGACCTCAGGGCCAGAGTTAGGGCAGGGGCCAGCCTTTGTCTTGCTATCAGTGTGGTCAGCCTGGGCACCTGAAGAGGTATTGCCCGCAGTTGAGTGCTACTTCAGGAGCGTCTGGTTCTAGACAAACGCAGGGATTTCAGCCAGCTCAGTCTGTGCAGGCCTCGAGGGCAATCCGGGAGCTTCGTCATCCCAGTCAGTGCAGCAGTCTTTTGCTCCTAGAGGTGAGCAGGTGGATCAGGGGCCTACAGGGCGCGTGTATGCTGTTACCGCGCAGGATTTAGTACCGGCTCCATCAATGGTGAGAGGTACTTTTCTGTTTTGCAACTCGGTTGCTAGTGTGTTGGTTGATACGGGTGCATCTCATTCTTTTGTGTCTGCTGCATTTGCATCTGTTTTGGAATTGGAGTTGGCACAGTTAGCATCTCCTATTTGTGTAGTATCACCTATTGGTGGTGAGTTGATCTTGAAACAGGGTGTTAGAGGTTGTGATATGGAGGTCGCCGACCATAGGCTTCATTTTCCATTTGTGGTGATGCCCATGAAGGGCTTTGATGTTATTTTGGGTATGGACTGGCTATCGTCATACCGGGCTGTTATCGATTGTTACCGCCAGAGGGTCACGTTATGTACCTTGAGCGGGGAGTGGTTCCATTTCTTGGGAGACCGGGTTGGTAGTGTTTTGCCACCGGGGTATGATTCGCGAGGGCGAAGTGAGCTTAGTGGTCTACTTGCTAGCTTTTTGAGTAGTGAGTGTGATGAGACCCAGAATGTATTGCCGAGAGTGGTTTGTGAGTATTCGGATGTTTTTTCCGAGGACCTCGTTAGTTTTCCACCTCACCGAGAGATAGAGTTCTCTATTGATTTAGTGCCCGGCACGGCGCCGATTTCTATGGCACCTTATCGTTTTGCTCCAGCAGAGTTGGTTGAGTTGAAAGTTCAGCTCCAGGAATTGCTAGATAAGGGTTTTGTCTGCCCTAGTGTTTCGTCGTGGGGAGCACCGACCCTCTTTGCTAAAAAGAAAGATGGTGCCTTGAGATTGTGTATAGACTACTGGAAGTTGAATCGGGCTACGGTCAAGAATAAGTACCCTATGCCCCGTATAGATGATCTGTTTGACTAGTTGAAGGGTTTTCGTTGTTTCTCTAAGATAGACTTGAGATCGGGTTACCACCAGTTAAGGGTCAGGGAGGAGGATATTCCTAAGACGGCATTCCGTACGCGGTATGGCCATTATGAGTTTCTGGTGATGCCATTTGGGCTTACCAATGCACCGGCAGTCTTTATGGACTTGATGAACCGGATCTTCCGGGAGTTCTTAGACCGTTTCGTAGTCGTTTTTGTGGACGACATCCTTATCTATTCGCCTTCTGAGGAGGAGCACGAGGCACACTTGAGAGTGGTGCTTGAGTTACTTAGAGCCCATAGGCTGTATGCCAAGTTTGGGAAGTGTGAGTTCTGGCTAGGAGAGGTGAAATTCTTAGGCTACGTGGTATCTGGGGAAGGGGTGTCTGTTGATGCATCCAAGGTTGAGGCAGTGCAAGATTGGGCACAGCCTAAGAATGTGTTTGAGATCCGCAGTTTTCTGGGATTAGCTGGGTATTACCGTCGATTTGTGAAGGACTTCTCCAGGCTAGCTTCGCCGTTGACTAGATTGACGCGGAAAGGGGTCAAGTTTGTGTGGAGTGAGACTTGTGAAAAGTCTTTCCAAGAGTTGAAGGTTAGATTGACCACCGCTCCGGTTTTGATTATTCCGGAGAGAGGGTTGGGTTATGCGGTTTATTGTGATGCCTCAAGGGAGGGTTTGGGTTGTGTGTTGATGCAAGAGGGGAAAGTGGTAGCTTATGGCTCACGTCAGTTGAAAATTCACGAGAAGAATTACCCTACACACGACCTAGAGTTAGCATCAGTGATCTTTGCCTTGAAGATCTGGAGGCACTACCTTTACGGTGAGAGGTTCGAGGTGTTCTCGGACCACAAGAGTTTGAAGTACCTGTTTACCCAGAGGGACTTAAATTTGAGGCAGAGGAGATGGATGGAATTCATTGAGGACTATGATTTTGAGTTGCATTATCACCCGGGAAAGGCCAATGTTGTGGCCGATGCCTTTAGTAGGAAATCCATTAGTGATGTAGCTTGTATAGCCATCCGGGAATGGGGGATGTTGGGTGTACTTGGCGAGTTTGATTTGCATCTGGGCGAATCTGTTGAGGCTGCGGCCTTGTTTTCTGTTGTTGTACAGCCCACACTTGTGACTAGAGTGTTAGAGGCACAGAGAAGTGACCTTGAGGTAGAGTCCTTCCGAGAGAAGATCTCCAGTGGGAAAGTTGAGAAGGGTTTGACGGTGTATCCCGACCTGAGTGTGAGATACCGAGACCGTTTGTTTGTGCCGGAGTCTTGCCGAGAGGAAGTACTCCGAGAGTTTCACCATTCACGTCTTGCGGTGTATCCGGGAGGCACTAAAATGTATCGGGATTTGGGTCGCCAGTTTTGGTGGCGGGGTATGAAGAGAGATGTGGCTGTTTTTGTATCGAAGTGCCTTACTTGCCAGCAAGTGAAGGCCAAGCATCAGAGGCCAGCGGGTTTGTTGCAACCCTTGCCTATTATCGAGTGGAAGTGGGAGCATGTCACTATGGACTTCGTTGTAGGTCTTCCGAGGACTCAGCGGGGTAGTGATGCTATTTGGGTGGTTGTAGACCGGTTGACTAAGTCGGCGCACTTCATTCCTATGCGCGTGAGAGATTCGGTAGATCATCTTGCCGACTTGTATATTCGGGACATAGTGAGATTGCACGGGGTCCCAGTGACGATCGTCTCAGATAGAGATCCTCGTTTTACTGCTAGGTTGTGGCAGAGTTTGCAGAGTGCCTTGGGCACTAAGTTGACCTTTAGTACGGCTTACCACCCTCAGACTGACGGGCAATCCGAGCGTACTATTTAGATCCTTGAGGATATGCTTCGGGGTTGTGTCCTAGACTTCAGTGGGACGTGGGAGAGGCACTTGCCATTGGTAGAGTTTGCCTACAACAACAGCTTTCAATCTAGTATCGGTATGGCACCGTTTGAGGCCTTGTATGGCCGACCGTGTAGGTCTCCAGTTTGTTGGGCCGAGGTGACCAATGCACCTTTGTTGGGTCCGGAGTTGGTTAGGGAGACGACGGAGAAAGTTGAGCTTATCCGTAGGAGGCTTGTTACAGCCCAAAGTCGCTAAAAGAGTTACGCTGACCGTAGGAGGAGGCCATTGGCGTTTGAGATAGGTGATCATGTCTTTCTGAAGATATCACCTAGGCGGGGATTGATGAGGTTCGGGAAGAGTGGGAAGTTATCCCCTCTGTTTATTGGTCCCTTTGAGATCCTTGAGAAGATTGGAGAAGTGGCTTATCGTTTGGCTTTGCCGCCGCAGTTGTCCGGAGTGCACGACGTCTTTCATGTTAGTATGCTTCGGAAGTATGAGCCGGATCCGTCCCATGTGTTGGATTGGACCGACTTAGAGGTAGATGAGGATGCCTCGTACGAGGAGAGACCGGTTCGGGTCTTGGATAGGCGGGATCAAGTCCTGCGTGGCAAGACCATCCCTTTGGTAAAGGTTTTGTGGAAACATCATGGAGTGGAGGAAGCCACTTAGGAACGTGGGTTGGAGGTCCGCGAGAAATATCTGGACTTGTTTGTTGATGAGTAATCTGATATTTAGATTATGTATTATTGTTGGACTTAAGAGCTTTAAATATGTCTTAAGTTGTGAAACATTGGTAATGTTTTGGTTTAATGTAAGGTATGTTGTAAAACTTACCTTGATATGGGAGTTGATTATGATATTGCATATGTTGGCTATATTGTAGAATTGGAGTTGTATCATGTATATTGATTATGATATGAACTGTGGACCATGCATATTGGAAATGGTTGGAAATGGAAAAAAACTGCATATTGATAGTGCACTTGTAACAATTGTTGTGAAATGCCTCTTGAAAAGTGATGGAATCGACCGGTAATGGGTCGGGTTGTTTAATATTATGATGTAATATTATTGAGAATCGAGAAAACCTGTTTTTGAAAAACTTGTGTTTAATTTCGGGGACGAAATTCTTTAAGGGGGGGAGGTTATAGCGATCCCGGTTGTCCCTTAACTATTCTGCTGTGTTTCGGACTCGGTTCCGTGAAGTTGGTAGTGGTATCTATCTTGTTGTGTCCTTTAATTCCACATGATTGAGTTTTAGGATGTTTTGAACAGGGTTGTTACAGGTTGGTTAGGCCTTGGTTTCAATTCCTTGTTGTTCAGTTTTTGGGCGTTCCGCTCGAGCGGGTATTGCACACCTCCAGTATTTCGGGTTCCTGCAAAACTTCTGCAGATGTGATTTCTGCGCTCGAGTCGGTTTGTTTACGCTCGAGCAGTGACGCTCGAGCGGGTTTGTTTACGCTCGAGCGGTGAAGCTCGAGCGGGTTTGTTGGCGCTCGAGCGGGTAGTACTTTCTGGGTGTAAGTTCTGGGAGGTGGAAATTTGCGCTCGAGCGGACTGGTTTTCATGCTCGAGCGGAAGTGCTTTATTCTTGTGTCTTGGCGCTCGAGCGGGCCTTATTGCGCTCGAGCGTGTCCAGATTTTGTTCTTGGCGCTCAAGCGTCGTGTTCTCCGCTCGAGCGGGTCATACGTATATGAGTTATCCGCTGGGTGATTTTAAATCACTTTTTGCTTTTCTTTCTCTCTCCTACTCTTTCTAAAACCCATTTTTGAGAGCCTCTCTCTCTAGAAACTCCCTTCTCTCTAGGGTTTGATCTAGTTAGAGTGTCCTCCTTCTCTTCGGCCTTTGTAAAAGTTGTGTGGATCGTCGAGGGCGTCGTTTTGATCCGAGAATCTTGGTCTTTGGAGCATTTTGGTTTTGGCTTCTTCTCCATCCGAGCTCTAACTTCGAGGTAGGGATATCCTACTCCTCTTTATGAGCTTTGTCTTTAAATTTTAGTATTTTGAGATGTTGGGGTTAGTTTGGTAATTTTGTGAAAGTTTGGGGGCTTTTGTGTAAATTCACAAGAGTTGGGGTTTTAACTATATAAAACCTAGATGCATGTTTGGCATGGAAAAATGTGAAATTAATGTTAAAACATTGATGAAAATGGAACCTAAGGGTTGTAATGTTAATTATGAAAAATGCCCTAATTACATTGGTTAATTAATTTGCATAATTAATTATGAGAAATGAGGAATTGATTTGGGAAGTCATGGGATAAAAGGGTGTAGTTGGATTATTTATCACTCACCTAGTTAGAATGTTGATTATATGTCCATTGTTGCGTTTATTTTCTGTATAGAAATAACTGCTTTGGGCTATCGGTGGAGGATAGTCTTGATTGTTGTAGACAATGCATGATGATTGGGCAAACTGAAACTAATCACTGGAATGTGTCATTGAGATTGACGATTGAAAGAATACATTAAATTTATGTATTGTGTGATGATGTGTATAATTGTTGTTTATATGCATTGTGTTGTGTTGGAGGAGATAGGGGATGTACTCTACGGTTTAGGGGAAGATAGGGGACGGACCTCTAAACCAGATGTTGTTGGGAGGAGATAGGGGATGGACTCCGTAGATAGAGCTCATATGCTTGTCTAGTGATGTATTGACAGAGCTCATATGCTTGTCATTGGAAGTGTGATAGTGCTCATATGCATATCTGTGGAAGTGATGATATAGCTTGTATGCTTATTTGTTGGTGTGTGATATAGCTAGTATGCTTATCTATTATAAAATGGGAAGTGTTTGATATGAGTTACTGTCTCATATGAGTTGTTTGGCTAGGTTCTGAGCCATGGTTATAAATTGAGAATTGAAAAGAAAGGGAAAATGGACTGTAATATGGACTTGTATGTCATGAAATCGTAAAGTGTGATAAGGGAAAGTATCTGTGTTGGCCATCTATCAACTGCTAATCTTTTAGTCATTGTTCATATTTGGTTTAGTATATTTCTACTGGGATGTGGCTCACCCTATATGGGAATATCATTTTCAGGTATAGGTAGCATGCCACCTCCAAGGACGTAGCTTGGGAGGCTAGAGGCGGACACACTTTTGTTGTCTTATTTTTTTGATGTATTACATGTAAATTCAAGCCAAGGGCTTAATGTGTAAATGAGTTAGTACTCTTTTGTTGTAACCAAGTGTTAACTTGGAAAGCTGTAAGCCTCTAGGGCATTTGCTTTTATTGTTAACATGTAATACTTTTGATTATGGAACTCTGATGAATAAAAGAATGTGGAACTTTTGTAAATCAATGCATGTCTATATTGATGGGTTTTATGTCTTTATTTTGAGGGCGTTACATAACGGGTGAGATCAAAAGTACAATTGTGAAAAGAATCAAAGAAGCAAAATATTTTTCAGTTATTCTTGATTGTACTTCAGATGTTAGTCATGAAGAACAAATGTCTCTTGTGATAAGATGTGTAGATGTTGTAACTAGTCCAGTAAAGGTAGAAGAGTTCTTTTTAGAATTTTTGAAGATGGATGATACTTCGGGGTTGAGACTTTTTAATGTACTTAAAGAGGTCTTGGACACACTCTAACTTGATATTGGTGATATATGAGGGCAAGGTTATGATAGTGGCTCTAATATGAAAGGGAAGCACAAAGATGTACAGAAAAAAAACTACTTGAAATGAATCCTAGGGCATTCTACACACCAGGTGGTTGTCATAGTCTTAACCTTACACTTTGTGATAATGCTAACTCTTATTTTAAAGCTATCTCTTTTTTTGAAGTGGTACAACGCATATATTTATTGTTCTCATCCTCTACAAAGCGGTGGAAAGTTCTCAAAGATAATGTGAAAGGTCTGACACTTAAACCATTGTCACAAACAAGGTGGGAATTCGTGTCGAAAGTGTTAAAGCAATAAGATACTAAGCTCCTCAAATAAGAGATGCTTTAATTCATTTGGCAAATATCAGTGAAGATCCCAAAACAAAAAGTAAAGCTGAGTCCTTAGCAACATATGAAATTGAGAATTTTGAATTTTTGCTTGGTATGGTTATTTGGCACAATCTATTGTTTGCAGTCAACTCAGTAAGCAAAACCTTTTAAAGTGAAGACATGCATATTGATGTTTCTATAGATGAGTTAAAAGGACTCAGTACCTTTCTTGAAAAGTATAGAGAAACTGGATTTTTGGAGGCCATGATTAAAGCTAAAAAAGTTACATCTCTAATGGAAATTGATCTTGTATTTCGTGAAAAATGTGTCATTTGCAGAAAGAGGCAGTTTGATGAGATTATTAGTGCAGAGGTGCCACAATTAGCTGAAGAAACGTTCCGAGTTAATTATTTCATATATATAATAGATCAAGCTCTTTCTTCACTTAAGAGTAGGTTTAAACAATTTCAAATATATGAGGAAACTTTTGGGTTTTTGCTTGATTTGAAGAAGTTAAGATCTACCGATGATGAATGTTTGAACACTTATTGTGCTAATCTTGAAGATTTTTTGAAACATGGCGAGTTTTTGGATGTTGATGGGAAAGATCTATTTTCAGAGTTAAAAGTCTTGAAAGAATTTTACCAGAAGAAACCAAAAGGCCAATTAAAGTGGTAAATTATTTGAAGGTAATGAATGGTTGTTTCCCAAATGCATGGATTGCATATAGAATTTTGTTGACCATACCAGTTACTGTTGCCTCGGGAGAAAGAAGCTTTTTGAAGTTGAAGTTAATTAAATTTTACCTTCGGTCAACCATGTCTCAAGAAAGATTGAATAGATTAGCTATGTTATCAATTGAAAAGGATATAGTGGATAAATTAGATTATACAAGCTTAATTAGTAATTTTGAAGCTAAAAATGCAAAAAGAGTAATGTTTAAGTGATACTTTATCGTAGTTGGTTCAATTTTTATTTGGTATTGTAGCTTTACATTTTTTCCCTTATTGTAAACTAGATTTTTCCATTTTCAATTCTTGTAATGATTTCTTCCTATCTTAATCCATATAAGTAAATTTTTGTTTTGATACTCGCAAATAATAACTTGTGCATTTTTGCTATTTATTATATTACTCAAAATCTTTGTTTGATAAATATGTATAAGGGCCCCTTTTGAAACTTCGCCTAAGGCCCTATAGAATTCAAGGCCAGCCCCGCACGGGATGCCTTGCAAGGTCAACTCTGTGACATTTCGCATGTGGTAGCGTGACTATTTAAGTACTCAAAAGTAGCCCTTGGAAGTGCCTAGGTGATAGGTATCGAGATTCCAACTTAGTGGTTCGGTGCCTCAACATAGCCCCAAGGTTGGCCCCAAGCATTTCACGGTATACATGCCATCAAGCAGCAGCTAGTAGCATACCTAAGCAAGCCACAGCCCAGGCTGCTGCTTAGGCCACAGCCCAGGCCACCTGTCCAAGTTAGAGACATGCCGTAGATAAGGCCGCAGCCTAGACCGCAGCTTAGGCCACAGCTCAGGTCAGAGTGGACCATCTCCCAGGCCGCAACCCATTTGCGTGTGTCGCGGGCCTACTAGCTACCCGTCTGCAGCCCAAGCTGCGGCCTAGCAATAATAACAGCAACATCAACCAATAGTGTAGAGTTTTGGCACATTGTTTGGGCATTCGAATGAAGGAGTTTTGGGCTAAAATTTTTATTGAAAAGAGGTCTTTAGGGAAGTGTTTTCCCAACCAAGTTTCGTGATTTTTTCTCAATTTTTGAAATTTTTGAAAAATTATTATGACTCCTCGAGCATAGGCTATGTTTCTTTTTGCTAGTTGATAAAAGGCTTAAGAAGCACCTATAAGGAGGTATAATGTGTTTCTTACCTATCTCCTCGCCCAAACTAGGCTTGAATTGAGCAATCTTAGGACAACTCAAGGGTAGGCTTTAGACATTCAGAGGGGTGTCTAGAGTCTCCACACGGGTTTGGGAGTCTCGTAGACGATCCAAAAATGTAAGCACTGCGCGTGCCTTCCGGGCACGAGGTTTGAGACGTGCTTTCCCTTATGCCATTCATTGTGGCATCTTGGGGGTCGTTCTAGATCGAATGGGTTATCAAGGCACCACCAAAGGCCTCGTGTGCCAACTCAAGTGCACAGTTTGGGTATAACCTTGCACGTGGAGACCTCGTGGCTTAAGCTAAGCAGTTGGAAGGCAACATTGCATATGTGGGCTATCGAATGAAAGCATCAAGCTATACATTGACTAAATCCATTGAAGAATGACGTTATACTACAAGCGAGCTATGGATTGAGACATTGCCTTACTTGAGCAACACATTAGTGCAACGCTAAGGTGCGCAATGGCCTTAGGCGAAAAACTAACACATTTGTTGGCACAAGGACTACACTATGGGCATGAAATTCACCATCGGTGTCTTATGGGCTATGCATGACCATGTGGCTATTCGATATGTATCGATTGAGGCATCCTTGACCCTATGACACTTCGAGATGCTGTCAAGGACCCAACATGCTATATTGGCTTGTTGGCTAAGTCGAGGGCCTTTGCTAGCACATTGTTGTGTGGCTAGGCACCTTGATGAGATGAACCTAAGTTGGGTGAGCACCTTGCTTGAGATAAGCTTAGCGCTATGAAGCGACTTGTGCCATGCTTGGTGCATTTGAGGCGTCATGCCTACTTGTGGCATCCGGGTGAAGATGGAGCTTCCTTGTGGAGTTATTATCCTTGACAAAGCATTGGGCCCTAATGTTCAAACGGGTGAGATCATCAAAACTTGATTTGTCAATGAGCTATGGCAGGCTTAAACTTGGTGGAGTTTGAGTGCCACACGGGCAAAAAATTGTTTCTCTGCATCTCTAAAGGAGTTGGGCCTTGACATAGAGCCACGCCAAGGCCAGTTGATTCATTAAATTGGCTACCAGTTTGTATGGTTAGCCAGTTCAACCGTGGTTTTTACTGATTCTCTAAAAAGAAGCTGGGTTTTAGTGACAAACAGGTTTGAAGGGTTGCTCAAACCGAAACTTGGATTGGTTAACCCAGTTTGTTCTATCCGGTTTTCATGACATTGATTTCATTACATAAATGACAATTTAAACAATAAAAACTATTCAAAATTTTATCTTATCATTAGAAGACCCAATCTTTATACATGAACATTATCAATATACACAATCACTTGGGATTTGAGATAAATATCATAGTACTAAAATCATATCAAATATCACATCTATAATCAAGAGATTTAATTTTCTCATGAATCATAAATTTTTATTACAAGTAAGGAAAAAGATATACAAATTAGTTAATGATATACAAATTCATTTTTAAGATCTATTTTCTAGATCCAGTAATGTATAAACAAGATGATTAGTTAATAATGAGAAAATAAATGAGAAAGAGAATTAACTTAGATATTTGAATAGAGTGCCTCATCATTAGATCTCATTTTTGGACATGAATAGCAATACTCTATAAATAAATATAATCTTTATCTTCACCTGAAAAATAGTGAACTGAAGAATTATACATGTAATTCTGTAACCAAGCAATTTTTCCTCCACCCGAATCTCTATACCCTAATACGCTATATTTTTTTTTTCCTTCCCTCAAACCTTATTTCTTTTAACTGAAATCCCATTTGAAAACTCTGTTTTATTGTTTTCTCGCCCACCTATCTTTTTTCCTTCCTCCTTTAGAAGTGTGTTTCTGCTGTGTTTATATATAGAGCCTAATTACGAAATTATAGTTCAATGTCAACCTTTCTATTTTATAAAACTTGTAGGGGATAGTTCATTTACTGTTGCCCAAAAACTAAGGTTGTGTTTGGTTGGAGAATTTGAGAAAAGATTTGGAAAGAGATTTGTAGGTATATTTTATTTATATTTCACCTATTTTCTTTTTTCCTTTTCAATTTCTTCCCAAATTCTCTTACCAAACACAACATAAATGGCACGCGATCAACATTATGAGAAAAAAATATTTTGAATAAGTTACAGTAAATCGTCTTAAATTATGACTCATTTGCACTTTGTCATTTTGAATTTCAAAACTCAACAATTAACCACCTTATATTATTATCTTGTTATGTCTAATACCTTTCATTAGGAGTATGTTAGAAATTTAAACTGAATCAAGTCAACACCATTAATTTTTTAGAACAATAATAGATATATATTTTTTGGTGATTTAATTTGTATTTTGTCTTTCTTATCTTAGTGACAAAATGCATATGTAGTCATCAAATAAGGGCATTATTGTCTTAAAAATTCAATAAATAATTTTAACAAAAAGGGTTAAGTGCAATAAAGTAGCATTTTGAGGTACCTAATTGTTGAATTTTTTAAATTAAAAGAAACAAAGTGCAAATGAGTCATAATTTAAATAAAAAAAATTACCGTAATTTATCCACTTTTGTGTGTGTGTGTGTGAGAGAGAGAGAGAGAGAGAGAGAGAGAGAGAGTAGCTACCATAGTAATTGCATTTGTAAGTAGTTACCGTAGTAAATACATTTCTTATATAACACACACACACAAAAAAAAAAAAAACAAAAAAACTAAGCTAAGCTAAAACTTCTAGAATTCTTGTAACTCAAGCGAAGCCTCATCAAATTTATTATTATTATTTTTTTAAATTAGAAAAGTCAATGTGTTTAGAAAATTGTTAAAAAAAATAAATTTTTATGAGTTAAAAAAATAGATATCACGTATAATTTTTTGATTGATGACTAATAGGCCCGGTCCTGAGATTTCTGGAGCTCAAAGTCGATAATTAACTAATAAATATCACTAGATCATTTGGGACCCTTCATATTTTCTTTTCATTCAACGAAATTTTTTTTTAAGGTAAAGGACAAAAATTTGTGTCAAAATTACAAAAAATACTTAGTATTACATTACAACAACTAATAAGTATTAGTTGATCCTCGTTCTTCTTATATTTTTAGAAGCAAATAAATCAATCATATTTGTATAATCTTTTTTTTTTTTTTTTTTTGCAAAATCATTTTTAATGGATAACAATGCTAATCCACTCAATCTTTCTTGTGACATGGTTGATTGAAGGTAATTTTTGATCATTTTCAACTTTGAAAAGCTTTTTTTCCCCGATGCAACTATAACCGGAATAGTCAAATGTATCCTATAAGCAACCCATGAATTGGGGAAAAAATTTGCCATCAACTGCAGATGATTAAGCACTTCAATTGGTTTATTGACTTCTTTTGACAATCTGTCTTTCAAGACTTTCAGCTCCATCAATATTGGAAATCTCACCATGTTTTAAAAATTCTTCAAGGTTCACACACCCTACCTTCAACGATTCATCGCTGCACTTTTCAAGTCAAACAAAAAGCCAAAGTTTGCCTCATATACTTTGAATTGTTTGAATCTATTTTTGAGTGAACAAAGGGCTTGATCAACAAAATATAAGAAGTAACCAAATCTAAATGATTCTTTAGCTGACTGAGTCACCTCTTCGCTAACATTCTCATCAAATTGTTTCCTTTTAGAAATGATGCGTTTTTCAACAAATATAGGTTCAATTCCCAATTCACTTGCCATTTCTTTAGCTTCAACCATAGCCTCCATGAAACCAACTTTTCTATACACTGCAACTAGGGCTGCAAATGAGCCGAGCTGAGCTTTAGTATGTTTGGATTTGTTTATTAAGATTTCAATGAACTGGAGCTCGAGCTCAATAAAAATTTAATGAACAGAGCTCGAGCCGAGTTGGCTTAGGCTTGACTCAAGCTCGAGCCTGTTCACGAGTCTTAACGAACCAAAAAATTTATAAATTCATACTTGCATATAAGACTAAAGTTACAATTAAAATTTTAATTATACAATTATATATACAATATATATATATATATATATATATAAACATTCTAAAAAAAGTCAATATTTATCAAAATAATAATATCTACTACCACTATTATATAAATGTACTATCTATAGCTAACTACTATTTACATTTATATTTTTAAAATATACAAATAACATATTTTTCTTATTTTTTATACATATTTTTACATTATTTAATATATAAATAATAAATATTAAACGAGCTAGCTAACTAGTCGAGTTTTAGAATGTTTGGACTTGTTTATTAAAAATTTAATGAGTTTGAGCTCAAGCTCGAACACAAAAAAAATTAACGAACTGAGTTTGAATGAGCTCTTACCAAGCTGAGCTCGAGCCTGTTCGCGAATGGCTTGCAACCCTAATTGTAACATACTTAACAAGCCCATCTAGCTGCTTTACAGCAACTGCTATATCCATATCTTCACTTTGAAGAAGCTTGCTAACAAAGTTCATATGAAACAACAAATTGTACCAAATTATAATACTAAACAAGAACTCAAAAGTCTCAAGTTTATGAGTTACCAGGGATTTAGCTTCACTTTTCGCAATCGAATACATGGTAGGGTTGTTGTACAAGTCAATGAAAGCATCTCTTATTTTTAAAGCAATGTATCTTAGTGGTTTAATATTTTCAATGCAACTTTCCCAACGCATTTTTGACAACAACTTAACCGTGAGGCCTTCCTTTAGATTATCTTTTAAAATTGCCCATCATTGAACGGAAGATGAAAACAATACATATATGTGTTGTACCACACCAAAAAAAGTTTTTTCTTTAGAGCAAGAGTTGGCCATATCACAAGACACAAGGTTAAGATTATGACAACCACACTGCGTGCAGAATGCTTTAGAATTTACTTGAAGTACTCTTGTTTGAACACCTTTGTTTTTGCCTTTCATGTTAGAGCCATTGTCATATCCTTGCCCTCTTAAGTCACCAATATCAAGTTAAAGGTTAACTAACGCTTCTTGAAGTTTATCAAAAGGTCCCATCCCCGATGTATCATCCACATTCAAGAATTCCAAAAGAAAAAAAAAAAAAAACTTTTTCACCGTAATTGGACTTGTTGAAACATTCACACATTGTACAACAAGAGACATTTGTTCTTGATTGCTTATCAAGTATGACCGAAAAGCATTTTGCTAGTTTGATTATCGACAAAATTGCACTTTTAACTTCCCTAGCCAACATTTGTATCACCTTGTTTTGAATTTTGTGACTCAAATAATGGTAATGAATCTCACCCTTTTCTATCCGCCGCAAGTGTTGTTCAATCGTTGAATCAAACTCGCCAATCATTTCAACTATGCTTAAAAAAAAGTTCATTGCTCTCTTCATAAATCTTCTTATGGCTTCCACGAAAAAGCAAATTATTATTGGCAAGTGTTTTCACAATTGCAATTATCATCAATAAAACCCATCTCAAGTGCTCTATTTCTTTGTTAATTTGTTCTTGTATACTTTTATCTATTGTTTGATGCTTTCCCAATCTTTTCTCCAACTTAATCTAGTTGTTCATGCAAGTAATGTGCTCGTACCCACTTTCATGGCCTTTAAATCTCTCACCAATATTTCTCCAGTCTTTAAATCCTTTGGTAGCCAATTGAGCCTTACTTCCCTCCTGTTTAAACAACTTACAACAAAAGCAAAATACTCTATCCAAAAGTTCCGAGTATATTAACCATTTCCTATCAAATTTTTCTCTATTTGGTAAATGCTCTCTTGCTTAAACAACTTACAACAAAAGCAAAATACTCTATCTAAAAGTTTCGAGTATATTAGCCATTTCCTATCAAATTTTTCTCTATTTGGTAAATGCCAAATGTAATGAACAGATGAGAAATGCCTATGCCTCGAAGAATCATCTTTAGGGAAGTTGAACTCACAATTTCTTCTTACATGACCTTTTTTGACTAAAAAATCTCATAAATTCTGGTCAATTATTTTCCAAGTCTCCGGATCATCTATATTTGAATGCTCACATTCTACATTCATCTCATCATCTTGATTGGTTTCCGCACTCCCAAATTCCCCATTTCCTTCTTCATCCACCAAATTTTCATTATCATTATTCACCAAAGTTTCAAATTCTTCATTAGTGTTTGTCACTCGTAAAGAACTTATCAATAGCTCCTCTTTGACACTCAACCAATTTTTCAACTCTTTGCTTCTTTTTTATTTTTGTAAATCCAGACAAATAATTTATTTTAAGAGTCATGATGAGTAGAGATCAAAATACTTTTTTAGATCAAAAGAAGTACAAAAGCACCACCACCACACAACAAGACACAAAACTTTTAAATTATGTGATGTTAACTATTAAACTTCTAATGTTATATTCGCACAGGTATTAAAAGATTAATTTTTCTTGATGATGCAGATTTGTAAGGTTATATAGATGTGATTCGGGACATGTATGAAAGGGTGGTGATCACTATTAGATCACATGTCTGAGAGACAAATGAATTTCCTATCACTGTAGGGTTACACCAAGGATCTACCCTAAGTCCTTATCTTTTTGTTTTAGATATGGATGAATTGACGAGAAATATTTATGATAATGTGCCATGGTGTATGCTTTTTGCAAATGATATTGTGTTAGTAGATGAGACTAGAGAATGAGTTAACACAAAGTTAGAGATTTGGAGAAAAGCACTTAAATCTAAAGGATTCCAGATAAGTAGAACTAAGACAGAGTACATGGAGTGCAAATTTAGTAACAGTAAAAATGAAAGTAGAGGAGAAGTGAAGATTGAAAATCAAGAATTGCCTAAGAGTAAACATTTTCGTTATTTATGGTCGATTATCACAACGGCGGGGGAGATTGATGTAGATGTGGCCCAAAGGATTAAGGTGGGATGGCTTAAGTAGAGAAATGCATCTAGGATACTGTGTGATAAACGAATACCCACTAAACTAAAAGGTAAGTTCTATAGAACTACTATTAGACCAGCGATGTTGTATGGGACGGAGTGTTAGGCAACAAAGAAATAACATGTAGATAAGATAAGTGCTGCTGAGATGAGGATGCTAAGGTGAATGTGTGGCAAGACTAAACAAGACAGAATTAGAAATGAGTGTATTCGAGAATGGGTAGGAGTAGCACCGATAGAAGATAAGTTGAGAGAGAATCGATTGAGATAGTTTGGTCATATTCAACAGAGACCAACAGAGGTAGTGGTAAAGAGATGCGATGCAGTGACGGTAGATGGAAGTATTAGGGGATTGGGTAGGTCTAGATTAACGTTGGCTCACGTTGTTAATAGAGATATAGATCTACTTAATTTGATTAACGAAATTGCCTTTGATAAGCCGTGTGGAGAAGAAGGATTCATGTAGTCGACCCCATTTGATAAGACTTAAGGCTTGGTTAGGCTTGGATGATGCAAATTTGTATAAATACCAATATTATAATAGCAATTGAGCAAAAGACAAAACAAATATTTAATTAATTAAATAGAAAAAAATGCCTACCTGTGCTGTGCTGTGCTGCTGCTGCTTTGAATTCTTGATAAATTCATTAGCGCTCTGTTGTGCTGCTTCTCTCAACTTTTTGGGAAAATTGAATTAAGAGTTAGGGTTATGAATTAGATGGAGAGAGAGAGAATGAACCATTTTAATTTTGAACGAACCCTTTTAATTTTGAACGGGCTTTTTAATTTTTTAATATGTCAATTTATTTTAAGTTAGTTTGGGACTTTTTTAATTTTTTTTAGACTTAAAACATACCTAATATATTACACTAAATTATAATAGGAGAGACCCTTTTTTTGAATCTATTTTAAGGGGCATAAGCCATGACCTGATGGGTTTATACCTAAAGCCGGCCCTGATGACTAATAGCTTAATGGCTTTTCAATTTTTAAACTTTTTTTTTTAAAAAAGTAAATCTTTATAGCATCACCTAAAACGTCTACTATTGATGAGATCCAAAATGGAGATTGCAATTCTAGTTTGCTTGAGATGATTCGTATTGATTTATTTACGAAAGTTAAAATTTCATAATTTAAATTCTTAGAACATGATAAATAATTGGTTTTACATATGACGAATCAAAAATTTACAAGCAACTTGCTATATCATTTTGAACAAATTATGGAATAATTTATAGGGGCCTCAAATTTTTTGTTCTGTTTTTTATTTTTTTATTTTTTGTTGCTCCAACTAATTTCACACCTTGAATACCGATCTAAAAAAAAAAAAAAACTTCACACCCCTAAAAAAAATTATAAATAAATAAATAAACCATAGAACAGTTTAAACCAAGATTAAACTACAGGATCATATAGGCCCCGTTTGTTTTGGGAGATACAATGGAGGGGATTGATAGTGAGGGGATTAATAGTGAGGGGATTGTTAATGAAGGGATTGATAGTGAGAGAATTAATAGTGAGGGGATTGTTAATGAAGAGATTGATAGTGGGGGGATTAATAGTGAGAGGATTGATAGTGAAGGAATTAATAATGAGGAATTGTTAAATTATTTTTATATAAAATAATAAAACAAATAAAAAAATATAAAAAAATTAAACATTATATTTAAAAAAAATTCCCAATATATAAAAAATAAAAAAATTTCTAATCCTCTCACTATTTTTTAATACCATCTCTGTCTCCTCCTTACCAATCCCCCTTTCAAGGGTATTAGTAATACCAAGGGACTAATAGTCCCAAGGCTATCTCTGCAAACAAATAAGGGCATTAGCAATACCTTGGTATTACTAGTCCCAATACCCTCTCTATAGCCTAAAACAAACGGGGCCATAACTCTTTAAATGCTCTCTCCTTCTTCTTTTTTTTTTTTTTTCTTTTTTTGTTTTTGTTTTTGTTTTTGAACTGCCTTTAAATGCCGTTGAATTTCCACGTTATCACTGAAAAGGTGTTCCAAAGTAGGGATGGCAATTTGAAACCGGCCCGACGGGGACCCGACTGCCCGACCCCGATCACAATGGTTTTTCCCCGAAAAATATCCCCGTGGGGACGAGGATGGTATTTGAAATTAAATCCCCGATTAGTTTCGGGCCGGGGACGAGGATAGCTTTCACAGCCCCGGACCTGGCCCGTCCCCGTCCCCGTCCCCGTCCCCAGTTTTCTCCCCGAAATGAAATTACTATAATACCCCTGTCTGTATATATTACTATAATCCCGTCCTCTTCCTCAAACAATCACACAAACACAGCTTAATTCGTGTGAGAGAGAGAGAGAGAAGAAAGTCACAGCTTCCTCATCGCCGCCGTCCTCCGCCGATCTGATAGCACCGCTCCTCCACCGCCCTCCTCAACTCTCTCACTCGTATCTTCTCTCTCGACTCTCTCACTGTCTTCACTCTTTCGTTCTCACCTCTTACTCTCTCTCAACTCTCTCGTTCTTCTCTCTCTCTCTCTCTCAGCTCTCTCACAGTCACGGGGACATCACCGCCACCACCGCTGGCCCCGCCACAGCCACCGTCATCGTCGATCTCGCCAACACCGTCGATCTGTTAGATTTGTCCTCTCTCTCTCTCTCTGATCTGATGTTGTTGTTGTTGATCTGTATCTGTGTTGTTCAGAATAATTTTTTTTAATTTGTTTAATTATCTGTATTGTTCAAAATTGATTTGTATTGTTCACAAAATTGATCTGTACTCAGATCTGGTTTGTTGATTTGTGATATTATATGATTAGTCAGTGTTTTGTTGAACAAAATTCAAAAAAAAAAAAAAGCCCGGGGATATTTCGGGGTCGGGGAAACCCGATCCCCGTTAGGGGATGGGGACGGGAGGGTGATAGGCTCCCCCGCCGGGGATCGGGGGCGGGGGCGGGGATTTTGTAATCTTCGGGGATCGGGGACGGGGAGGGTGGTCCCCGGCCCCGCCCCGGCCCGTTGCCATTCCTATTCCAAAGTAAACAATTAAGGACACGTATCATTTTGTTAGTGGACAACGGTAAATCAGGAGTCTACGGTTTCTCTTTCATTTTAAAATAAAATGATTGAATTTTTCTCAAATTTAAATATAAATTTAATTATTATACTTGGATTTGTTGTAGGGGTGGACAAATCTTAAGATGGACTCAGTTTGGGTCGAAGTTGGGTGATTCTATTTACATTTAAAAAATTATTTAGTATGTTTAATTAAAATTTTAAAATTTTATTTTCTATTATATTTTATTGTAAATTTATTAATAACGACAATATACAATAAATCTTAAAATGAAATATTTTTTTTTTGTCACTATACACTCTAATTACTTGTACGTATTCTTCATATTTAAGGCTCTTCATCTTCTTCTCAAGTTTGAATTATTTTTTTTCATATTCTTACTCACTCCAAAACTCAAGTCCTGTCCATCAAAATTCACTGTTATTATCAGCATTATTGTTTCTTATTGTGTTATTGTTTGTAAATAGAAAAAATTTTGAATAAAATTAAATAATAAAAATAAGAATAATAATCAAAAATGTTTTTCTAAAGGTTTTAGAATTTTTTTAAATTTTTTTTTTATCGGGACAGTTATGAATTTGAATGATCGAACTATCGTCCATTATATGATGCATCAGTCAGAAAAATTATAGGAAAAAGGTCATTTGGTTTATCAGGGGTTAGATTTCGTCCAAAAGGAAATAGAGTTAGGATTCTGGCAAATCTTAATGCATCATCAATGATGCCAGTAAAAGAATGCACTTTGAAAGTTCAATCTTGTGCACTGCTGGATAAGGTATCTTTGCATTCAAAGCGTATTAAATATGACACTTTCAAATCTATGAGGGTTTTAGGGTGTTGGAAATTTTGGTTTATAAGGTTTATTTTGGGTTAATTTTGAGTCTAAAATTGAGTGGTCCCCAGACCTATTTTGGGATGGGTTCGAAGAGGTGATGTGTTTCTTGCCGCATGGCAAGTCACACGGTAAAAACGGTCCATCAAAACCATTTATGAGTGAATGGAAAGTTGGCGTCGTTTTCGGGTTCGTGAAATGAATAGTTAAAGAAGTAAATGTGAGTTTTTTTGAAATAGGTTATCCCACATTGAAACTTTAAGAGAGCTTGTGTATGTAAATAAGTTTGTAGAAGAGAGGAGTTATGAACAAAGTAAACCTTAACCCAAACCACCACCACCACACGCGCGCCGCTGTACCAGGTGTGGGTCGGTTCTTATATTAATTTTTAATGAAATAAAATTCAAATTTTGTGCCAAAAATTGAATTTATTTTCTGTCCATTTCCAGTCCAAAATTCAAACAGATTAAATAGTTCAAAACTGTTTGAACCCCAGACAGATTCAGTTCCAGCCAAACAGATTTAAATCTGTCCAGCAGTTACCAACATATAGAAATTGCTGGGCAGTTATCTGTTGCACCTGTCCAATTTGAAATTACATTTGTTCACTTCAAATTTTGTACATGTTCAAGTCTATAAAACCAAATCTATTCTAGCAGATTTGAGATCCAAAAATTGATTGAAAAAATTCCTTTTGCTTTCCTATTTCGCTCATTTGCATTATTTATTCTTCATTCTAGTTTTAGAGAAAATCAAAGAGAGTATAGAACACAAGGTTCTAGTTCGTCGGACAAATTTATTTAGAGTGCTACTACAAATTTGTGAAGATCATTATATCCTGAGAGATAGACGCCACTCAACCGTAAGCATCGTAGTGGGGCGAATTTGCCTTAAGGACAGAGTGTCACACACTCGACTTGGTGTTTAAATATTCATTCGGCTCGATAAAATAAATTCTGTAAGTTATTTATTTTATTTATTTATTTTAGTTTCAATTTATTTTACTTACACAGAAGATTGTTCCAACATAGGGTTCATGGAAGAATTTGATTTTAGGGTTAAAAAGTTTTAAAACTCTAAAGAACACAAGGATTTTTGAAAAGATTTTTTTAAATGGTGTAATTTGGAATTTTGATTAGTTTATTATTTGGATGGAGCACAAATTATGATTTTATCCTGAAGAATAATTTGTGAAAAAAAAAAAATAAGGTGTACTGAGAGTAAATTATAATCCTAAATAATTTAATAGAGAGTATTGAGAAATTAGACATACTGAATGATTTTTTTAGTGCAAATAGAATCCCCCGTTGAAGTTACACTATATAATAAGAGGATTTGTGTCATTTCAAGCCTGGCCCAGCTAGACATCATGCTTAATCTAGCCATTCCAAATTCTGCCTAAAAAATATTTAAATCTTAAATCCGTCTACTTAACTCAATAGATATGAGCTATTAATTAATTAATTTTTTTTTTGTGTATATATTAAATTATTTAAATTTGGAATATTAGCAAAATTTAATGGTAGGATAAATATAATTTTTAACAAATGTTTTAATTTAAGCCTTAGAAAAAATGTATATATATATTTTTTTGTCTTTTTATATTTTTTATTTTATTTTATAATTAAATTAATATAAAATTATAATTAATATTTTATGAATGGGTTGGGCGGGACGGGGCTAGAACTCTTTATTCCAAGTGCACCCCGAGTATTAAATGGGTATAAAATCTCATCCCAACCCAACTCTATGGGCAAAAATAATTTTTCTAAATCTTAAAAATAATTATTATATGCTGAAATTTATTATCTGTTGAAATTCTTATATGTTAAAATTTTTATCAGTTTAATTTTTGTGCAAATAAAAGTTATTTGTTGAAATTTATCTCTTCAAAAATTATGTCTATTCAAATTATTTGTTGATATTCTATCATTTTTTTATTATCTGTTTAATTTTTTGAACAAATTTCTTCAACAAATGACAAATTTCCTTTTTATATGTTTAAATGCAATATCTATCTATCAACAACCACAACTACAACCACAGTGCGTTCGCGCGCACATACGGAACAATTCTTTACTAGAACATAGAACCAAAAAAAAAAAAAACTATAAACATTTGTTTCCTTCTCTCTCTCTCTGTCATTTTTTTTTTCTTTTATAATTTGTTTCATCACCTTCATCAACAACAATAATAAAAATAACAACAGCTTGCTTGTTTTCATTTTTTAGAAAACACTTTTCAGAAAATTCTACTTTTTTATTTTTTGTGTTTTTTTGTTTTTACTAAATTTTTTTAATATTTTAAGCAATTTTTTTTTTACTTTTTAGACACTTAACATAAATACACTTAAAAAGTAAAAAAATTGTAAAAAAAATCTTTTAAAAATTCACTAAATATCAAAAATACAAAAAAAAATACAAGAATTCAGTATATTTTTTATATTTTTATGTATTTATTAATTTTTTAAAATATTTTTTCACAAATTTTTTTACTTTTTAGATACATCTAACTATGGTGCATCTAAAAAAGTAAAAAAATGTTTAAAATTTTAAAAATATTCACTAAAAACAAAAGAATACGAAAACTAAAAAACTCAGTTTTCAAAAAATTTAATCCAGAAAACTCAAACCAAACACACTGAATAATAATTATAACACACATCTGGAGCAGTTTCTTATCACCAAGGTTCTTTTGTAGTTTATTTACCCAAATCTGTTCTTTCTTTGCAGTTCTTTTCCTTAACAAATTTTGTTGTCAATTATATATTCAAATTTCTAGTTTCTTCGCAGTTATATATCTCTTTGTCCCTCTCAACCGTATATCTAAATATCGGCCGATTGAAGCACTGATTTGGATATGGACCGGTATAGCAGTGAGAATGAAATTCGCAGCCGTAGCGTCCGAGTCTCGGTACGTGGCGGCCTGAATCCGATACATACGACGATACAGCGTTGGTTGTCACCGATACGGATGAAAATCAGCGTAGAAAACTTGCAAGATCTAAGCTTCTTTGGGCTGTGGAGTTCGCTTCGGTCTTCAAGCTTCTTCAAGGAAGGTTTATCCCTGAGTTGCAAGTTATAATTTGTGCTTAATGCTCTGTTTTTGGTGAATTGTTCTGTTATGCTCTGTTTTTGGTGTTGTGCTAAATGTTTAGGGTTTTGTTTTTCCTTATATTTATTTGTTTATACACAAACACTACACCATTGTTTATATATATATATATATATATATATATTTCTATTGAGCAGAGCAAGTGAAAAAAAAAAAACAAGAAAAATAAATATTCAATCAAATCTGTCAAAAGCTTGGATTAGTGGATATGTTTTTTTTTTATTTTTTTTTTATTTGTGTCTTGCTTTGGTGTAAATGCTTAAGATTTAGAATTTTTTTTTTTTTTATAATTTTTAAAGGGGTTTATTCTAGGGAAATTTGGCTATAAACCCTTTTTACCTTCCTTTTATCGTTAGAAGGATTAAAAAAAAAATTATACTTTTAAAACTCCCTTATAATTATAAAGTCTTAGATAAAGAACAAAAGTTATTATTTAAATATTTTATCAGACTATTATACCCTCAACTAAATCTTTCCTAATCACTATCTCAATCTCTCAAGTTTCGTCTGATACACTTATTGCTTAGAGGACCATCACCGTCTGCACCATCAACAATGTCGGAATGACAGATCTGCTCTTCGAGCAAGTTGTGGTGGGAATAGTTATGATGATTGTGTTTTATACATGCATGTGCTCACCAAAGCTACCAGATTTTCTTACATTCCCTTCATAATAGTTCATTGCAGTACTATAGAAAGAAATAGATTACATATATATATATATATATATATATTGAAGGCTTGAGTAATTGTTTTGATTGGTTTGCTTTTGTTTAACAATGGCGAGATGATGATTTTTTTATTGATCTATTATTACTTTTGATTTTTGATTCTTCATTATTTTGCTTTCATATTAGCGATTTGGCAATCGTTCAAAGGAGTTGTTGAGTCCAGTTGTGCCTGATGAAGGCATTTCAGTTTTTTTATTGTTGCTGTTGAACAGATCTGTGTTAAATTTGTTTTTTGTTTTTTATTTTTTATTTTTAGATTTGAAATTGTTTTTCATTAATGGTAGATTTGAGCAAGTTTTCTATAATTATTGTAGCTTAAAGATCCTTGATTTATTTTCGATCTTCTCAAGTTCTTTTTTTTAATTATTATTATTACGTAAGTTTAGATCATTTTTTGTTGTTGTTGATGATGATAAAGAAACATATTGCAACAGATACTTTTTTTTTTCCTTATGTTGATGTTGATGAAAATAAGACAGATTGTAATAGATATGAAAAACATGAATCTGAGTTGTAGATGTCGCCTTGTTGTTTCTAATTGGCCTTTTTTTTTTATTATTTGTTAATAGATCTTAGAGTAAAATTTTACTCTGGTTAAAAACATGTTGATTTGCTTAACGATATAAAATTTTACTTTAAATCATAATAAACTTTACTCTGATTCAAAGTAAAATTGTACTTTCAGAGTAAAATTTTACTCTAATTTAAAGTAAAATTTTACTCTGATTAAAAATATGTTGATTTGCTTAACGATATAAAATTTTACTTTGAATCATAATAAATTTTACTTTGATTCAGTGTAAAATTTTACTCTGAATCAGAGTAAACTTTACTATGATTCAAAATAAAATTTTACTCTGGTTAAAAATATGTTGATTTGCTTAATAAAATTTTACTTTGAATCATAATAAACTTTATTCTGATTCAGAGTAAAATTTACTCTGAATCAGAGTAAAGTTTACTATGATTCAAAGTAAAATTTTACTCTGAAATACACTGTGAGGATTAGGGGTGTCCGCGGTTCGGTTTGGACGGTTTGCGGTTCCGTTTGGACGGTTTGCGGTTCCGTTTGGACCCGCCCGCATCTATGCGGTTTGGGAAAAAATCAACCCGCAACCGCCCGCAATGTGGTTTGCGGTTTGTGCGGATAGGGTTCGCGGTTTTGCGGGCGGTTGCGGACGGTTTGCGGTTTGAACTTTTTTCCAAAAAATTATTTTTAAACCTTTTTTTTCTCCCATTTTGTCAATTTTTATTTTGGACATTTTTTCTCATATTTTCTAAAATGCTCCAACATTAATAATTAATGAACTAAAACTTATAAAAAAACTTATAAAATAAAAAACACAACAAATTCAATTCATAACCTAAACAAATCATTCAAAATCTGCATTCTATCATATTAACTTGCATTCATCCTATCCTACATTCATCATTCATAATCCAAATAAGAAAATCCTACATTAAAAATTCAACATTCATCATTCCTAACCTCCAAAAAAAAAAAAAAAAAGAGTAATTCTTCATTAACTTACATTCATCCAAAATGCAAAAAAAAAAAAAAAAATTCATTAAGTTACATTCATCCAAAACCAAACGCAATTAAAAAAAAAAAGTTGTTGTCAAACATAAACTTCATTCGATACAAACCCATGAAATAAAATTAAAATACTTCTAAGATATCAAACTTCATCTTCATGAATCGCATCCAATTTAACTTTCGCAAATTCCAATTCTAATTCCATGCATTTGGTTGATGAACCCTACACAAACAAATTAAAAAAATATAAACTTTAATCTTCAATTATAAATAGTAATAAATGAAAAAATAAACAAATGTCTATATATTGCATCTCAATATAGTAAGAAAATGTGTTGATATGAAAAAATTACCAATGACCAAATGGATATTAGACATCAATTATAGCATCAACATTATAGGTTGAAGTTGAAGATGAGCTTGACTCCAAAGTAACTAATTAGAAGTCAAGAAGAGAAGATTATTAAAACTTACATTAGAAAATGAATAATAATACAAATTAAAATAAAGATAAATAAATTCTCATTTACCCGAGTCATATTGCTCAAATTCTTCCACATCATCCATCGCCTTTCGAAGAGAAATTGGAAGGTTGCTTCAAAGCCAATTTTGAGTACATACAAGAGCTTCAACCATAGAAGGCGAGAGTGAACTACGAAATGGGTCAAGAATACGCCCTCCCGTACTAAAAGCCGACTCCGATGCAACGGTAGAAATAGGCATGGCCAACACATCCCTAGCAAGTTGTGATAACACCCTATATTTGGTTGCATTCAACTTCCAATAATCCAAAATCTCAAATGTTTGATTCTTTGCAAAATGTTCAACCTCGAATAAATATTGTTCCAATTCTGACTTAGATCCACTAGTGCATCGCCCCTCCAAATAAGAATTAAATTGGGAGTCAACTAAAGAATAGGGATCATCATCATCATCATCTTCCACCATATTCACAACTTCACTCACACTTGGAAGTTTCTCATTTGAAGGATAGAGTGTGACATAATGGCTATACAAACGACTCAAGCAACTCTTAACCTTGTCTACCATCTCTTCCACCTTCCTATTATCTCCAAGAAATAAATTGGAAAAACAAAACTCCAAGTATGTCATTTTTTTGGTAGGATCAAAAACCACCGCAACATACAACAACAAATTGATTTTGCTTCCATCCCCCCAATACTTGCTAAACTTTAGCTTCATAGTCTTTGCCATTGTGCTCAAAGTATCATCCTCCTCCAAAATTAATTGGTTAATTTTGCTTTCAATGACAAACATCTCTTTGTAAAAAGCATTGGAAGTAACAAAGAGAGACCCCGAAAATTTCTTTGTTGCAACATAAAATAATTTTAGAAACCTCAAAAAAATTCTACACTTTTTCCAATCCAACTCATTCGGACTTCTTCTTATGCCACCATCAACATCATTGAAATAAGGTTCAAAGTTGGAATCCACAAACTTCAATCGGTTAAAAGCCTTCTCATACTTTTCGGCGGCCTCTAACATCAAATAGGTAGAGTTCCACCTAGTTGGTACATCTAGGCATACAAGAGCTTTTGAATCAAGTTTGAGTGTGGCCGCACACTTCTTAAAAACATCATGCCTATGAGGAGAAGACCTCACATATCTCACCGCAAGTCTAATGTTGGCAATAGAATCATCCATTTCTTTCAACCCATCACTCACAAAGAGATTAAGAATATGTGCACAACAACGCATATGAATAAACTCGTGTTGCAAAATAGTCCCCTTCCAATCTTTGGTTATCGTTTTCAAATATTGAATGGTAAGATTATTTGAACTAGCATTATCAACTGTTAAGGTGAATATGCTATCAATGTTCCACTCAATCAAACACGACTCAATTTTTCGACCCAATGTTTCTCCTTTGTGATCCTCAACTTGTTGAAAATTTATGATTCTTTTTTGAAGTTTCCAGTTATCATCAATGAAATGAGCAGTCAAACACATGTAACACAAATTCTGAATAGATGTCCAAGTGTCCGTAGTAAAGCAAATTCTACGACCCTTCATGGCCTTCTTTAACTTATCTCTTTCATTCTTGAATATATTGAGCACTTCTCTAGATATGGTTTGACGAGAGGGAATTAGTGTGAATTTGGGTTGCATGACATTACAAAATCTTCTAAACCCAACACCCTCCACAAATCTAAATGGCAACTCATCAATGACCACCATCTCCGCAAGAGCCCTTTTACAAGTATCAAAATTAAAAATTGTTGCTACAACCTCAACACCCTCTTCATTTTGCTTTGGTTTAAGATTTAGTGTTTGTTGACCATCTGTATCCCTATTTGGATATTCTTTACAATTGGGTGTATGACTCCTCAAATTACTAGTCCCATGAGTTATAGAGTCAGCCATATACTCTTTCTTACAATTTTACATACGGCTCTACGCTTCCCGTCGGTCCCTACAACTTTGTCAAAATGATCCCAAACTGTGGATGGTGCTCTCCCCCCTCCACTACTCTCACTCTTTCTCTTTGGGGGTCTAGGAGGCTTAGGTTAAAGTTCAGGTTCGGGTTCGACTAAGAGAGGATTCATTTGAGAATTAGTGGATTCCGGAGGTACAAGATTGATTGCGGGAGATTGAATACTATCCTCTATTTAAACTGGATTACAAAAATACAATCACAGAATCAATTTTACAGACATTAAATAAACAAATAGAACAAACAGATTGGAAGTGTTTATTTAATTTACATGACAAATAGTACAAACTCCAAATTGTATATTCATTTGAGAATCTAGTCTCAATGTGATGGATACTAATTGATTTAACTTCCATGTTTGTATACTAATTGATTTCTTATGAATTTTATGTGAATTTTTTAGTGATTTTTAAAATCGTCCACCTTTTCTATAGAATTTTCAAAGAGTTTTTCAATGATACAAAATTCATCAAAATTTGATTTAAAATGAAGATTTTGGCAGCCGTTTTTCAATCGCTCGTCGATTTATCCCCTCATGGTTCAATATAGCCAAAAAAATATCCCATGTAATTTTGGATTAAAGTGTTATTGTTTGTTTTTCCATCTAAACTAATGGAAGTTGTATCACACACACACACACCTTATTTTAGAGTGAGCTAGATTTTTTTTTTTTTTTAAATAAAGTGAAATTAACACAACAAAAATATAATTATATTCTCATCTTCTCCAAACCTAAAATTAAATTAAGATATTAATTAAAATAAAATTATAATTAAGGATTGATCTAAAATATAAAATATAATTAAAAATTGATCTAAAATATAATTAAATTAAAATTAGATTAAGTTGTTAGGAATTGCAATAAATAATTAAGGATCTACAATTAATTCTGATTTAATTGAAATAATGTTAGGAATTATAAATTATGTGTATGAAAGAAATGGAAGAAAATAACAGAAAATGCCTGAGAATATTACAGTAATTTCGCATATTTATCAAAAATATTTATCAAAAAAAATATTTATCATGACAGATCATTATTTATCAAAAAAAAAATAATGATGAAAAAAATATTTATCAAAAAAAATATTTACAGAAAATAACCCTTCATGACAGATCAGTATTTATCAAAAAAAAAAAAAAATCAACACAGATCATATGGATACAAATCAAATCTAAATCGATCCAACTATCCAACTCTGAAGCAGATCAGATCAGATTTTTGCTGAATATCAACACAGACAGATCATTATTTATCAAAAAAAAAAATATATATCAACACAGACAGATCATTATTTATGGAATCGTTGTTTCGCTGAGAGAGAGAGAGAGAGAGAGAGAGAGAGAGACGGAGACAGAGACTTACCTGAGAGTTGCCGAAGGTCGATCGGTGCTTCGCTGAGAGAGAGAGAGAGATGGAAGAACAAGAGTGAGATGAGAAGAGAACTGTGAGAATGAAGATGTTTTGAGAGATGCTTACCTGAGATGATAACAGTGGTCAGTGGTTGCTTTGCTGAGAGAGATAGATGCCTGAGATGATGAGTGTGATCGCCGATCGGTGGTCGCTTCTCGCAGACACAGAGATGGAAGAGAAGAACAACGGTGGTGAGGTGAGAGAGTGAAATGAAATGAAATGAGAGATATGTTTTGAGAGATTAGGTTAGGGTTTGTTTAAACGGTCCAGATTTGTTTGGGCCAAAAAAAATTTAGATGAACGGCTCAGTTTTTTCTTTAAAAAAAAAAAAAATTATATAATGCGGGCGGGTTGTGTCGGGTACGGTTAAAACCTGCAACCCGTCCGCAACCCGAAATTCTCTTATTTTCCAAACCGCACCCTACCCTAATGTATTTGCGAAACCGCCCATAAACGTGCGGTTCGGATCGGTTCGGGCGGGTTGTGCGGGTCGGATAACCCGCTGCCCACCCCTAGTGAGGATGACTTAATAGGAGAGTTGATAGATATGAGGATAATATAATAAAATAAATAAGTTTTAAAATAGTAAGGGGTTTTGAAAGTACCTATATAATTCTTGTTATTTTGAAAGACAAATTAGACATTGAGGGGTCTATCACCAAATCTCCCTTTATTCTAATCATTTTTTTTTTAAATTTTAAATGTATTATTGGCACTAGCTAAATCAAAATTTTAATATTTGTCAATTGAAAACTGTTATTGAAGATAATTGAAAGTTATAATTGAAACTAAAATAAATACATATCATTTAGTTGAAAATGAGTCAAAAGTGCTTTAAAGTGAGACAAATTAAGGCTAAAAGAGTTTTAAAAAAATGCATAAAATTGAGTTTTAGAGGGATTATTAGTGATTTTTAAAATTTCACGGTCGCGACACCCGATTCTCAATATGTACCGGTCGATACTATCGATACCGATATTCCATAATCGATACCGTTACATTACCCGATACCGCGATTTAGAACTATGCCCTCAGCCATTTTAACAAGTGTCTTTGTTTCTTTCTAGTTCTTTTCTCCCTATGCACCGACAAAAAAAAAAAAAAACCCAAAAACAAATTCAAAACCAGCAACACAAGATGCATGCTTCGTTTGGGAAGTTACTATTTTAATAGGTTATTTTAGTTTTTGACTATTTTAGTAGGCTAAAATTTTTGTATTTGGGAAGATGATTGGATTTTTTTTGTGGTTGGATGTGATGTTTATGAGAAAAAAAGTGAAATAATTATGAGTTTGATGTAATATTTTGTCTTATTAACTATTTTAACTTATTTTATTTTTTTGTGAATTTTAATCTAAATTAAGCTATTTTTTTTTTTTTTTGCGAGCCTTGGCGAGAATTCCCAAGGACTTTAACTTAGCATTATAATCGTCCCAATTCATAACCCACCCATAGATTCTGTACTCGCTACTTCCAGAACTCGTGATAGTGCGAGTGAATTGAAAGATCGATGAACAGGTGGTCGACAATCTCAGATCTGTGAGATTGTGCCAACAGCGGTAGTGATAAATAGGTGGTGGTAGCGTAGAAGCCGCCGCCATGGTCGCCACTGCTGCGGAGGCGGCAGAAGAAGACATTGTACGACTTCACAGAAGGGGCCGTAGTTGTAAATTCATAATTTGAGGTCAGTTCCTGCGGTGAAGCAGGCGAAGTCTTGGTTGAACGAGAGGTGGATGAGAGATGGAGCAGGAGAGAGAGAATCAGAGAGATTGAGATTGTTAGGGTTAGGGTTCAGAGCTTCGTAAAAGGATGAGATAATTGATGAAGCTTCTTTGGAGAGATCGGACTGTGACCCCTTCCACGTAGTCGTGGAGAAGGAGATGATTCCATAGGAGGTAGGACGTTGACATTTACACATTCCAAAAACAAGTTCAATCTCAATCATCGCCGTCGTTCGGCGACTGCGGCGGTAGAGGAAAAGCCATTAGTGGCAGCATCTCCAATGGGCAGTAAGGAAGATCGATTGAGATCGGAGTCTAGTGACTCCAGTGACTATAAAAGAGAGAGAGAGAAGAGAGAGTTTGTGTGTTACTTTTCATAAGACACTGTATGTGATATATATAGAGGGGTGTTTTGGATATTTTTTTTAAATTTACCCTTTTACATAAAGTATTTCAGCACTTGAACTTTTGAATTGAAAAAATTTTAAATTGAATTTATGAAGAGTGCCTTAAAATAAATGAGTCTTATGACATTTGACTTTTTGTGCATTGGTGGACACAAGGACTGTTAGGAGGGGTCATCGCCTCTGTATCCGTCTGTAAAACTTCAACTATTATAGGTAGATTTGTTAAGGCGAGAGTTTGACAAGTGATTTTTTTAATAAAAAAGTAAAAAAATTCATAAAAAAAATAAAAAAAGTCAATAATCTATATTAAAAGGTCAAAAAAAAATTTTTCTCTACTTTTTGCATATTTTTTTATAAAAAATCAAAAAGTTATCCAAAATATGTTAATTTTTTTTACATCATATTTTAACCAAAAATTCAAAAAATTACTAAAAAAGTCTATTCCTAAACAATATAAGTAGTAAAGAGTTGGCTCCTCCACCCAAGTCTCTACTTTGTCAATTTGTTTGAAGCATTGAGTTAGGGGCATGTTATAATATATAATATATATCATATATAATTTATGATTTAAATGAATGTTAATTATAAATTATGGTGGTGTTTGGTTATAGCTAACAAATTTTTAGAAATCAAAATTAGTTACATCTTGTTTTAATATTTTGATTATGTTTCAAAGTGGTATTCGATATGACTCATTATGGTGATTTTGGTTATTGTACGGAGAATAAATAATCTTCACTTCCGTACTCCTTGCCTTTGTGTTGGTCTCACTCTATTTGTGTTGGTCTCACTCTAAACGGCATCGTCTCTCCTGCAAGTACAATAGAAGTAAGCTAACCAACAAGTATCTTGCCAAAAAGCCCCTCCAACGGTCCAGTCAATACCCTCAGAGAATATTAGAGAAGGAAAGTATTTTTGGATATTTCATATTGCCTCACTTACATCATCAAGTTCAGGGCTTTTATACAAGCAAATATCCCTTTTCTCTATGCTCATTACTCCAATTGTCTTGGGACGAGAACATTCTATTATCTTGTTCTATAGCGTTCCTGGTTTAGACCCGACCTGTTGATGTTTTGAATATGAGTTTCATTTGTCTTATTTAGATGTTCATATCGTGTTTTCCCTTATTTCTCATTGAGTTTAAGTATTGGAGTGCCTTGGTTGTGTTTGGAACAGATTGGTTGCTAGTTGGTTCAAACTGTTGTTGTCCAGATTTTGGCCTCTTCGCTCGAACGAACTTGGTGAGCTCCCAGTACTTTTGCAGGCCTGCAGAGATATTAGGGAGGTAGTGTTCTTCACTCCAGCGAGACTTCTTGCGCTCGAGCGACGATCTTCTGTCTATAAAACTTCCGAGAGTGCACATTCTGCACTCGAGCGAAACTTCATGCACTCGAGTGGAACAAATTATTGTGTCTAGTCACTCCAGTGACAACTCTTGCGTTCGAGCGAGCTGCGCGTATATTAGTTCGTAGAAACACCTTTTTACATTACTTTTTCATAAATTTTTCTCTCAAAACCTTAGATCGACTCTTTCTCTCTCTAAAACCCAATTTCTCTCTACAAATACACTTAGATCCAAGGATCTCTCTACCTTACTCTTTTTGATAAAAAGATAGGGCATTCAAAGGGCTCTCATTTGATCCGAATAAAGTTGAGTTTTGACATCTTTGAAGTCTCTCCCTTTCTTCCTTTGGTCTTCTAAGCTTGAGGTAGAGATTTTTTACATCTTTTATGATTTTTAACTTTGTTATTTGTTTTTCATAAACAATATTGTAATTTTTGAGGATTTTAAACAAACCTAGGGTTTTAGTTTAAAATCAAAAGAGGGGTTTATAAATGGGGATATTGAAAATGGTTATGGAAGTGAATATAAGGTTGTGTTGCAATAAAACGGTTGATTTTGATGCTTTGGCTGAATTTTGGAAGAAATGGGGTTTACCCTAAAATGTCTCAAATATTTATTTTGTATAAATAAATGAAATTGGTATTAGAAATGCAAAATTGGATTAATGTTTATATAAATGATGGAGTTGGATATGTATTATTACTCACCTACGTAATTTGGATAATTTAGCTATCTTGGAGATTGTATATCTGTTTAGAAATATTTATTTTGGGTTATCGGTGGATCATAGCTATGATTGTTGTAAAAATTGCATGAGATTTAGGTGAATTGAAACTAACTTCTTATCTATTTGCATCGTGTGATATCATATCTTTAATTCATTGTAAATGTATGAGATTTAAGAGGAGAAATTGGATGGACTCCATGTTTGGGAAAAGAAATGGGATGTACTCCAATTAATTAAGTTGGCTAGAGTGTCCAGGGTGAAAATCCCAAAAACCACGAGTTATATATGGGTGCTGATTCTCGCGGACGAAATATTCATAAAATGGCAAATAGAAGTGATTATATGATGGCTATATTGGTTAGAGACTCACTAAGTTGTATCCTCAGTTTGGTTGCCTGAATGAAATGAAAATAGCTCATGAATTGAGATAAAATGGATCGAAATATAAATTCGACGTAGTATGATTTTACAAAAAAGTTATAAATGATTTGTCACGGGCATTGTATGTGTATGTTACACTTATATTTTCGTTAAGATTCATATATTGTGTTAGATTATTTCTACTGAGTTTTGACTCACTCTATGTGGAAAAAACATTTCAGGCGCTGATGATATGCCTCCGTCAAGGCACTAGCTTGGGAGAATTCTGGAGCAAGAGCTTCTTTTGTTGTGTTTGTTTTGTATAGCCAAGGGCTTTAAAAGTGTTGAACTTAAAGTCCACTTTTGTTGTAACAAAGTCTTGTTTTGGAAATATGTAAGCCCTCAGGGCATTTTTATCTTTTATCTTCCTTTCTCTCTTTTAACTTACAACATATGCTATAGATTTAGGGTTAGGCTTTATGAATATATGATGCATATGTTTCTCTTTTGTATATCATATTGGATTTAATAGAAGATACCCCCATTATTGTTGTTGTCATATATTGGATATTGTGCATGGATTATTGTAATTATTTTAGGGACGTTACATGTTCCTTCACATACGCGTGAACCTCTTAGAGGTAGACAATTGGACAATCAACATTAACTTGGGCAGGCCATTGTTTGTCCCCCACTAACAGTTGGGGCCTGGGCAACATCTTACCGAGCTACCTTCGACCGAGGTGACAGCAACTTGGTTAGCCCATGACCATCACCCACAAGCCATGCGTTGTGCTGCAATTCAGAGCTTCGACTGAGCTACCAGCTTAGTTAGTGCATACAAGCGCTCCGCCCTTGCCCTCTTCTATGGTCCAACTTTGCTCAGTCATCCACAACACGGTTGGCTTAGCTTGCGTCATATGAAAAACATCCTGACTGGAAAGATGGAGCTTGGTTAGCTCCGTAAGGTAGTCTCAAGTCCATCTTCACTGGCCCAGCTAACCACAAAGCGGTGGGCAGTGCTTGGCCCATCATAGCTCGACCGAGCTTGGCCAATTACAGCTTGGCCCCTTTAGCATGGCACAAAACTCCCCTCTCAATTATTGCTTAATTAGTGTTAGTTTCAACCTAATGTGATTGATTACTGTCAGTGTCGAAAGTACTTATATGTTATTATTTTTTTGATCTTATATGTTGCATAAAATGTAATAGAAATTTATATTCTTGTTTTGATACTTTGTATTTTGTAAATGTTTATTGATTGAAAATATTATTTGCAAATTTAAGAATGATGTTTAATTTGTATTCTTAGCATACCATAGCAAAATTTTTGTAATAATTTGAGTAATTTTTACTGTACATAGTTTTCACTACAAGAAAAGGGGGATACAACAACGTTTATTTAGTAGCGTTTTTGAAAACACTGTAAAATATGGAAAATCTAGCACACGATTTTGTTTTCTACACGCCGGTCATCGGTAAATGGTAGGACAACGTTTTTGAAACGTTGGGTTATGGTTAAAACAGTGTAGTTTAGTTTAGATAAAAGTATTTATTTTTCTTTTAAATTTCTTTTTTGCTTTTAAGAGTCGTGGGAGTCCAACAGAAAGAGAGAGGCGACTTCAGAGAGAGAGAGAGAGAGAGGGGATCGACACTTGGTGGTTCGATCTGGATCGATTCTTCGTCATTTTGATCTTGAAAAGCTGGTTCTGTATTTGATTTGAGCGTTTATCTTAGTTATTGTTCGAATCTCTGTAATTTAAATCGATCTAGGGCTCGTTTTTCTTCGTGTTTGGGTGCGGCATGGCTCAAGGTAAGGGATTTGTTGAATTCACCGAAGATCTGTGTAGTTTCATGGCTAAAAAGTAACGATCTGGAATGTATTTACGTTGATGTTTGTAAATTCAGTTTCTTCTTCACTCGATTTGGTTGAAATCTGGCATTTTTTGCTTTTGCCTTTTGTGTTTTGCTTCTTTCTTCTAATTTTCGTTCTCTTCCTCGTTATGGTCCATGCATTGGGATGGAGTTCTTGATCACCAGCAAATGGAAAGAATGGAGTGGTGATAGAGAGATGTTGTTGCCGATCGAGAGTTGCATCCAACAGCCTCGGTATCACAGAACACTAGTTCAGGGGCTTGAAGCGTGGTGCTGTGTCCTTCATCAACAGCTCAGCCTTATCAATCTCTGCTTCAAGTAGACCAATTTCAAGCTCATTCGATCTCTACTTCAGTCTATACACCACCATTGAAGAGCTCAATCAAGTTTGGCCAGGTCAAACTCATCCAAAAGGTAAGTTAAGATATGTCAAGCACATTTATGCAAACTTAATCAAAATCACGTAATTTTTCAGCAACTAAAAATTTGATTTCCGTTTTCGGATTATCTTCTCTAATATGTTCAGTGTTCTTTGCTTGTTGCTAAATGAAGGTTATTTTAGGTTGTTTTCCAGCTAGATTGTGGAAACACTGTCAATATATTTTCAAATGTTGTTAAAGCATTACAATGTGGCCCCTGTTTTGGAATGTTTTTCCATCTTCATGTTTTTGTTTAAATATGCTCAATAGGCCCATTAATTGCTAAAGCAATGGTTGGCTATCTGTCTGTACCTGTCTTTTTTTTTTAAAGAGATACTTGAGACCAATAAGAGAGGAATCCATGAATATTTTGCTATTTGCATCATAAACTAATGATGATGATGATGATGATGATGTTATTAACTGCTATGAGAAGAGGGGTTTTCTGGATAAAATTTGCCCCATTTATGTGGTTGCTTTGTTGATGTATTCTGGTTTTCAAAATATTGCTTTGAATGGTTACATCATCACAGCTAGTTACTTAATTGAAATTTATAAAATTATTATTGCATAACATTAGATGTTATGTTGACTGCAATTTTCTTTGGTAGCCGCACTTGAGCTATAATATGTGCCTTCAAGCTCTATGTATAATTGAATATAGGCTATAAACTGTTCAATTTTCAGAGGACATCCACTCGCACCCCAAGTGTGCTAAATGTTTAATCATGAATCTATTAATGTTTACTAAAATTTTTAGTTGCATTTGTCACAAACTTTATGTGTTTACTAAATTATGTGAGTATTAGGTAGTATCAAGAGTTGTCTTGCCTGGCCAACTCCCAATTGGCTTTGTATGTATTGTGGATTGCATATTGTCCTGTTGACTAATTTGAAGTCCTTATGATTGTCGTTGTATTGAACTGTCAGGCATACATGGCACTTAATGATATAGATGCTGCTGTCGAAAGTTTCAAGAAGGCATTGGAATTGGAGCCAAATGATGGTTTGTGACAGTTTGTATCCTTGAACTTTTTATAAATATAATGCATTGCCAAAACTTTCAGCACATTATAAATTTCATTCTGATGAAATCCTAAATAGCAAAAGAAAAAAAAAATTAACTTGGCAATAATTACCTTCTCTGTGGGCTACAAGTTTTAGTTTTTATGGGTTTTTTGTATTCTACCATAACATTAATCTATTTTGGGAGATGGCTGAGGTCTTACTGAAAGTCATTTTGAAATTTGAATGACAGTTTTCAAGTACTAAACTAGATACTTAATAGTCTGGAGTTTGTAATTTTCATAGAATTGAGGTTTGAAACGTGATAACTGACTTGGTTTCTGGCATCTTTCAGTTGGAATAAAAAAGGAGCTGGCTGCTGCAAAGAAGAAGGTTAGTATGATTGCATAAAATCTGAAACATTTTTTATGGCATTAAATGCTTATCAGCTACTGGGGTTTGAATTGTTGGAACTGGGACAGATTTCGGATAGACGAGATCTGGAGAGAAGCATATTCTAAGATGTTCCAATAGCAGTTGGTGGTTGCATGGTATGTTGGACCCCTTTTAAGAACTATTTCTCTGATTCTTTTTCCTTGAAAGTGTGGCTTTCTCATTTGGTTCTGGAATACCAGGCTACCATTGTCTCTTAGGAACAATATACAGTTAGTTACTGTGTTGATTCGATGTTGGATTGAGTGAACTTGTTCAGGCTTTTTCACACATTTAGGTAATGTTGCTTTTGCTTTTCAGTCAAGTCTGGGTGACTTTTGTGTATGTCTACCAGTTTGCATCAATTCAAGAAATTTTCACTTAAGTTGTGGAGATTTCTTTGGCTGATCCATCTTATGATGATTTGACCTTAATTTGTTTCGGGTTATAAAATAGGGTTAGCTACACTAAGACTCCCTCAACTGAACGAATATCGTTTTACTCCCCCCATCCATGAACCGGTACAGTCTAACCCCTTAACTATAAAACTGTGTAAATTCCTCTCTTGGAAGAAAAAAATTCACTACAATGGTGATAGTATGCCATCACCTACTTTATAAATTACCATGTAAGTATGATCAGTCCCGCTAAGCAGTAGTTACAAAATTATGTTGGAATGGGTTGTTACATTTGAATAGTGGGGTTCACCATCCCATATGTAGTTTTATTATTGGTTGGTGATACTACATGTCAATGTTGACATGGTATAAAGGAGGTAAACTGATGGTATTCTTTAATAGTTGAGGAGGTATTGGTGTGATTAACCCTATAATTTTTTGGTAATGACAATTTTTTTGGGGATCCTTTTTACTGGTTTTCTAGAAGAAGATAAATAATTGTTTTGTGGTGTTAGCGAGTTTTCTTTGCATTTGTTATGCTTTTTCTGATGGATTTTCTTTTCTTTAATTTGACTCCCAGGTTTTCATTTGAGGGTGAAGAACATGAGCATATATCCAAAACCAGCAAAACAACTGTACAAATTTCAGGCCAGTGCCAAATTTTAACAACTAGATTAATCTATTTTTATTTATTTATTTCTGAGTTGTTGTAGCTAGCTGATCCAATGTCCATATTTCTCAAGGAACAACTACGTGTCTGGAGAGCATTAAATGGAGATATTTGCTTGACTAACCCTTTTTTTTTTTTTTTTTTTATCACTGTTGGTTTTCGGTGTATTGTCTTAAAATTATATGGGTCCATGATAATAACATGTGCTGTATTGGCTTTTACACTCAAGGGTTACTTTCTCTTGAGTATTCATGATAATAACATGATAATAATATTTTATTTGCTACTAATTTCATTTTTTTTTTGGTTACATTTATTCTTTTCTTAGTATTTTAAATTTTGAGATAATGATGGAGTATATGAATTTGGTTGTGATTTTTGTAATTTCAATTTTGATGTGTTTGGTTGAATATATATATTTTTTGAAAAGGGGTTTGGAGAATTCTAGCTAGTAGCAAATAAAATATTATTGCCGAATGGTTAAAATTTTATTAGGTTGCATCCCCTCACCCCCAAAAAAAAAAGAAAAAAAAGTGCTTTAAGTGGCGTTTTTGTAAAAAACACCGTTATAGGGTCTGTATGACGTCATCTCGCTGGAAGGAATCACCGCCGGTGATTGTAGCATGACGTTTTCTAAAACGTCGCAATAAGGTCTACAACGGCAGTTTTTAAACGTCACAAACATATAACGACGGCCGTATCTGCGGCGTAAAATAAAAACGTCACCAAAAGTTTTAGCGGCGTTTTTCAGATAATTAGCGGCGTTTTAAAAACGCCACTAAAAGCTTTTTTTTTGTAGTTTGGTACCTTCTTAACAAAATTTTTGCATCCGTCATTGCTTTTATGTACCCAATAATTCTGTTAACTCATAAAAGTTTTCTAAATTTTTACTCAAAATAAGATTGTGTGATAAAGATTTGAATTTATGTAGTGAAAAGTGTGTGTATATATATATATATATAAAATGAATCTAGACTATAAATTGATATATATATTTTTTTATTCTGAATAAAATATCTGAATATGTAGTAGTACTGTTAGGTTACCACATAACTCGTGGAGTAAAATAAAGACAACTTTATATTTTTATTATTTTAACCAATCAAATATGATATTTTATGGCCATTATTTATGTGTGTTTGTTCACATTCCCAAATGTATGAACCAATCCATTTTTTAGGGAAATGAGTTCTATTATTGATTAATGCGATTTTCTTAGGGTATTTGGCCATAAATCTAATTTTGAAATTTTTGGGATAATAGCCTCAATCTTTTGGGACAATAAGACCAATAACAATTTGAAAGATTACGTTATTCCTGCTTATATGTCTATCTATCCACGTTACATATGTGTCTACTTATCTATCTAGTGTTATCTATCTGTTTAGAGTCATTTATCTATTCACATATTTATCCACGTATTACCTATCTATCCACTTAATATACCTATTTATCTATATTACCACCATCACCACTCCCTGTTAGTTGCCACCACTAGCCATTGGTAGAGGCTTCCTTTGACAACTTTTTTAGCAACCAATGATTCGTTGACAATTAGTAAAAATAAAAAAAATTATCTTTTAAAATAATAATTTGTTGTTCTCACTAATAATTTCATTAACCATATAACCTTACAATCAAAACAGTATAATTCTTGAATCTAATGCCATACATACCTTTAGAAATTGAGTTCTCACCTCTTCTTTTTTTTTTTCTTTTTTTATTGGTACAATTTAATTGGGTGGCTATGGTCACCAATAAATAAATTTTTAGGAGCATATTAAATAGTATGGTAGATTTGTACGTTATATTAAATTTATGAGAAAATTACCACACAAAAAAAAAAAAAAATACAAAAAAATTCAAGTTTGACTTTTATAATAAAATAAAGGGTAAATTACAAATACACTCTTTGAGATTTGATTAAAATACGAATTGCCCCTTGTAGTTTTGAAAATTACATTCCATCCCTTAAGGTTTCTAATTTCTTAACAAATTGCCCTTTTCATTAATAAATCATCAAGTCAATTAATAATTTTTAATGATATTAAAAATATGTTTCAATTAATAATTTAAGTAATTTTATTATTGTATAGGATAGCAATTATGAATTTCATTTTTCAGTTAATTCTGTTAAATAAAATTTTTAATAAGAGGGGTATTTGTAACAAGAGGCAATTTGTATTTTAAGCAAATCTTAGGGGGTGTATTTGTAATTTATCCTAAAATAAACCCGTAGTTTTTCATTTTGTCAATTTAAATCCTAAACTTTTGATTTTGTTTCAATCTGAACCATTTACCTATTTCCGTTAAGTAAAATCAATGAAAAAATAGGTATTTTAGTCATTAACTCAATGAAAATTGATTTTAAACATTTTTTTGAAACCTACATTGAGTTTAATGGCTAAAATACTATTTTTTTTCATAAATTTTAGTTAATAAAAATAGGTAAATGGTTTAGATTGAAAAAAAAATAATCAAAAGATTAGAGTTTAAATTGATAAAATTAAAAACTTAGATTTTATTTTACGAGAGTTAAGCTCTAGGTTTATTATTTTATATTTTTTTATTTTGTTATAATTATCCCTATATTACTGAACTTGACCCTTTAATTTTAAATATATACCAAATTTCCACATTCATTTCATTACTTAAATAGACTATTCAAATATGAAAATATTTGAGACTTTCAGAAAGATCTCATAATTTGATTTACAAGTAATACTAGAGACCTATATTTGAGACCCCCAAATACACTAACAATGATGTGGCAAGGAAGTAGAGCCCTACATGATTGAGTGTGTGATAAATTAAAAGTTGACACTATCCTTCCACATCATTGTAGGTGAAATTGTGAAGGGTTTTTATCTGGAGTCTCAAATATTTTTCTTTGATTCACAATGATGTAGCATGAAGTATGCTAATTTTTTATTTGTTAGAGCATTTCCAACAAGCTCTTTAAAAGAGGCACATTGTCTATTATCACGATTCTCATCATATTTTACTCTTTTGAACAGCTAGCTATTACACTAGCTATTTTAACAACAACAACAACAACAAAAAATCCCTAGCTATATTTAGAGAGCTTTGGGGGGTTTTTTAAGCATTTTTTGTGTATAAATTGGTAAAATAAAGAGCAGCATTGAGAACATTGATCAAAAAAATTAGTTAGGTAAAATAGACGGTCTTTATTTTTTGTATTTTAACAAGTAAAAAATTAAAGAATAACGTTAGAATTATTTTTACACACCTAATGATATAGGACCAAACACTCTTGTCATATAATGGCGAGTGAATCTATAAGTATAAAATTATGATCTAGCACTTCCCATTTAAATAACCAAAACTAAAAGAAAGAGTTGACTTGCGTGGCATGTAGCTAGGAAGACTAAGCTATATTTGAGAAGTGATTAAATTAGTTAAAAGTAAACAATTATTTTAAAAAGTCAAATTTTACTTTTACCCTTTTTTTTTTGTTAAAAAAAAATTAAAAAATTAAAAAATCATTCTCAAATATTTTAATATCTTACCTTATATTTTCGACCAAAAATTAAAAAATTCACTTCCCAAATTCAACTTCGTCTATTTTGTTTGATGTTTGAATATGGCTCCAATCATCAGCAATCATCAGCAAGAGGAGGCTATTCGGGAACTGCGGGTAATGTCACAACAGTTTGCTGTGAGTAGGTGGAGTTTATTTTGACCCTATTTTTATGATTTGAATAGAAAAATAATTGAAAAAATATATTTATATAACACAATCATTTTAAATAGGTTCACATCACACAAATTTAAATTTAAATCATACACCTTATTTCAAACTATGTTTTTTACGACTCATAGCATTTCTACTTTCATATTTGTAATTATAAATTCAAACTATAAGAAGTCAGTAATTTCAATAATCGGATATTTCGGTGATTGTAGCAGTACTATTTCTAAATGAGTTTATACCACTGAGAATGAAAAGATGATTGATAAGACACCAAAACCAGAAGGAAGAACACGACTGCCGCCACGCACCAAGGAGAGCCGTCCCACCGCTGCTGTGACCATGGTTCTCGGATGATTATCACCAGGTGCATCAACAAGATCACCAACACAGCCACTACTATGAGAAACAGCTGCAAATTGAGTATGGGTCGACCCAAACTTGACTTGTAATCCAAATAATGTGAAGTAGATACTAAGAGGACTGTGATAAAAAACATGACCAGTAAAGGCATTGGAATTTCAAGGGTTGAGGCTAGGGCTTGCTCTGTCCACCCTTGTTTCCATTCCTGACCTCTTCTGTCCCTCAATATCCAACCCATCTCTCTCTAAAATCCCTCTCTCTAAAACCTCTCTCTCTCTCTCTCTCTCTCTCTCTCTCTATGTGTATATTTTTGGAGGTTTTAGAGTGAGAGGATGGGGTGGTATTGATGCATATATAGGATAGGAGGTGATGTGTTGGGGTTGTTTGTTTGCTTTGGTATAAATGCTAGGGTTTTGGAATCAATCCTCAACCGACTTTTTGTTTTGGATTCATGCCCATCATAGCCCACTCATGACTCAACTGGATTGATACAAAAATGGTAATAATGGTAATTTTCATTGAGCAAGGATCCTCTAGAGTGATTTTTCTCTAAAATTTTCTAGAGTGCTACATTGTGTGGTTGAGATTTACTGGCAAGTCACATGGTTGAGATTTACTGGCAAGTCAAGTCACATTAATGTGACTTGCCAGTAAATCTCAACCACACAATGTAGCACTCTAGGAAACTTTAAGAAAATTTCACTCTAGAGGATCCTTGCTGATTTCGATTATAACAACCTTACAGAATAATAATTAGGAATATATTCATGATTATCACTTCCATAAAAACCAACTTGGTGACTATAGATTCTGTGCATGTGATTAGGATATCCTCACCCTCAACTGAGAAGGAATGGTGCCATTTTCAATCGAGTCCGCATTTTCTAGAGTGATATTTTTTTTTAAAATAATTTTTGGTGTAACTGTTGTACATTCAACTTTCGATTATTATACATTTAATTTTTACAGAATTAAATCTTAACTATTCAAAAAATTACTCTAAAGAATCTGTATGCTTAATTCAAATTGTGAATTTTCTTTTTTAAATTAATAATGAAACTGTTGCAAATATATATATTCTTTATTATTCTTATTATTATTATCAATCATAGAAATTTTATTGATTTGCTTACTTTTCATCAAAGTCAAAAATTATACTCGTCCTTCACCATCCATTCAACTAGACTGCTTTCCTAATGGTTCGAGTCATATCTTGAATAAATTATTCCATGCCCTATGTGGCAATGTCACAAACTAATCCAATGTCAATGCCTTTGGAATAGTGAATAATTGTTCTATATCTTGTGATTGTTTCAGGGACGGAACCAGACTTTTGTCTTTTGAGAAGTCAGAACTTGAATAAAAATATAAATAATGTGAGAGATTTACAATTTATTCACAATTATATGATAATGAATTGGGTATTATATGGTTAAATTTGTGACAAAAAAAAGATTAACATGTAATTTGCAATCAAGAGATAAGTCCAAAGGAAAAAGAAAAAAAAAACTTAAAATTAAAAGAAGAGATAAAATAAAAAATATAAGAATAAAAAAAATTACAAAAGACAAAAGAAAGAGAATATCACATGAATTACTTTAAAGTAAAAAGAACAAAATAAAGAAGAGTAGGAAGGCAATACACATCACATAGAAAATAGCAGTAATAAATAAATAAATAAATAAACACCGTGGTCAAGCCAAAAGTGGGGGGCCACGGGGAGTTTAGATCCTCTCCAGCCTTTCCTCTCGGGGATGGTTCAGATTGGGTCACGTCACCCCACTAAAAATTTGCGGCTCAGATTAACTTTAAAAAAATCAAAATTCATTCAGCAAAACAAAGCTCAGCACATCATCTCCCTCTCTCCTTCTGTCTGTCTCCCTCTCTCCCAGCTTATCATTCTCACTCTCATCTCCTTCAAGATTTGCACTATCGTCATTTTCCATCGGTGACCATCGTCCACCATTCTTCACCGCTGACCACAGTCCATCAACATCAAATTCAGCACACACAAAAAAAACACACACACACACACACACACACACAAAAAATTTCAGTACAAAATAACAGCAAAATAGCATAAAAAAATAGCAACAAAAAAAAAGAGCAAAACAGAAGCAATTTCAGTACCAAAACAACAGCAATTTCAGCAGTAAACTATCAACAATTTCAGCACCAAAATAACAACAAAAACAACAAAATAACACCAAAACAATAGTAATTTGAGCAAAACTAAGACTAAAACAACAACAAAAGTACCTGACTACACATTAAAATATTTGTTGGTCGAGAATTTGTATTTGAGGCTTGAAAATCTTGAAACCCAATGTCATACCCACTGTACGGGGAGGAAATAATTCTCCTCGTATAATCCTGTTGACCAAGTCCACACTCCTCCGTACGACGTCGCTTTGTTACCTGAAAACACAAACGTGAGCTAGCCGGCGGGTGTGTGCCGGAAACCTCTCCGATGCCTAAGTCAGAAAACTTGACAAATAGACAAAGCTCTAAGTTCTCAGAAAGAATGTGTTCAATTACCTCTTCCAAGGTGATGCTTGTGAGCTTTTATAAGTTTCATATGGCACAATCCTAGTAGGACTTGTATTTCTCCATGCAGAGTCCTCCTAGGATTCATTCTCATAAGGATAATGCTTATCCTTTTACACCCTTCCCCACTGCTTAAACCAAGTGGGATGGTTTTCTCTATGGCCGAACTACCACATGACCGAAATAACACTGGCTATGCTGAGCCACATAGAAGGCCGAACTATCCTTAGTTCGGTCTTCTCTACTAACTCATTACTCCGGCTGCCCTTGTTCAACCTTGGTGCGTTTAGATCAAACTTCCAAGTAGCAAGTTCTGACTGACCTAACCAGAGTATGTCGCGACCGGACTAACAATGAGACCGGCCTAACTCCGAGTTGCCTCTGGACCGGAGTAGCTTTACTCCTCCTTGGGCCGAAGCAACTATCCTTTCTTGAGCCGGAATAAACTCACCTCCTTGGGCCGAAGTAACTTTGTCTCCCCAAGGCCGGAGTAACCTTGCCTTCTAGGCCGGAGTATTCAGTACGGCCTTTTTACCTAGTCCTCTGCGTTTTGGGCCTCAAAACCCAACTCGAAGCTCGGCCCAATTTTTCCCAAAAATTACCCTCTCAATTGCCCCTTAATTCCATCTGTGCAACATGATTGGGATTACCAGCCTTCTGGCCGAGCTAGAGTTTGTTACCCTTTTTCAGCCGAGCTAAAAATCCTTTAGCCTTTCCAGCCGAGCTAAGTTTACCTCGGGTATCACTATATCCGGTCAAAACGTCTCTTCAATCACAGCGACTGTAACGCTTCCCATTCCAGTGACACGTGGCAAACTCTGATAAGCTGTGGCCAACTGTCACGCCGCCCTACAAAAATTTCGTACAGTTCCCGCCCCTTTTTGCCGCTTCTTTCTCTCTCCTTTTTTCACAAAAGAACCATTCTACCTTTGAATCATTCACTTGCATTCTTGAAATCCTTCGTCTTCTCTCTGTGTGCTCTAACTGTTCTTCCACTATTCTTGAAAAGGCTGTGGTTTTGCTGCCATTCTTCCTTCTTTGCCTTTGTTTCCCCCTGGTAAGTTCTGAGAAAACTTGTTGTTTTTTTGCTTTCTTCATTTCTGTTTTCTCTATCTGGGTGAAGCATGCTTGTGTATTTCTTGTTTTTGCTTCTGCACTTTCATGAAAAAATCATAGAACTTGTGCGTGTATGAACTGTTATGTAGAGAAACCAATCTTGGATCCAAAATCACATAGTAACCGAACTAGGATACTGTTTGTGTTATGTATATAGATTTAGGAAATAACCGGACTAGAACTTGTAGGAATGTCAGTAGTTTCTTCTGACCCACTCTAGCCAAGATAAGTTCACCGAACAAGCTTGCACTTACCGAACTAGGTACTTCGGTCTCCAACCGAGCTAAGACCTTGGGGCCAAGCCGGCTTTCTTAGTTCTGAAACCGAACTCAGAAAGCCGCCCCTAGGGGCTCAGCCGGAGTAACTTTCCTCACACCGCAACCAATTTAGGCCTTGGGACTAAACCAGCTTTCTTAGTTTTTTAGACCGAACTCAGAAAGCTGCCCCCAGACGTTAAACCGGTCTAAACTGCTCAAAACCGAGCTAAGAAACCTTCTGATGAGCCGAGGTAGAACTAGCCCACTAAGCCGAAGTAGGATTTGTATATCTTGCTTATAATTTGTAGCGCGGTCCAACGATCTGTGCTTAACCCCTTTGTTTTCTACTTTGCAGACTTAGGTTGTGCCCCACCCAACTGTCCACCAATACATATCGTATCATAATGGGAATAGCCGCATTAAACCACCAAACCGGACTAAATCTTGGCCTAGCCGAAATATTCCATCAGTATTCCATCGGCTCAAAGAATGCTGGGTGGGTCTATTACCTTAGAATTCGCCGCCGCCGAGAGAAGATAATTAAGCACACTCCGGACAAAGATCTTAACGATGATGATTTCTTTTGGGTCTCTGGGAACTTTGAGGATTGTCAAGCTCAAATTCCTGGTCGACCTATAAATTGGAAAATGGGAGAGCCTGGTAATTTTACTTCGGTCTTCTGCTTTGTGTGTTATCTCGGTTGTTTAGTCTATTAGCCGAACTAACACTTCTTTTTTTTTTGCAGATTTCGCCCATCTCCATTCCTTGTATAGCTATCCCAACCTCGGAGTCTTGCGGGCTGCATTTCGGATTAAAGAAAGAGATTGGGCCAAGCTTCTAAATTTCGAACCGACCTACTGTTACAGCGGTCGACGGAAAGCAAAGGTAACCGATTTTCTTCTCGAGGAAGACCCAGAACCGGACCCAACTTTGCCCGAGATAAGACTTGTCCCACTATCAACTGAGGAAGAAATGGCAAAGAAAAGCAGAGTTAGGGCCCTTCTGACCGCAACAACCAGGGCCGAAGTAACACCAACTACTGAGGTGCAGCCCGCCGTCGTGGCCCTTCCTTCACAACGGCCTTCTTCATCTCGCCCTTCAAAACGCGCCCGGTCTACGTCAGCCGAACAACAACTTGTTGATGAAGTCGAATCCGTCCCCCAAAGTCCTCATCCTGCCTCCCAACCAGAGCAAACTGACCGAGCTCGATCTCCGAAGTGGGCTCCGCCTTTGATCTTCAATGACCGAAACATCAAAGCCACTGACTCGGTCGTGGCTGAAAAAGACCACCAACTAGCCTTTAATCTGGCCAAAAGTGTGTGCCTCCCCAAGGACATGGAGCACCACTTGAAGCAACTGAACACTGAAATGAAATCAATTCGGTCTGCTTCCAAGTCCATGATCTTGGTAAGTAGCTCTGTCTGTTTTTTCCTGTCTAAATTTTTCTAACTTTTACTTCGGCTGAGATGAGATTTTTGTTTTGCCAGGCCTTGCAAAAGAACAATGTCACTTATAGGAAAGTCCAAGAACTCCGCAAAACCACAAGGCAGGCGATGGCGGAAGCCGAAGCAAAGTCGGCCGAACTACTACAAGCCGAAAAGAGAATGGCCGAGCTAGAAGCGGAGAACGGCCGTCTTGCCGATCTAGTTAATTCGACGGAAGCGGAGAAGCAGAAAGCTGCCATCGTTATGAAGGACAAGTATTTGCGGGAGTTGTTGAAGCTTGAGAAGAGAAAGGACGCCGAAATAAGCGAACTGAAAAAGAACATGGAGGCGGTCGACAAGGGGGGGTACAAGCGAGGTTTCAAGGAGGCAGAGGAGGCCTACGTCAAGCAATGCGATGCCGCCAAGGAGCTTTTCTTCAAGTGCGGCTGGAGGGCGGCTGTGGAGAAGCTCGGTCATGATCAACAGACCGAGGTCTTCAACCCTCCAGAGTACTTTATACCGAAGTCCCTTGCGGGGTATGCGGATGCCATGCAGCAGCAATTCCTTGAAGGTTCAGATACTGACGAAGATTCTGCTTCTGAGGATACTCCGGTTGAAAATGTGGATCAGATAGATCGGCCGGAGTCCAGAGTGGAAGATCTGACTATTGAACAGCCAAATGAAACTTTGGCTCCGGTCGATGCCACTATTGTGACTGAAGGAGTCCTGCCACCAGAGACCGGTCTTCCAACTGTCACTGATGCTGCCTTTGATGCCGAGATTGAAGATCTTTTTGCTTGACTTTGTATTCTTTTTTTTCTTTGTAACCGAACTAAGCCCCCTTGTAATGACTTCTCTTGCAATGAAAATTTTACTTCTCTTATTCCGGTTATTGTGTGTATGCTTGCATTTGTAATGTCTTCTATTACTCCAAGTGTTATTTCGGTTTTTGGTTGGTTAAACTATACTTACCAGCCAACCACTCCTTAGCCGACATAATTACTTCGGCTGAGGAGTACTAAGTGTTGGTTTAATCCAGCCAACCACTCTTCAGCCTTACACTTACTTCGGCTGAAGAGTAACAAGAGTTGGTTTATTCCAGCCAACCACTCCTTAGTCATGCACTTACTTCGGCTAAGGAGTACAAAGTGTTGGTTTATTCCAGCCAACCACTCTTCAGCCTTACACTTACTTCAGCTGAAGAGTAACAAGAGTTGGTTTATTCCAGCCAACCACTCCTTAGTCATGCACTTACTTCGGCTAAGGAGTACAAAGTGTTGGTTTATTCCAGCCAACCACTCTTCAGCCTTACACTTACTTCGGCTGAAGAGTAACAAGTGTTGGTTTATTCCAGCCAACCACTCTTCAGCCTTTCACTTACTTCGGCTGAAGAGTAACAAGTGTTGGTTTATTCCAGCCAACCACTCTTCAGCCTTACACTTACTTCGGCTGAAGAGTAACAAGTGTTGGTTTATTCCAGCCAACCACTCTTCAGCCTTACACTTACTTCGGCTGAAGAGTAACAAGTGTTGGTTTATTCCAGCCAACTATCGAAGTTAGTTTTTCCAGCTAACTTCTAGTTTTTGGTTATTCCGACCAAATGTCCTGCAGCCTGGATCCTTATCCTGGGCTTAGGAAGGGTGTTGGTTTAATCCAGCCAACCTCTAAGGTAGTTGTTCCGGTTAACTTAGAATGGAATGCTTGCAATATACTTAAGTCTTGAAAGCTGACTTTTACAAAGAGTAATCTGTGCTAAAAAGAATCTCATTTTATTGAAGGAAGAGAAAGTTACATAATGTTTGGAAAAGAAAAGCTAAAAGTAAAATATCTTGAGATTGGCCGTATTCCATGGCCTAGGGATTGCCTTGCCATCCTTGTCTTCTAGGTGGTATGCCCCTTTGCCGGCTAATCCGACCACCTTATAAGGACCTTCCCAATTTGGGCCTAACTTGCCGTCTCCTGGGACCAAGGTGTTTCCCATTACTTTGCGCAGTACCCAATCGCCAATTTTGAATTGTCTTGGATGAACCTTTTTGCTGTATTTTCTGATTAACTCTCGTTGGTATGAGGCGATGTGGACCAACGCTCTTTCTCTTCTTTCTTCTGCAAGGTTGAGTTCTAAGGCTATGGCTTCTCCATTTAAGTCTGGATCAAAATTTTCGCTTCGAATTGTGGGGAGGCCAACTTCTAGTGGGATCACTGCTTCCATGCCATAGGCTAAGGAAAACGGTGTTTCTCCAGTTGATCGCCGAGGTGTGGTGCGGTAAGCCCATAAGACGTGAGGAAGTTCATCCGCCCACTTGCCTTTTGCTTTCTCTAGCCTTTTCTTTAGTCCATCCAAGACGACTTTATTTGATGCTTCAGCCTGCCCATTTGCTTGAGGATAAGCCGGTGTGGAATTGTAGAACTCTATCTTGTATTCTTCACAAAAGCTTCTGAAGATTCTGCCGTCGAACTGAGTTCCATTGTCTGAGATCAGTGCTTTGGGTATGCCAAACCGAGTGATAATATTTTGCCAAACAAACTTCTTCACATCTTTTTCTTTGATTGATGCCAATGCTTCTGCTTCCACCCATTTTGTGAAGTAGTCTGTTGCTGCGAGAAAGAATTTTCTGCCTCCGGGTGCTGTTGGAAGTGGTCCTACTATGTCTAAGCCCCACATTGCGAAAGGCCATGGGCTAGTTAAAGGTAGGAGTTCTCTTGCTGGTTGATGTATTTGGTGCGCGAATTTCTGGCATTTTTCACACTTCTTCACGTATTTCTCTGAGTCTGCTTGCATATATGGCCACCAATATCCTTGTGAAATAGCCCTGTAAGCGAGCGACCTTCCCCCTTGATGACTTCCACATACCCCTTCATGTATTTCAAACAGGAATGCTTCTACTTTGCTGGGATGAACGCACTTGAGGTAAGGCCCAGAGAACGACTTCTTGTATAATGCCAAAGATGGAGATAGCTAAAATCGCTGCGACTTTGCCCTTATTCTGTTGGCTTCTTTTTTCTCTTCTGGTAGGATGCCGTCTTTTAGGAACAGGATGATGGGATCCATCCAAGAAGGGCCTAATTCTGCGCAACACACTTCCTCCGCTTCGGGGTCTTCTATGCTCGGTTTTGGTAAGAAGTCGACGAGTAATGGATGAGGGATTGATGTATCTGCCATTGAGGCAAGGCCTGCTAGCTCGTCCGCTCGGCTGTTTTCCTCCCTGCCAATTTGTTCTATCCTTACCACATCAAACTTCTTGATCTCCGTTCTGACTAACTCTTGGTACTTGGCCATTCTGTCGTCCTTTGCTTCGTATTCGCCAGAAATTTGGTTTACCACCAGCAGAGAGTCACTGTACACCATTAGTTCGGTTGCTTTCATGAAGTGTGCTGACTTGAGCCCTGCGAGAAGCGCCTCATACTCCGCTTCATTGTTGGATGCTGGGAAGCCAAGGTTGATTGCTTGCTCTATAACCAGGCCGTCTGGAGAGATGAGGACTATGCCAAGCCCTGCACCATGTCGGTTGGATGCTCCATCCACAAAGAGCTTCCACATCTCTCCAACGAATAGTTTCCAGCAGGTGGAAGGGTCAGACGATGCCATGGGGTCAAGGATGGTGTTTTCTTCAAAGTCCATATTGGCTGTCTGCCCTTCGTCCTCTGTTTGAACTGCTGGTGAGCCTTTGTTCGTCTCTTCCTTGTGGTCCTTGGTGTGGTTTGCCTTTGTGCTTGCTGGACTACCTTCCACTAGGGGTTGCGCTATTCCGGCGTCAACTTCCGTCCCTAGTTCGGTTGGACTACCTTCCACTAGGGGTTGCGCTATTCCGGCGTCAACTTCCGTCCCTAGTTTGGTTGTGTCAGTCAGGTCGACTGGGCAGATATGATGACTTCCAGGCGTAAATTCTGCGACGAAGTCCGCCAAAGATTGGGCTTTTATTGCTGTCTTGGGTTGGAATTTGATGTCGAATTATCCCAACTCCACCGCCCACTTCAAAATTCGCCTACTAAAGTTCGCCCTTTCAAATAGAGCTTTTAGTGGAAAGGCCGTGAGGACGACTATGGTGTGGGCATGAAAGTAGTGCGCCAATTTTCTGGATGCCATCATTAATGCTAATGCTAGTTTCTCCAATGGTAAGTACCTTGTTTCGGCTCCCAACAATGTCTTGCTGACATAAAAGATGGGCAAGTGTTGTATTCCTTCTGCACGAACCAACACTGCGCTGACTGCGTGTTGAGAGACTGCTAGGTACAAAAAGAGTTCTTCACCAGGTACTGGAGTAACAAGTAGTGGTGGGGAAGACATGTATTCCTTCAAGCTTTCCAGAGCTCGGTCGCATTCTTCATCCCACTCAAACTTGGCCTTTAAAGCTTGGAAGAACGGTCGTAGTCTGTCCGACGATCTGCTTATGAACCGGTTGAGTGCAGCCGCCATACCAGTGAGATGCTGCACTTCTTTGACTGAGTTTGGTCTCTCCAACTCCTGGATTGCTTTGATCTGAGAGGGGTCGGCTTCTATACCTCGGTTGGTCACCAGGAAGCCCAAGAATTTGCCAGATCCAACTCCGAATGCGCATTTGGACGCATTGAGGCGTAGCTTGTGTTTCTTCAGGATCTGGAACATCTCGCCTAGGTCTTTCAGATGGTCATTCTCATCCTTGCTTTTGACCACCATGTCGTCGATGTACGCCTCCATTGTTCTGCCTAACAATGGTTCAAACATCTTGGTGACCATCCTTTGGAATGTCGCCCCTGCGTTCTTTAGGCCAAAGGGCATGACCTTGTAGCAATATAACCCCCTTGGTGTTGTGAAGGATGTGACCTCCTGGTCTGGTTCATGCATGGCGATCTGGTGGTAGCCTCTGTATGCATCCAAAAAGCTAAGTCGGTTATGTCCTGCCGTTAAGTCCACCAGTTGATCTATCCTTGGTAGAGGGAAGCTATCTTTTGGGCACGCTTTGTTGACTGTTTTGTAGTCGACGCAGACACGCCATTTACCATTCTTTTTTGGCACTACGACGGTGTTGGAGATCCATTTTGGGTAGTGCACTTCCCTTATCGCTCCTGCCTCCAACAGGTTGCCTACCTCTTCTGCCACTATTTCGGCGTGGTGGAGTGCCGATCTGCGTGTGCGTTGAATGACTGGTCTGGCGGATGAGTGGACATTGAGTTGGTGACTGATGAAGTTTGGATCAATGCCTGGCATGTCGTAAGGTGTCCAGGCAAACACTTCGATATTAGAGGTCAAGAATTCCAAGACCTCTAATCTCTCAGCGCTGGACAATGATGAGCCAAGCAAGAAGAACTTATCCGGGTTCTTCTCATCTATTTTTACCTCCACCAAGTCTTCCACCGCTTTCTGATCAGCCTCTTTGCCGACGTCCGCGAATAGTTCATTACTCTCTGGTTCTTCCACCGAATGAACGTATCCTTTGGCAGCTCGGCTTCTATTTGCTGTGGCGAAGCACTGTTTTGACATGATCTGATCGCCATAGACTTCTTCAATTATACCGGCGTCATTGGGGAACCGCATTACCTGATGGTATGATGACGCTACCGAACGCATGGCATGCAGCCATGTTCTGCCCAGGATGATGTTGTAGGTGGAGGGGACCTTCAATACCCAGAACTCCACCTGTTTTGATACACTTCCTGCTCTGACTGGAAGGATTATTTTGCCGACAGGCCACTCTGGCATGGAGTTGAATCCAATCAAGGGAGAAACTGCAGGTGCCAAGTCTTTGTCTTGCAGCTTTAGTTGTTTGAATGTGTCGTAATACATGATCTCACATGAACTACCCTGGTCAATCGGAATCCGCTTGACGTCAAAATCCTTGACTCGGAGAGTGACAACCAGGGCATCATTATGGGGGCAGTAAATTCGTTCCAAGTCCTTATCTGAAAAGGTCATGACGTTTGTTGCCTCTGTCCTCCCCTTCTTGATGGCAGGTTGAGCACTCAATATTTCCCTAAAGTGCTCAGCCTTCTTGATTGAACCTCTGAGCTCGCATACGCGCTCAGGTTCAAAAACTCCATGAATTACATTGATAATGCCTTGGGGTGGTGCATCGATTGGCATTCTATTGGGATGGTCATTATGATCTTGGGGGGCCGGTTGCGCTCCTCCTTCAATGTATTCGTCCAAGTGGCCTGCTGCCACCAATTCTTCCAAGTGCTGTCTCAGTGGCATGTAATTCTCAGTTCGGTGCCCCTTTTCTTTGTGGAAGGTGCACCGTGATCTGTCATCGTAATTTTTCTGACCTTCCCCAAGCTTGGCTGGCCACTTGACAAAAGGCTCATCTTTGATTTCGCTCAGAATCCGATATATTGGTTTTTTGAACACCGTGGTTATGGCAGTGCGGATTCTCAACCATCTTTTGTCTGGGTCTTCTCCGTTATCTCGTCTGCCACGCCCGTTTTTATTACTTCGGTCGACCGTGTTGACCTTGGCGGGGGTTTTCTTTTCTGGTGCTGCGGTCGACCGTGTTGACTTCGGTCGACCGTGTTGACCTCCATGTCCGCCGCCATCCTCCGAATCAGTTCATCCTGTTCCTTTACGCGATCTTCCAGGGCTTGAGGATCAATCCTCCTCCTTTGCCTGTCGGGACTTTGAGAGTGACGAGGGCTGCCATTCCGCCTTCCCCTGCCACTCCTCCTGGAATTATGTTGTTGGGGCTCCAGATCTGCCATAGGAGGGACAGAGGGTAATCCTTCGCGCCTTGCGCCCCCCTCTGGAGTTAGTCCGTCGACGGCAGACTGCGGCAAGTCTTCAATGTGTGCCATTGAATGAGAAAAGGAGAAGCTTGGTCAAGAGGTTTTTGTTCTTGTCTGTTCTTCCCACAGACGGCGCCAATTGTACGGGGAGGAAATAATTCTCCTCGTATAATCCTGTTGACCAAGTCCACGCTCCTCCGTACGACGTCGCTTTGTTACCTGAAAACACAAACGTGAGCTAGCCGGCGGGTGTGTGCCGGAAACCTCTCCGATGCCTAAGTCAGAAAACTTGACAAATAGACAAAGCTCTAAGTTCTCAGAAAGAATGTGTTCAATTACCTCCTCCAAGGTGATGCTTGTGAGCTTTTATAAGTTTCATATGGCACAATCCTAGTAGGACTTGTATTTCTCCATGCAGAGTCCTCCTAGGATTCATTCTCCTAAAGATAATGCTTATCCTTTTACACCCTTCCCCACTGCTTAAACCAAATGGGATGGTTTTCTTTATGGCCGAACTTCCATTTGACCGAAGTAAAATTGGCTATACCGAGCCACAGAGGGCCGAACTATCCTTAGCTCGGTCTTCTCTCCTAACTTCTTACTTCGGCTGTTCTGTTCACCCTTGACGCACTTAGATCAAACTTCCAAGTAACAAGTTCTGACCGACCTAACCATTGTAAGTCACGACCGGACTAACTCCGAAACCGGCCTTCTCAGAACATACTGTGGCCGGACCAACTAAGGGACCGGCCTAACCGTAAGTTGCCTAAAGACCGGAGTAGTTTTACTCTTCCTTGGGCCGAAGTAAATATCTCTTCTCGAGCTGGAGTAATTTCACCTCCTTGGGCCGAAGTAACTTTGTCTTCCCAAGGCCGGAGTAACTTTGCCTTTCTGGGCCGGAGTATCTATCGCGGCCTTCTTACTTAGTCCTTCGCGTTTTGGGCCTCAATGCCCAACTCGCGGCTCGGCCCAATTTTTCCCAAAAATTACCCTCTCAGTTGGGATAGTTTAGGTTGAAAGTTTTTATCATAGTTTATGAGAGGGTAATTTTTGGGATAAATTGGGCCGAGCTGTGAGTTGGGCTCTGTGGCCCAAAGTGTGAAGGACTCGGTAAAAGGCCGTAATGTTATTTCGGCCCAATAGAGGTATAGTTACTTCGGCCCAGTAGAGGTATAATTATTTCGGTTCAAGAAGATGTATAGCTACTCCGGTCCGGTCGTGATGTCTCCTGAATAGGTCGGTCTGGCGGTACCTTTGAGTTAGACCAACCTAGGAGTCATACCGGTCGCAATTTGTTAAGTCTGGTCCAACCGTGCCATGGGTTGACAGGAGAGAGCCGAGGTAAGGAGGAGTAAAAGCAGAACCGAACTAAGGCATTTCGGCCTGCTTTGTGGCTCAGCATAGCCAGCTTTACTTCGGTCCAAGATGATAGTTCGGCCATGTTGAAAACCATCCCACTTGGTTTAAAGCAGTGGGGGGGTGCAAAAGGATAAGCATTATCCTTAGGAGTATGAATCCTAGGAGGACTCTGCATGGAGGAATACAAGTCCAACTAGGATTGTGCCACTCGAAACCTATAAAAGCTCACAAACATCACCTTGGAGGAGGTAACACAATTTTTTTCTGAGAACATAGAGCTTTGTCTATTTGTCAAGTTTTTTGACTTAGGCATCGGAGAGGTTTCCGGCACACACCCGCCGGCTAGCTCACGTTTGTGTTTTCAGGTGAGAAAGCGACGTCGTAGGGAGGAGCGTGGACTTGGTCAACAGGATTATACGAGAAGGCGTATTTCTTTCCCGTACAATTGGCGCCGTCTGTGGGAACAACAGACAAGAACAAAAAACCTCTTGACTAAGCTTCTCCTTTTCTCAATCAATGGCACACATTGAAGAACTACCGCAGTCCGCCGTCGACGGGCTAACTCCAGAAGGGGGCGTAAGACGTGAAGGATTACCTTCTGTCCCTCCCATGGCGGACTTGGAGCCCCAAAGACATACCTCCAGGAGGGATGCTAGGGGGAGACGGACTCACAGCCCCCGTCAGTCCCATTCTCAAAGTCTCGACAGACAAAGACGGAGGATTGACCCTCAAGCTCTGGAAGATCGCGTAAAAGAACAAGATGAATTGATAAAGAAGATGGCGGCGGACATGGAAGCCTTGAAGCGCCAGATGAAGAAAAAAGAAGTGGCGACAGGAGAGGGGCGCAAAAACAAGACGCCCCCTCGCCACTCGGAAAATCGTAGTAGGAATACTACACCTTCGCAAGGAGAAAACAGAAAGCCTCAGGACAGGCGACACTCAATCCTGGTCTTCCAGAACTCGTCACTCCAGGTCTGAGAGGACGAGATCTGAAAGGTCATACACTGAAGGAAGCACATATTGGCCCTCATATTCACACCAAACCAGATCTAGACAGACAGAATTACCCAGATCATCCGACTTACGAACCGTGTTCGAAGAAAAAGCACGATGCAAGGAGGATGCCAGGGCAAGGGATCCACGTAGAGTTTCAGCCTTACAGCGGTTGGCTCCTCGGACGCATGGAAGCGTCGAGGTTGGAATGCCAATACCGCGACCGGCCTACGAACCAACGGACAAAGCATTGGCAAGACTACAGACTTCGCCGTTTGTTCCAGCAATCGAAAACGCGCCCTTACCATCAGGCTTCCTTCAACCGAAATTCACTACATATGAAGGGAAGACGGACCCGTATTCACACTTGAGCCACTTTCGCCAAGTCATGGCCGTATACAGGCGAAACAAGGCCTTAATGTGCATACTCTTCCCATCAAGCCTTGGCGACCTCGGCTTGACTTGGTTCGAGAAGCTCCCAGAGGGCAGCATAGCCTCCTGGGCTCAACTGGCAGAAGCATTTGTAACAAGGTTTCGAACAAACACTAAAACACCGGTGGAGATAGACCAGTTACTCTCCATCGACATGGGGGATAAAAAGACCCTTAGATCCTACAACAGTCGCTACTGGGAAGCATTCAATCAGATTGGGGACTGCCCCACCAATCTTGCCATTGCGCAGTATAAAAGAGGCCTTCCAGTAGGGAATAGACTAAGGGATTCGATCACCATGACACCACCCCTCACCATGGAGGCCCTGATGGAAAGAGTGCATCAGCACATCAGGGTAGAAGAGGATGGTGCACGTGCCAAAGCAAAATCTAGTGCAACCGCAGTACCAGAAAAGAAGACCTCAGCAAAGGTCAATGCAGTAGATCGGCAGAATAAAAACGGGCGTGACAGACGAGATAACGGAGAAGACCCGGACAAAAGATGGTTGAGAATCCGCACTGCCCTAACAACGGTGTTCAAAAAACCAATATATCGGATTCTGAGCGAAATAAGAGATGAGCCTTTTATCAAGTGGCCAGCCAAGCTAGGGGAAGCTCAAAAATACTATGACGACAGATCACGGTGCACCTTTCACAAAGAAAAGGGGCACCGAACTGAGAATTGCACACCGTTAAGACAACACTTGGAAGAGTTGGTGGCAGCAGGCCACTTGGACAAATATATTGAAGGAGGGACGCAACCAGCCCTCCAAGATCATAATAACCATCCCAACGGAATGCCAATCGATGCACCGCCTCAAGGTATTATCAATGTCATACATGGAGTTTTTGAACCTGAGCGCGTATGCGAGCTCAGAGGGTCAATCAAAAAGGCTGAGCACTTTAGAGAAGTGCTAGGTGCCCAACCTACCACCAAGAAAGGGAAGACAGAGGCAACAAACGTCATGTCTTTTTCGGATAAAGACCTGGATCGAATATACTGTCCTCACAATGATGCTCTGGTTGTCACTCTCCGAGTCAAAGATTTTGACGTCAAGCGGATTCTGATCGACCAGGGTAGTTCATGTGAGATCATGTACTACGAAACATTCAAACAGTTGAAGCTGCAAGACAAAGACTTGGCGCCTGCAGTTTCTCCCCTAATTGGATTCAACTCCATGCCAGAATGGCCCGTCGGCAAAATAATTCTTCCGGTCAAAGCAGGAAGCGTAACAAAACAAGTGGAGTTCTGGGTATTGAAGGTCCCCTCCACTTACAACATCATCTTGGGCAGAACATGGCTGCATGCCATGCGTTCGGTAGCGTCATCATACCATCAGGTAATGCGGTTCCCCAACAACACCGGTATAATTGAAGAAGTCTATGGAGATCAGATCATGTCAAAACAATGTTTTGCCACGGTGAATGGCAGCCGCGCTGCCAAAGGATATGTTCATTCGGTGGAAGAACCAGAAAGTAATGAACTATTCGCGGACGTCGGTAAAGAGGCTGATCAGAAAGCGGTGGAGGACTTGGTGGAGGTAAAAATAGATGAGAAGAACCCGGATAAGTTCTTCTTGCTTAGCTCATCGTTGTCCAGCACTGAGAGATTAGAGGTCTTGGAATTCTTGACCTCTAACATCGAAGTGTTTGCCTGGACGCCCTACGACATGCCAGGTATTGATCCAAACTTCATCAGTCACCAACTCAATGTCCACCCATCCGCCAGACCAGTCATTCAACGCACACGCAGATCGGCACTCCACCACGCCGAAATAGTGGCAGAAGAGGTAGGCAACCTGCTGGAGGCAGGAGCAATAAGAGAAGTGCACTACTCAAGATGGATCTCCAACACAGTCGTAGTGCCAAAAAAGAATGGTAAATGGCGTGTCTGCGTCGACTACAAAACAGTCAACAAGGCGTGCCCAAAAGATAGCTTTCCTCTACCAAGGATAGATCAACTGGTGGACCTAACGGCAGGGCATAACCGACTTAGCTTTCTGGATGCATACAGAGGCTACCACCAGATCGCCATGCATGAACCAGACCAGGAGGTCACATCCTTCACAACACCAAGGGGATTATATTGCTACAAGGTCATGCCCTTTGGCCTAAAGAACGCAGGGGCGACATTCCAACGGATGGTCACCAAGATGTTCGAACCATTGTTAGGCAGAACAATGGAGGCTTACATCGACGACATGGTGGTCAAAAGCAAGGATGAGAATGACCATCTTAAAGACCTAGGCGAGATGTTCCAGATCTTGAAGAAACACAAGTTGCGCCTCAATGCGTCCAAATGCGCATTCGGAGTTGGATCTGGCAAATTCTTGGGCTTCCTTGTGACCAACCGGGGCATAGAAGCAGACCCCTCTCAGATTAAAGCAATCCAGGAGTTGGAGAGACCAAACTCAGTCAAAGAAGTGCAGCATCTCATTGGTATGGCGGCTGCGCTCAACCGGTTCATAAGCAGGTCATCAGACAGACTACGACCATTCTTCCAAGCTTTAAAAGCCAAGTTTGAGTGAGATGAAGAATGCGACCAAGATCTGGAAAGCTTGAAGGAGTACATGTCTTCCCCACCACTACTCGTTACTCCAGTACCTGGTGAAGAACTCTTTCTATACCTGGCAGTCTCTCAGCACGCAGTTAGCGCAGTGTTGGTTCGTGCAGAAGGAATACAACACTTGCCCATCTTTTATGTCAGCAAGACATTGTTGGGAGCCGAAACAAGGTACTTGCCCTTAGAGAAACTAGCATTAGCATTAATGATGGCATCCAGAAAATTGGCACACTACTTTCATGCCCACACCATAGTCGTCCTCACAGCCTTCCCACTAAAAGCTCTGTTTGAAAGGGCGAACTTTAGTGGACGAATTTTGAAGTGGACAGTAGAGTTGGGACAATTTGACATCAAGTTCCAACCCAAGACCGCAATAAAAGCCCAATCTTTGGCAGACTTCGTCGTAGAGTTTACTCCTGGAAGTCATCATATCTGCCCAGTCGACCTAACTGACACAACCGAACTAGGGACTGAAGTTGACGCCGAAATAGCGCAACCCCTAGTAGAAGGTAGTCAATCAAGCACCAAGGCAGACCATAATAAGGACAACAAGGAAGAGACAAACAAAGGCTCACCAACAGTTCAATCAGAGGACGAAGGGCAGACAGCCAACATGGACCGTGAAGAAAACACCATCCTTGACCCCACGACATCATCTGACCCCTCCACTTGCTGGAAGCTATTCGTTGGAGAGATGTGGAAGCTCTTTGTGGATGGAGCATCCAACCGGCATGGTGCAGGGCTTGGCATAGTCCTCATCTCCCCAGACGGCCTGGTTGTAGAGCAAGCAATCAACCTTGGCTTCCCAGCATCCAACAATGAAGCGGAGTATGAAGCGCTTCTCGCAGGACTCAAGTCAGCTTACTACATGAAGGCCACCGAACTAATGGTGTACAGTGACTCCCTACTGGTAGTAAATCAAATCTCTGGAGACTACGAAGCAAAGGATGATAGAATGGCCAAGTACCAAGAATTAGTCAGAACAGAGATCAAGAAGTTTGATGTAGTAAGGATAGAACAAATTGGCAGGGAGGAAAACAGCCGATCGGACGAACTAGCAGGCCTTGCCTCAATGGCAGATACATCAATCCCTCATCCATTACTCATCGACTTCTTACCAAGACCAAGCATAGAAGACCCCGAAGCAGAAGAAGTATGTTGCACAGAATTAGGCCCCTCATGGATGGATCCCATCATCCTGTTCCTAAAAGACGGCATCCTACCAGAAGAGAAAAAAGAAGCCAACAGAATAAGGGCAAAGTCGCAGCGATTTTGGCTATCTCCATCTTTGGCATTATAGAAGAAGTCATTCTCTGGGCCTTACCTCAAGTGCGTTCATCCCAGCAAAGTAGAAGCATTCTTGTTCGAAATACACGAAGGGGTGTGTGGAAGCCATCAAGGAGGAAGGTCACTAGCCTACAGGGCCATTTCGCAAGGTTATTGGTGGCCATACATGCAGGCAGACTCAGAGAAATATGTGAAGAAGTGTGAAAAATGCCAGAAATTCGCACATCAAATACATCAACTAGCCAGAGAACTCCTACCATTGACCAGCCCATGGCCTTTCGCAATGTGGGGCTTAGACATAGTAGGACCACTTCCAACAGCATCCGGCGGCAGGAAATTCTTTATCGCAGCAACAGACTACTTCACCAAATGGGTGGAAGCGGAAGCATTGGCATCAATCAAAGAAAAAGATGTGAAGAAATTCGTTTGGCAAAATATTATCACTCGGTTTGGCATACCAAAAGCACTGATCTCAGACAATGGTACTCAGTTCGACGGCAGAATCTTCAGAAGCTTTTGTGAAGAGTACAAGATAGAGTTCTACAATTCTACACCGGCATATCCTCAAGCAAATGGACAAGCAGAAGCATCAAATAAAGTCGTCCTGGATGGACTAAAGAAAATGCTAGAAAAGGCAAAAGGCAAGTGGGCGGATGAACTTCCTCATGTTTTATGGGCTTACCGCACCACACCTCAGCGATCAACAGGAGAAACACCATTTTCCTTAGCCTACGGAATGGAAGCAGTAATCCCACTGGAAGTTGGCCTCCCCACAATTCGAAGCGAAAATTTGATCCTGACTTAAATGGCGAAGCCATAGCTTTAGAACTCGACCTTGCAGAAGAAAGAAGAGAAAGAGCACTGGTTCACATCGCCGCATACCAACGAGAGTTAATCAAAAAATACAACAAAAAGGTGCATCCAAGGCAATTCAAGATCGGCGATTGGGTACTGCGCAAAGTGATGGGAAACACCTTAATCCCAGGAGATGGAAAGTTAGGGCCAAACTAGGAAGGTCCTTACAAGGTGGTTGGGTTAGCAGGCAAAGGGGCATACCACCTAGAAGACAAGGATGGCAAGGCAATCTCTAGGCCATGGAATACGGCCAATCTCAAGTTACTTTACTTTTAGCTTTTCTTTTTCAAGCATATGTAATTTTTTCTTTCTTCAATAAAACAAGCAATTCTTTTCAGCACAAGTTGTTCTTTGTAAAAGTTAGCTTTAGTAAAGATTAGGTATATTGCTAGCATTCTATTCTAAGTTGGCTGGATGAAACCAACACCCTTCCTAAGCCCAGGATAAGGATCCAGGCTGCAGGACGTTTGGTCGGAATAACCAAACATTGTTCTAAGTTAGCGGGAAAAACTTACTTAGAGGTTGGCTGGATTAAACCAACACACTTCCTAAGCCCAGGATAAGGATCCAGGCTGCAGGACGTTTTGGTCGGAATAACCAAACATTATTCTAAGTTAGCTGGAAAAACTAACTTAGAGGTTGGCTGGAATAAACCAACTCTTGTTACTCTTCAGCCGAAGTAAGGGAATGGCTGAAGAGTGGTTGGCGGAATAAACCAACACTTGTTACTCTTCAGCCGAAGTAAGGGAACGGCTGAAGAATGGTTGGCTGGAATAAACCAACTCTTGTTACTCTTCAGCCGAAGTAAGGGAATGGCTGAAGAGTGGTTGGCGGAATAAACCAACACTTGTTACTCTTCAGCCGAAGTAAGGGAATGGCTGAAGAATGGTTGGCTGGAATAAACCAACTCTTGTTACTCTCCAGCCGAAGTAAGGGTATGGTTGAAGAATGGTTGGCTGGATTAAACCAACTCTTTGTACTCTTCAGCCGAAGTATGGGTATGGTTGAAGAGCAGTTGGCTGGAATAAACCAACTCTTGTTACTCTTCAGCCGAAGTAAGGGTATGGCTGAAGAGAGGTTGGCTGGAATAAACCAATTCTCTCTACTCTCCAGCTGAAGTAAGGGTATGGCTGAAGAAATGGTTGGCTGAATTAACCACTGTGTACTCCTCAGCCGAAATAATTATTTCGGCTAAAGAGTGGTTGGCTGGTAAGCATAGTTTAACCACTTAAAACCGAAACAGCAGTTGGAATAATAGAAGGCATCACAAAGTGCAAACATACAAATCAAAACCGGAATAACAGTTCAAACAAAATTTTTCATTCATTGAAAAGCCATTACAAAGAAGGGGCACAGTTCGGCTACAAAGACAAAAGGCAACAAAAAGAGAAAAAATACAGAGTCAAGAGAAGAGATCTTCGATTTCGGCGTCAAAGGCAGCATCAGCATCAACATGAAGACCGGTTTCAGGCGGAAGCTCGGTGTCGGTAACAAGGGTGGTTTCGGTTGGAACCACGGTCTCACCAGGCTGATCAACAGCTAAGTCTTCCACCATAGGTTCCGACCGAACTGACTGATCCACATCAACAACCGGAGCATCGTCAGAAGCAGAATCTTCATCTGAGTCTGAGCCCTCAAGAAACTGTTGCTGCATGACATTTGCATACTCCGCAAGGGATTTCGGTATAAAGTAGGCTGGAGGGTCGAAAACCTCGGTTTGAGGATCATGACCGAGCTTCTCAACGGCTCCCCTCCAGCCGCACTTAAAGAAAAGCTCCTTGGCGGCCTCACATTGTTTGACATAAACATCTTCTGCCTTCTGGAAGCCTCTCTTTTTGGCCTCTTTGGCGCTCTCCTGCGCCTGGGTTATTTCGGCGTCTTTTTTCTTTTCAAGTTTTAACAGCTCGCGCAGGTACTTTTCTTTCAAAACAATGGCAGTCTTTTGTTTTTCGGCTTCGGCCGAACTAACCATTCTGGTAAGTCGGCCGACCTCACCCCGTAGTTCGGCCATTTCCTTTCTGGCCTCCTCCAGCTCGGCCGCTTTCGCCTCGGCCTCTGCCGCTGCTTGCCTAGTTACTTTCCTAAGCTCCAGTACTTTCCTATGGGTGATTTGGTTTTTCTGAAGGGCCTGACAAAGCAAAGATTTCCCTTTAAACCGAAGTAGAAGTTGAAAAAATAAAGTAGACAGCAAGACGACCGAAGTTGCTTACCAGAATCATGGATTTTGTCGTTGACTGGATGGCCTTTAGTTCGGTATTCAGTTGTTTTTGGTGATGCTCCATGTCTTTGGGGAGGCACACACCCTTGGCTAGATTGAGGGCCAACAAGTGGTCTTTTTCAGCAACAACCGAATCTGTATCTCGGATGTCTCGATCGTTGAAGGTAAGTTTTGGGGCCCAGCTACCAGTAGTTCGGTCAGAGGGTACCAGTTGGGGGCTCGGTGGCAAGCTCGGCGGAAGTATGGGTTCTGCTTCATCAACCAAAATTTGTTCGGTCTCAGCAGTCCGGGCGCGCTTGGTTCGGCGAGAAGAGGACGGCTGTTGAGAAGGGAGGGCCACAACAGCAGGTTGCGATTGGCTGGGTGGTGTTACTTCGGGCCTAGTTGTTTCGGTTAGAAGGGCCCTGACTCTGCTTTTCTTTGTCATCTCTTCTTCTGCAGTTAATGGAACAAGTCGTATTTCGGGCAGGGTTGGGTCCGGTTCAGGGGCGTCTTCGAGAAGGAAATCGGTCACTCGGGCTTTTCGGCGACCGCTATATCTGTAGGTCGGCTCAAAGTTTAGAAGCTTAGCCCAACTCCTTTCTTCAACACGTAATGCGGCTCGGAGTGTGTTCAAACTTGGGTAGCTGTAATAGGAGGCAAGATGAGCTAAGTCTGCAAAAAGGATACAACTGTTAGATCGGTTATAACATCTGAAACCGAAGTACAAGAAAAAAAATAATAAAACCGAAGTAAACTCTACCAGGTTTTCCTTTCTTCCAGTTAATACTTCGGCCTGGGATTTGGGCTTGCTGATCTTCAAAATTGCCCGATACCCAGAAAAAGTCATCATCATTGACGTCCTTATCCGGCGTGTCTTGTATTATCTTTTCTCTACGGCGGCGTATCCTAAGATAGTAAACCCAGCCATCTTCTTTGGAACCTATGGAATACTGGTGGAAGATTTCGGCTAAACCGAGGTTCAGGCCTGCTTGGCGGTTTAGCTCGGCTATACCCATTATTATCCGGTATGTATTAGTGGATAGCTGGGTTGGGCATAGTCTGGTTTGCCTAAGAAATTCACAAATTAAAGGCTGGACTGGGAACCTTAGTCCGGTCTCTATTATTGAAAGCAAGGTAAAGGGCACAAAGCCTGCCTCACCCCAGGGTATGATATCCTTCTTGGCTAGGGTAAGGTGTACATCGTCTGGAATGCCATAACCCCTTCAGAATTCGGCCATGCCACCAGGGGTCTCTACCAAATACCTATACTTACCCATTTGTGGTATAAATTATTAATAAGTTAGTTCGGTCGGAAGATTGGACTCAAGTAGCTCGGTTGAGCACAAGAAGGAATGCCTGGGCAACCTAAGTCTGCAAAGTAGAAAACAAAGGGGTTAAGCACAGATCATAGGACCGTGCTACAAATTAAAAACAAGGTAAAAACGCCCTATTTCGGCTTTAAGGGCAGGTGATATCTCGGTTTGGCAAAAGGTTTGGTAAGCTCGGTTTGAGCAAGTTGCTTATTAGACCGGTTCGCCATCTAGGGGCGGCTTTCTTAGTTCGGTCTAAAAACTAAGAGAGCTGGCTTAGCCCCAGGGCCTAAATCGGTTGAACTATGTGTTTTGTTACTTCGGTTGAGCCTCTAGGGGCAGCTTTCGGAGTTTGATATAGAAACCGAGAAAGCTGGCTTAGCCCCAAAGGCTTAGCTCGGTTAATGACTGAGGTTCCTAGTTTATTGAGTTCATACTTCGTTCGGTGATCTTATTTCGGCTAAGTTGAATCGGAAATTTATTTTTCAAAGCTGCTGTCATCTTACAAGTTCTAGTTCGGTTAATTGTCTAAGGTGATCTACCGCTGTAGCACAAAAACAGTATCCTAGTTCGGTTGGGGCAAGATTTTGGATCAGAGACTAATTTTCTACAACATAGTCCATACGCGCATGGGTTCTATTGATTTTCTCATGAGAGTACAGAAGCAAAAACTAAAATGTGCGAACATGTTTCGTAAAAACGTAGAAAGCAGTAAGAAGAAAAGCAAAAACAAGTTTTTAGGGACTTACCAGAGGAAGAAGAAAGCTGAAGAGAGGAGAAACAGCACCAGCAAAGAACACCAAGCTCAGGGATCTCAGGGGTTGGAGAAGCAGAGTCACAAAGAGAAGAAGATGAACAGAAAAGGTGAATGAACTCAGGAAATAGAGGGAATGTTTTGTGAAAAGGACGAGAGAAAAAAGGCGGGACTATTCAAAAATTTCGTGGTACGAGGGCGGCGTGACAGCTGCCCCCAGCCTATCAGAGCCTGCCACGTGGCATTGGAAAGGGAAGCGTTACAGTCGTGATTGAAGAGACGTTTTGACCGGATAAAACAGAGCTCGGAGTAAAATTAGCTCGGCTGGATACGCTAAAGGGTTTTTTGGCTCGGCTGGAAAGGCTTGCAGAACTTCAGCTCGGTTGGAGGACTTGTAATTTCAATCATGCTGTGCAGATGAAATTAAGGGGCAATTGAGAGGGTAATTTTTGGGATAAATTGGGCCGAGCTGTGAGTTGGGCTCTGTGGCCCAAAGTGTGAAGGACTCGGTAAAAGGCCGTAATGTTATTTTGGCCCAGTAGAGGTATAGTTACTCCGGCCCAGTAGAGGTATAATTATTTCGGTTCAAGAAGATGTATAGCTACTCCGGTCCGGTCGTGATGTCTCCTGAATAGGTCGGTCTGGCGGTACCTTTGAGTTAGACCAACCTAGGAGTCATACCGGTCGCAATTTGTTAAGTCTGGTCCAACCGTGCCATGGGTTGATAGGAGAGAGCCGAGGTAAGGAGGAGTAAAAGCAGAACCGAACTAAGGTATTTCGGCCTGCTTTGTGGCTCAGCATAGCCAGCTTTACTTCGGTCCAAGATGATAGTTCGGCCATGTTGAAAACCATCCCACTTGGTTTAAAGCAGTGGGGGGGGGGGGTGCAAAAGGATAAGCATTATCCTTAGGAGTATGAATCCTTAGGAGTATGAATCCTAGGAGGACTCTGCATGGAGGAATACAAGTCCAACTAGGATTGTGCCACTCGAAACCTATAAAAGCTCACAAACATCACCTTGGAGGAGGTAACACAATTTTTTTCTGAGAACATAGAGCTTTGTCTATTTGTCAAGTTTTCTGACTTAGGCATCGGAGAGGTTTCTGGCACACACCCGCCGGCTAGCTCACGTTTGTGTTTTCAGGTGAGAAAGCGATGTCGTACGGAGGAGCGTGGACTTGGTCAACAGGATTATACGAGAAGGCGTATTTCTTTCCCGTACAGTTTAGATTGATGATTTACCAAACTGTATGGTGAATATATGTCTCTCTAATAGAAGGCTAATTTATACAATTTAAAGGCTCTTTTTAATAATTAATGTTATTATTATTATAATAAAAGGGTTTTAAAATTTGGAGGTTGTCACCCATCTCCCCCAATTGGGTCCGTCTTACTTGCATGACTACAATTGAAATTATATGTTTAAAACAATATTTCGCTCCAAATGCAATGATGCAAATTAATTCCACGATTATGACCACATGGATGACAATGTAATAAGGCACATGTCGGAGAGGAGAAGAGGTCAGTTGATTGATTTTGATTTATTTTTAATTTTGATTAACAACATTCTAAACAAATTAAAGTTCGATTTACTTTGAGCGAGACTATCATTTATAATTATGTAATTTTATTATATTTAATTTTTAAAAATAAATAATATATATAACTTTATAAATAGATCATATATTTCTATTAAAGATAAATACATTGAAATAACATGAACATGACTTTAGAATGAATTTGATTTTTTTTTTTTTAAATATGCATATGAGTTTACAAAATGATAGAGTATGATAAATTCACCAACCTAAACTATGCCTCTCTGATTTCCATTGATTAGCTTTCATTTACCTTTTATTTTACAATTTCACATCGGAAAAAGAAAGAAAAAGTGAATTGTTTCACTTACATAAAGTAAATCGTATGCTCCCATTTATATAAGCAAAAATAGATTTTTAGTGAGAACCCCTATGATAAATATCTCATACTCATTTTTTTTATGATTTTCTTAATTATAAATAATTAAGAAAATTCTCATTGGTTACCTTCTATTTAACTTTTATTTTACAATCTCACATAATTTTTGATTTTAAAAATAATTTTGTCTGAGATTTTGAAACTCTTATGATATTTAACTTTAAAATAATTACAATTCCACATCGATAAAAAAAAGAAAAAGTGAGTTGTTTCACTTATATAAAGTGTTACAATTTCACATCTGGAAAAGAACGAAAAAATGAGTTGTTTCACTTATATAAAATGAATATTATAAAGGGAGTTTTAAAGGAGAAGCCTTTTAGAAGGTTCAAACCATAATTCTAAAATTATTGAATTTTCTTAATTTTAAACAATTAAGAAAATTCATATTGGCTAGTTTCTATTTGCCTTTTATTTTATAATCCCAAATCAGGAAAAAAAAGAGGAAATAGTGAATTGTTTCATTTACATAAAGTGAATCTTATGCTCCAATTTATAGAAATTATTGAAATTTCTTAATTTTAAATAATTAAGAAAATCCCTATTGGTTAACTTCCATTTAACTTTTATTTTACAATCCCACATCGAGAAAAAAAAGAAGGAAAAAGTGAATTGTTTCATTTATATAAAGTGAATCTTATACTTCCATTTATATAAGTAAAAGAAGATTTTTAGTGAGAAATCCTATAATCAATATCATTTTTTATTTTACTTTATTTGTGTGTTTAAGAACACATGTACAATACTCCTAGCATATCACCTGTATTATGTGAAGGTGCTTTTGTAAACACAGTTTCAGTCTGCAATCTAATGTGCATATCCATTTAACTTTTATTTTACAATCCTGCATCAGGAAAAGAAGAAAAAAATGAATTGTTTTGCTTATATAATAAAGTGAATTTTATGTTCCCATTTATATAAACAAAAGAAGAATTGTAGTAAGAAACCCTATAATTAATACCATTTTTTTTTCTTAATTTTAAACAATTAAGAAAATATCCATTGGTTAGCTTCCATTTAATTTTTATTGTACAATCCCATATAGACGTTTTGATTTTAAAAATAATTTTGTATGAGAATTTGAAACTCTCATAATATTTAATTTTAAAATAATTATAATCCCACATTGAGAAAAGAAATAAAAAGTGAGTTGTTTCACTTATATAAAGTGAATCATATACTCTCATTTAATATTACAGTATTGTGTATGTTTTAGTTCAAGGTGGTTTAAATTTTAAAATAAAATTTAAAAGTTTTAATTAATTAATTTTGTTGTAAATTAGTTGGTCTTTTGACTTAGCTGATTAGATTGAATCGTTTTTTATTTGACTGATTCACTAGTTTAACTACGATTTTAGTTATTTTATCAAAATATATTGCTTAGATTTGTTTAATTTGAAAATAAACTAAGATTGACCTTATTAAAAATTGAACGACCGAAATAGTTTGATTAGAAATTAATTTCCAGTCCAAACAACTGTTAACTTTTATTTTACAATTCTACATTAGAAAAAGAAGGAAAAAATTAGTTGTTTCACTATACAAACCTTATGATTCCATTTAATATTATAGTGTTGTGTATGTTTCACTTCAAGACAGTTTAAATTTTAAAATTAAAATAAAATTTCAAAGCTTTAATTAATTAATTTTTGTATAAGTTGGTTGGTCCTTTGACCTAGTCGATAGGGTGAACCGTTTTCGATTTGACTGATTCGCTGGTTTGACTGCGATTTTAGTAATTTTATCAAAATATATTGGTTAAATTTGTTTGATTTAAAATAAATTAAAGATTGACTTAATTAAAAATTAAACGGCTAAGATTGCTACACTTTCTGCCCAAACAATTGTTAACTTTTAAACAATTAAAAAAATTCCCATTAGTTAGCTTTCATTTAACTTTTATTTCATAATCTTTAATCGAGAAAAGAAGAAAAAAGTGAATTGTTTCACTTACATAAAGTGAATATTATACTCTCATTTATATAAACAAAATGAAATTTTTAATGAGAATCCTTATGATCAATATTTCATACTAATTTTTTTAATTTTTTTAATTTTAAACAATTAAGAAAATCTCGATCGGCTAACTTCTATTTAATTTTTATTTTACATAATATAAAAAAATGAAATATTATTATCATATTTTTATTAAATAATATATTATTTTATCTCGTGCATAGCATGTGTGATATACTAGTCTATATATTATGAAAATAAAATGAAAAAGATTAAGGGGTTGGAATGATTTAAAAAAGTATATTTTTTAATTTTTTATGAAAAGATATGTAAAAAAGTGATATAATTTAAAAAATATAAAAAAAACCAAACAAATTTTGATTTTCATAATTTAAAAAATATGAAAAAAACCAAACCAAATCCCCGAGCCCAAATCCGGAGCGCTTTCCTGTCGTGGTTGTGAATTTTGATTTTCAAGACGCAAAGAAAGGGACAAGGGTCACAAAACCCACGCATCCTCGATTCTACTGTCCTCACCTGGGGCTTCCCTAATACTACTTACATCCCTCAATTTATTTTCTCTGCGATTCCTTCCAATTTTCTCAGCTTCATCAGATTGATCTATTTGTTCCCCCAAACATGCCTTCCGAAGATTCAAAGCCGGTGAAGAAAGAGGAGGTTGGGGACGAAAACGATGACAAACCCTTGGGTTCTGTTATCGAAAACCGAAAGAAGAAACCCAACAATGCCACCCCCAATTCTCGACCCATCAAGGAATCCAAAGTAAAGAAAGAAGAACCCAACGACAACGGCGATGATTTTGAGAAACCCACTTCTAAGAAGAGCTCATCCAACAAGATTGACAAGGTAAAGAAGGAAGAATCTAAAGGCAATGATGATTTTCAAGAACCCACTTCTAAGAAGAGCTCATCCAACAAGATTGACAAGGTAAAGAAGGAAGAATCTAAAGACAATGATGATTTTCAAAAACCCACTTCTAAGAAGAGCTCCTCCAACAAGATTGACAAGGTAAAGAAGGAAGAATCTAAAGACAATGATGATTTCCAAAAACCCACCACTAAGAAGAGCTCCAACAAGATTGACAAGGTCTGTATCGCATACATTTTGGGTTTTTTCATACATATTTTATGTATAATGAATTTGTTTGTTTGTTGGGTTAAAGGTGCACAAAAAGAGTAAGATAAAGAAGGAGGAGGACAAGAAAAAAGGGGCCAAAGAAGCTGAGCAGAATGGGAAGAAAAGGGAAAAGAAGGTTTATGATTTGCCTGGTCAGAAGCGAGACCCTCCTGAGGAAGTATGTGTTCTTGCTTGCTTATGTATATACAGTAGATTGTGTGATTAATTATTCTTTGATTAATGGGTGTGTTGCAATTTTGGAATTACAGAGAGACCCACTGAGGATTTTCTATGAAACTTTGTATGAGCAAGTGCCTCATAGTGAAATGGCTGCTTTCTGGTGAGGAATTTCTTACTGATAGTAAAAACTAAGGCCCCTTTTAAAGTTTTTGAGTTTTGTGTATAGCTAGGGTTTGGCATATACATTTAGTTGATATTCAACCCTTTAGTTATTTGTTTCAAGTGTGAAATGTGACCCCTTTTTTTATTATTGTCAATTGTGTTCGTGTGAATTGTTTTACTCAATTTTATGTTTGCTAATGAAAAGTTGAGACCTTTTTCTCCATTTTTTAGCATCAAATGAAGATATTTTGGTTTGTAACCTTGGATTTGATTTTATCGGGATGCGGCAGGGGGAGATGGGAAAAACAATAGAACAATGAGAGAATCGCAAAAGCCTAAAGGAATTGTCAGGAAAAACAAATAGCAAGGGCACTTCTATTGTTGTAAATATGAGGACCAAATAAGTGGGTTTCTGGATATTTTGTATATGTTTCACTTCATAAATTGAAATATGTTATACTAAAACTTGGACATCGAATTTGATCTTAGAGTTAGTTGAGTAGTGAACCATATAAAGCGGTGATGTGCCATATTGATTTGGTGGATTCTAATTTCTAAACCAATATAGAAAGATGGAAACCAAGCTCTGTTGTCTCCAAACTGTATATGACAATTAATGATAGGATGCTCTTAGATTTAAAATGGTAACTGAACAACATTGTCATATTTTTTTACTGTGGATTGTCTGTTGGACTTTTATATACTGGTGCCATTGAAATGTGAATGGTCATTGGTAAAAGATTCAATAGCTTAAGCATGTTGTATTTGCTAAATGTGAAGTGTAAACTTCCTTTCCAAGTTGACTTTCTGCATACATTTAGGGTTTTAGTCATATATCAAATTGCTACTTTCCATGAAATCAATCGAAAGGGACACAAGTAGAGGTGGAAGCTAGGAAGCACAGATATGATATAGATATGACAAAATCTAAAAAAGTGGATCCGGTTGCAACTAGGATACATTTGCAAAAAAATAAATATTTTTTAAAATTATTAGTTGTGAGTTACACATAAGCTCAAGAATGTTGAGAAACCACACTGTAAGCTTCGTTGTCTATTACATGTAAAAGCCATGATATTGAATGGTTTGGTACAGAACATGGAAGCTGTTGAACATGTAATCCTTAGAATTTTACATAATGGCATTTCATGAGTTCAAAACCTGATTTGTACGTTGAAATGCTATGTAAAGCATCAACAGGATAACCAAGCACATGCTTAGTCTATTTAGCAGCAAACATGACCTTCCATCAATATTTTCTAATAACAGTGTTTACCTTCTTAGAGGTGGCAAGAGAAATCTAGAATTACAATCTGTATACCACTTTAGATCTATGCGTATGCACCATATGGTAAAGATTGAAGCTTTTCTAGACAACCCCAACAAATTTATGATTTCTTCTTCTTTTGGGCTTTCTTTCATTCAATTACAAAATTTTGTCTTGTAGACTTGAACATTGAACTATGATTTGCGATCTCACAATTGTCACGTCTGAATTAATTTTTAAATTGCATCATAAAATCATTTGAGCTCTGTATTTGTTCTTGTCACATAATATATATGAATGTGTGACAGTTCTCTCTTTCTCTATTATTGCATGCTTTACATTATGTATTACCTGGCATATTTTCTATCTTCCCCTGTCCCAGTTTAATCCAATAACTTGTTTAGGTCGCTATCAAGGTTTACCAAATCAGGTGTTACTTTTTTCCTGCCATGTTGACTTGACTTGACCGCCACTGAAAAACTTTCATGAAAGTAATATGTACAGAGTCTGAAGCTACTCCTAATTTGTCTTTCTGATTCTTCCTATAATCATATTCTAGAACAAAAAGTACCGCAATCCCAAATTTCATTTTTTATTACGCAGATTTTTAGTCTCCAATGTCAGCTGAATTTTATTGTTTCTATTGTTAAGCTTTAATTGGGTGAGGTTTTTTCAATACTAACTTAGAGGGGGAATGAATTCTGACCTACTGTTAATATATTGTCTCTGATGGACTACATTGGACATGTGGCCTGTGGTTTGCAATTCTATTGACAAAATGCTACTCTGATTTGGGAATATGTAATTTTCCAATGAAACCAAGGGTACTTTGTTCCAAATTCAGCATTTTACTTAAAGAAAACATAGGTTATTTGCCTTGCATTATTCGAGGAGAACATAATTCTTGGGACTGCAATTTCTAGACTCTTCATTTTTAATTATTAGTATGCACTATTTTGTTCTTTCTTTTATGTTGCTTTCCTTGAGTGAGTCGGATTATGTTGTTGGAGTTTTATTTTATATGTATTTTTGTTTTGTGGTTTTTATCAAACTTCTACTTTAAAGCAATTATTTTTGTTATTTTTATTTATTTTTTTGGCTTAAAGACCAAACAACACTTATAGCTAAGTCGATTAAGAACTTTTGACTGGATGCAGTCAAAACAGTTTTTACAGTGACTTCATTTTATTTGAGTATTAGCCATGACATTTGTACGAGGGTAGACAAAGTCAGTCTTGTTTGGTTAGTGCCACCTTGGAGGACTTCGTCATTTAGAGCAGTTTTCTGTTCTCTAAGACCTTAATTATCTATGTATGCCAGGATTAATTTTTTTCTCTTTGGCTGGAAGCTTATTATGGACCAAGGATCTATTGTTGGGAGAGTACATTTAATTTATACTTTACCAGTGGTAATGAATGGTAGTCAGAAATGTTTGATCTTTATCTTCTAGCCATGCCTTCAAGAAACAATTGGACACCTTTATATACTTTGTTCCCTTTTTGTGTGTCCAATCATTTAGGACACCTATGAATAATCTTTTCTTTCTTTATTTTTCATTCATATTATTTATTTTAGATGCCGCAGCTATATAGATACCCTAGTGGACGATATTATGTTTTGCTTCCATGTAATTCCTGTAACCATCTGTAAGAATCTTACTGTTCTGACCTATCCGGCAAAAAATATGATTTTAACTATTCTCATGTGAATCCAATATTTATTATGGCCTCGTTTGGGAAGTGACTATTTTAGTAGGCTATTTGGGTTTTTGGCTATTTTAGTAGGCTATTTTAGTTTTGTGTTTGGGAAAGATGAGATGAATTTTTAGTTGAGTTCTTGTATTGGAAAGTGTATTGAAATGATGTTTAAATTTAAAATGACAAATTTGTCTCTAACTTTTTATTTTTTAAATTGATATAAAGGGGCAAAATGGTAATTTTGCCATTGATGTACCAATTTCCGGCTGTGACAGTGTAGGCACAGCCTACACTGTCCAGCGCAGAGCCTATTTTTTTTTTTTTTTTTTTTTTGAAAAAACTGCGAACAGTGCTGCTTTTTTGCTTATTTCTCATTTTATGCTATATTAGCCTCACCCACCTCTTCCCAAACGGCGCCTATGTTTGTAACTGTATTGGCTGTCGGCGTTGTGAGGTATTAAGCAGATTAGATTTTGAATCTTTTGTGCTTCTTTTAATGCATAAATCAGTACCACATGGTTATAGGAATGGCTACTTAGATTCTGATGTTGCGATTTGTGTATATGTTTAATCATGTTTGAAATATGCTTCTTGTGTCTTGCAATCAGATTTTGAGTAAACATTTCTCCAATTCCAATGCAAATGCAGGATGATGGAGTCTGGCTTGCTCCCCAAGGAGTTGGCAAAGACAATTTACGAGAAGAAACAGAAAAAGAGTCAGCCGACGAAAACTGTTGTCACCACTGTAAAGAAGAGCTCCGAGTCTGTTACTGTGAAGAGAAAAATAACATCCTCCCCAGTTTCTTCACAGAAAAACAAGACACCAAGTTCCAAAGACTCATCGAAGATGTCCAAGAAACGCAAGATTGAGGAAGAAGGTATATCCAGGGATGAATCAGATGATGACTTTGTTTTGGCCAAAAGAGTAGCCAAGAAACAAAAAGCAGCTTAATTTGTTAGAAGGTATCAATCGTAAACAGAACTTGTGGAACTTAATTTTATTGTAGTTGGATAACTAATGTTATGTCGGAATTGAACTCTATTCTCTTTCAACTAATTTTGTAGAAGTTTAATATAGCGATTGGGTAGCATTGGATCGCCTGTTCCAAATTTTACTGCATCATCATCAGGGAAGTAGGCTCTGTTTTCTGGTAAGTCTTGTACTGCTCATTGCAAATTTCATTTCTAAATTCGAATATAACTTTGTTGGATAACTTTTTAAATTGCAAAAGCTATTTTAACCACTTGTGTGGCTTTTTACTGCCAGTTATGGTCTTGGACTGATTTGCTATTATTTGGTTTTCCATCCAAATAGATTGAAAGTGTAATTCTTACCATGTCCCTGTTGTGTAGTTATGTTTCCGTTTCCCTTGTAGTAGTTTGATAAAAAGACATAAATGACTCCATCAATCATTCTATCTTCATCTTCTACCTCTAAATCCTAAAAACCTTCACTAGCTAACTTTTTTTATTCCCTGTCACCACTGGCCGCTGCATATCCTCTCCTCTCCTCTCGTGGCTCCCTGTTGCCTCCCCAGCCCTTATCGCCACCCCATTTTTCCTTCCTAACATTCTTTACCCTCCCTGACCTCCATGATCACCGGGGGACTCCCTCTCCTTCTCAATACCCCGATGACTCCCTCTCCCCTTCTCATCTCCTGTGACCCCATGCCTTTTCATGGCATTTTCCATATTCCCTGCCAATCTGTATACATATATATAGATTTTGTGTACTGAATTGTTTTGCAGAACTTGGTACAAAGTTGATAGAGATGAAAAAGGATATTGGCCTATTTTGGGAAGTGGGTTAAAAGTCACTTCTTAAGTTTTAACTCACTTCCTCTCACAAAAAAATAAAAAGAAGCCAAAAAGTCAAAAAATAGGCTTTTAACCATCTTTCCAAAACACTCCATTGTATATCTATTACTCTACTTGCTTGTGAAATTAGCATTAGTTTTACTGGTCGTGGCTGTAACAGTAAAAATTAATATATTTGGTAGTGATAGAGTTATTATGAGTCAATTCTAAAATATGAAATTTGTGAGCAATTGTAGAAGTATGTATATTTGTGGTTTTTATTTATTTATTTATTTTAAGTAATAGCATCAATGTCGTAATTAAGATTTGTTTTTGTTTATGATGCTAGAATTTTTTTTGAGACTTTTTTTTGCATAGAAAATGCTTTTGTTTGTTTGGTTGTGTCCTTAAAAAAATTGTATTAATGGTGTTGGGGGTGGGGGAGGTAGTGGCTGTATTTGTGAAAGGCATTTAGTATGTTTGGTTTGAGTTTTTTGGATTAAGTTTTTTGAAAATTGAGTTTTTTGGTTTTCATTTTTTTTTTTTGTTTTTAGTGAATATTTTTAAAATTTTAAATATATTTTTTTATTTTTTTAGATGCACCTTATTTAGATGTATCTAAAAAGTAAAAAATTTGTGAAAAAATATTTTAAAAAATTAATAAATACATAAAAATATATTGAATTATCATATATTTTTTTATACTTTTGGTATTTAGTGAATTTTTAAAAGGTTTTTTTACAATTTTTTTACTTTTTAAATATATTTATGTTAGATATGTCTAAAAAGTAAATAAAATTGTTTAAAATATTAAAAAAATTTAGTAAAAATAAAAAAACGCTAAAAATAAGAAAGTATAATTTTTTGAAAAGTGTTTTTAGAGAACTATAACCAAAGTGATTAACTTTTTTTTTTTTTTAACAATAATTTGTCTTTAAAAAAAAAAAAAAGGGAAAAAACAAAAACAGAAATATTAGCCGAATCAATCCTAAGAGTGAAGTTTATAAAACAGATAACGGAGGATAAAATGTGAAAACATTGAATAGTACTCTGGTTGTTCCTTGTATTTGAATTTAACATATTGTTAACAGTCTCATTTGTTTCCGATGCCAGCGGTGGCAGAGGCGATTTGCTGGTGTAGTGTAATGGCATTTTAAAACTTTAATTTAAAAAATGTTTTTAGTAAAAAATATTTTTTTGCTTAAACTTGTTTTTCATTAATTACAAAAACATTTTTCGTGGATTTTTATTTTTAATTATTCCAAGTACTAAAAAATGTGAAAAATTCCAAATAAACTCGCATAGGTTTTTATATGAGTTTGTCAACAAAAAAAGATTTTAGTAAGAATTTAAAATGAAAAAAAAAATGTGAATGAAATATAAGTTTATTTATTTATTTCATTATTTTTTTTTGTTTTAATTTTTAAATTCCTATTTAAATCTATAATTCAATAAAAAAAAAAATAAAGCAGCAAAAGCAAAAATAAAAATTAGTCAAAGTAATGCTAGCATTCCAGTGATAAAAGCAAATCAAAGTTCACTTTATGTTCGCTTATTACTAAAATACCCTCACAGCAAGGAGAAAAAATTAGTGGTTAAATTGAGTCAATAAAAAAAAAAAAAAAGAAAAAAGAAAAAACGTAAGGTTAGATTTTATGAAAAAAATATCATAAAAAGTTTTATCAAAATTTTTCACTCTTAGGTTACACATAATAAAATATCACAAACTAATCAAAAGATAGAGAATCTTGATAAAACTTTTCATAATATTTCTTTTATAAAACCTAGCATTCTTGAAATAGAAAATTGCAAGTTGTGATCATAATAATACTTGGGTTGGATTATTCTCACATACAAATTTAAAAATAAACCATTTATTGTTTAAAAACAAATACAATAAAATAAAAATGTTATTAGTATCGAATTGATTTCATTTTTAACGCTTATAAAAAAAAAAAATTTAGACTTAATTTTTCCCACTGTAGAAATCTATATAGCATAAACTCCTTATTTATTTATTTATTTTTTAATTTTTATAGCCTGGTAGGTCATGTTCATTTAGAAACATTTTTTATGAGATCATATTTAATATATTATTATGTGACCTTAAGATGGTTCTGCCCTTATTGATTGTTGGGCTTATTTTTTTTTTTTTTACTTTTCGAATTCGTTACATTTCCAAATGTGGATAATAAAGCGCAGGCCCACTAAAAATCAGGCTGCGGGCCTAGGCTTGGACTTGAGGCGGGCTTAACAATTTTTTTATTTTTAAAAAATTCTTTCCACCAAAAATTTATTTTTTTTAGCAAAATAGCTTGAAAATGATATTGGGTCTCGAGCAGGCCTTGGCACAGGCTTTGAGCGGGTTGGTAGATTGGGCTTTGGGTTGGGCTTGGCGGGTTGGACTCACGGGCTAGGTCGGGCTGGGCCTCAAAATATACAGCCCAGGTCTGGCCTAGTAGGGTTGTGGGCAGACTTCATGTGAGCCACAGGTTGGTGGGCTAAATTTACACTCCTAACTGACATTGCATTCCTCATTTTTTTGAGATTTTACTGTAAAAATACGATTCTATCACCCTATTTTGTTTTTTGAGTTTTCAATTCTTATTTTTTTATTTTTAATACTTTTTAAATATTTTAATCAATTTTTTTTTTTTAATTTTTAGATTCACTTAATCTTAATATACTTAAAAAGTAAAAAAATTATACAAAAATATTTAAAAAATTCATTGAATAAATCAAAATACGAAAATGTATTGAATTTTTATTTTTTGTATTTGATTTTTAATTTTTTTTTCACAAATATTATACTTTTTTAAGTGCATTTAGATTAGGTGTATTTAAAAAATAAAAAATCTGCTTAAAATATTTAAATTTTTTTTATTGAAAATGAAAAAAACACAAAAAATATAGATTCAATTTTTTGAAACAAAGCATGGTGAATAAAATGATCCGTTACAACCAGAGTTAAATCAACATTAGATAGCTGATTTCGAAGTTGACGAAAGACAGACATGGGAAATTTACTCGTTAACCAAAAAAAAAGTGGAGTAGGACGATGGGCAAATCTCGAGTGTGTGTTCTGACTGTACAACACACACATCATTTAAGTTAGAGAGTATAACTGTCAGGATTCGACCTTATACTCAAATTCTTGACGTGGTTCATCCAACAATTAAAAGGCCATCCTAAGATTAGGAAAATGCGGGGGACCCCAGTACGGGGCGACCCCCAGTGACCCCCAGCCCACGTGGCTATGGGTGATTGGTAGGAAAGAAAGAAAAAAAAAAAAAAAACTGGCGAATGACGTTGCGCCACGTCACTGGGGGTCGACCCCCAGTGGGGGTCTGTAGCAGTGTTGCTAAGATTATTGCACCAAACCACTGAAAGTTAGCCCCCCAAAATGTATAAGCTGAGATCTTAAGACTTACACCCCGAAACTTTATCGAAGTGCCACAATCTCTTAAGTTACAGGAAGAGGTACAGTGGTAACTTACCATCAACATAGGATTTCGTTGCTTACTGTTGCTTGATGATCAGGTGATGAGCACTGATAAAATGGTGAATGTGAAGGGATTAACTAATAAACATTCATGGTACTTAAATAAATGAATAACATTAGTGTAAATTAAACTGACACTCCTTAAGATTTGTATTTAATATATATTTTCTTTTCACATTTGAAAAATTATATATATATATATATATATATTTTAGATTTGTAATCTCATTATAATTTGTTTCTGGATTATTGGTGTCATGTTCTAAAATTTTCTCAATGACGATCTTACCATTTCTTCTACTTATCATCATGATTATATTTTACAACTTTTCATCATTAAATTCTATCTGAACATATTCTTTTTGAGTGATGATATACAAACATAAATTTCATATAGAATTTTTAAACACAATGATATAACTTGATGGTGATCTTTCACTTTAAAACAGAACACTCATAAACATGATTTATATTTACAACAATATTACTATCACAACATTTTTATGATATTTTTTGTATAAATTTTTATATATGAATATAATTTTTCATTTTTATTTCCATCATTTTATCTAGATTAGATCAATTTAATCCAGATATATTTAAAAAGTATAAAATTTGTTAAAAAAACTTAAAAAAAATCTATTGAGTACAACAAAATAACATAATATATTGAATTTTTGTAATTTTATATATTTTTGTATTTAGTGATTTTAAAAATCACAAAATATTATATTTCTTAAGTATCCAGATTAGGTATATTTAAAAAATAAAAAATAAAAAATATTTAAAAATTAAAAAAAGTAGTAAAAAAAAAACACGAAATTTTTTTTTTTAAAAAAAAAACTCAATTTTTTGTGTGAGTTAAATCAAAAAACATGATTGTTATTTCTCTTGAAATGGCATGAACAAAATATCTGTATTATTTTATTATTTTACATTATAAAGACTAATAGACAAATATGTCATTTTAATTTGACATGAGAGTAAGTGTAATTTTTCAAATGTGAGAAGAGATCTGTATTAAACAGAAACTTCGGGTGTTAGTATAATTTACCCATAACATTAATGGTGTAATGCTGTGATTAAATTTAAGTAATAAATTTTAGGAAAGTGATTTTCTCTCCGAATTTTGTCCTTCCGAATCCCCCGACTGCCCAAAACGACGTCGTTTTGGGTAGTTTCTTTTTTTTCTTATGCAGTCTGAAAGTCTGAAACAGAGGGAGAGAAAGAGAAAGAGGGAGAGAAGAGAGAAGAAGAGAGGAGAAGAGAAAGAGGAGGGGAAGAGGAAATGGAGGGGAAGAGGGAATGGAGAGAGAGAGAGCCCCTCCGCTTTCGCCAATCGATCGCAGCCTCCGCCGATCGATCGCAGATCGCCTGGCCGATCGTTGTAGCTCGTCGGCCGATCGTCGCAGCTCGTCGTCGATCGTCGCAGCCCCGCCTCCGCCTCCGCCTCTGCCTCTTTCTGCTTCTTCTCTTCTTCTTTCTTTCTTCTTTTTTTCTGATTGAAAAAAAAAAAAAAAAATTCAAAACGACGAAATGACGTTGTTTTGAGTTCGGGGGATTCGGGGAAAGAAAGGATTCGAGCTACATAGCATAATTGTAAATTTTAAGTATTACTTGCTATGTCACCCATGTTTAACTAGTGAAAAATGAAAATAGTATTAATTAATTAGTGAAAAATAATATTAAGGAAACGACAATGCTACGTAGCTCAAATTTTGTGGCTCAAAAGTGGCTCAAATGGCCAAAACGACGTCGTTTTAAGTACAGAACAACATAAAAATGGCCAAAACGACGTCGTTTTGGCCATTTGAGCCACTTTTGAGCCACAAAATTTGAGCTACGAGACATTTTCCTTAAGGAAATGTTCCAGTCTGTCATGCACACCGTATATAATTTTAATGCAAAATTAAATAAGTTTTTATGAACTTATATAAATGATCTTACAAAATGCATAAATTGAACACAAATTTGTGTATTTCGTAAAAACTTACCAAATTTTGTGAATTTATGCAAATTTGTGTTTGATTTACGTATTTTTGTAAGATTAATTATATAAATTTGTAAAAATTTATATAATTTTATAATAAAATTGCATACAGTATATAATGCATACCACAAATTTTCCAACTAACAAAAACTAGTATTAGAGTTGCTCCCCTCTAGTAAGGAGTCTTTCAACTACTCGGGAGAGGGGTGGGTGTTATGAAGTACTAAACAACATTGGTGCTATGCATCTAAAACGCCGTAGTTTTACGAATATTTTCAAACTCTGTCCTTAGGCCAACTCCGTTGTTTCTTCTGGCCTTGTTTAAATTAAACAAATATGTCACTTTTATTTTCTGCCAATTATCAATGCTAACTCGATTTTATGCTTTAAATTCTTTAAATAATGTAATTAGATAGTTGAGTAAATTGAGATTAACGCTATGGGTTGAATTTTTTTCATGTTCAAGTTAACGTAATAAATCCCATTTTGATGATTTAAATTATTTATTGGGTAAAGTCTTCAATGTATATTATTCATTAAAAAAATTAGATCAATCTAATAATCGTAATCATTTTGTTTTATTGTATTTGTCTCTAAAAAAATAGACGACAAATATGTTTTTAAAAAATAGATTATTTATTTTTTTGGATAAAAACACGATATACCGAATGTTCTACAAAATAAATAGTTCAAATCATAAAAATGAGATCCCAATTGTGTCCATGGGTCCTTCAAGTTTTCTTAATTTCATATTTAAATTTGAGAGAAACCTAACCCTAATGGAAGTAAAGTGAAAGTAAAACATAATAAAAATTTATCTTGAAAGTAAATGTAGGGTGTAGATTTAAAGTTTGTTGCGAGTTCTATGCAAAATATTTTTTTTTTTATCTATTTAAATTTTGGATAATATTTTTGTATATGTGGCACAATTGTAATCGATTATGTATATATATATATATATATATATGATAATAGTAATGATATAGAAACATAAAAATTGGGATAAATTACATTAATACCTCTTGAAGTTTGGTCTAATTACATTCCAGTCCTTGACGTTCTAGAAATTACATTCTCATCCCTGTGGTTTATAGTCTCATTTCACAAAATCCCCTACTTATATAAAAGACAACAATTTCTAGTAGAAAAATAGAGAAAATTACATTGAAAAAAAAAAAAAAGCAAAGGAAAGAAATTTTTTTTTTGAGAAAATAAAGCAAAACAAGAAAAAAAAAGAATACATGAGTTCAATATTTTCATTTCGTTTAAATAATTACATGACATGGGGGTTATTGTAATTTTTCAAGCGTCAAAGAGTGATATGTATTAAACTCAAATTTCAGAGGTGTAAGTGTAATTTACCCTAAAAATTGTGTACAAAATCAATACACAGTTTTGTGACGAACTTTAATTTTATAATTTTAAAATAAAAGCTTCATTAAGATGGTTTTATATTTTCAAAATTGTCACACTTAAATCATTTTTTGTCAAAAAATTTATATATATTTTGTATTAATATCATTTTTCGTATAAAACGTGAGGGGATGATATGTATTAAACCTAAATCTTAAGGGTGTAAGTGTAATTTACCCTAAAAATTGTGTACAAAACCAATACACAGTTTTGTGACGAATTTTAATTTTATAATTTTAAAATAAAAGCTTCATTAAGATGGTTTATATTTTTAAAATTGCCACACTTAAATAATTTTTTGTCAAAAAATTTATATATTCATTTTGTTTTAACATAATTTTTTGTATAATAATCACAAAACTTACGGCATAAAATGGATTTGGTATTGATGATTGGCAGAAAATAAAAGTTAGCATACTTGTTTAACAAGCCAAAAGCGCGTAATTGATCCAAGCATGTAGACTTAAGGAAGAGTTCGGAAATATTTGTAAAACTAAGGTAGCGTTTGGTAACGTTTAAATTTTTTGTTTATGTTTACAAAAATTTTATAAACTGATTTTTATTTATTTTTAAGAAAACATAAATTACAAATGTGTTTAGTTTGAACAAATGTTTGAAAATTTTTAAAAATATAAACTAAAAAATATGTTTGTTTGGGCCTAAAATATTTATATTTATTTTTTATTATTTATGACAATGGGATCATACACATTATAATTGAAAAAAAAAATTAAAAAAAAATAATTGGGAAAAAATATTTGGAAAAAAAAATTTGTTATTCAAAATTTTAAATTTTTGTTTAAAAACTAACAAAAACTCATTTTTGAAGTTTACAGTTTTTCTTCAAATTTACAAATTAAGACAATCATTTATAAACTAAAAAAAGTTATAAACAAATTTTTATGATAATTTTTAAATTTTTTATAAATATAAATTAAATATTAAAAACTGAAAACGAAATAATTACTAAACAAGTGTTTCAGATGCACAGCACCAATGTTGTCTAATATCTCATTGCAATCACTCCTCTCCTCAGTTACTCACCTCAACTCTAATGTCATTCTCAAGTTTTTAATTTTTCTATTTATAAATTATGTAAATGGTCCATATAGTTTATACAATATGTTAATATGATCTCTATTATTTTAATTTGGACGATTTTACGTTTTAATTTAACAGATTGTGTTATATTGATCTAATAAATAACACTTATTAGGTTTGGTGGACGGAAACTCATACAATTTGCCAATTTGGTCTATGCATTGTACATGATGTGTCAATTTGGTTCTTGCCAAAATTAAGCAAATTAAAACAATAGGAATCAAATTGACACGTGTAAATTACCGAGTTGACATATCGTTTAACCACTATTATTTATTAGATTAATATGATACAATCCGTTAAATTAAGGGATAAAATCAAGCAAATTAAAACAATATGAACTTAATTGACACATCATGCAAACAATAGGGACTAGTTACGTAATTTATCCTTAAATCATTTAAAGTTCTCTAAATTTAATTTGGCCCTTAAACTTTTAATTTTTTAATTTAAGTCATTCAAATTTTCTAATTAAGTTAATGTAGTCCAGTTTGTTAACAAATGTGGGAAAAACTATGGTTGTGTTTGGTAGAGTTTTGTAAATATGATTTGAGAGTATAAGTTGTATTTTGAGTTTGTGAGTTGTGGAATTATGATTTGAGTGTAGAAAATTTGTTTGGTTATGATTTTTTAATAAAGTTTTGAATTGAGTGTGAAATTGAGTTTTAAAAGTTTGATTTGACATGTGAAGTAAAAAAATTTGTTTGGTTATGAGTTTTGGAAAGAGTTTTCAAAACTTAATTCAAATTATTATAACTCATAACAAAACACACTACTTTCACACTATTGAAAATTCGGATCAACACTCATAACCAAACTCTTTTTAAAATTTAATTAAAAAAAATTATTATTAACAAAAAATAACATTAATCAATTTTTTAATTGAAAATACTACAAAGGAAATAATTTTTTTTCAAAATGAATATTCAAAAAAATTAAATCATAAATATTTAAATAATTTAAATAATCTAAAAAATTTAATAAGTAAAAAATTAAAATAAATATTCAAAAAATTTAAATCATAAAAATTTAAATAATTTAAAATGTTAATATTTTAAATTTAAAAACAATTCTACACTCAAATCGTAACCAAAATACATAAAACAAAACTCAATTAAGAAATTATTTTTAAAACTCATAACCAAACTAATAACTCGAAACTCCATACTACTTTCACAACTCTACACTCAAATCGTAACAAAATACATAATAAAAAAATTAAAATATTTAAAAATATTTTTATAAAATAGAGTTTGAATTTATTTTTATAAAATATTTTAAAATTTAAAAAATTAAAATCGTAATATTTTGAAATTAAAATATTTAAAAATATTCAAAAATTAAAAAAATCGTAACATATTTAAATATTAAAATATTTAAAATCTTAACAAAATTAAAAATATTTTTAAAATATTTAAAAAATTAAAATATTGATTTGAATTGAGTTTTGAAAAGAGTTTTGAATTATGTGTTTGGTTATGAGTTTTGAAAAGTAATAATTATGTTTTGAATTGAGTTTTGAGAAATGGGTGTAGAATTATGATTTGAAAGCTCCAAACAAACAACACACTCAAATCAATGGATGGAACTATATTTTGAGAGGCTTACCAAACGGAGCCTATGTCTTTTTTTGGTAGAGCTCTCCAAACTTAATTCTAACATTATATTCGAGTGTGGTGTTTGTTTACGGTAGGGGTGGGTGCGGGTCGGTTGCAGCTACGAAACTTTCAATCTGTTATCCGTCTGCTAGATTGGCGGATTGAAGAAAATCAATCCGCATTCGTCCGCCAATTAGACGAATGCGGATTGGCGGATGGATGCAAAATCGGTTTGACGGTTTAAAATTTTATAAATTTTCAACATAATTCAACTTGTGCATTTTCTCAACAAAAAAAAATAAAAAAAAAATACAGCCAATGACTTAACAGAATATTACAATTACTGTATGCATCATCCAAAGAAAGAAAGTTTGAAACTTTATTCACATATTACAATCACAGTATGCCTCATCCACATAAAGTATTATAATTTGTGATTCTTAAAATATAAAAACAATTCAAACCACCAAAATCATGAACAGAGTAGTAGTAGAGATTGTATGCTTCTATATTGTTACATCTATATCTGTTTTTGAAAACAAAAACCAACCAACATATATAATCTTATTTATTTATTATTTTTAGAGTTAGATTTAAAAACTAAAATATATAGATAAATAATACATTTATTTTTTTCAATTCAAAAAATATATTTAAGTTAAAAATTCTTTTTCAACATAATATATTCAATAGAATATTTAAATTCCTTTTTAATTGAAAACACAAATAGAACATATGAACAATTTGAAAACACAAAATCTTACAAATTACTAGGAATGCTCGGCGGTCTGACGGTTCAGTTGCGGCTAAATGAACCTCAAATCCGCCATCCGTGCAAAACTAGGCGGATTGGAAAAAATTAATCCGTAATTGTCCGCTCGTCATGACGCATCCGTCCAAAATGTGGTGGATTGGATCGGTTCGGTCGGTTTGGACGGATCGATATATCCGTTGCTCACTCCTAGTTTACGGTTTTTAAAAATTAATTTCACACTCACTTTTGAAAACTCTGTTCAAGGCGGGAAAATTTGGGCTAACTAGTCGTCGTCCCGGGACATCCGATTGATCGGAACAGTGCATTTTATTTTTATTTTTTACAAATGCCACTTGTTATTTTTTATCTTTTAAATAAAAAAAATTCGGAATTTTTAAATTTTTTTTATGAATTTTGAATAGAATTTTGAGTTGTGTGTTTGGTTATAAGCTGTAAAATTTTATATCAAATATCATATGCTATATCAAAAATTTCTCACTTAATTCAAAACTCTTCTCAAAATTCATTCATCAAACAAATTTTTGACACTCAAATTATAATTTTAAAACTCACAAACTTAAAATACAATTCTATTGTTAAATCATATTTAGAAAACTCTACTAAACGCAACTCATGTGCATTTCCAAATTTATTAACAAAATGATAATTTAAATATGATGAGAAAACCCTTATGTCAACAGTTATCCCAAGACGTGATTATTTGACATTATAATTATTCCAAAAGTGAAGTATTTTCTGTTAAGTCGGCTTATCATTTTCAGATGGATATCAGAAGAGGGAACAATAGGGATCTACATTAACAGGCGAGGGGCTTTACAAATGTTTTTGATAGTTTGGATGGGTTTGGGAGTTGAGTGGGCATTTGGAATCTGATGATTTTGATCTCGTCATTGTAACTTATTGGTCCATAGGAATTCGATGATTTTTAATTAGATGCAGCGGGATGCATTGGCTGTGGTTAAGGTAATGAAATTCGCTAGTGAATTGGAGCTTTGTGGTATCCATCTTGAAGGAGACTCGCTAACGATCATTCGTGCCATATTGTCTTCGGAGATATCTTATGCTGGGTAGGATCATATTATTTCGGAAGTTAAGCATTTGATGTCCTGTTTTCAGTTGACTAAGGCTGTATTTGATTTGGGGATTTATGAATAGATTTGAAAAGTGAAAGGAAAAAAGTAAGTAAAATATGAATAAGATATACCTACATTTTATTTATTTTCACACACTTTTTCTCTTTCCCTTTCTAAATCTCTTCATAAATCCTTTCCTAAATCTTTCAGTCAAACACAGTGTAAGGTGTCACATGTGCTTAGGCAAAGAAACTCAGTGGCTCATTATTTGGCATGAATGGCAATGGAGATCTCATCACATTCTGTATGGTTTGAGGAAGTCCCACTTTCAAAGCTAAATACTGGTGTTACATTCCTCAACTTCGAGGTTTTATTATGAGAGTAGAATACTGACAAAACGATACGTGGCAACCAGAGTTACAGTTTTGATGTACTACTGAGCGAGTAATTCGAAGTAAACATACATTTAATTTGCTTGGTGATCAATTTTTGAGTAGTCACAAATTTAATGATGTGAATTATTAATTTGAAGAACTTTTAAAATATCTTATCAATTCACCTACATTATGTGTCTAGTTCAACGATAGTGTCTATGTTTTGCCGAATTTATTAATGACATTCACTTTAAAGGACTTTTAAAATAGAAAAATGGGTGAAAGCACTAATTAATGCTACCATTAATGATGTGACAATGGGTGAGATCCACTGTCACAATATTTTTATGCCTTGTTTTTTTTTTTTTTTTATAAAAAAGTGGGTGCCAACTCATTAGTGGTGCTTTAGTGCACCACTTTTAGTGGGACGTAGCATTGCTGTTTAAAATATTTTATCCATCCATATATATTTTATGTGTAGTTCAATTTGGCTAAATTTATTAATGAGCCCACTTTACAAAAATAAAAAACAAATAAAATAAATAAATTGTTATCTATCGATATAGTAAATTTTTTCATTGTTTTTTTTTGTTTTTTTGGTCCCAGGAAGTTTAAAACTATAAATATTAGCATGTTTAACTTCTATTTTTATTTTCAAAGAAAATTCAAAAACTACAAAATTTTGAAAGAAAATAAAATTATATTTTTACTTGTTTTATAAAAATAAATTTTTATTTGTTTTTCTCTCCTGCTGCCTTGCCAGCTCACTAAATATATTTCTTAAATTATTTTTAAATATTTTGTTTATATATATATATATGTTTTATTTTTAATAAAAAAATTTATTATCTGTAAACAAAATAAACAAAAAACTGTAAACTATAAACGTTGAATAATTATTTGGTCTTCCAAGTATTTTAAGATGACAATATCTCTATCCAATAGTAAAGAGTTGTATACAATTAATCCAACAAAATAAAAACAGTATAAAAAAATGACAAAATTTGATTTGTTAGGAATACGAACGTTTGATAATTTTTGTTTTGGGTAGACAATTAATCAGGTTAACCTAGCGACTGTTCCATTCCGATCAAAACACAAATTCACTATCTAATATATATATATATGAAATCAAATAGCAATGACAGACCATCCTTTCATTGTATCTCTCTCTCTCTCTCTCTCTCTCTCTCTCTCTCTCTTGAGATACAATGAAACAGGGCACAAGCTCTCTCCCCTCCAATTCTGAAGATGAAGAATTATTAGTCGCTGATGCTATATTCAGTCTTCAAATTCTAGTCGACTTCTCCGAGTCACGTAATGATCAATTGCTTCAAAATAAGTCTAAATCTAAGTCCGAGTCAAACTCTCCTAGTGAGTTGGTTCAAAATCGAACCAACGAGTCCGAGCCTGAGTCTAAGTCTCGTAATGAAGTACAGGTCAAATGGGCTACTAAAAGAAGGAGGACTGTAATCGATTTGGACCCCACTACCGCCCCCACTACTGCCGCTGCCACCGCCAATTCAGAATGCATGTCAAGCTGAGACCGAGATGGAGTCAAAGTGTATCTGATGACAAGTCCTATCACTTTCCCAGGAAAGTCTCCGAGAAAAAGGTCTTTCCTTTTTGTTCCTATGTTTTTGTTTTTTGATGCTTTGCTTTAATCTGTCTTTGTTTTCTTTCATGGCTAATGAACCAAACCATTATATAAAATATTTTATTTTTTATTTCTTTGCTTGACCACCACCCTAATTTCCATGTTAACATAATTTTGTTACTTTCGGTGCTTTTGCATAGGTAAGAAAAATAAAAAAACTTGACCAGATTGACTGAAGCAGATCGAATCGGATGTGTTTGGTCAATTTTTTAACAAGGATTAGTTTGTGTAATTTTTTAATTTAATTTTTTTTGATTTTTGATTCAGTATCATTTTAAGCACTTTATACACTAAACTAAATCGAAACTGACCATATCAAATCGATTACATGCAGACAAAAGTGGAGTTGTTGGATATTATAAATAGATTAACACAACAAAAAGAAGACCAACAAAGGTGAGTTAATAGAGGGTGTTTGATAACTTGATTTAACACGTAAAACTAAATATATTAAATGATAATTAATTAAGTTTATTTGATAATTATAATTGATATCACTTAAAAATTTAAATACTTCTTAACATGTAAACTAAAAGTTAAGAAAGTCTTAAATCATATAAAACTTCATTCTTATTGAATTTATAAATATTAAATATAACTATCGATATACATTATTATGCACATGTGGGATTCACTCCCTTGTGAGAAGGTTGTATCTGATTCTGTATTTGGTTTATGTGTTTCTAGTATTACTATTTTTTATATAATTTAAAAAAATAATTATTATTATTAATAAATCAAAAAAATTACAAAAGAAATTTTCTAACAAAATAAATTCAGAATTTTTAATTTTATTAATTGAAACCCTAAATTTTTGATTTGTTGTCAATCAAAACTAATTTCTATTTCCGTTAAAGTAAAATCAATAAAAAATGATATTTTAGCCATTGGACGTAACGAAAAATACTATTTTAGATATTTTATATACATTATATTGAGTTTAATAATTAAAATATATTTTTTGTTTCAATTTTATTTAATAAAAACACGGATGGCTTTCATTGAAAATAAATAAGAAATTAGAATTTAAATTGACAAAAATTAAAAATTTATTTTTGTTACAAAGAATTAAACTCTAATTTATTTATTTTATTTTCCCACAAAACTATATGAACTGTAAACGCGTATATCTGTTATCTATTTAGTAATGTAGAGGACGTACACAATGTCAATGTACCTTTCCAACCCAAACACAAATTGCAC